>NC_068931.1:2200000-2800000 GCF_023091745.1 Budorcas taxicolor | reverse complement strand
AAGATTGCTGGGAGAAATATCAGTCACCTCAGATATGCAGATGACACTACCCTTATGGCAGAAAGTGAAGAGGAACTAAAAAGCCTCTCGATGAAAGTCAAAGAGGAGAGTGAAAAATTTGGCTTTAAATCTCAACATTCAGAAAATGAAGATCATGGCATCTGGTCCCATCACTTCATGGCAAATAGATGGGGAAACAGTGGCAACAGTGTCAGACTTTATTTTTTTGGGCTCCAAAATCACTGCAGATGGTGATTGCAGCCATGAAATTAAAAGACGCTTTCTCCTTGGAAGAAAAGTTATGACCAACCTAGACAGCATATTCAAAAGCAGAGACATTACTTTGCTGACTAAGGTCCGTCTAGTCAGGCTGTGGTTTTTCCAGTAGTCATGTATGGATGTGAGAGTTGGACTATGAAGAAGGCTGAGCACCGAAGAATTGATGCTTTTGAACTGTGGTGTTGGAGAAGACTCTTGAGAGTCCCTTGGACTGCAAGGAGATCCAACCAGTCCATCCTAAAGATCAGTCCTGGGTGTTCATTGTAAGGACTGATGCTAAAGCTGAAACTCCAGTACTTTGACCACCTCATGCGAAGAGTTGACTGATTGGAAAAGACCCTGATGCTAGGAGGGATTGCGGGCAGGAGGAGAAGAGGATGAAAGAGGATGAGATGGCTGGATGGCATCACCGACTCAATGGACATGAGTTTGGGTAAACCCCGGGAGTTGGTGATGGACAGGGAGGCCTGGCGTGCTGCGATTCATGGGGTTGCAAAGAGTCGGACATGACTGAGCGACTGAACTGAACTGAAGCCAATCCGAAACAGGACACATACTGTATGGTTCTATGTGACATTCCGGAAAAGGTGACAGACAGTAAAAGATCAGTGACTGCCAGAAATTCGGGGGTGGGAAGAGAAGGGTGATTACGGAGAACACCAAGAAATTCAAAAGCAGTGAAACTGTCCTCTGATATTATAATGGTGGATTCATTACAAGCATTTGTCAAAACCCACAGAACTGTACAAAAATGGGCCTTAAAGTATGAAATTTGGCTAATAGTACTGTGTCAGTATTTCTTCATTAATTGCAACAGGTAACACTAATGGAAGGTGTTAATAGGAAAAACTGTGTATATTGGGGCAAGGGTGCACGGGAGCTCCCTGTATCAGCTGCTCAATTTTTCTGAAAATGTAAAACTGTAAAAATAAAAACCTACTAATTAAAAGAAACCCTGAGAGTCGTTGCTTAATGAGTATTGGTATCATAAGCGGCCAGTATGTGCCAATCTCGGCTTCACGCTGGAGGTCGGGCCTCATCCTAGATGGCCTGGGTTGTCGCGGCTCCGCGTGCAGTGCAGGCAGCCTGATGGGCCACCAGGTGGCGCGCCTCCTCCTCAACTCTCTCCTGCATTTTCTCCATTCGGTTCTCTTCTTTCCTCTCCAAGTGCGCACTGTTCTCCCCTGATGTACTGACCCGGGAACAGAGCCGGCACGAGAGCTCAGGCACCCGGGGCAGCGCTCGGCAGCCTTGGGATGCTGGCGCAGGGGATGCTGAAGGTGACCCGCCCCTCCCTCCCCGCAGCTCACCACTGAGACCCCGCCTCGCCACAGCCCTGCAGCCCAGGTGGTGCGTTCACACCCGGCCCACCCCGATGCTGGTCCCCAGTCTCAGGGGCCTTGCCTCCCCTTCAAATCTCCCCACCTGGATGGAGAACGGATTCAAACATCTAAAATCTAGTGGGGGAGACAGCCCAGACAGTGTCGAGGTGACGGGTGCAGGCAGGGCTGGGGGACACGCTGAATCGGGCAGAGGGAAGGCAACTGGAGGGCCCAGAGCACGGATGGACGCCCAGGTCCCCTCACCACGAGATGGGGATCCAGGCTTGGGCTGGGGGAGGTCTCTAAGGGAATTAGAATCGCGATGGACAGCGTGCATTCTCCTTGGGAAAAGAGGAAAAGGCTGGTCCACGGAATTATGTTAAAATGAAAACTTGAATTTCTCAAATGACAAACCAAATAGGCCACAGAATGGAAAGACATTTATCCATAAAATATTAGTGTTCAGGATACAGTTACTATAGATTTTATAGTAAAAAAGATAAACCTAATGTTTAAAATTGGCAAAAATATGAATAGGCCAATCAATGAAGAGGAAAAGCAAATGAAAAGTTTAACCTCACTAGAAATTAGAAAAACTCAAATAAGACCCCACAGGTTGACAAAAATTAAGAAGTCTGGCCGTACCAGATGGTGATAAGGGTATTTTCACACACTGCTGGTAAGAATGTAAATTACTGCAATCACAGTGGAAAATCATTTTAAATCTCAGTAACTCCACTCCTACAACCCAGCATATTAATATATACACATGTATAAGGGTGTTCAGAACCATATTATTTGTAATAACAATCAAAATATGTGCAGAGATAGCCTACATTTTACCAACAGGAGAAGAGATAAGAAAATTGTAATATGATCACATAACAGGAACTGTTTATAGTGTGAAAATGAACAATGTATGTATCTTGCCACAATATAGAAGAGAAAAAAGCTGTGGAAAGATCACACACAGAGAGAGGCACAGGCCGGGGGCTGGCTGTCTAGGACTCAGGGCAAACGGGGTAGGGTGCTCCTGGTCTCCCCAGAGAGGGGCAGGTCACTGAACCACCTCAGTGAAGCTGGGGACTGAGTGTGCTAGTGAATCACCAGCCCATTTTCATTTTTCTTACAGCCCAGTGTAACGCTCACACCTGTGGTCACTGGCCACCCTGGCCCCTGGCAGTGTCCTGCTCAGGTACCTCTCCCTGAAGAGACAGTTTGATGGTTTATGGCTGAAGCACAGCACAGTCAGAGTTAGTACTGCTCGGGACCTCAGACAGTTCGGCTTTCTCCTTGTTTGGTCTGAGACCCAGAAAGGCAAGGCCATCTTCTTGGGCTCACGCAGCCTGATACCTCTTGTTTTTCCGTCAGCACTCTGAGGACTCTGGGAGGAAAGCGCTGGAAGTTCTTAGGCAATCGTTTGTCCTTCTGCGATGACGCCACTCCACTTCATCACAGCTGTCCCTCACCCACCCACGTCCCCAGCAAGCTGCGCTTGCCGTATTATCCAGACACCAGCCCACCACACACCACTTGCTTCCCTCCTTGAGCAGTGCTTGAATACTGTCACTCCTTCACATCAGCTGCTTGTGTTTTCTGCAATCATGCTCCTTGTAGCAGTCTAGTTTACCAAACCCCCACCCCCTCATCTCATGAGCTGCAGCACACCAGTCCTGATGTGACCCTGGGAGTTGGTGAAGGACATGGAAGCCTGGCGTGCTGCAGTTCACAGGGTCACAAAGAGCTGGGAATGACTTAGCGACTGAACAACCACATCCACTTACCCCAGTCAGCTTCCTGCTTGTCCTCACACTGTCTCATCCGTGTGGGCCTGTGCTCATTTTCTTGGGTTACTGAGTGTTTCTTGAGAAATTCATGAGATGAGGCAGATCGGTGTTACTGCAGTTCTAGCTTATAGCTAGTAACCGTTTTATTTATCAACTTATTATAAGCTGTTATATGGGCTTCCCCAGTGGCTCAGCAGTGAAGAATTTGCCTGCAATGCAGGGGAAGCAGGAGGTGCAGCTTTGATCCCTGGGTCAGGAAGATCTCCTGGAAGAAATGCAACCCACTCCAGTAATCTTGCCTGGAGCATCCCATGGACACAGATGTCTGGTGGGCTACTGTCTGTGCGGTTGCAGAGAGTCGAACACAACTTAGCAACTGAACAAATTATTATTTCTGCGATCATATTATTTCAGTTTTTTTAGGTGCTAAACTATGTGCCCAGTAACCATTTTATTTATCTACTTATCATGTTCTTATTATTACTTCAAATTTCTTAGGTGCCAAACAAAGTCCATTTGCTTCTCAAAGTACTCCAGGCAGTTTGTTTCAGGTGGATTTCAGAGTCAAGTTAAATTTGTTGGGTAGTTTTAAAGAAAGAAAAAAAATGGATTAAACAAATACGGCACAATATTGACTCTCGAATCTAGGTGTCAGTGTTCATTTGACCTTTCTTTCGGCTTCTTTTGTATCCCCTAGAATTGTCTAGTTGCTAAGTCATGTCTTACTCTTCTGTGACCGCATGGACTGTAGTCTGCCAGGCTCCTCTGTCCTTGGGATTTCTCAGGCAAGAATGCTAAGGTGGGTTGCATTTCCTTTTCCAGGGGATCTTCCTGACCCAGGGATCTGACCCACATCATGTGACTTCCTGGCCCACATCTCCTGCATTGACAGGTGGGTTCTTTATCACTGAGCCACCTGGGAAAGTCCAGGTGTCTGTTGGGGAGGCCATTCCCGGGATCTTCCATGGGACTGGTCTTGTTTTCTAGCTGTGCCCGTGTGGTAGTTCTGGGGAGCATATGTTTTACACCCTTGTTTTAATACCTGATACAGTTATCAACTTAAAAATGAAAAGAAAAGGCCAGTTCTCCATTGAACTGAGATATCCAGGTGGATGAGTCTAGAAAACCAACCTACACACAGCCTACCAAGGCTGAATCATGAATAAACAGAAAATTTGGAGAAAATGACAAGTAACAAAATTTAAACAGTAATCAAAAATCTTCCACCAAAAAAAAAAAAAGGCCAGCACTAGATGGTTTCACTGGTGAATTCTACCAAACATTTAAAGAAGAATTAACACCAATCCTTCCCAAACTCACTGAGAAAACTGAAGAACAGAACACTCCAATTCATTCTACGAGGCCAGGATTATCCTGAAATTGAAGCCAGATAAAAACATTAAAGGAAACTATCGGCCAATACCCCTGATGAACAGACACAAGCGTTTTCAACACAATACTAGCAAACTGGGACTTCCCTGGCGGTCCGTGGCTAAGACTCTGTGCTCCCAGCGCAGGGGGGCCTGGGTTTAATCCCTGGTGAGGGAACTAGATCCCACATGCTGCAACTAAGAATCCTGAGTGCCACAACTAAGACCCAGCACAGCCAAATAAATGTTAAAAAAAAAAAAATACCAGCAAACTGATTTCAGCAGCACAGTAAAAGGATCACGTAACCATGATCATGTGGAATTTATCCCTGGAAAGCAATGAAAAGCAATAAATGGGATCTACCACGTTAACAGAATGAACGGCAGAAATTGTATGTTCAGTAGATGTAGAAAAAGCATTTGACAAAATTCAACATCTTTCATGATAAAAGTTCTCAACAAATTGAGTACAGAAAGAATGTGACAGAAAGAAAGTTAAACATCATACTTATGGTGAGGTGTTCAAAGCTTTCCCACTGCGACCAGGAATAAGACAGGGTGCCCACTCTCACCACTTCCATTCAGCACTGTGCTAGAAAGACCTGGCCAGTGCAATTAGACAAGAAAAAGAAACAACAGGCATCCGAATGAGAAGGGAAGAAGTAAAGATTGTCTCTGCAGATGATACGATCTCAAATACGGTACCTACAGATATGCATGTGTGGTGGGAGCAGCGTCCAAAAAGGGGCACAGTGACAGGGACACTGCTCTTTTATGAATAAGTAACTAATTGCAATTAATCATCTCTACTTCTCTATGTGGGCTAAGAACCTGGAGTTTGATTTTCTATTTACCCTTTACAACTACACAAGATTTTATTAGTTCAGGTGCTTTACTTTGATTTTCTAATTTTTTTTTCTATTATCATAATTTCTTCATCTATTTATTTTGTCTTGGTATGCTGCTGTTGCTGCTGCTAAGTTGCGTCAGTCGTGTCCGACTCTGTGCGACCCCATAGATGGTAGCCCAACAGGCTCCGCCGTCCCTGGGATTCTCCAGGCAAGAACACTGGAGTGGGTTGCCATGTCCTCCAATGCATGAAAGTAAAAAGTGAAAGTGAAGTTGCTCAGTCGTGTCCAACTCTTAGCGACCCCATGGACTGCACCCTACCAGGCTCCTCTGTCCATGGGATTTTCCAGGCAAGAGTACTGGAGTGGGGTGCCATTGCCTTCTCCGTTGTCTTGGTATAAAGCGCTTCAAATCCTTTTTGGAACAAGAGAGTATACATTCACAAACACATCATTACCCAGATTGATTTACCAAAGGCCAAGGATTCTTATCATCTACTTCCAACCTATTTTCTCACCCTTCCATAGAACTCCAGTCATAATATTCATATGGAAGAACTGTTATATTTTGGCTAACCTTGTGTACATTTTTGCTTGGATGCAGCTAGGAGTACAGGATTAACAGATAAGCAGATTTGGTTTGGGTCTTGGATTTGCCTAAGACTATGTGGCCCCAGGCTTCCCTGGTAGTGCAGTGGTAAAGAATCTGCCAATGCAGGAGACACAAGAGATGCTGGTTTGATCCTTGGGTTCCCCCGGAGGAGGAGATGGTAATCCATTCTAGTATTCTTGCCTGAAAAATTCCATGGACAGAGGTGCCTATAGTCCATGGGATTGCAAAGAGTTGGACATGACTGAGTACACACACAGGTTAGCTAAAAGTTTTCGTGGCCTTAGGCAAATTACTTAACTCCCCAGAATCTCATCTCTAAAATAATACCTTGAAGGCATATGATAAAGATTAGAACTATTTTACTTAAGGCAGTAAAACATACTTTTGTTTAATTGCTAAGTCTTCTCTCTTTCTTGACCCTATGGACTGTAGCCCATCTGTTCTTGGGATTTCAAAAGCAAGACTACTGGAGCAGGTTACCATTTCCTCCTCCAGAAGATCTTACTGACCCAGGGATAGAACATCCTAAGAAGTTGAAAAACAGGAAATGTTAATAATTGCTAAATTCCATTTGCCGTTCACTTGCTAGCCGATGTTGGGAGGTTGAATAACCTAGCTTGTTTCCTTTTACACAATTATATGTCTAGTTTTTCAGGAGTGGGATGGATAACAAAGCATCTAACAGATAGAGTTAAGTTGAATGCTAAAACTACCGCACAATTGCACTCATCTCACATGCTAGTAAAGTAATGCTCAAAATTCTCCAAGCCAGGCTTCAGCAATACGTGAACCGTGAACTTCCTGATGTTCAAGCTGGTTTTAGAAAAGGCAGAGGAACCAGAGATCAAATTGCCAACATCCGCTGGATCGTGGAAAAAGCAAGAGAATTCCAGAAAAACATCTATTTCTGTTTTACTGACTATGCCAAAGCCTTTGACTGTGTGGATCACAATAAACTGTGGAAAATTCTGAGAGAGATGGGAATACCAGACCACCTGACCTGCCTCTTGAGAAATCTATATGCAGGTCAGGAAGCAACAGTTAGAACTGGACATGGAACAACAGACTGGTTCCAAATAGGAAAAGGAGTGCGTCAAGGCTGTATATTGTCACCCTGCTTATTTAACTCATATGCAGAGTACATCATGAGAACCGCTGGACTGGAAGAAACACAAGCTGGAATCAAGATTGCTGGGAGGAATATCAATAACCTCAGATATGCAGATGACATCACCCTTATGGCAGAAAGTGAAGAGGAACTAAAAAGCCTCTTGATGAAAGTGAAAGAGGAGCGTGAAAAAGTTGGCTTAAAGCTCAACATTCAGAAAACTAAGATCATGGCATCCAGTCCCATCACTTCATGGCAAACAGATGGGGAAACAGTGGAAACAGTGTCAGACTTTATTTTTGGGGGCTCCAAAATCACTGCAGATGGTGACTGCAGCCATGAAATTAAAAGACGCTTACTCCTTGGAAGAAAAGTTATGACCAACCTAGATAGTATATTCAAAAGCAGACATTACTTTGCCGACTAAGGTCCGTCTAGTCAAGGCTATGGTTTTTCCAGTGGTCATGTATGGATGTGAGAGTTGGACTGTGAAGAAGGCTGAGCACCGAAGAATTGATGCTTTTGAACTGTGGTGCTGGAGAAGACTTGAGAGTCCCTTGGACTGCAAGGAGATCCAACCAGTCCATTCTGAAGGAGATCAACCCTGGGATTTCTTTGGAAGGAATGATGCTAAAGCTGAAACTCCAGTACTTTGGCCACCTCATGCGAAGAGTTGACTCATTGGAAAAGACTTTGATGCTGGGAGGGATTGGGGGCAGGAGGAGAAGGGGACGACCGAGGATGAGATGGCTGGATGGCATCACTGACTCGACGGACGTTAATCTGAGTGAACTCCGGGAGTTGGTGATGGACAGGGAGGCCTGGCGTGCTGCGATTCATGGGGTTGCAAAGAGTCGGACACGACTGAGCGACTGAACTGAAGTGAACCCTGTTGACTCCACATAGAAAACCCTTTTCCATCCTTTAGTACCCAACCATTTACTATGTTCTAATTAAGAGGGTCTGTCCTGTTTATTTTTGAAATTAATTGTTCTGTGTTTTTGAATGTACTGTGGATTTTTTTTTCTAGTCCTGTCTTAAGGTTCCGAGTAATTTGGGAGACAGACTGTTTTGTTAAGCGTGGTATTCCCTCAAAAGACCCTGCATGTAGTTGGTGGTCACTAGTTATGGCTTTGAATTAATTTTTCTGAGGATACTAAGATAATGTTAAGACTACTTTCTTTCGGCTTACCTGGCCTCACTTAACACTTAGCTGTCACCTTCCTGTTAGGATTTTGTGAAAATGTGGGCAACAACAAAAGTAAAAGATCTACATATTTGCAACTGTACATTTTAGTGGCTTACACCAAAGGAATGACTTCTGGGTATGTCGTCCTGGGCCCATGATGGATGTTTTGGGTAAATTCGGGCTCCCAGGCTTTTTGGCCCTGTGGTTTGTACGTGGATGCTTTCAAGAGCCTTCCTGAAACAACCTGGGAGATGAAGCGCTGCTTTCCTGTAACTGGAAAACGCACATCAACACACAGGTCGGAGATCAAGCAAAAGGCACAGGCAGAAGCCATGGCTGGCCGGTTTCTTTTACCTGCCTCCACCTGAAAAGCTCCTTCTCACCACCTCTGCCCTTTAGAAGGGCACCTTTCCTACTCTGGCATTCCGTGGTGGCTCAGACGATAAAGAATCCGCCAGCGATGAGGGAGACCTGGGTTCGATCCCTGGATCGGGAAGATCCCCTGGAGGAGGGCATGACAACTCACTCCAGTATCCTTGCCTGGAGAATCCCATTGACAAGAGGAGCCTGGCGGGCTACAGCCCAGGGTGCCGCAGAGAGTCGGACGCGACCGACACGCATTTCCCCCACTTACTTTACCGATGGCCGTACCAGCCGGGTGAACTCGGCTGCCCAGCACCCCGGGAGACCCGCCCGCCAGGCCGTCCGCCCGCCCGCGCCTACGCCCGGCGCCCGCTGCCCTCCGTCCGCCCAGGCCCGAGCGGCGGAGCGCGCATGCGCAAGGCGCCGCTCCCCGCCCCCACCGCGCGCCCGCGCCCAACGCCCCTAGCGCGGCCCGCCGGGCCATGGAACCCGCCGAAGTTGGCGCGGGTCGAGCTCTCCCGTCCGCTCGTTCGGGCGTCTTTCCGCCGTGAGGCCCGCGGGCGCTCGCCCGGGGCTCGGCGGCCGCCCGGGCCGCCCCGCCCGCCGCCCTCGCCCGGCCGGGCGCGCGCCGCGCCTCCGCGGCCGGTCCCCGCGCGTGCGCGCTCCGCCGGGTGTATGTGTGTGAGTGTGTGTGCGGCCGAGGGGTGGGCCGCCGCCGCCGCCGACGATGCCGCGGGGCCGCCCCCCGAAGCCCAAGGAGAGCAAGGCGCGCGGCGACACCGGTAAGCGGCCCCGGCCCGGCCGGCCGCGCTGTGCCGCTCCGCGCGAATATAGTCCCCGGATGCGGCGCGGGGGGCGCCGGGAGCGGGCCGGGCCGGGGGCGGCGGGGCGGGCCGGGTCGGGGCCCGGGGCCCGGGGGGGGGGACGCCCCTCGGCGTCAGGCGCCAGCCGCTGCCGCCGCCGCCGCCGCCGCCGCCCGACTGCCGGGCCGAAGGGCGCGGGCGGAATGATACCGGCGCGGCGCGGCCGGCCCCTCCGCCGGGCTGGGCCTACTTTTCTGGGCCGCGCGGGCGGGCGGCGGGGCCGGGGGCGAGGCGCGCGCCGCCGCCCTCCCCTCCTCCGTCCTCCTTGCGCGCCCCCGCCCGCCCGGCCCGGCTCCCGCGGGCCGCGGGAGGCCTTTCTGAGGAGAAGGCGCCGGCCCCGGGGCGGCGGGCGGCCCCAGCGGCAGGGGGCCCGGTGCGGGGGCCCCCGCTGACACGTGGGGCCGAGGCGGCGGGGCCGGCGCCCGGGGGTGCCGCCTTCCGGGCCCGCGCTGCCCGGGGGCCCGGGCTTGAGGAGCGGGAGGACGGCGTTCTGGAAGCGCGGCCGAGCCGTGGGTCCCGCTGTGCCCGCCGCAGCCTCAGAGGCTAAGGGCAGGCCGGGCGCACCCTTAGGGCCGGCGGCGGGCGCTCCCCCGGGCCGAGACCCGCGGGGCCGGCCCCCGCACAGGTGCGGGGCGGCCCCTGACCGGCCGGAGCTCGCGCGCGTGCCGGACGCGGTCTGGAAGGAGGTCTTCAGGACTTATTCTGTGAAGTTTATTGATTCTTGTTGTTGACAACGACTTCTGCAGAAAATAAAGTGCAGTGTCTTTCAACTAGCTACTTGGAAAAAGGTTTAGGGTGGAGAGAAAGGACACAGTTTGCCTTGGGATGAGGCTGGGACCTCCTGTTCCAACAGTCCTTTCCGTCAAACTAGTGACATCACGCCCTGTTCACCTGGCATTTCAAGTCCCAAACTAAAGAGAGTAATTATCCTATTCTCCGAGACAGCCCATGGCTTTGTAGCGTCTCCTCAGAAACGCGCTTTCGGTTGGCCTCCCTCTTCCCCCCTCTCCAGGGTGACTCCTTGGCCCACTGGTTATCGCCTTGGCTTCCGTGAGAGCCTTGACTGGTCTCTGCTTGTCCTGTCCTGTAAATCCATCCCCTGTCAGCCTGAGGCAGCTCTCGAAAACGTAAATGAGATGGCCACATCCGGATTCAAACTATCCGAAGGGTCTCTCAACCTTCTAATTTAAGATCCCCGCCGGGCAGGACCCTCATTGACCCGGCCTTTGTCCGACTCTCCTTTCTCTGCCCTTGTACTCAGCCCTTTGTTCGTTGAAGGTGCTGGTGTGTCTCCGCACCCCTATTCTGAGCACCCAACCCTGCCTCAGTCTTCGGGTCCTGTGCTTCAGCTTCCTAGGAGTAGCCTCCTCAGACCTTTCTGAAAGTGAATGGCGCCCCCATCAGCCATTCTGTACCACAGTGGTTCTGAAGCTGTGGTTCACCGACCCCTGGGAGTTCCTGGAGACACTTTTAGGGGTCTGCAAGGTAGATGTTTTCTTAGTAGTACTAAGACTGTTGGACGTCTTCACTCGGTTATCTGCACTAATCGTACACGGGCTGTTGGGGGCAAAACTGATGACTCAGCAGTAGTCAAGGTGGCAGAGGCCTCATATTCTGAATTTCACTCAGGAACAACAGAGAATGCGGAGGCAGATGTGAGGAGCCTCCTGTCTTCTATTAAACCAGACGTTGGAAAGCATTTACAAAAGTGAAAACTTCTTCCTATTGCTTTTGAAGAGTATGTTTTTCATAAAAATATTTTTGTTAACGTAATACATTTATTTTTCAGTGAATGAGTGTTTTAAAAGTTGTTGGTTTTAATTTCTAGTAGGGCAGCTGTCGATAGGTATAGCCTATATAAAGTTAGGATTGGGGGGGCGGGGTCCTCATTGATATTTAAGAATGTCCTGAAACGAAAAGATCTGGGGACCGCTGCACTAACAATTTACGATTTTAATGTTTTTCATGATCTGAAATTATTTTGTTTGTTTTTTGGTGTCACACATTGTGAATTTTATTCTAAGAAAAACCTGGAAGGTAGGTGGGGATTTTTACAGATAGAGGAAATGAGGCTCAGAGAGGTTAAGTGATGTGGAAGGTGCACCTAGCTGGTGTCAGAATTGAGTTTGAATCTACATTTGAGTCCAAAGTGTGCAGTGCATTGTTCTGCCGTGATCAGTATAAAGCCCTGCATATGGGTTAACTCATTTCTTCAACAAGTATTTTAAAGCCCTTCTTGTCATAGGTGGACACTGTGCTGAGGGCTAGGGGCGCAAGGGTTAACAACAGACAAGGTCTCTGCCTTAGCTCCCAGGACAGTGTGTGTCCTCCGATGGCAGGAACACTTCATGGCAGCAGATGACAGCCGCTGGAAGTCAGGCTTCCCAGGGAAAGCGATGTCAGAGCTGAAACCTCCAGAAATGACCAGGAGGCGGCCTGCTCAAAAATGTCGATAACAGTTTTTAAATATTGAACTATAGCTAATTTATGATGATGTGTTAGGTTCGTGTGTGCAGCAAAGTGATTATCATACACATTATTTTTCAAATTCCTTTCCATTATAGTTTATTACAAGATACCGGGTAGAATTCTCTGTGCTATATGGTAGGTCCTTGTGGTTTATTTTATATATAGTAGTGTGTATATGTGAATCCCAAATTCCTAGTTTGTTCCCGCATCCATTCCCTTTAATAGTCATAAGTTTGTTTTCTATGTGAGTCTATTTCTGTTTTATAAATGAGTTCATTTGTATCTTTTTTTCTTTAGATTCCACATATAAACGATATTATGTGATATTTGTTTTTTTCCAACTTACTTCACGTAGTATAATCATCTGTTCGTCCATCCATGTTGCTGCAGATGGCATTCTTTCATTCTTTTTTATGACTGAGTAATATTCCATTATATATGTGTGTATGTGTATATATATGATATGTGTATATATATGTACGTATGTGTATATATATATATTTATGTATGTATCACATCTTCCTTATCCATTCTCCTGTTGATGGCCGTCTGGCTATTGTAAATAGTGCTGCAGGAAAACTGGGGTGCATATATCTTTTCAAATTAGAGTTTTCTCTGGATATACATCCAGGAGTGGGATTGCAAGATCATATCGCAACTCTGTTCTTAGTTTTTAAGGAACCTTCATACTTTCTCCATAGTTTATATTCCCACCAAGTGTAAGAGGGTTCCCTTTTCTACCCTCTCCAGCAATTGTAGACTTTTTGATGATGGTCATTCTGACTGGTATGAGGTGATAACTCATCGTAGTTTTGGTTTTCATTTCTCTGATCATTAACAACATTGAACATCTCTACATGTGCCTGTTGGCCATCTGTATGTCTTTGGAGAAATTTCTGTTTATGTCTGGAGAAATTTCTGTTTATGACTTCTGCCCATTTTTTGGTTGAGTTTTTTTTTTTGTTTTGTTTTGTGCTTTTCCTAGATTAAACTGTATGAGCTGTTTGCATGCTTTGGAGATTAATCCCTTGTTGGTAGCATAAAAATGTTTCTTAAGGTAATAATTAGCTTTAGGCCATAAGTGGACTTCCCTGGTGGCTCAGACAGTAAAGAATCGGCCTGCAGTGTGGGAGACCTGGGTTTGATCCCTGGGTTGGGATGATTCCCTGGAGGAGGACATGGCAACCCACTCCGGTATTCTTGCCTGGGGAATCCCATGGACAGAGGAGCCTGGCGGGCTACAGTCCATGCGGTCACAGAGAGCTGGACTCGACTGGGCAACTAAGCACTGCACAGGCCATAAGTAAAGAAGTAAGCCTCATCATCACTACATAGTCATTAAATTTTTCCCTCTTATCTCCTCCTGAGAGTTTTATAGCTTTAGTTCCTTAAATTGAAGTCTTTGATCCATTTTAAGTTATTTTATGTGTGGTGTGGAGTGAGGGTCCACATAGATTCTTTTACATGTGGATGTCCATTTGTCCCCATAACATTTGTTGAAGAGACTGTTTTTTCAGTGAATGGTCTTGGCCCCCGTTTTGAAAATCAGTTGGTGATGGGTGGTGTGGGTTTATTTCTAGACCCTTTAATTCTGTTCCATTGGTCCTTATGTCTGTCTATGTGCTAGTACCTCATCTAAATTTCAAGTATACCATAAGACTTTGTAAAGTAAATACCTAGCCAGGAAAATTGTGAGTTCTTGTTACACTACCTCAGATTGCCTTACAAACTGCTGGTGGTATGCTTGTCATACGAAAACACTATCTCTGCACACTTTTAGGAAATATGTGATTGCTAATCATTATTAATTCCTAATGCTCATTGTTGCATTGATTGAAAATACTTGGCAGAGAACATTTAGCAGGTGGGGTAAAAAGGCATGAAGTACATACGTAGGTATCGGGCAGAATGGTGAAACGCAGAGAGAACTGCTTTTATTGTGTTAATTTTCTGAAAATTATTATTTAGGGGAACATCCAGTCTTTCTATGCAGTGACTAAGATGGAGGTCTTAGTTTTAAAGAGATTATGCCTAAGTAAATATGAAGGCTACTTATTGTAGAAGGTAAGGGATAGTGTATACCAGCCCTGAATGCCTTTATCACTCTGGAACGTCACTGTGGTGCTTCAGAACTTGGAAGGTCACAGCCATTCCAGGGATTGCAGTAGTAATGGCTGGCGGATGTGGAGTCCTGGTTTCCTGGCCAGGGCAAGGGCTGGCAGACTTTTTCTGTAGGGCCATATGGTAAATATTTTAGGCCTTGTGGGCATTAAGGTCTCTATTATAACTCAGAATTGCTGTTGTAGCTGGAAAGCTGCCGTGGTCATACGTAAACCCACGAGTGTGGCTGTGTTCTATGAAGCCGAGTTTACCCGAAAGGCTAGATGCTGGTTAGTTGACCCCAGTCTGGAAGGAAAGACAGGAATACAAAGGAAAGTTGCATATTCTGTCACTTTACTTTGAGTAAACTTCATGTTGGTATATAACATACAGACAAGAATGAAAATTATGTTCAGTGAATTTTCACATGAGCTTTCTCATATAATCAGCACCCAGATTATATAGGTTATAATAATAATTCATATGATTATACATGTAATTTCTTAGATTAAGAAATGAGACATTACAGCACTCTAGAAATCTCCATCTGATCAGTACCCATGTAAGACTGACCGCTGTCCTGGTATCGCACAACCTAGATTACCCTTGTCCATTTGTTGAACTTTCTTAGGTGAAGTCATTGGTAATATCTTCTTAGGTCTGACTGCTTTTGGTCAGTTTTCCGATGTCAGTCTTTGTCGCAGCATACGAAACTTCGAGCTACTCCATATCCTCATCAGTCCTTGGTTTTGTCTGACTTTAGTTTTAACCATCCTCTTGGACGTGCGTTTCACCTTGTTGAAAGCTGTGTTTTGTTTCTTGTTTTGTAACTTGGATCTTCACAGCAGTTCTGTGAGTGGGCCGCATGCAAACATGTGGTAGTTTGCAGAGACCCTCACTAATGGTCGGCTGCCTCGAGACCGCTCTCATGACCCCCAATCCGGCGTTCTTTGCTGTTCCTGGCCTGTGCCCTGTGACCCCTGCCTTCTGTGGACGCCTCTACTGTCGGATCCTTACAGTAAAGAAGGCGTGTCCTGGGCAGGTACCGCCCGTTGGAAACCGGGACTCTTCCCAGGCTGAGCTCTCGCAGTCCTGCACAACGCTCTGTGGCCCTGCTTTGCGCTGCTGCAGCGCTGCCATCAGCTGTCCATTTGCGGAGATGAAAAACAGAATGGCTGTATATGTCTAGAAATTAACCTTTTCCATTGTCATAAGGGCCGTTACACTCAGCAGGGCTGAATCCTTCTCGGAAAAGCTCGCTTGTGTTCAGACCCTGAGCCTAGAATTTGGTGTGTTAGCCGGAAGGTGAGGCCGTAGATAACTAGGGGTTTATTTTGCCATCATTTTAATGTTCTGTGGTTTTGTTAAATTTGGGTAATGTACATGTATGTCTGAATGTACATCTACATGAATTTAAATCCTTTCTTTAGAAACAAAGTTTACAGGTGGGTCTGAGCTCGTGGGTCCACTTATACTTGGATTGTTTTCAGTAGTAAATACTCCAGTATCATATGTTCGTGGTTGGTGAATCCATGGATTCAGAGGAACCATGGATATAGACGGCCACCTGTAAGTTACCTGGGTTTTCGCCTGTTGGAGGATCTGCACCCCTGAACCCTGAGGTATTCAAGGGTCAACAGTATCCATACAGAAGAAGAGCAGTTGGTGGATACCTGACAAGCTGGAAGGGTGTTAAAGCTAAGTTAGGTACGAGTGGAGGGCGTGAGTCAGTGAGGCTGAAAGTGGAAATAGACATACTGGTCCTGGAAGCCTCAAACTAATGTGAAGAGACCAAAAAGTCATTTGCTTTGGTCTAATCTCCACGTGTTTAGCAGGTATTTATAAGGCACACATTATACACCAGGGCCTGTGCAAAGATTTGGAGATGCAGTGACGAAGCAGAAAGGGTCTGTGGGCCCAAGCACTTCAGAGTTTAAAAGCCCAAAGGAATGGTGACATACATGGGAGGAAGAGTAGAAAACTGGAGAAAAGAAAGTAGAATTTTTTGTTTTTTTAAAGGAAACGAGGGAAAGAATGGTAGAGTAGCTAAGGCGGTAGTGGTTTGAAGTAGGGGTCATGACTGTCAGACTTCCCAGAGGTCTGTTGATGACTTCACAGAGCATTGTGGTGTCAGAGGCTGATGCGGTGAGGGCAGGCAGTTGATGGCTAGAGGGCTAGTTCTTGGAGGAATGTAGGGAAAGATGGAAAAAGGGAAGTAGGGCAGGTGCCTGTTGAGAGCAGAAGATAAGGGAGCTCAG
The DNA here is from genome assembly GCF_023091745.1 of Budorcas taxicolor. NCBI lineage: Eukaryota > Metazoa > Chordata > Mammalia > Artiodactyla > Bovidae > Budorcas > Budorcas taxicolor. The sequence continues at coordinate 2,783,431 of NC_068931.1, read as the reverse complement.
CTGTATTTTGGGAAAATTCTTATTCAAAACAAAATAAAATCAGGTTAAAAGTTTGGGGCGAAGTTACTTTAGAAACTGAAAATGCCTCATCAGAATTTATGGGTAGCTGAGATCTTAAATGCACAGTACCAAATAGTTTTAGTCAGGGGATGCAAATTTGAGTTAAATCCCGGGAACGCTAAGAATGCAGTAGGCCTTGCGGGAACCTGGTGTCCCATCACAGGCATTTTGTGTAGAAGAGATGAACCTTGGCCTTTCAGGTTGGGGATGTGGACCACCTTTGCTGGAAAGGTGAGCGGACCGGCCTGATGTACGGGCCTGTTCCAGGGGAGAGCAGCGTGTAAGCCAGCTCTCTGTCCCCTTCGTCACAAGCCAGGCCTGACTCTGGGTAGTCACGGAATGGCATGATTATGGGGTGACGGGTAGGGTGTTGAGGGGCACGGATGCATGTTAGAGAGACGGCCGCGCTCCTGGATGGTTCCTTCGCGTCTGTCGCTGCAGCCGCAGGAAGCAGCGTCTTGTTTAATGTGCAGGGCTCTGTGACCCTCTGTTATTTGGGGTGGTGGAGAGACAGCTCTTTTCATGTGCTCTTTAGAGTCTCTGTTTACATAGAGTTACCCTGATCTTCAAACTCGTCTCCAGGGTTTTCTCAAGGGAGTGAAGTGCTCAGTTTCTGGTCTTCCCTGATCAGTTTTTGTTTCCTTTTGCTGGAGAGTTGGAGGAGGCGGGCGAACAGTTGAAGAGTGGTGGGCGTGTCTGTGTGAGGGGAGCATCTGGGTGCACTGCTTGGAATTCTGGAAAAGTCTTAATCCATAAGCAAAATGGCATCATTTTTCAGTTTTAAATATATCTTTTTTTTTTTTTGTCCCTTAGGGTTTTATCTGTCAATCGCAGTCAATTAATTTAATTCTCAGTTTTAGATAGCATAATAAGTGTAGTTTCAACGTAGAGGCTATGAAAACTGTTTTATTCTGTGTCCTGAAAGAGCATTTTAATTTTGCATTTTAGAAATTTAAATTTAGGGGCTTTTTTAATACCGTTTTCAGCCTTTAGGTTAAAAGACTTGGCTACTGAGTTCTTAAAACACGTTTGTCAACATGTATTTCACTCATGCCTTCAGTGTTTCTTCCCGTAACAGGCTTTTCCAATGTGGTCCCAGCAATCATTTTCTTTGGACCTGAGGAGTCATAGAACGTTTTGCTATTAGTTTAGTGTAGAGATTTTGAGTGTATGGGCTTTGGATAGGATGTGGATAGAGTTAAGAATAAATAGAAGTTATGAATCTCTTTCCCTTAGTCAATCCATTTTGCTTATGAATGAATTTACAGTCTCTGGAGTTAACATTAGTGTTTCTCCATGCTGGAGTTTGCCTTACTTGAGGATCTGCCAGGAGAGTTTTTGAAGCTGTTGTCCACCTTTTCCATCTGCTTCTGCTCTGCCTCCAGCATCGATTCACCCCGCCTCCCGCCCTCGGGGTTCTTGCTTTCAGGCAGATTTTGCTGTTTCCCGGGGGGGAACTGTCGGCCATGGCGGGAGCTCCAGGCCGTCTGCTCAGAAGAGGGACACAGAAGTCTAGAGGACGCGCTCGAGTGCCACGTTCACCGCGCCGGAGGCTTTCCTGCGCTCCGTGGGGTCTTAAAATTAACCCGTTACCCTACCTCCAAATTTCTGAATTCTACTATTTGAGGTCAAGTTGGATATAGAGAGTTATATGTAACATATTTCTGTCTCTGTATAGTTAATATATATTATGTATTTGCACCCAAATTATAAGACTTAGAGTACTTACTCTCAAGATTTGGAGAGATTTAGGACATCTTTATTTCATGACATTCTTCTAAATTTTTGTGATTGTTGCGTGTTTATTCTTGTTTGGCCTGCAATGCAGGAGACCCGGGTTTGATCCCTGGGTTGGGAAGTTCCCCTGGAGAAGGGAATGGCCACCCATCCACTATTCTTGCCTGGGAAATTGCATGGACAGAGGAGCCTAACGGACTATAATCCACGGGGTCGCAAAGGGTCGGACACGCCTAAGGGACTAAACACTTTAAATTTATAGCTATTAACCTGAATGAGTTTATAGAAAGCATACAGTGGAGCCTGAGGGTTGTCCGTAGCGCTGCAGTCCTTTAAAACCTCATGAACTACAGCTGTGAGAGAGAACAGTTTTTACCTCTTGACTTCATCTTGCTTTGCCGCAGCTTTCAGAGGTAGATTGAATTAGTGACTTAGCTTTTATATTCCTACTAGCATTTTGTTTGCTGAGTGATTTAAGAAACTGGATTACTGACGAACTCTCACAGTGACTAAGAGGACAAGTGCCTCCTGATTTGTTGTGACTTAGAAACAGTATTGAGCTGGCAGGCGTATTAAGAAATATGATGGCTTTTGTGTGTTGCTGAGTGGGTATCAAGCCTCGGGGGTTTAGTTTCAGGTTTCTAAAAACCCTGGGCATAGTCATCTCTGTCTCAGTCATCACAGCATGTCTCATTTCTAACGTAAAAACATGTCCTTTTAAGAAATTTAAGGTATCATTCATTTCATCTGAAATTTCTCATAAATCTGACATAATGTGGTTTTGAAACAGTAACAGGATAATTTAGTTTCATTTATGTGCTGAGAATAACAACTGGTATTTATTGTTTATACTTATGCAATTTTATAGATGGAGTTTTAACATTGAATGCGGAGAACACTAATTATGACTATCAAGTTCCAAACTTCCATAAATGTGAAATCTGTCTGCTATCTTTTCCAAAAGAGTCCCAGTTTCAACGCCACATGCGGGATCACGAGCGAAATGACAAGGTATGTATTTATAAAAAGGATGTCGGAAAATGTGAGCGTTGAAACTGGAGGAACTGTCAAATCAGCATTCATTCTTATTCCTACATTTTGTATTATGTAAATGAAGATTTTGATGTTTTGTTTTTAAGCTGTGTTTCTAGCCACGGTTAGGTGATGAGATAAAGTGAGAGCTTGTCTAGTGAATCTAATGAAATTTTCTGTGAGTGGACAGAGAAATAATCTTAAAATATGACTTTCTTCAGTAGGTTCAGTTTCCCACGTCTCGATGTGTTTTTTCTCTGGCAGGCAGTGTTACCCTCAAATGGTCTTGCATCTTAAGGAATTTGAGGTATTTTATTTTAGATCGTATTTCCGCAGGCAGCAACCCTCTGGTACACAGGGGTTGAACTCTAGTGCCTCTGGTGGGATGTGTCAGGGCGGTTGGAACGTGGCAGCTGAGCCCCCGTGAAGAGAGTGAGCGCCGAGCCCTCTGGGCTGGCGCCGCCTAAGCCAGTGAGTCTTCTGAGATGGGACTGGTGCCCGGGTGCTCTTTTCTGGAGGGCAGGGTGTGAGCAGCTCCAGCCTCCCTCTGGGCACGAGTGTTGATGTTGTATCTGTGACCATGTGTTGCTAACACCAGAACCCACTGGGCGTTTCTCTCAGGTGGAAAATCTGAAAATCCCAACCCATTAGGGTCTATTTCCAAGAGAAATACCAGTGATTTTCTTTCTACAAGTAAGTGCTCGAACACCTTCCATTTGGGGGAATTTTTAGGTGGGGCTAAGCAGCGGTGTGACAATCCAGTGAGAGTTTTTATGATTACTTACTTTGTTTGAAGTGATTTTGTTTACAGAAATGGAGTTGTCATAAAAAGAAGGGGGAAAGTCCTACCCAATAAGTTGAAGTCTCACTTTTGCTTTCATAGAGGTTACTTTCTGGTACATTTATATGCAGCAATTCTCATTAGAAATAATTTTCTACACAAATGTGATGTCTCTGTATACTGCTTTGAGAAATTCTGTAAGGAGCTTTCCCATGTCAATTTTGGATTTATTGACTTGAGGTCCAGAAGGACTTCAAAAGTTGCTTCTAAAGCTTATCTGTGGATTATGGTGCTTGCTAATGTTTGAATGACATTTATTGTGGAAAGATTGTGTTTCAGTAGCTTTTCGACTTTTCTCTCCACCTAGCCACATCGATGCGACCAGTGCCCCCAAACCTTTAATGTTGAGTTCAACCTGACCCTTCACAAATGTACCCACAATGGGGAGGATCCTACTTGTCCCGTGTGTAACAAGAAATTCTCCAGAGTGGCTAGTCTCAAAGCACATGTTATGCTGCATGAAAAGGAAGAGGTAATTATTTTGGCCTATACTTTGTTCACTGATTTTTAAAATGCATCTCATCTTGGGTCAGGAGGTTTTTAGGTTTAAACTAGTTTGAAAAAGTCTTTCGTGTAGGTGTCACGGAGTCCATTATCGAGAAACTCACCTTGGCCAGTCTCCAGGTCCCTGAAAGCATTTGTTTGTTTTCCGGTCATGTCAGAAGCTTAGGGCGAGACTTTTTAATGTGTGGTATACTCGGAGGATCAAAGTTCATCCACAGTGGCTGGCGGAGGAGACCCCCGTTTTCTCTTTAACAGAAGTTAGCTTGTGTAGGATTCTGGGTGGCCGCAAGTGAACTTTCTGCCTCTGAAGACGGTAGAGTCTCCTTGCCTGGCTCCAGCATCCCCTGACACATGGGCACTTGGGAGAAGAGAGGAAATTCTTGAAGACCCAAAGCAGTTTATGCCCCCAGTAGCAGTCCGAAAGGGAACAGTCTTGAGATGGAGTGAAGAATGGTGGGGGTGCGCGGCCCAGATGCACAGAGAGGCCCGCCTGCTGCTGGCGTGGGTGGGCTTACGTGAAGTGTAAAATGTCAGCCCCGCGTTGTTACCACGAACAGTCAGGAACATGTGAATGTAGAAAAGAGAAGATAGCAGTCACCTCTAATTCAGCCACCCAGGTACCTAATTACAGGTAACTGTTTGGTATGGTTTTGTCTTGAGACAGAAAAACATACAATATTTAATTGCACATGTAAAATCTGCATCCTGAAAACTGAGTTTGTACATCATGTATAGGTTTGTGTCCTCTTTTTACGTCTTTAATTTTTTATAAAAATAATTTCTTTTTATCTTTTAAAATCTTATTGTATAAGTAATACACGTTCATTTTGGAAAAAGTTGGAAACTGAAGATTAACAAAAGCAAAAGAACCAGTAGTCACACTAGTGAGAGAGCGCACGCACAGCCGACCCTTGAGCAGCGTGGGCCTGAGCTGTGCGGATCCACTTGCGCGTGGAGCTTTCCAGTAAACACGTCCGACAGGACTGGGTGGTGCCGGGACCAAGGGTGGGGAGCCGTGGGCGTGGAGGGCCTGCTGTCAAGTTACGCTCGGATGTTCACCTGTGGGGTCGATGCCCTAGACGTCCATGCTTTTCAAGGGTCAGGTGTGTTGTTTCTGGCTTTTTGGGGGGGTATGCACAGACTTCCGTAATAGTTTGTTTAGGAACAGTGTTTCAGTGCAGTTATATCCTGTCACGTCATCTGCTCTGTCCCTTTCATATTTGTGAATGCATCTTTCCCTCGCTCGCTTCGTGAATCATGAGTGTTTCCCCCCACACTGCTATTCTAAATTGCTTTATTAAAGTCTTTAGCATCTGGATAGAGTGTCATGATATTTCTATCATTTCTTTTATTTTTAACATTTAAGTTGTTTATCCTTTTTCAGTACTATAAATAATGCAAATTTCCTTAAGATAGAGTCATACAACTGGGTTTACTGAATTAACAAGGCTTTTTCACGCTCTTTGTAGAATGCCACCTTGTATTCTAGAAAGTGTGTGCCCTTCTGTACCTTCTGCAGGCTGCAGGCCCACCTGTCTCACTCAGCTGTAGCACTGTCCAGAAATGGCCAATGTGTTCTTTACAAAAGGCAGAAAGGGTTTAATATGGTATTTTAAAATAGCGGGAGTCAGTTCAAATAGTAAGACTCAGACAGTAGAGAGAAGGGTAGAGAGTTAAGTCTCCTTCAGCCCATGACCTCAGTTCTCCCAGGAGCAGCTCGTCTGGGGGCGGTCAGTGCACACACGGACCTCTGCGCCCCGTGAGCGCAACCGAGCGCTGGCGTGCCGTGCTGTCCTCTTCGGGTGACTGAGCCTCGGCTACTGTTTCGGCCCCCGCAGTGCTACGTGGCATCCGCTGCCCTGGCCTGTGGGGTTGCCCTCGGGCTGGGCGTGGGTGGTGCGGCCTCGCGTTGTTCAGTGAGGGGCTGGGGGGCTGCGGGCACAGGAAGCCTGCCCTCGGGACGTGCAGCTGAGCTGACCAGGGGCACGAGCACAGACACACACACACACGAGGATCGTGTGCATGGAATGCTGGGATCACTGCTGCGAATTGATGTGTGTGTGCTGGCGGGGAGGGGAGCATGGGCTGTGCCCACAGCGCCCGTCAGCTGGGTGGCCGTGGGCATCGACGTTCAGTTGGGACCCATGTGTGATGGGAGTGGGGAGTTGGGTGTTGGCGGAGGGCTGCAGTGCTCTGACGCGCTCGAGGCCGGTCAGCCGTGCGGGAAGCCTGGCGGCGGGGGCCCTGTGAGGTGGGCCTCCCCTCCCCCGGTTCTGTGTGCATCTGCATAGGGCCCCTGCCGGCCCTGCCGCGAGCCCGGGGGACTATGCAGAGGGGCGCCTGCCGCCGGGGTCAGGAGGGGTCTGTGGGGTGGCTGGGGTGTCTGCCGAGCACTGAGCAGCACCTTGAGGCAGATTCCTGTGGGCAGGGCAGAGGGCTCCTGAGACAGCCTGGGAGAGGTGAGGGTAGCGCTGGGCACCGGTGCCCAGGGGCGCGAGAGAAGGGCCAGGGTGGCCCCCGGGAGGGGGCAGAAAGGGCAGGTGTTACAGGCGAGGAGCCTGAAGGTGGTTGCTGTTTATCGTGTCTCATACTCTGACTTTAAAAGTTTCATCTTCAGACAGATGGGGGCTGATAAGAACACCACGTTTCCCTGACAGTCTGCTGGCTGCTCAGCGGTCACTGACATCACCCAGCACCGCCTGCCTCTGCAGGAGGCAGGAGCAGGGGCTCTGACCGCAGGAAACGCAGTGCAGTGGACAGGCTGTGTGCTGCCCTCCAGGCCTCACGCTCCCACTGGGAAGAGCCCGGGACCCAGGAGGATGGGAGGCCCATCCAGGCCCCTTGGGGTTGGCAGGTGTGATGTGGCGGCAGCTACAAAGCCTCCCGTCCGATAGCCCATGTCAGTTGTGGTTCAGCGTGTACTCAGTCCTGCTTTCACCACATGAGCTAATTGTACACAAGCCCGGGTTTACTCAGAAAGTTCAGGAAAGTTTCAGAGGAATATCCACGTAGATATCTCCTGAAATGTACTCACCTGCTCATTTGGTAAAAAAAAAAAAAGTACATAAAAAAAGAGGGTGGATCTGAGCCAGAGCAAATAAAGAACAGGGCTGGGAATGGGGATGGAAAGTCACGGTTTGCATCGCGACTGTAAGTCGTCGGTGCAGGGCAGGTGTTCTGCCTGCAGAGTCAGGGTACACGTGGCCCCGCCGCTGCATTCAAGGGGGGCAACAAGTTTTGTTATTAGATGGTTTAAAAAATTTTTTGACAGTTTGCAAGAAAGAAATTTCTTTATTATCAGCAAGATACTAAGAAAACAGCAGTTCGTTATTTCCTTAGATTATTAAATATTAACACTAACTTAAAAGTCATTTAAGTTGAAGTCATTAGATTACTCCAAGTATCCCATTCAGCTTCATCCCTTCCACAAAGGACGCGCTGAGTAGTGTCAGTGAACGGCCTCATTCAGTGAGGTTTCTGTGCATTCATGAGGCCATCAGGTGCGGAAATTAGAAGAAAGTCTAGTGGGAAGAGATAGCTTTGCATTCTGTTGTGCAGAAACAGCAGTTTATGTGCACTGACAGGTACCTAGCGGCATTATGGAACGCCTCGCTTTGGCACTCCTACGCTGTCCAGCAACTCACGTGCGTCTCTGGACTTGGCTGTGGCAGCCCTGGGAGGGCAGGTGTTGCTGTCCCCACTGTTTCACACCCCTTGGGCGGTCAGCACACTCAGGTGCACATGGCTAGTGATTAGGGCCTTAACGTGAGCCGAGGCCCAGCTTCAGAACACCGGGGCTTGCGCTGTCCTGACTGAGACACTGCTCGTGGTTTAAAACTGACCCTGGCTGTATTTTCAGAAGTCAGAACAAAAGAATGAAATACATTTCAATATATTTACGAAAATACGGCTAAAGTATTTTAAGTCGCACATTAGAAGTTGCTGTGCTGCTTTGCACCTTACCTTCTTTTCAGCGAGCCTTTGAGATCCTGTGTGTGTCTTATGCTAGCCCCGCAGGTGCTCAGCCAGGCACGTCTGGATGCAGCCGCTGACTGTTCTGTGATGAACCTTCTATATAAACCAGACAGAAAGAATGATAGGTGTTTCCATTTAGGAACTTACCAGCTGCCAGCTTGTTTTAAGGAAGTCTATTAAACTATCATCTTAATTTAAATTCTTTCTTGACCTTTTTGTGGTGTCCAAGTCCTGCTTCAGAGTTTTCACAGCGTAGATGGACAAAGTGCCATTAACCAGCAGTCAGTTTGAAGCAGCTCACTTTGCTCAAAAGCTGTAGTGTTCTCTCATCCTTTTGCCTGTGTTTCTGTCAACAAAGAAGTGATTTCTTGTATCCTTGTACTCAGACCCTGCAGTGTATCTTTTGAGAGGCGAGGCGGTGTTTGTTCGCCAGGAGGGTGCACTGCGTATGTCAGCGGTTTAAGCAGCGAGGCTCCGGCATGTCCGCGTGCTCACAGGTGTTCTCTCCCCCTTAGAACCTCATCTGCTCTGAGTGCGGGGATGAGTTCACCCTGCAGAGCCAGCTGGCCATCCACATGGAGGAGCACCGCCAGGAGCTGGCCGGGAGCCGCAGTCACACCTGCAAGGCCTGCAGGAAGGAGTTCGAGACGTCCTCACAGCTCAAGGAGCACATGAAGACACACTACAAGATCAGGTGGGAAGCCTTCCCCGGCTAAAGAAAATTATACCATGTATGAAAAATTGGTACGCTGCTTTAGGAACAGGAGCAGGGCGACTCGGGAGTGTGGTGCTGGGATGGCTTTCATAACCTGTGGTCCGTGTCATGCAGTAGGACAGATGAGGTCAAAAATGAAACGTCAGACTGAGGGTAGAAGTTTTTAGCTGGATTACAATGAGAACAGCTGTAGAACAAGGTATTGGCAGTACACTTTTAATGGGCAGGTAAGAAGGTGTGTAGAGTGGACTCACAGGGCCAGGTTAGCACCCTTTTTAGTGAGTTGGTTTATTTGTACTACATGGAGCTTGCACGTGTCCAACACTGTGCTTCGTGTGTCTGCAAACAGATACGTAAAACTTCATTTCATCGTTAACAGACCGCCCTTCATGCCAGGGTACTGCTGTGGTCCCCGTTTTGCTGATGAGAAAGCCTAGGCTGGAGGTTTCTGCCCAGCCTTCAGGATGCGGCGAGGCTGCTTCTTGGGGGCTGGAGCAGGGAGAGCCAGGGCGCAGGGCGGCGGCTGAGGGCCAGGGAGGTGGGAGCCTTCTCGCTCCTGTGTGTGTGGTTGATCTCTCCTTAAAGCTCGCTCTGGTTCTGAAGCGGTGGGATCACAGGGACCCCACTTACCGCATGCTTTCCTTCCGGGATCCCAGGGTGGCCGGCACCAGGTCATACAACAGGAACATCGACAGGAGCAGCTTCACATACTCCTGCCCGCACTGCGGAAAGACGTTCCAGAAGCCGAGCCAGCTGACGCGGCACGTCCGGATACACACAGGTGTGGGGTGTGCTGGCTTCTGGAGGACCTCTGACGAGGCCTGGGGGCCAGACTGTGGCCTGGAGCCTGCCCGGCCTGGACTGGGGCCTCGGCTTTCCCTCCAGCTTGCGGAGGCCCGCGGTGCTCCTTTGCGATGTTGGGGAGGTGGTGGTAGTGTGGGTCTGCGGCCTCAGGGAGGCGTTCCGCCTGGAGGGGGCAGGTGTGTGGTCTTGAGTTTGGGTAACTTAAGAAGTATTTCTCTTAACCCATCAGATGCTCACACAGTGTGGAATCATATTTTGATCATCTCTCTCCCTCTCCAGGTGAAAGGCCATTTAAGTGTAGCGAATGTGGAAAAGCTTTTAACCAGAAAGGAGCGCTGCAGACTCACATGATTAAGCATACGGGTGAGAAGCCCCACGCCTGTGCCTTCTGTCCCGCCGCCTTCTCTCAGAAAGGGAACCTCCAGTCCCATGTGCAGAGGGTTCACTCCGAGGTGAGCGTGTCCCCGGGGTGTAGGCTTGTGACGGGCAGGCTGGGGTGGAGCGGGGAGGTCCTCACAGGAGTGCAGACGTCACAGGCTGCACAGGTGCCCCCGGAGTGAAGGGTGAGCCCGAGGAACTCTACTTGTTAAATGTAGATAAAGGGTTTGTGCAGAGCAAACCCTGTTTAAAAAAGTACGTGCGTTTGGGCTCAGTCATGTCCAACTCTTTGTGACCCCATGGACTGTGGCCCGCCAGGCTCCTCACATGGGATTCTCCAGGCCAGAGTACTGGAGTGGGCTGCCATGCCCTCCTCCAGGGGATCTTCCCTATCCAAGGTTGAACCTACTTCTCTTGCATTGCAGGTGGACTCTTTACCACTGAGCCACCTAAGAAGCTCCCCAAAATACATATATATGTATATATCTAGACAAGTACATACATACACATGAATATATATGTGTATATATAAAACATGTGAACCTTTTTGGCGTATATGGAAATATACTGTTTTTTGTCTTTTTACCAACAATATTATAGCTTTGATGAGTAAACGTTTGAAAATAATCCTAATACCATTGTTAGTTACGGTCTATCAGTCTGAACGTAAACGTTCTGTCATGCCTTTAGTGAGCCCAAAACACGGGCGCTTCCAAGTGTAAGGAGCTGAAAGACAAGGTGAACCTGAGGAGGAAGGGTTTTCCTGTGCTGGCACAGCTGACCTTGTGTACAGCCCCACTCACGTTTTCTGTCTGCATAGCCCTGGCCAGAGGATTTGCCTCCATACTGCACATTAACCGATCATTTCAGCCAAACCGATGTTCCCGTGTTTTGCTGCCTCCAGATGATGCTGATCTGTCAGCCTCTGGAAGTAGCTCTCTCCGTCCGGTTCATCTTCGCTCTCATTAACTGCCGTGATTGGGTGTCTTACTTAGTCTAGTTGGAGATAATGAAGAGGTACTCAAGCAACACAAACACTCTTATCATGGGTCATTTATTTTATGTACTTACTTTGGAGGATGAAAAATACCACAGTCCTAAAAGCAAGTGTATATCTTTTAATTTTACCCTTGGTAAATCCTTAGGTAACAGTAAAATGAAGAAAAGCTTACATAGTTCTGATAGTTTACAAGCAGACTGAGAACTCGTATGCAGGGAAGCTGCTTTTAAAAACTGTTTGCTGTCGAAGGCCCAGGGACCCTGGGAAGAGTATACGCAGACTCGCGAGGGTGCCTTTTGGTCTGCGTTAGTGCCTCTCGGAGCTGCCTCTGTGTGAAGGGGATTGCCGAGGAGTAACTGTGTATCTGGATACACGGCACCAGGAAAAGGAGGCTGAGAACTGCCCGGCTTAGGAGAGCCTTGCAGGAAGGCCAGGTTCGCCTGCCCCCAGCTGGAGACCCCCGGGGCCTGTAGTGGGACCGATTCTGGTGTTCTGGGAACAACCCCTAAAGATTGCTTGGAGTGTTATCTAATCCTGTGGTGAGGCTAAGCCGTGGACTTGCTCTTCTCGAGGTGCCGGGAAGATGGCGTCTCCCCCCAGCTCAGAGCTGCTTGGCACAGCTGGCAGGACCAGCGCTGGCCCTGAGGGCAGGGCGAGGACTGCTGGGCGCTGCCTCCGTGCCAGCGGCCCTGCTCCCTCGCTGCTCTGCGCTCCACTTTCTGCTCCTCCAGAGGCTTAGAATGTGGCCACTGATGAGACGCAACTATTGGAACTGGTGGCCGCCCTCCTGACTTGTGTGTTTAAGATTCAGAGTAAAAGTTTTAACTGTCTGGCCTTGGTTGTTGAACACTTAAACCATTTTATTGAACACTTAACCATTTAAGAAATCGAGAACAGGTCAGACTTTTTTTTTTTTTAACTAGAGCACAGTAACTGAAAACTGTGAGTTTTCACTCCCGAGCCAGTTCTGATTTATAGAAAAGACTGAAATTTCAATTAATCTCAGACCGAAAATACTGATTACAGAGTCAGGTCATTGATTCTAGACCTCTTTAACTTAAAAGGTGTAATAAAGAGTTACATTATTTCTGTCATTTTAATTGAATGGTTAGTTATAATTTGTCATCATGTAAATATTTTAATCTAACGATTAATTGTAAAACATTGTTTTTCTTTTTTGTTCTTTAAGGTCAAGAATGGCCCTACTTATAATTGTACAGAATGTAGTTGTGTATTTAAAAGTTTAGGTAGCTTGAACACTCACATCAGCAAGATGCATATGGGTGGACCACAGAATTCAGCAGGCGCTACAGAGACTGCTCACGTCTTAACGGTAAGGTCGACCAGCTGATTGATAGAAGGTATTCTGTTACCAAAATCTGGCATCCGAAGTATGACCTTTAAAATGGAATAGAATCGTCAGTAGTACCATAAAGGTGCTATGAAAGTTTCCTCTATGGAAGTATGGGTCCTACTTTTATTTGTTTGCTTAATTAAAGAAAATCAAATTTTTGGAAACTTTAAAATAATTTTACGTGATTCTGATTTATGGGTTATCATCTGAACCAGTTAGAAATCAGGCCAAATGTCATCATTGTTATAATGATATAACAATGATGTTATAATGGTATAACATCAAGTTGTAATTCCTACAGTCAGTGTTAACTGATGATTATTGAATATTCTTTATGCTTGTGTTATCACTGAAGAATCACTTCTCTTTTTAAAGTGATATTTCCCTGGGTCTGATGTGACGGTGATTCTTTTTCCTGAAACCTTGCACTTTTGGGAAACTAAGTTGTATTTTCCAGTACACGCAGTAAGGGTTGTGACTCAGAGCGTGCCCACTTGACTCCTTCCTGTAGACTGGTGGCTCAGCCTCGGTCTGCGGCTTCTCCTGCCCTCTCAGCTGAGCTGCTTGATGGCGTCTAAGTGTTGAGCATGGTGTCCTGACCACAGCAGACAAGTCTCGCGAGTGCAGAGGTGCCTCGTGAGTGCGGCCAGCCAGTAGCTGGTGTCAAGTCGGCAGCTGCCTCTTACCACGGAGAGGACAGGCCCAGTTTGTATTTTGTCCCCAAGCATGGGGCTCACATTTAGTGTTGGCTTTTTCCTTTCTCACAATATTTGTGGCTTGGGATGAGTCCTCAGCTTACTCTTGATCAGGGAGAGTGTTGTAATGATGTTCTAAAACTGGAGAGTAATCAGTCTTGTAATTAGGTCTTAAATTTTATTTTGGACTGAGTAGTTTTAAATAAAATTTTCAACATACAAATCAAGCAAATGTTAGAGTTTTTTTTTCCTTTTCCTTTGGCAGTATGCAAATCAAGCGTGTAGGTGGAATGAGTTACCTGGAATGATAATCCAAGTCATTTAAACATCTACATTCTCAGTAAAACGCTGAGAATGCCATGCAGGGGTTTGTCCTGATGTCCACCATGACAGTGTCTTGCGGGTTCTCTGACCCCACTGTCTTACGTGTGTATTTTCAGATTTCTGGGTTTCTGAGGAATCAGATCAGCTCTCCCCTTACATACTCTTGGCTGTGGCTTTACAGAGCCATTATTCCTCCAATGCCCCTAGTTTTCAGGAATCAAAAACATTTTTAGACCACAGTGATTTCTTTCTTATTTTGTCTATTTGGTAACGTTTTTACTCCTTCATTTTAGTGACCAACGGGGGGATGCGGTTTGTGTGCTTAATCCCTTATCTTGAAGTAATAATCTCTACTACCATGTAAAAGACTTTAAAAGAGTTACAGAAAAATTCATTGAATACATTTTTTTAAGAGCCGGTTTTGGTCTAACTTAAAAAGTCAGTGAGGCATATTTGGGATATTGTTAGATTTTCTTGCTCATAACAAAATAATGCTGGTTTCTTTTTTTTTTTTTAATTGCTGTACGAATTAGCATACTTGTTTACCATTCTTAATGAACGTCGGTGTGTTTTAGGCCACGCTGTTTCAGACTTTACCTCTCCAGCAGACGGATGCCCAGGTCCCGTCGGCTCCCGGTCAGCAGAGCTCGCAGGTGGTGACCGACGTCATCCAGCAGTTGCTGGAGCTGTCAGAGCCGGGGCCGGTGGAGGCCAGCCAGCCGCCCCAGGCTGCCCAGCAGCTGAGCATCACCGTGGGCATCAACCAGGACATCCTGCAGGTGAGCCACGCTGCCCCCGCCATCATGTCCGTCAGGGCCGGGGTCACCGCTGGGAAGTCAGTATTCAGGGCTTGTCGGAGTAAAGGCATCTTCACGAGAAATGTATCCTAACTGAAACGATTATATTGAAACAAAGCTTGCTTATTTGATTACTTATGGACAATGCAGATTTTGAAATGATTTATTAATCTATAAACAAAAAGTTTTAAAAACCTAACTTTTTTGTCTGTGAGTGAGTTTTCTGGAAAAGAACAGGCTTTTCAGGGCTTTCTTATATCTGTCCCTGGTGACAGAGGGTGAGGACTATTTGATTCTTGCTTGAGCCCCTTGGAGACAGCGCCACGTGTCCTGACCGTGTGTGAGCATCTCTGCTCGCGTGGGGCTGGCGAAGGAGGGTGCACAGATGCCTCTCTCATTCTCCTCCCCCAGGCCCGCTCCACGGCCGCGGCCTTCCCCCTCGCTCCCCTCCCTCTGTTTACTTGCTGATGGTAAACGCTGACCTGTGTGCTCCACCTTCGTGGTGACAAGTTGGCTGGGGAGTGAAGAGTCAGGTTATCAGGACCTTGTGACAGCTGGTGTCCTGAGGGCGAAGCCCCTCTCGTCTCTTACCGCCATTCCCAGATGTGCTATAGACAACCAGGGTTGTCTGATACAATAGTTCTACCAGGCACTGTAATTAATTTTAATTCCCTTTAATTTTGAAACGCAAATGCTTGCCATGCCAGATTTTGGGTAGAGCTGAGATGTCAGATTTCCAAAGGGACATTTCTACCTCCAGATCTGGACGTTTCGCTTATGTTAATAGAGGACTGCTTGGCGATGGAGGCTTTCCTCCTGGTGGGGTCGAGTCAGATTTCCGCAGGTCAGGCTTGCTTGTGTTTTTGTGATTGACTTTGGTGGGCAGGTGTGGGCGTCACCCCTCCTAACCTCCTAGTTCTGTTCTGTCTCAGCAAGCCTTAGAAAACAGTGGGCTGTCTTCAATTCCAGTTGCAGCGCATCCGAGCGACCCCAGCCACACCAAGGCCGCGGCAGCTCAGGGCCAGACCCCAGACGCTACGAGCATTTCAAGCGAGCCAGCTGACCCTACAGACACAGAGCAAGAGAAAGAGCAGGAAAGCCCAGAGAAGCTGGATAAAAAGGAGAAAAAGATTATAAAGAAGAAATCACCGTTTCTACCAGGTAATTTTAGCACGCATTGAGGTTCTGACATTTGAGTGGTCAGTTGCTATTTAAGAGTCGTGTCCTCCTTTTTCCTTCTGAAGGGGGATGTGTTGTTGAAGACTCCTTTCTTCTCTACCCGATAGTGTTTGTTTGTGGTGAGCTTTGTTGAATTTGCCCCTTTTCCGGGGGTGGCTGACGTCCCGTGCTTGAGCCCTCCTTCCTGCCAGCCCTTCATGCCAGTCTCTGCTCTGTCGTCCCCCAGAGCCCCCCGCCTGATGCTGCTGAAGCCCCCCTGCCCCACCCTCGGCCCCTTCCCAGCGGCGCTGTCTGCTGCCCGGCTCCCAGCCTTTGGAAGCCCGCCCCACCTGCATCTCTGCCTCCCCTCTGGGCGTCTGGATGCAAGCGCATGCTGTGGTGAAGCTGGGTTCCTGCTGTCCCCTCAGCATCCTCGTGTCTGCTGAGTGGCGTGCATTCCCATAGACATGGCTGCGTCACACATATCTCCTTCCTTGCCCTCCTCTCTCGTTCTCTGGGGGACTCGGGCTGTTGTTGGAGGCCAGCTCACATCGCCGCCTCGCAGGGGAAGGGGTCTTCGTCTCTCAGTCCTGAAGACAAGCAGGACCCATGGTCCCCTGGGTCACTCATGTGCAGCTGGAATGCGTGCTGTGCGTTTCCGCAATCCCTCGGGGCTCAGTTTGGCTCACCATGCAGGAGCAGGCCTTACTGTGTCTTTCATGGATAAGATAGATCCCTGCCTTTTGGGAGGAGTGTTCCTGTAAAAATGTTTGCTTAATGCAGTAACTGTTCTTGGGAGGTGTGGACTAACCCTGTCATCTGTGTTAACACTTCTTTCTGAGAACGCATTTTCTCATTGCCAATGTGTGGTTGTGAAGTCTTTGATTCTCAGCCCACAAAACATCTTGGCCCTACTCTCGTTCTTCTCCCTCTTCTCTTGATCTGACCCTTCCTCCCCAGGTGAAAACAGGAGGATGGAACCCAAGCAGTTTATTGTCTGGGTTTTCCTGGGATCTTTAGAGGCAAGAAGGAAATAAGGGCCATTTCCACACATTTTTGTCAGCTGTGTGGTGGCCTTGGAGGTCCCACATTAGCCGTGCGTTCTTGGACATCTCCTTCTCGTACACCTGATAAACTGATGAAAATCCAACAGTCCCTGTGAAATGTTCATACAAGTTATAGCACTTGCTGTGCTGAACATACGGAGGTGCCCAGACGTGGCTGAGGGCAGGCCAGACTGGCCTCCGGAAGGTGCTGAAGGGGAAACTTCATCCCGGGTTGTCCTCCGTCTTTAGGGTTAGAAACGGCTTTCTCTTCTGCACTGAGCATCAGATGGAGATTTCAAAATGAAACTGCAGTTAACCCTATTGTACCTTATTTTAATATGCAATGTTGTACTTACAGAGTCTATAAAGATTATGTAAATTTTAATTTTTGAAATACTTGAATAAATATTTAGAGTACTGAGCAAGTTTATGTAGTTCTAGTAAATTTTAGGTTAAACGTGATCCTTACTATAGGTTGGAACAAGCTTTTTTTGTTTTAATCATCTCTGATGTTGTGATGATAATATCACTGGGGCATGTTTCTATATACAGACACTCCTTTTGATTAAAAGGAGTCCCTCCTTTTATAGGAACCAGTATACTTTTAATGTAATGATCATTTCTGAAAACAAAAACACTTCTTCAGGGGTAGTTGATACCATCTGGTACCCTAAGAAGACCCTGAGCAAACTATTCTTGTGTCATAAGTCATAACATTTTCTTAACAGCTGATAATTAACTTTAATTACATTTCCAAGTTGAACATATATAGGAATCTAAAGCCATCACTCTGATTTACTCAGTCTTGCGAAAATGAATGTTTTTAGTAGAATTTGCTTTGTTGTTTTAAGAAGTATTTTTTTTATGGGTTAAATATTTAACAAATACTTCTATATTTATCATAAACCTTGTGACATGTAAATCATTGCTTCTTGTTGTTCAGTCGCTAAGTTGTGTCCGACTCTTTGCGACGCCATGGCCTGCAAGCATGCCAGGCTTGCTTGTCCTTCACCATCTCCCAGAGTTTGCTCAAGCTCATGTCCATTGAGTCGGTGATGCCATCCAACCATCTTCATCGTGAAGTTTTAATAAAGTCAGTTAACCTTTCAACTTTCTCATCTGTAAAAGGGGCAGTGATGGGATAAATAAAAGAGAATCGAGTAGTGCCTGACACATAGTAAGTGTGTAATAAATACACGTGTTTTTAAGTTTTTCTGAGAGTAGGCAGAACTGCTCATCGCGCGCGGTTCAGAAGGCACACAGGTGGGCGGTGGGTGCACCTTCCTGCCCTTGCCGGGCTCCCTGTGCCCCGCCTGCCCTCCCAGCCGAGGCCTCGCAGGCCTTGTGTCTCCTAGCAGGCACAGGCATGGTGCTGTGTATTCTGTGATACCGTTTTTAGTGAGGTGTGCCATGCTGCTTGTGTCTCCCAGCAGGCACAGGCATACTGTTGTGTATTCTGTGATGCTGCTTTTAGTGAGGTGTGCCATGCTGTGTGTGTCTCCCAGCAAGCACAGGCACAGTGTTGTGTATTCTGTGATGCTGCTTTTAGTGAGGTGTGCCATGCTGCATGTGTCTCCCAGCAGGCACAGGCACAGTGTTGTATATTC
Source organism: Budorcas taxicolor (assembly GCF_023091745.1). Lineage (NCBI taxonomy): Eukaryota > Metazoa > Chordata > Mammalia > Artiodactyla > Bovidae > Budorcas > Budorcas taxicolor. Next base: position 2,765,404 of record NC_068931.1, on the reverse strand, counting down.
TGTGATGCTGCTTTTAGTGAGGTGTGCCATGCTGCGTGTGTCTCCCAGCAAGCACAGGCACAGTGTTGTGTATTCTGTGATGCTGCTTTTAGTGAGGTGTGCCATGCTGCGTGTGTCTCCCAGCAGGCACAGGCACAGTGTTGTGTATTCTGTGATGCTGCTTTTAGTGAGGTGTGCCATGCTGCGTGTGTCTCCCAGCAAGCACAGGCACAGTGTTGTGTATTCTGTGATGCTGCTTTTAGTGAGGTGTGCCATGCTGCGTGTGTCTCCCAGCAGGCACAGGCACAGTGTTGTGTATTCTGTGATGCTGCTTTTAGTGAGGTGTGCCATGCTGCGTGTGTCTCCCAGTAAGCACAGGCACAGTGTTGTGTATTCTGTGATGCTGCTTTTAGTGAGGTGTGCCATGCTGCGTGTGCGGTTTTCACTCTTTTGCCTCCTAGTGTCTTATGTGCAAGATGCCGCAACAGTGTTCTCTGGAGCGTGTGTTCTTCTCTGATTTGCTTGGCATTTGAGTTAAAAGGGAGAAGTATTTTTTGTTTTCATATAGCAGAAGGGAGAGATAGATTTTATGTTTATATAGCCAAATTTATCAGTGTTTTATGACTTTTGGACTTGTGTTAACACCTAGACTTCAACACTGACATTATGGAAAAAGTGCCTTTTACCTAACACTTTTACACTTTGATTTTCTTTTTTTTTTTTTTTTTTTAACATTATAAAATGATCACCACCATATGTCCATCTACCATCTGTATACTTTTGTATTTTAAGCCAAATCTTTGACTGTTTTATTTTTTGTTGTTGACGGGCACCCAGCCACCCAAACACCATTTATTCAGTCCTGTTTTCCCTGCTGAGATGCGGTGCCACCACCATCATACATTACACTCTCAAGCCTGTGTGGGTCTTTTCTGGGCTTTATTCCAGTGATCTTTTTTTTCATGTGTTGTGATACCAAATGGTTTTAACTTTATTGTGTGTTTTATAACTAGGACACCTGGTCCTTTCTCACTTCACTTGTTTTAATTAAAGTTTTTTTTTTTTTTTTAACTATTTTCTCATATTTATTTTTTCATATGCACTTTAAAAACATCTACTAAACTTCCAGAACTAGTTCGGAAAAACTCCTGTTGGTATTTGTATGTACTGTGCTAAGTCGTGTTAGTTGTGTCTGACTCTTTGAGACCCTATGGACCATAGCCCACCAGGCCCCTCGGTCCATGGGATTCTCCAGGCAAGAACGCTGGAGTGGGTCGCCATGCCCTCCTCTGGGCGGTCTTCCCAACCCAGGGATGGAGCCCACTTCTCTTGCGTCTCCTCATCGGCAGGCAGGTTCTTTACCTCTAGTACCACCTGGGAAAGCCTGGTATTTGTATGTAAGTGACTTAATTAGAGAGAACTGATGCCTTTGTAACTTTTTGTCTTTATACCAAAGAATAGGGTTAGTGTGGGATTATATGAAATCATGTGTGTGAAACTTTTGAAAATTGTAAAGCACTATATAATTGAAAGAATCATTCAGTAAAAAAAAAAATTAAAAAAAATAGGGTATGCATTTCCACTTACTTAGATCTTTTTTTTTTCTTCCATGTTTTAGTAGTAGTTTAAAATTTTCTTCTGGATTTTGATTGTAGATAGGAAGGATGTTGATTTCCATAGATTAAAGTGTGGGCCTTTTTCTGAGTTTTAGTTTTTTAGGTGTATAGCCATATCATTTGTAAACAATAATTTTACCTTTTCCTGTATACTGTGTGTTTTTGTATCTTACCTAGTTACATTGGCTAGCATCTGTCAAACATGAGAAATTAATGGCAGTGTGATAGTGAACTTTTTCCTGACCTTATTTAGTAGGACTGCTTTTAGTATTTTCCTAATAAGTCAAACATTTTATTGATAGATTTTATTCACCTCCTCCTGTTTTTAGGCAGTTTTTTATAAACTTAAAAACTAGATGTTGAATTTTAGTAAATCCCTTTTCATCTTGAGGATGACTATATATGTTTTTTCCTTTTAAAATTTATTGATGTGTTTGAAGAGAAAAGCTATTGCCCAACTCCAGGAAGGATTGCCATGTGGGAATGAAGAACTGGTTTTCCAGATCTTACATTTTGTCACAGGGTCAGAAATCTGGATTCAGTTTTCTCTTTCTAACACTGCCTGGGCCAAGCAAGATACTTGCAGGGTGCATTTGGAGCGCGTCAGGCTCCGGCTCCAGCTGCCAGTCTGTGTCTCTGTTCCACTTTATTCCCAGAAATAATCAGAACCTGGTGACAGTTGTGTGTCATCTTACGTAATTAAAGATATATTTTCATTTTTGCTTGAAAAAAAATCTGGTCGAGGGAGGTGATTTCCAGACTTTAGCGAACAGAGACTTCCTTTTTGTACCTTGCTTTTCTGATTTGTCGTGGTAAGACATTTAGGTAATTATTGCACTTTTCTAAAATAGTTTTTGTCTAATTAGTTTAAGCAATCTTAAGTTTTAGACTTTCTCAATATGAGAAATATCACCATAGAATAACTATCTTTCTCTCATTAAAAAAAAAATTTTCCCTTGTTTCCTGCTCTTCCCCCCCCACCCCCCCTCCCCCTGCATGGTTTGTGTATGTTCTTGTTTTCAGAAAAAATATTATTTTGGATTATTTTACTTAACCTCCTTTCCTATGTTACTTATTCCTGCAAAGAGCATTATTTTCAGGAATATACATTTTCTCTCTTTGCAAATTCACTTGCCCATAAAGAAAATTCCTTGTATTTATTGTTATCAAAGAGAAGGAAACAACTTTTTCTCTTCCCCTAATAAAATAATGTCTGTGCAGACACAGTTCAATAAACAGTGAAAATTTTCTGATGAATTTCCTCAACATGGCCCAAACCTTTTTGATTTCAAGTGGATTCTTATTATAGGCATCTGTTTAATTGCTGATGAATAAATCTAATTAAAATTTTAAAAGGTGATTCTGTCAAATTAGAAATTTGCCAGTTTAGATATTATTTTACCTATTATATTTCCACAGATTCTACTTGTGATTTTTCTTCTGATGGAAATAGTTTTAAGCCTGGTTCAAGGTTGAATAAAAGTGTTTAGAGTTTTTTTATATTTGAAGAATTTTCTATATTTGTTCATGAATCATGAACTCATTTAAATATAGTATTTCTTTGTTTTAACTGTCTAGTTCCTTTCTATAGCATGAGAACTTACCATTTCCTAATCATTTTATTTATATTTTTATTAGTATTTTTATTTTATTTTTGTATTTTTTATTAGTGATAACAGATCGGCTCAGACAAGACTTACTATAACTTCGCTCCTTTTCCTCTTGTTCCTTGAGTTAATTTTGTAGTAGTTGGATGAGATCTGCTGTTCTTTGCATTTCCAGCAGATGAGTCTATACTGCTCATTCTTGATTTATGCCCTAGCACCTGTCTCCTTAGAGTTCCTCTCTCTCAGCCAGTGGTTTGTGTCTTCCTGAGCCTCTTAGGATTGTCTGCAGAATTCAGTCACAGTCGTCTTTCATTTCAGTTATTACGGAGATTTAAGCCTTCCCCACAGTTGATCACACACGCCCTCTGCCGTGGCAGAAAGCACACAGCTGTGGCGTGCGGTCTGAGTGCCCCCGGCCGCCGCAGGGTGTCTGCGCCTGGGGGCGCTCGGTGCTGAGCCGGGCTGGGCCCGTCTCGCCCCCCAGGGTCGATCCGCGAGGAGAACGGCGTGCGCTGGCACGTGTGCCCCTGCTGCGCCAAAGAGTTCCGCAAGCCCAGCGATCTGGTGCGCCACATCCGCATCCACACCCACGAGAAGCCCTTCAAGTGCCCCCAGTGCTTCCGGGCCTTCGCCGTGAAGAGCACGCTGACCGCCCACATCAAGACGCACACGGGCATCAAGGCCTTCAAGTGCCAGTACTGCATGAAGAGCTTCTCCACCTCGGGGAGCCTCAAGGTGCACATCCGCCTGCACACAGGTGCGCGGGACGGCGGGGCACGGGGGGCTCGTGCGTGTGGGTGTCACGAGGCCGCGTGACCTTCTGTAGGCTGAACCGCATCCGCACGAGCAGTCCTCGTGGAGCCCACGGCCGAAAGAGGGAGCATGTCACGCTCTCTTAGGGGTGAGGGCAGCAGCAGGGGGGGTGAGGAGGGAGCCGCCGGGGGCAGCGGGTTCTGATGCAGACCAGGAGCGTGCTCCTGTAACACCAGCGCTTGCTGCCGGTTTACCCAGCGCTGGCCCGGCTGAGTGCAGTGGACACCTGAGCGTGTGGGTGCTGCCCACAGGCCTGGGGCCGTGCTGTTCTCCAGTTACAGGCGGTGACGGCGTGAGGGGAGGCCCTTACGCAGCCTGGTGTCTCAAGGACGCCTGGTTGCTGGAGCACCCACTTTACCATTTTAGGCTTTCTCCTGAAAGTAGTAAATGCTCTGTTCACAAAAAATGCGCTTATTACCTGCCTTCACATCTATAAAGTGCACTGTATGCAGACAAGGGAAATAACGGATAATATCCATGAAATAATACATATATATATAACATGAAACGACAGATTGAGTATTCAAATCAATATTGCAATACTAGATTTTTATGCTGACCTTAAATGTATGTCTCTGGAATAATTCCACTGTCAATTGTTTAGGAGTCAGACCTTTTGCTTGTCCTCACTGTGACAAGAAGTTCCGAACCTCAGGCCACAGGAAGACTCATGTCGCCTCTCACTTTAAACACACGGAGTTGAGAAAGATGAGGCACCAGCGTAAACCTGCCAAAGTTCGCGTGGGCAAGGCGAATGTCCCAGTCCCTGACATTCCTTTGCAGGAACCGATTCTCATAACAGACGTAGGTAAGAGTCCCCTCCTTGGGTACCTTGCAAGGTGGGGCAGTGTTGTGGTCTGCACAGTTAGATAGCTGTACGCATGGAGCGGGGGGAGTTATTGTGAATTGTTTTGCTCTGTGGGCCAGTATGTCCCACAGAGAAATTAAAATCCTACTTCTGTCTGTCCCTTAGTCTGCTGCTCAGATTATGTTCCTGGCGAGAGGAAGTGGTGTGTGAGTGAGGGTGTTGGCATCCGAGTCCTTGCCGAGGAGGACTGTTCCTCGGGGACCTGTCATGTGGGGTGCCCGGAGTGCTGTGTCGTCTGCATCACAGATCATCCTCTGGGCGGCTCTCATCTTCTGATTAAAACAACAGTCTGCCAGCTTTTAAATTCTTTTTAGGCTTGATGTTATAATGAAGGGAAATTATGATTTTGTTAACTAAAAAGAAAACACTGCTTATGAGAATTTTTGGAGAAATGTAGGTCTTAGAGCAAAGTTAAATTCATTAAATTCTGTGCAAGAATTTACGTTTTTATGCAGTTCCTGCATTTCATCATCTTAGGCAAGATATTCTAGTCTGTGAACAAAATTAGTATCAAACAAAATATGATTTGGTATAAATAAAGCTTAAATGATATAGAGAGAGATACTCTGGATTAATGTCAGTGGTAGTCCACTGATAAGATGATCAACAGTCATGAGCTTTTATGTATTTAGGTGCAGAGCATCAAAATATATAAACCAAAAACAGAAGAAAGGAGAAATATTCAAATTCTGCACCGTAGTGAGAGGTCTTCAATTAGATCAATTTAGACAGCAAGACTGAAGAGGATTTGAAGCACACATATAAAAAGGGTGATTTGATACCTTTAAAACTGTTTACTCCAAAGTACATGCTCTTTTAAATATGCATGAAGTAGAAGTTGATCACATTCTGGGGTATAAAGAAATTTCAGGTTTTCAAAAATAGGAACTGTAAAGGAAACAATCCTTTATTATAGTTCAATGAAAACAATAGAAAATAACTATCTAAATTTTCATTATATGGAAAAGAAAGACTCAAAACTGCAATTACAAACATTTTATAAGCAGGTTGAATGGGCCAAAGCTGTTATCAGAGAAATTAAGAGTTTTAAGAAGTGTTTCTTATTAAAGAAGAAAGAAAATATATAACTCAAAAAAGTAGAAAAATGAAAAGTAACAAAGGAATTAATAAGTATAAAAATTGAAGACAAGATGAAATTCTAGTGAACATAATTTTACAACTTTTAGAAAATAAACAGATAGATAACTTGACATGTCTCTGGTAAACTGAAGACTGAGAAAATGCCTATAGCATTAGGAATGAGACTCAGTCTAAAAGCACAGGTGCAGATGAGATAAACACTTTGCAGGTACTCTGCAACTTTTTGCTAATACATTTGAAAATACAGATGAAATGTATTTTTGTCTAGAGTGGTATATTTAGCAGAATTGACTCTAGAAGAAATGGAAAGCCCTGAAAGACAAGTTTAAGAGCATTCTCCCCCAGATACCAGTCTACAATGACTTTCTGTATGATTTCTACCAAGCTTCCTAGGAACTGTCATTTCTGGGGTGTTTAGTTGTTTAGCGTACAGACACTGATCTGTGGTAGGTTAGAATACTTTGATGCTGTTATGCAGTTTTGGCAGCTCATAAAACCAAACAGCACAACAGACCAGGTTCACATAGTACATATTTAATCTTGATACTTGATATTTAATTTGATCTCCAGGACTGGCAAATGGGCAGACCTAACAAGCGGCTCAGAGATGTTCACATCCTGGCCCCCCGCATGACTAGGAGGATGGGCTACGTGCACTGGGCGAGCCGGGAGGAAGGAGTAGGTTTTAGGGCACAGGGTTGTGCTGTAACCTGCACCATCAGGGGCCGTCCAGAGAGCAGTGTGCTTGAGGAGCCTGCTGGTGACCCTCGCATGGAAGTGCAAGGGAGCTGAGGGGCAGGGAGTGTGGTGGGACCTGTTCTTGGACGGAGGAGGCACAGCCCAGCTAGTGCTGGCTGCGTGTGTCTTCCCCTTGTCGTTCCAGGCAGATATTAATTCAGAGGGTTCAGTGTCTTTTTGTCCTGAATTGCATAAATTATTGCTTGATGAAGACATACTTATCACACGGTCAGCCTAAGGGAATTCTTTATTCCTTGAAAGTATGTAAAACCTGAAGTATTTAAGATGGTCATTTTGCTGTTTGCAGATACTCCTTTAATAGAATTCCTATGAACACCCTGACTTTTTTAGAACACAGAAATGATACTGGAATTATTTCTGTCTTGAGTTTGTTGTAGTACCTAGGGTATAGTCTTCATACCGAACAAACAAGAGTCCAACAACTCGGACTGTCCGACATGTTGATGTAGTTGTAGAAATCTGACGCCAGCAGATGCTTACATAGAAAATAAATGTAGAAATCCGTGAGAAAGTGGCTCTAGAACAAAGAGAAGTAACTGTGATAATATAAATATTCCTTGATGTTGGGAAAAAAAATCTGTCTTACATTAGCTTTGTGTTTCCTGATAGGTGTTCTTTCAATAGCCAGTTCCTAACAATGAAAATAGCATTTAGTTGTTACATTGGACTCTAGCTTCTCAGGATTCTTATCTTCTGGGTAAAGCAGGCACCTTTTGACATTTAGCTTTTTTTGGTACATTGACAGTGAATTATTCCTGATTTTCCTTTGCTTTGTAGGTCTTATCCAGCCCATTCCAAGGAACCAGTTATTTCAAAGTTATTTTAATAACAATTTTGTAAATGAAGCAGATAGACCATACAAGTGTTTTTACTGTCATCGTGCCTATAAAAAGTCTTGCCATCTTAAACAACACATCAGGTAAGGTGACAGACTCAGAGATGGAAAGTGATTTAGTGACCTGGTGACTTGTATAAATACTAAGAGTGGTAGTGTTAACTCTTGTTATTTAAAATGCCACTTCTGACCCCCGAATGTTGATTGATCATGGTATTCTACCCACTCCAGTACTCTTGCCTGGGGAATTGTGTGGACAGAGGAGCCTGGTGGGCTGCAGTCCATGGAGTTGCAAAGAGCTGGATGTGACTGTGCAACTAAGACACACACCCACATTTTCACCCTTTAGTGTCTTGACCAAAATATTTTACCCACAAATGGCTCCTGATTTTTATTTACACTATTTTATTTTTCAGTTTTTGCAATTTCTAGGACTTGTCAGAGAAGTACTGGTTTGTTTCTTTAGGGTTAATGTTCTTTCACAGGTGTGTTCATCAGAGTTTAGGTTAATTATTGTCACTAGCAACAGTGAAAAGGAAGTAGAAACCTGGTCACAAGAGAGACAGTGAGGGGTCATGAGGAGAGGATGGAACGTGGATGGGGACGTGGGGTCTGGTTTTGTGTCAGGCGTGTACGAGCCCCAGGACTTTAGATGGGTCACCTGGGCATAGAATCTCAGGGGTCCTATTGGAATCAGGAAAGTGGGGGGCGATCAAGTGTGATAGTTACGAGAGTGCATTCTAAAGTATAAGGCGCCGTGAAAGCATAAGGTGCTCATTCATTACTGTTTTTATTCTTTTTAGGTCCCATACAGGTGAAAAGCCCTTTAAGTGTTCTCAGTGTGGAAGAGGCTTTGTCTCTGCAGGAGTGCTCAAAGCGCACGTGCGAACGCACACAGGCCTGAAGTCTTTCAAGTGTCTGATCTGTAACGGCGCTTTCACGACTGGGGGGAGCCTACGGCGACACATGGGCATCCACAATGACCTCCGCCCCTACATGTGCCCCTACTGTCAGAAGACGTTCAAGACCTCGCTCAACTGCAAGAAGCACATGAAAACCCACAGGTAGGTGCGTCTCTGCCGGCCGCCTGCTAGCCATCTGTGTAGTTACACGACTTTGGTGAGTGTTTTTAGGAAATAGTTGTCTTTGTTTTCCTGTATTATTACTTCTAGCTTGATCTAAGGAAGCTTCTATATCCGTGTTTAAGGATGTATTAAGAGCCATAGACTAAAGCATAACATTTTTATTTTTAATATGATATTGAAGTAGTCTGTGTTGCACTAAATGCTTTGTAAACTGTCTTAAACTGATCATCAGTAGTAGATAAAATGCTAGATAGACCGTGTCTATGGTAATTATGAAATGAAGATTGCAAAAAAGAAAGTCGTGGTTGACTCTGTGACTTCTAGGCATATCATCAGTGTTACCTGCATGGTAATTATTCTAGGCTGTCGATCAAGGGAACATATGTTAGCTATCACACCATCTGTCATTGCCGCTGACTTAGATTTTTGCTTGAGCAGAGGGCTATCTTGTCTCTAGATGGAGTCCTTGCAGAAATTCATTTCTGACCACATCAGATCTGTATTTGAGCTGGGTTTTTTCTTTTTTCCCTTCAGGTTTTTGATTCACTCACTGAATTCATTGTTCATTTTTCTCTTTGAAAGAAAAGTTGTTGGCCTTGATGAAAATATGCTGGGTGTATTTGTATATGGAAAAGTGATATTAACAGGAATAAGGCTCCTACAGAAAATGAACTTGGCCACACGCCTCGCCGTCCAGATGCTGTAGCCCGTGGACCTGGTCACTGGGCCGAGCACGGCCTGGCAAGTCCCAGGACTTCCCACGTCTCCCACACATGTGTATAGTGCTGAAAGCAGTCTGGCAGAGCTCTGCCTCATTTCATGCGGGTCTTTTTCCCAGCACTTGGGCTCATTGCGCCATTTGGGTTGGAAGGGTTTTACTTTGAAACATGTGGCCTCTCTTGAATTTTTTTAAGCTTTAAAAAATTTCTTGTTGCCTTCAAGTCCATATAATCTGTGAAAGTGTTTAAGAATAAGGGGACATGATTTTTCTTTCAGAATTATTAATAGTATTTAACTTTGAACTGGATTGCCATCATGACTTCAAAACGAGATAAAGTAAATTTAGTGAGTAAACTATAGCTTGGGCAGTAGTAGCCCATGCCCCTGGTTTTCGACCACACCTGACGCTGTGGACTGTTGTTGGTTCCTTTTGAAGATACGAGCTCGCCCAGCAACTCCAGCAGCATCAGCAGGCCTCCTCCATGGACGACAGCACTGTGGACCAGCAGGGCATGCACGTGTCCACACCGATGCAGGTGGAGATCGAGAGCGAGGCACTGCAGCCCAGCGCCGAGGCTGTGGCCGCCAACCCCGGGGCCATGCTGGAGCTGGGGCCGCCGCACGGCGTGAGCGCCGAAGAGGCGGGGCTGGGCCCGCAGATGGCGGGGCAGCCTTTGGAGGCAGAGGAAGGTGAGCTTTACCTCCTAAGAGTTTGCAGCCTGTGTCCCCCAGTCCTTCTTGGTCCTCTCATCTCTGACTGTTGGGGTCATGACCTGTGCTGTGTGTACTTGTGAGCATTTGCGAGGCATTTGGAGCTATAGACATGGGACCTTCCAATACGTACTTTTTGTAGCCCACTGTTACCCCGAGGACACCTAGAAGCCTTTGGTCTTCATGCGTGTTCATCTGTGTGATTGTGTGTGCTCTGTTCCAGCGACTCCCAGTCTCTACAGGGTGAGGCTGCCAGCCTTCTGTCCCTGGAGCCTCGACTCTTCATCCAGTGCGCTGCCTCTTGCAGGAAGGTCTCACTCAGAAAGCTGTCCACTTCCCTGGGGACACCGAGCTTAGTGACAGAGTCCGGCCCAGGGTCTCCTACAGGCCTACAGACAATTGGCCGGCCAGCTGACTGTTTTGTTACGGTCCCAAAATGCATCTGGTCTATGATCAGGACTTTGTAGTTTTTACCCCCAAATATATAAATTTATATACACTATGTTTGCATTGTCTTCCTACTGTCTTTTCAAAATAAGGAAGCTGAGTTTTGGGAGAAAAGAAACCTATCCTTTTGGACAGACTGGTAGGCTTGCGGTAACTTCCAGGTCTGTGAGCCCCTCTTCTGTCTTCAGACAGGTTCGTGGCCCCACAGCAGGCCCTGCAGGGGCACGTGGACCAGCTTCACGAGCAGGCACCCCCTCAGCAGTCCTTCGAACCGGCTGGCTTGTCTCAGGGTCAGTGGTGGGTCTCACCTGGGGCTTAATAATGAGCGGTACCTGGCTGGGCTTAACTTTACAGCAACTTTGAGAGCTTTAACGCTCTTCTGGAATGTATGATTTCAAACCGCATGCTTTCTTACATGGATATATTGTGTGTGTGTGTATGTGTGTTAATGCTCTTCTGGAATGTATGATTTCAAATCGCATGCTTTCTTATCTTACATGGATATTGTGTTTATGTGTACATGTGTATGCACACATTATTTTGTAGTCTGTTCAGGTCTTCCAGAAAGTGATTTTAATAATCACGCTACATGTGGTTTCTAGCCAAGGAAAGGAAATTGAGTAGCAATTGGGACTTAGAAGTAAGTGCATCCTTGTGGCTGGTCTGTCTGCCGGCCCTGTGAGGATGCAAGCCTGTGCACAGGTCACTTCAGAGCCTGCTGATAAGACTGGTTCTAGCTCAGAAAGCACACGTTACTTTAATTAGCTTTATTTGTAAAACCAGCCTTTTTTGTTTTTCTTGTGTGTGTGTGTAGCTTTAGTATTTTTGGTGAAACTCACGTTTTCTGACTTGTTTCAGGTTTTACAGTGACTGACACATACAGTCAGCAGACCCCGTTCCCCCCAGTCCAGCAGTTACAAGATTCTAGCACACTGGAGTCCCAGGCCCTCTCCACGAGCTTCCACCAGCAGAACCTCCTTCCCGTGCCTGGCACCGACACCATTAATGTAGTGAGTGTTACAGAAGTGTCCTCATGAGCAGATTCTAGCTTATTCTTCACTGTGATTTTTTAGGTGCCTGGCACCGACACCATTAATGTAGTTAAATAAGAGCAAGCTAATTCTAGCTTGCTCTTCACTGTAACTTTTTAAGTCACTTACTTAAGACCGTATGCATGCTCGTTACAGCTTTAACACTGTTGCATCACCTGTGAACACTGGAATGTTTGTCATATAGGGCTTCTTTTCCCTTGAAACGTTTTTGTATGACTTTAAGATTTCATTCCCATCACGTGGCTTGACATTTCCGGTTAAAAGTCAGGGAAGTCAGGATAGTGGAACGGACTTTGGTAACACCTGAAGGATATCTTGGTGCTTTAGCAATCAACCCTGAACATTTTAATGTGTGGGATCTTGAAAGAAACATGTTAGAATGCATGCTAACAGACCGAATATAAATATTGAGATGCATCATTTGAGATTTTATTTCTTAGTCAAGTTGGACTTCCCTGATAGCTCAGTTGGTAAAGAATCCACCTGTAATGCAGGAGACCCTGGTTTGATTCTTAAGCCAGGAAGATCTGCTGGAGAAGGGATAGGCTACCCACTCCAGTATTCTTGGGCTTCCCTTGTGGCTCAGCTGGTAAAGAATCCACCTGCAATGTGGGAGACCTGGATTTGATCCCTGGGTTGGGAAGATCCCCTGGAGGAGGGAAAGGCTACCCACTCCAGTATTCTGGCCTGGAGAATTCAGTCCATGGGGTTGCAAAGAGTCGGACACGACTGAGTGACTTTCACAAGTTGGAGGCATGTAAGTTTTTGTTCTGGTGTTGATTTTGCCGTTCTCAGAAATCTTTCAGTGGTGGTGGGATGATGGGCCCGTCAGTTGTTTCCCTCTTTAAGAGCCCCTGTGGGAAGCTTTTAGCCAAGTGGAAGACCTGGATCCTCCAGTGAAACTTTAAGGGCCTATTTTCCTAGCTGCCACTCCTGGACTGGGAGTGCTTTTCCAACGCTGTGACTTTGTAGCAAGCGAGGAGACTGAATATTTTAAGAAAGTGGGGCTTTTTGTTCACTCTCAGTAAGAGCAGAGCAAGTGTAAGTGTGATCTCTTAACATACATGGAAAATATGGCAAGATCAGTTTCATGCTTGGATAAATTTTGTATTAAACAAGTTAATGGAAGATAAATATTTCTTTAATAAAATTGGTGTAAATGATTTTTGTTGTTTTATTTGGCCCAAATGATTGCAGTGGCCTAATTGGGCTTTCTCCATCATTAAATCCACATTTATGATTACGCTTATCCTTGGCTGTTAGGTGTTTATGTTCATTCATAGATATTCAAGTACTCCTCCCTGTGCTTCCATTACATTTTAGACAACTCGTTTGATTCAGGAGTCCCCCCAGGAGGAGATGGACCTGCAGCCTCCGCGCCCCCCGTTCCTGGAGGAGGCGGAAGAGCAGAGCCGGCGCTCCTACAGGTACGCGAGCCTCCCGCGGTGCCAGGCTCCCGCTGCTGCACTTGCGGCCGTGCCACTGTGCCTCGTGCCCACAGTACCACTCCTGTGGCCCCACAAAGGCTCTGCGAAGACACCGGCTCGCCAAAGCGTGTGTAGCCGATAAGCGATGTGGCTGGAGTCAGGACGCAGCAGACTGCCCCTGTAAAGCGTCTGCTGCGGCTTCCTGTCCCCGCTGCAGGCGGCTGCTGCCTCGTTTTCAGAAATGGCTTAAATTTCTAACATGCCGTGTTGTCCCAGGCTCTTTGTGTGCTCTATATAGAACTGCTGACATCTTATTCACACTCTGATTTATCCATTGACACCTATTTGTTAGTGTTTAATTTGGGATTTTGCATTGACATCTTTAGGTGAGACTAGTGAAGTGTTTTCTCATGATTCCTCTGTGACATCTCCCTAGGCTTTCCTGAAATTCATTGCTTTCCAAGAACTTGCTGTGTGCCAACCTGTGTGCTTTGTGTTCCTTCCTATCACAGATGAAAGCCTGGAAATAGAAAAAATAGGGAAATAAAATAATTTTTCTAAATATTCTTCTTAATAATATATGAATGGGAATGTTGAAATTTATAATTATTTCATCCTTAATATGTTTCATAACACCCAAGAGGAGAATAACACTGGATATTTATATATTATTCAGAATAGCTCTGTTTTGTGAAAATTTTACCAACCAGCATGTATTAATTGACGTTTCCAGGTGTCTAGACTCAGGTGATTCTGATCCTGCTGCAGCAGAAGGGTTTGCAGTGTTTTATGACTTCATAAAGAAAACAGCACATAAAAAGTTTCCTGTTATGTTTAAAGGAATAGTTTCTAATTAACAACTATTTTGTTTAGGATTGCTATAGGTTTTACTAACTTTGAAATAAAATCATTCTGGGTATAAGCAGAATCTGATCTAACACATTTTTGTTGCTAGCATCTTGCAGTTTTGTTTAAATGTTGGTGCACACACTTCCTTTCTGTGACAGTTCTGCTTGACTGTATATAATTGTTGGTGCACATACCTCCTCCCTGTGACAGCTCTGCCTGTGTATAATTGTGGGTGTGCACACCTCCTCCCTGTGACAGTTCTGCCTGTGTATAATTGTGGGTGTGCACACCTCCTCTCTGTGACAGCTCTATCTGACTGTATGTAACTGTTGGTGCGCACACCTCCTCTCTGGCAGTTCTGCCTGACTGTGTGTAACTGTTGGTGCACACCTCCTCTCTGGCAGTTCTGCCTGACTATATTACTGTTGGTGCACACACCTCCCCTCTTATAGTTCTGCCTGACTGTATGTAACTGTTGGTGCACATGCCACCTCTCTGTGACAGCTCTGCCTGTTTATAATTGTTGGTGTGCACACCTCCCCTCTGTGACAGTTCTGCCTGACTGTATATAATTGTTAATGTGCACACCTCCTCCCTGTGACAGTTCTGCCTGACTGTATGTAACTGTTGGTGCGCACACCTCCTCTCTGGCAGTTCTGCCTGACTGTGTGTAACTGTTGGTGCGCACACCTCCTCTCTGGCAGTTCTGCCTGACTGTGTGTAACTGTTGGTGCACACCTCCTCTCTGGCAGTTCTGCCTGACTATATTACTGTTGGTGCACACACCTCCCCTCTTATAGTTCTGCCTGACTGTATGTAACTGTTGGTGCACATGCCACCTCTCTGTGACAGCTCTGCCTGTTTATAATTGTTGGTGTGCACACCTCCCCTCTGTGACAGTTCTGCCTGACTGTATGTAACTGTTGGTGCTACACCTCTCTGTGACAGTTCTGCCTGACTGTATGTAACTGTTGGTGCTACACCTCTCTGTGACAGTTCTGCCTGACTGTATGTAACTGTTGGTGCACACCTCCCCTCTGTGACAGTTCTGCCTGACTGTATATTACTGTTGGTGCTACACCTCTCTGTGACAGCTCTGCCTGACTGTACGTAACTGTTGGTGTGCACACCTCCTCGCTGTGTGAGCTCTGCCTGACTGTGTATAACTGTTGGTGGAGAGCGCTCGCTCTTCTCCAGCCTGGGGTGTCTCGCTGGTGATCGCGCTGCGCACTGACATGGTCTGCATTGTGCCCAGGTGTGACTACTGCAGCAAAGGCTTTAAGAAGTCCAGCCACCTGAAGCAGCACGTGCGCTCACACACAGGGGAGAAGCCCTACAAGTGCAAGCTCTGCGGACGTGGCTTCGTCTCCTCCGGGGTCCTCAAGTCCCACGAGAAGACGCACACCGGTCAGTCTGCCTAACGCTGAGCGCAGTGTGGTTCCGTGTGTTCACAGGTTGTGTCGCCATCCCATAGCCCTATTCTAGAGCGTTCTCGTCATGCCCTAGAGGAACCCCCACTTGCCTCCGCGCCCAGCCCCCAGCAGCCGCCGCCAGCGTCCTGCCTGTGCACTTGCCTCCTCTGGGCATTTCCCATCAGAGGAGCCGGGCGCCCCGCTGCCTCTTGTCACTGGCCTACCCCCTCAGCAGGCGCTCAGGGCTCTTGCGTTGTAGCTTGTGTCCCCCTCCTGTCACGTTATGGCCGAGTCCGAGTCCAGTGCGTGGGGAGAGCACATCGTGCTCGTCCACTCATCATTGTTGGACAGCTGAGCTGTTGCCATTGTTTGGCTATCAGACTTGTGGACACAAGTTTTCGCTTCTCTGTTTAGGAGTGGACTGTTTAAAGCCTGGGCTTGATCAAAACCACTTTCCAGAGGGGCTGCCATTTTCCTTGTCCACCAGCACTGATTTCACATCTTGTCAGTGTGTCCTGTAGTCTCTGCTTCATCATGACCATCCTTAGAACACCTGACATCAGCTTCCATCTTCTTAAAGTAACCTCCTCTTAAGACACCCTCGGTTCCTAAGAGATAGGAGGCCACAGCAAGCAAACGGTCTTTAGTTTTGTGCTGACTGAGCGCTTCCTCGTTTGCTCTGACGTGTGGCTTCAGGTAGTGAGGTGTGTCTGCACGTCGTTTGTCGCCGCAGGAGTCAAGGCCTTCAGCTGCAGCGTGTGCAGCACTGCCTTCACCACCAACGGCAGCCTCACCAGGCACATGGCCACGCATGTAAGCGCGAAGCCCTACAGGTGTCCATTCTGCGAGCAGGGCTTCCGGACCACAGTGCACTGTAAGAAGCACATGAAGACGCACCAGGCAGCCGCCTCGGGCGGGTCGGCGCCAGGAGACGCGGACGGAGGAGGTGCGGCCCCTTGGCTGATTCAGGTTTATTAACCGGTGCTTTAGTGGCTCATTCACTTCAGAGGTGATTGGTACATCAGCATTTCCCTTTCCGATTATGGAAGCAGTACATGCTCTTTGAAAGAAAGGTTCAGGAAGGCGCGAACAGGAAGTTGTTTATCTCACTGGTCACCTCTCACCAAAATGCCAGCATCCCGTACGGCACGGTCGCCCACCTGTGCACGCACAGACGTGTAGGTGGATCTCAATTCCTTAACCCAGAGGGACTCACATCCCATGCAGTGTTGTAGTCCACTTCATCTTTCCTCCACTGATGTTCACTGCAGACACACTGGTCATGGGTGAGCACAGGTCTGCATCAGTTCACACAACTGCACTGATTCTGTTTGGTTCATGACATGAGTGCCTGTTATGGACATGCAGCGGGTGCCCAGGGTTTCCGTGTGGCAGGGAGAGTGCTCCCCCACGACACTGTGCCCACCACGTGTGTGCTGTCAACCTGAGGGGCACCAGATGCCGTGGGGAGCTCACTCAGCGTTAGGTGAGGATTTACCCCATTCCCAGGCCGAGTGTAGTAATCCTAAGAGTGTTATTTCGTGCTTACACTTTTTGCTCTTACCAGATGGTTTTTTTTGAGCAAGTTCCACGAGTAAGATTCCAGTGATAAGAATGTGCACGTTGGGCAGTGTGCAACGTGCATGTATTTTGGCGTGTTGACACGTGACGCCGGTACACAGCGTTCGGACTTTTGTAACTGACGTTGTCCCACACACAGTGTGAGCTGTGCTTTTTCACACGGTGTCCTGGGCCTGGGCTCCCGTCTGTGCTGTGCGTTTACACCTCTGGCGCCTGATGTCTATGGAGTGGACGTGCTGTGCGGGGCGCAGGGCGGGGAGGACCGTGAGCTGGTTGGTAGCTCACTGCTCTGGCCCTGCCCACTGTCCATTTTGCTATTTAGTGTTTCTCTTGTTTTTTTAAACATTTTTTAGCCATCTGTGCAGTAATGATGTCCCTTCTCTCCCCTAGCCAAAGCTTTTTTCCTTCTCAGTGACATTTTAACAGCAGCTTATTCCTATTTGTAATGAATGTAAATATGTCCTTACATTTCACTGAGAGAATACTTGAAACACATATTTTTAAGTGTGTGTGTTTTTATTTCCTTTCAGTAAGTCTTTTTAATTGAGAGCTGTTTGCTAATTATCAGTTGGGTCTCTCCGTTTGGGCTGCGTGTTTTCTCAGGCTAACTTCCTTCGTGCTATACTGGTGAACACACGTCTGTGAGTATGAACGTGTGGACTCCTGTGGATGCTGAGCCTCTCAGAGCTCATTGCTGGCCTGGCTGCAGGGGTGGGGGCCGTAGCTGCAGCGTCCTCCCCATCAGCAGTCCTTGCGCTGGGGCGCCGCCTTCCCCATGCAGCTCCTTTACCGGGGACTGCGGCCCCCTTCTCCATAGGCAGTGGTGAGAAGAAACCGTTTTCCATCCCACAGATAGCTTCACTCAGCTGCAGACTCTAACCTTCGACATTTAAGGCACATGTTTATTTTTGGTGGTTCTGCCACGACTCAGTGTCCCTTAGGAGCTGGTCCTTTGTCCCGTGTGTCGTTTAGAGATGGGTCTGGAGGAGGAGGAGGACGGCTCCGAAAGAAGCACGTCCCGGAAGGCGCGCCCGGAGGTCATCACCTTCACCGAGGAGGAGACGGCGCAGCTGGCCAAGATCCCGCCGCAGGAGAGTGCCACGGTCTCGGAGCAGGTGCTGGTGCAGTCGGCCGCTGAGAAGGACCGCATCAGCGAGATGAAGGACCGGCAGGCCGAGCTGGAGGCCGAGCCCAAGCACGCCAACTGCTGCTCCTACTGTCCCAAGAGCTTCAAGAAGCCCAGTGACCTGGTCAGGTGCGGCAGGCAGCGGCTCTGGGGCGGGGGGGGCGGTGTGTGCCAGGCCCCCTTGCTCCCCACGCTGTGCCGTCTGAACCCGGTGCCCCGAGGGGCACCCTGCTTTCTCCATCTGCGTTCCGGGCTGGGGCGTGTTAGAGGCTTCTCTCAAGCTGCTTCAGCGCGTTAGTCCGAAGTCCGCTTGCTCTGTAGGTTCTTCCCTGTGCTCTTTTCTGTGTGACTGTGGTGGCAGTGAAGAAAGTTAAGAGTTACCGAGGACGTCAGGCCCGGAGTTGGCGGCCCCAGGTGCCACCTGCCCACAGCCCAGGGGGAGGGCCCCGGGGCGAGGCGGCGATTGACTGAGGTCTGGCGGCTCGTGGGAGATGGCTGGGGTGGGGGCTCCCGGGAGGAAGACCACTGTGCAGTGCTCCCGACCTTGGAAAGCGCCTCACAGATAGCATGGCGGACACTCGCCTCTGCTTAAGGAGGTGGAGCTAACCGAGGGCGGAGGGTGACGGGAGGGAGCGCCGTCAGGGTTGAGCATGGGGGTTGAGCACGGTTGAGGGTGGGGGCGATGGAGCTGGCTGCTCCGGGAGCCCAGCAGGTGTCCTGTCCTCTTCACACAGGACCTTGTGCGGGGCGGGAGGCCTGGGGGCCCGAGGCACTGCTGGTTTGGTGATACCCTTTGGAGCGCGGCCAGCAGCAGCCAGAGCCCTGCTGGTGAGCGCCTGGTTCTCGGCGCTGAGCCCCGCCGCCATGTGTTCTGTGGGCACCTGTGTGGGCACGGGCTCAGGGCTGATGCCCACCGCCACAGGCCTCAGGCTGGTGCTGTTTCTGGCCCCCAGTCCCTGAACGCCTGCCCTCCGGCCACCTGCCAACAGTGGGTCATCAGGCGGGCAGGACAGCAGCATCTTGTCGTCGTAACTGACTCCCTTTGATTTGGAGTCTGGGCAGATACCTTTGGATGCATGTGTTTCTTTTCTAAGCTGCCTGTTCGTTGCCTACGTTTCTCTTGTGATATCTGTTGTCTTACTGCTGATCTGTAAGAGCTCTTTGGTTTTTAAGAAAATCAGCCCTGTTATCATTGGTCTTGGAGTTACTTTTTTGTTGGTGGTATTTTTTGTATAGAGTAAAGCTGAAAATTTTTGTTTTTTATGAAAATTTTTATTTTGCTGAATTTATTTAGTACACTGTTGGTGTTTAGTTGATCAGTTGTGCCCCACTCTTTGCGACCCACTCTTTGGACTGTAGCCCGTCAGGCTCCTCTGTCCATGGAAGAGGCGAGAATACTGGACTGGGTTGCTGTTCCCTCCTCCAGGGGATCCTGCCAACCCAGGGACTGAACCCTCGTCTCCTGCACTGCCGGCAGGCTCTTTACCACTGAGCCCCCAGGGAAGGCCTATCCATAGCTGTGAATTTAAAAGCATTAGGTCATTTGCAACATCTAATTGCAAGTGCTTCCCGGCCAGGCATGTTCGAATCCACACTGGAGAAAAGCCATATAGATGTGAGGAATGTGGGAAGAGCTTCACAGTGAAGTCCACCCTAGACTGCCACGTGAAGACTCACACAGGTAGGAGCAGACACCCGCACGGCACTGCGTGCCTCCCAACAGCATCTTACACTTGTTCCTGTGCGTTTCGAACACAGACTTGTCGAGATTATAGAAAGCTTAAAAATCAGGAATCATGAAGAAATGAATGTAAAAGATTTGAGAGTCCTGATCTAAAACTGAAGGAAAGGATCTGGGTCTCCAGTGTGGAGTTACCGGCTGTCACTCAGACTTAAATACCTATGTTAGTTAGAAAGATTACCTCCTGGTCTGGTTCAGGCTGAGAAGACCACGGTGATAGGCAAACTCACCCTTACTAAAATCGGAGCGCAGAGACCCTGATGCACGGTGCAGTGTGCCTCTGTATCGTGAAAGACGGAACTCCAAACTCAGGTCCTAAACAGTGCTTTCCAGCCACATGTCCTGGGGCCCTGGGAGCGCGGCGGTGAGGGGGTGGGGAAGGTGGGCGCAGCACGTGGGTCCAAGGCTGGAGGGGGAGAGGAGGGGCGGGGGGCGGGGGGCGGGGGGCGGGGGCCGGGGCGAGTCCTCGCCAGGCTGACTCTGGGCTCCTCCCTCAGGCCAGAAGCTCTTCAGCTGCCACGTGTGCAGCAACGCCTTCTCCACCAAGGGCAGCCTGAAGGTGCACATGCGCCTGCACACCGGCGCGAAGCCCTTCAAGTGCCCGCACTGCGAGCTGCGCTTCCGCACGTCGGGGCGGAGGAAGACACACATGCAGTTCCATTACAAGCCGGACCCCAAGAAGGCCCGGAAGCCCGCGCCCCGAGCGGCGGCCGAGGGCCCGCAGCCCGTGAGCGCGGCCCCCGCACCCTCTGCTGACCCCGGCGTGTTCATCATGAACAGCCCGGTGCTGACCGGGCAGCTGGACCAGAGTCTGCTGCAGCCGGGCCTGCTGGGCCAGGCCGTCCTGCCGGCTTCCGTGTCAGGTGGGCCGCGTGTGCTGGGGGCGCGGGGAGAGGCTGCGGGGCGACTGATGTGCTGTGTCCACCCAGCCAGCTCCGACACTGCCCTCCCTGAGATTTCCCAGAAGGCAGTGGGAAGATGGAATTCCATCTTTCAGACGTGCCGTCTTTCCATTTCCCATTCTCTCTACCATCCTTTCTGCATTTTACCCTTCAGCTCTTTGGTCTGTTGGGCTTAAACCTGTTTGTTTCTTAATATTCTCAAAACTTAACAGACATAATTTATTACTCCCCTTAAGCCTTATTTTTAATACACTGCAATTATTGAATTGCTCTTGGGTCACAGTAGTGTTTGAAAAGCATTACATTTTAGTCAGGTAATATTTACTAATAATGTTAAATAAGCATTATCTTTTGTGTACTTACAAAGAGTGAAGCAAATGTTCATATTTACTAGACATCTTAAGTGGCTGTTTTTCTGTCTAATGACCCATGGCACAGTTAAAGCCCAGTAAAATAATAGCGTTGTTTTCTATCTTGGGCTTGATCAGAGTGATCTCTCCGAGCCTGGTTTCCTGATGTGTTAAAAATGGATGTTACCTATTTCACAGGGTTTGTTTTGTGACAGCTAAGTCGGACACACGGTGGTGGGGGTGTTCAGTCACTCAGTCGTGTCTGACTCCTTGCGACCCCACGGACTGCAGCACTCCAGGCTTCCCCGTCCTTCGCTATCTCCCAGAGTTTACTCAAACTCATGTGCATTGAGTGATGCCATCCAACCATCTCATCCTCTGTCACCCCCTTCTCCTGCCTTCCATCTTTCCCATCATGTATTTATGTATGTATGATATAAAGTAAACACTAGTATTTGTTAACTGGATCATACTGATATGTGTGTAAAACATATTTGGAAATCCTTGTATAGCATTGAGTTTTTTCTGTTTAAGAAGGTTTCTGGCACCCAGTCATCCCTGTTTTGTCTTGCAGCTGGTGGTGACTGGACAGTGTCTTTGACGGACGGGAGCTTGGCCACCCTGGAAGGCATACAGCTACAGCTGGCAGCTAACTTGGTGGGGCCCAATGTCCAGATCTCCGGGATCGATGCCTCCACTGTCAATAACATCACTCTGCAGGTAAGACACCTGCTTGGCGTCTCTGCACTTCCCAAGTATCAGTCACCCTCCACGTGACTTTTCCATTACAAGGCCCTCTGTGCTTTCAGATTGACCCGAGTGTCCTGCAGCAGACCCTGCAGCAGGGCAGCCTGCTTGCTCAGCAGCTGACAGCGGAGCCGGGCCTGGCCCCGCAGGGCAGCTCCCTGCAGACGCCGGACACCACAGTCCCGGCCAGTGTGGTCATTCAGCCCATCCCAGGCCTGTCCCTGCAGCCCACGGTGACATCTGCCAACCTGGCCATAGGCCCACTTTCGGAGCAGGACTCGGCGCTGGCCACCAGCAGCAGCGGTGAGAGCTGGTGCGCGGCGGTCATGGCAGCTGGGCTGCAGCTCGCTGCGCACAGTCATGCACTGGGTCCTAAGGTGCTGTTTTCTTCTCTGTGTGGAGCTTAACAAATGCATCACGTGTCCTAAGAGTGCAATAAGCTTTTTTTAAAGATAAGTGATGTTTAACCAATACGTGCACAGAGATTGCATTCATAGAACTGGCTTCCTGTTTGAACATGAGAGTTTTCTCTCTCTCTCTCTCTCTCTCTCTCTCTCTCTCTCTTTTTTTTGTTCATCATTTTAGATGAAGGACCTTAGAGATGACTGATACTGTGTTTTGAATCTTAAATTCTTAGTTTCACTCAAGTTTTAATAGGAGAAAGGGGAGGATTATTATTTTTTAAGCCTAGCTTTGTTCTGTTTTATAACGGTGACCAGGGACGCAAGACCTCTCTCAGGTGATGACCTCGCAAGGCCTGGTCTCCACCTCCGGCGGCCCCCACGAGATCACGCTGACCATCAACAACTCGAGCCTGAGCCAGGTGTTGGCCCAGGCTGCCGGGCCTGCTGCTGCCACATCCTCGGGGCCGCCACAGGAGATCACCCTGACCATCTCTGGTGAGTCTTCAGGTTTTTTAAATCTGTCCACCTGCAGTTTAAGTAAATCTTATCTGGGTTTTTTTTTTGGTTGTTGTTTTTTCCTGTGAGACTGAGCTTTGCATAAATCCAGTGCTTCAGAAGTGTTTGTAATTTATCTGGGAAACTCCATTTAGTGAAAATGTTCCTGCAGTTCATATCTGATGGCAGGAATTAAACGTGGTGGTTCCCCACGGCACTTCTAGTTTGAGCCCATTAGTTTGGTCACGTATTTTTTGTTTAATCAAGAGCAGAAAACCGTACTTCATAAATGCTTATCGTGCTCCTTTGAACTGAAGGAGTGTAGTTGGTTTAAGTGTATACTTTTGGTACCCCAGAGCATTACAGATACCCACTCTCCTTACCTTTCAGAATTCTTCTCGGATCATGTAGAAAATAACGATAGAAAAATAGGTAAGTGGGTAGAAAACACCCTTTGGCAGCACAGGCCCCTGGGCCGGCCCGCTGAGCCTCCGTGTCGGTCACCAGGCCTGTGATGCTCACCGTCAGACCGCCCCCTCGTCTCGTCTGAGTTAGCTTGGAGCGCAGTTTACAGGTGTGCTTTGTCCACATATTTCTTAGCCATGAACTCTGTGTTAACTGAGCAGTTCTTAAATTTAGCAACAACTTTTTTGACCCTTACTGTGCACCAGGTCCTATTCTAGTAACTTTGACAAATATTAACTCATTTAAGTCTCATAGAAACACCCTTGTGAGCTTTGAAAGTATTAAAAAAAAAAAAAAACAAAAAGCATCTTTCGGGGAGTCAGACTAGCCTCCCTGGAGATCTGCTGTGATGGCAGGAGGCAGCATGTTTTCCCTGACAGTGCTGGGGGTGTGGTGGCCAGACCCTGGGCACAGCCCCGAGAGAGGGCCACCTCTGTTCCACGAGGCTTCTGCATAGACCGTTACTGGCGTAGCGCAGTTACTGAGAAGGAAACCAAAAGCTTTCTCTTTTAAGAGGTGTCTTTATTCCTTTCAGTTTGTGAGAGAAATTGGAGGAACTGTTCCTATGGAACAGTCTCATCCTATGGAGCTCTTCAGTGACAAGCACTGATTTTTAGGTTCTAATATGGAGCAAAAATTAACTTTGAACTTTATCTAATCAGCAAACTTCTTCTGGGTGTGTATATGTGTGTGTGTGTGTATTTGAATTTTACTGTTGGAAACAGAAGAGTTACGTTAAGAAAGCTATTTCGTTGATCAGATAGACTTTTTTTGAGTAATCTCAGTTTTAGAGGTGTTTTGCTAGTCCTATACAAAAAGCACAAAATGTGGGATTCTTGCTTATGGTTCAGAAAATGTGTTTTTTTGTTTGTGGATTGTACATCTGTTTCTCCTATGTTTTCCTATATTGATCATTCAGTTATTTTATTGCTTTTTAGTGTATTAGATGAATATAACTATAATTTTTTCGTAATTAGCTTAAAAGGTTTATCATAGGAGAAATCTTTATTAGTTGATGAAACTGGTAAAGTTTGCCTAAACTTTAAAGGCCTAAGATTTATTTCCTGTCTCCTCATTATTATATGTGTTGAGCATGGGCTCTGAGGACTCCTAAGCCAACAGTTTCTTAGCCCATTCTGAGAAGTCTGAAAGAGCTTTTAATTTGTGGCCACTTACAGAGATTTTCCGTTATTTTGTAGAATGTTCTTTTTTTTCCATGAGTACATGAAATTATACATGCTTGTGAATGCTAGAATACAAATATTACTTCAGTTAAGTTGTGTAGACCTTTCAGCAGTTCATAAGAAGAGAAGTAAATGTTGGGTGAAGATGAGGACTGTGGTTGGTCTCCCCAGCTGTCTTACACAGTAGAGCGCTCCTACCTGGTGACTTGAGTCCAGTTACTCACACAGAGCCCTGTCGAGCAGAGAGAAGAGCAACGCTACGTGGTTTTGCGAGAGAAGAGCAATGCCACGTGGTTTTGCGCCTTTCCCCGCGGGTCTCTGACCTCGGTCTGCTCTTGCGGTGGGAGCTACGTTTTCCGTCTCGCCCACACCTCCACTGTTGCTCAGCCGTACTTGCAGGTGTACGCCCCGGGGTGGCGCGGGGATGCTGGCGCTGGTAGAGCCAAGTGCAACACCCGTTTTGTCTTTTTGCCCTCCAGTTTCGTATATTTGTCTTGTTTCCACCTGGCTCGACAATAGATTTTTTTAAAAGCAGCTTCTCTTTGCCAAGTCTTTACAAAGCATTCAGCCTGGTTTTCATTGAAAAGGCAACAGGTTTTTGATGTTCCTGTTCCTGTTTGCACACTGCGTGATCATGTTATGAGACTGTGAAACTAATGAGGCTGATGGAAACCCGAGTCTCCTGGTGGGAGGATGTCATGGCGTGTGCGAGCCACCATGCACGTCCAGGGTGCTGCGGGGCAGAGAGCCTCCCGCAGCAGAGCCGCCATGGCCACGCTGCCCTCCTGTCCTTCCACCATCAGGCCCCCGAGGCTGCAGCTGGTCGCCCGGCATGGTGGGAAATAGTTCCAATTCGGTTTAAGTTGTATTCAGCAAAGCATGTAGCTGTAGGTGCCTAGACATGGAGGAGTTAAAGTAGAGCTCCTAAGAGTTACTTAGAAACTTCATAGATTAAAGCATGTGGACAGATACTTGCATTTAGGGCAATGCATTTCACAGTCTTGTTTTCATTTTTTTGTATAAATGTTAAAAATGAGATAGCTTTCGTGTTTAGAGGGGTGTTGTTGTATGTTTAGCACACTTAGCAGTGTGTAAGTTAACATGTTACTTTCATATCTCACAACGTTCATTTCTGTTTAGGTCAAGATCTTATTCAACACAGTTCTAATGGAAGTAGTGAACTAAACGGAAGCATAAGATTGTCAGCACCTACAATCAATAATCAATCCGCAGGTGCCACCTTGACGATAAGCAATGACCAGCTTCTCTCACAGAGTGCAACATTAAACTCTTCAGGTATGCAGTGAACAACCGAAAGGCTTCCTAATTTGTCAGTTGAAGGGCTGTGTGCGTTGTCAGCGGAAAGGGCTGCCTGTCTTTCCAGGTGACAGCTGTGTCAGCTGCCTGTTCTCATGCGTTTGGTGTAGTTCCTGACGATTAGAGGCTCCTGTGTAGTTCTGGGACCCAGCACTCTCTTGATTATTACTGACCTTTCAGGGTTGTTCCTGCCTTCTGCAGAGTAAAGGTGAATGGTCTTAGGCAAGCGTGCAAGGCGTTGTGTGTGTCTGCAAGCCGGCCCTGATGGCTGCATCACACCCAGGCTCTGAAAGGCTCTTGGGCTCCCTGCTCTGTGCCTGCGGGGTGAGCCCTGTGCCACATTTTCCTGAGTGTAGGATGGCAGAATTATTCATAAAAGAAAGCATATTTCTAAGGTTTTGAAGTGTCAACTCTAATACAAAGTAAAAATAAATGAGCGCCATCAAGATGAAAGTGCCAGAGCCCCAGTGCCACGAGGCCCCGCCTCACAGGTGGTGCCCCGTTTTCTGGGCCTGACAGAGCTCCTGTTCCTTCCTCAGCCCTCTTGTTTGACAACCCTGTATTTTTCATTTCTTTTTGAGGGTAAGGCTTCATCTTTAGATATGTGTGGTTCTTCTCAGTACCCAGAGCCAGACTTGTTTTCCTGCTTGCTTGGAGTGCCTTTTTACCCAGTGGCGGTCTGTCCCCGCAGAGCGCGGTGCGTGCCATGAGCTGAGAGCCCCTCTGAGTGGGGATGCCGGGCGAGGCGGCCGCAGGCCCCTGCCTTTTGGATCCTAGAAACTGGCAGGGCGCTGGTATTTACCACAGAGTCCACGTGGCGGTGCAGGGTGACAGCCGTAGTGCCACGCGGGAGAGAAGGCCGCCCCGAGCGCAGGTCACAGGGTCACCGGGCCGACCCAGTCTGGGTGGCGTCCCGAGGGGAGGCGCATCCCTGGCCAAGGAGGTTGCTGGAGCCGTCTGTGCTACGGGCCAGCCTTGTGTGCTGGAGTGGGCAGCGAGCCAAGGGCTGCATGCAGTCAGGTCCACTCAGGTCCCCGAGGGGCCTCCCGCCTGCCCTCCCCTCTGCTGAAGGGGTGCCTGACAGCCTCGTCAGCATCTCATGTTGGTGGACTGGGGCGGGTCCACAACCCGGGCTTCTGACGGTCATTTCCACCTCTGCCCTCTGTTTTCCTGTCTCTGCTTTGGACTCACTCTGTCCCTCCTTAATCAGTTTGTTGTTTAATTTTGGGGAGCTAAGAGAGTTGTGTCATAGAACTGCATTCTTTCACCTGTTAATTTTGAAGTGGGAAACTTTTTTGTTCTCGTTACAGGGAGTTTTCAGTTCTGATTCCGTCTGTGTGGGTAAGGTGTCTGCAGTATGTCATGTACTGCTGAAGTTACGCGGCATGCTTGTTTCTGTAGATGCTCCCTGATGGTCGTGGCTTGTGTCTGGCTGTGAAGGTCTCACTGCCTCCAGGGCTCTGACATCTCTCCCGCCCCGTGGAGCGCGGCACACAAAGCGACAGGAGGCTCTGTGTCTCCTGTTACTCTGGTGGCGGTCTCTGTCCCAGAACATTCGGGGTCGGGCGGTCTCCACCTCCTGCTTCCCTGAGGAGCGCCTGCTGCAGCTGGTGGGACCGTCCGTCCCCTTGGGGCTCTGGTGGGACCGTCCATCCCCTCGGGGGTTCTGGTGGGACCGTCCTTCTCCTTGGGGGCTCTGGTGGGACCGTCTGTCCCTTCGAGGGCTCTGGTGGGACCGTCCGTCCCCTCGGGGGTTCTGGTGGGATCGTCCTTCTCCTTGGGGGCTCTGGTGGGACCGTCTTTCTCCTTGGGGGCTCTGGTGGGACCGTATGTCCCTTCGAGGGCTCTGGTGGGACCGTCCGTCCCCTCGGGGGCTCTGGTGGGACCGTCCTTTTCCTTGGGGGCTCTGCTTGCTGTCTTTAGTGACTCTCGGGCCAGTCAGCGGAAAGACGAGGAGAGTCTTGGGTGCTTCCATTTAAAGGGAGTGGCGTCTTGCTTGGCTTGGTGACCCCGGCATTTGCTGAGAGAGCAGTTCCTTCAAGCTGGTGATGTTCCGATCAGCGTGCAGCAGGGGGTTGGGGAAGCCTCTGCCGAGGGTTCTGCCTGGGCGCCGGCGCCTCTTCAGGCCCCTGTGCTGTCGGTCAGCCCTCAGGCGTCCCGGCTCGAGCGCCGCCTGCGCGGAACTGGGCGAAGCTCCACGGGCCAGGACAGCAGCCTGCGGTGCATGGGCCCGGGACGCACGCTCGGATGTTTCTGTAGAAACGGCGAGCTCGCCCCTTTCTCCCGATTTAGTTTTTCTTTTGTTTAGACTAACTGTTGTAGAGCCGCCCGAGAGCTTTTCTTTCTCCTTCCTTTCGATGCCCCTTTAGTTTAATTTGGTACCTTATTTAAAAAAAATTTTTTTTCAGGAGTCTAATGATATCATAAAATAAAAGATGTGCTCATAATTAAAGGACTTTCGTATCAGTTATTATAAATACAGGATTAATTTCACATAAGCACTCAATTGCACTGTTAACTTAAACACCTTTGGCATCTTTGAAGAATCCTGACTGTAGGCAGAGATTCCTCACACGTTGAACCACTCGATCCGTGGTACCAAGCAGATGTTTTTCGCGAGGTTTCCACATTCCACTAGAGCTTGTTAAGTAAGCCGATCTTGTCTGTGCCTTATTGTCAAGGGACCGTGTACTAATGGGCAACATTTACCTTCAAGTCGTTCGGTCCCGGACCGAGCTTCAGGCCACACGAGTAAGAGCTGAAATGGAAATGACTTGGAGATTAAACATGCCTCTTGCAGGATGAGCACCAGAATGCACCCCTCAGTGTGACCCTGTGACAGTTACGCTGCAGGCCCGTCGTCACCCTGGGAGGCAGGTGATGCGGTGGGTGTTGGTCTTCACCCTCCGTGTGAACGGGACACAGTCGGGGCTGGTCGGCTTCCGGAGCAGTGTGGGCTCTTTGCGTCTCAGTGGGGAGACGGCTGCCACTGCCATTTAGTGGTTTACACATGATCTGAAGCGTGACCATGAGTCAGTTTCACATCCAGAGTGAAGCACGTGTGCTGGTTCTGCGGTGTGCCAGGCTTTGGAGGCTGTTTCCGAGTCAATTCCAGGTTATACCCCTGGCGAATGGTTTTCCTACAGAACAGTCAGAATATGTTTTCAGTACCCTTTGGGAGGCAGAAAGTCGTTCCTCATAGAGGCCTGAATTTAGCACAGCTTTTTAAGGAATTTATCTTAAACGGGTATTACCTTTTTGTTCTTCCATTGGTCCATTTTTAAGATGATTTTGGTGAAGAAATCGAGTTCGTCTTTCAGTGAAAGAAGAGATGGGTTTTTTGTTTACTAGTTGTCTGTGAGATTATTTTAGTTTTAGCCTGTTTCTCCTGGACTTAAGTACAGTAAGGGGTGTGCTCAGTCGGGTCTGACTCTCTGTGACCCCGTGGACCGTAGCCCACTGGGCTTGTCTGTCCGTGGGATTCTCAGGCCAGCGTACTGGAGTGGCTTGCCATTTCTTCCTCCAGGGGATCTTCCCCACCCAGGGATAGAACCTGTGTCTCTGGCATTGCAGGTGGATTCTTTACCCCTGAGCCGGGCTCTTTTCAGCCATATGGAGGCTCGCTGTGCTTGAGCCAGGATCGTGCGTCTTGTGGGAAATCTCTTGAGTATTACTCAGGGTTCACTCGCCACACTGTCTGGTTGAAGTGTGGACTCCAGCCCTCCTTGCAGTTGTTTGGTGTCTTCTCTGGGCCCGGGGTCAGGGTGCCCCATGGTTAGTGACCCTGCTTGCGCTGTCTCTGCTCTCCTGGGCTACATGTCCTGGGTCCTTCGCCTGCTCTGACAGTTGGCAGAAGGGCGGGCGTGTCTCGTGGTTTTGGCTTCGTCTTGGGAGTCAGGGTGACGTTTGGTGTCCTGCCGTCTGCCCCCAGGGTGAGCCCTGCCATGAGCGGTTTGTTTGCTCTTGCTTCTCTCACCCAGGGGTCTCTCCTGAGTGATTCGGATGGAGCCCCCGCTCCACTGGTTGGGCCTGGCCAGGGGCTGCGGTCCCTGCCCACCTCGCCCTCCCTTTAGACTCGCCTCTGCATGCCGTGTGTGAGCATCCAGGCGTGTGGAGGGCATGGCGGCTGCAGGGTGCCGCCCCTCCACAGATCCACACTCGCGACCGTCCTGGCGGGGGCTGCGCATGGGGGGGCTGGCGAGGTTTTCGGGAGCCGCGTGGTGCTTCAGAGCGGACGCACGCAGCCTCCTAATGGTTGTACTGCTTTTGAAGGTTCCAGGTCTGCACGGCACAGTGTGCGAGTCCGGGAGTGTGGATCTGTGGAGAACGCCGGTCACAAGTAAGTAGCCTGGCCCCTGCTGTGCCTCGGAGCAGGCCCGGGGTCAGCCAGGGCCCATGGCCACGTGGTGTCCGTGCTCAGACATCCCCAGGCAGCGGCGTGTGGTGCTCTGCGGGAGGGCCCGTCTGGGGCCTGGCACCGTGGCTGCAGCCAGTGGGCGCTGAGCCGCCGTCAGGCCAGCGGAAGGATGGCCTGTGTGTGTACACGCGCATGCGCATGTGTGTCACGCTCACGCGCGTCTTGGTTGGAGCCCCCAGGACCTGGGTGCTGACCCCACGCCGAGCCGTCTCGTTTGCCAGAAGGTGCATGAGTCTCTGTTGTGTGGAGAGAAGGCCCATCTCTGCCTCGCCTGTCCCAGTGTCCTCCTTTCTCGTATCGTTGGCTGCAGAGGGAGCTGGAGTGCCGCGCAGGCTGAGTCAGTGCTCAGGGAGTGCTGCGAGGGCTGTTTGGAGCGCCCGTGTCTCAGGCTAGGCAGACGTGCAGGACGGTGGGGTTGTGAACGTGAGCGGAGTCGCCAGACGTCTGCTCCAGAGCGGGTCATCGCTCAGGGTCCTGGTGAGGATGGGACCCTGGAAGTTCTTGTCTGAGTTCCCTTCTGCGTTGGCTGCAGGGGTGGGACTGTGGGGGTCACCTTCAGCTCTTCTTTTCCCTGCTTGTTCCAGTGTGTGACGCTGGAGGGGCAGAGTCTGCGTTCAGACACGTAGGTGCTCACGAAGGCCTTGCGGTAGCGTCGGAATCTGAGAGGCGATGGGGCAGAGTCTGCGTTCAGGGACACGTAGGTGTTCATGAAGGCCTTGCGGCAGCATCGGAATCTGAGAGGCAGTGGTCTTGGTGGTGCAGACTCGCGAGCCTAGGGCTGTAGATGCTGACCGTGACCGACTCCTTCCTGCGCGAGAGCCGTCTTCCAGCGCCGACGCCCGTGCACTCACTGGCTTCTCCACTCACCTCACTTCCCCTCTCTCGTAGAACTTAACGCCACAGCTGGAAGCTTGCCTCCCACGACGCCACTGTCGCCGTCTGCTGTCTCTGCGCAGAGCCTGGTCATGTCCTCGTCTGCGGTGGGGACCGAGGCCAGCGTCACGCTGACCCTGGCAGACACCCAGGGCTTGCTGTCCGGGGGGCTGGACACCGTCACGCTCAACATCGCCTCTCAGGTGGGTGCCATGCCCCGCCGGCAGGGTCCTCCCAGCAGACGCCTTCTTTCCGAGGGAATCTATGCAAAACGCAGCCGGTGGTTTTGCGATTAAAAAGTAATTTTTTGATGCCAAATGGGAAGTATAAGACAATCCAGACGATGCAAAAAAGCATAAGTAATCCACCCCCCCACCCCGATGGATCTTCAGTGAAGTGTGAGTGTGTACATGCTTCTGGACCTTTCTACACACACATACGGATGCACGTTTTTTCTGACTTTTATAGAAACAAGCTCATGGGTGTATCGTGTAGTGTAAACTCTTCCCCCCTTGTTAATTTTACCATGACTGTGTTTGCATCAGTGATTTTAGCTGTGCAGACGTTTTAGTGTGCGCACAGCTTCTCGCCCTGTAGACGGGGTCACCGAGGGGGCTCCCAGGCACCCCGGCTGTTGTCAGTGGTGTGGGAATTCCAGTATTCCTTGCCACTTAGGTTCTTAGATGAACCCCTGCAGTAGGTGTGCTGGATCGAAGGCTGAGATGCTGACAAACCTTCCAGAGCCCCGTTGGGAAAATCCTGAGAAGTTGTGATTAGCTCTGGCGAGGCGTAGTTGTGAGGCAGCCATGTGGAGTTCTGATGGGCCGCGCCTCTGGCCCCCACGTGCACAGCCTGCTGCGTGGAGGCTGCCGCGGGTGGGCAGCAGGGCAGAGGGTCTCCCCGCTCCTGTCTGAGCCCCACGTCCGCTTCCGGGCTCTGCGCTGGGGAGATGCGGTCTGGGTGGCCGCGCGGGCTGTCTGACCCCAGGAAGGACTCGGTTCCTCCCCGTCCAGACCGGTGATGCCACTTTGGCCTGCTCCTGGGTCCACCTGCACAGCAGACTTGGCCGTGACACACGCCCTTTGCTCTGTGAGGTCCCCGCCAGCAAGTCTGGCCCTCTCGAGGGGACTCAGGACACACTGCACACGAGGGGCTTCGTCCTGGCCCACAAGAGTGCTCAGCCACCCGGGCCCCCTGAGCAGTTGAGGAGACCCTGCTCCCCTCAGCCAGTGCTCAGGCGCTTGCAGAATGCGTGTGCACTTGAGTGAGAACGAGTGTGATTTCCACATGAGTGTACTGAAATACAGGGAAGGAAGAAATAGTCTGCAAGTAAAAATACAAACCAAAAATACGTGACTTTTGGGTGGTGCCCTTTTAGTGGATTCAGGTCACCGCTTCTGTGAGTATCACTGATTGTCAGCATTTGTTTTATTAGGCAGTTGGCTTTTGAATCGGCGTTTGCATTAAGATTGCTTAAGTTAGCCATTGAGACACCAGTAATAAGCTAGTGAATGGCATTATATTCAGGATTTTTCATTGTTCTTGTTGCTTTTTTTTGACTGTGCTGTGCAGCATGCTGGACCTTATTTCCTTGACCAGGGATCGAACCCCAGCCCACTGCAGTGGAAGTGCAGAGTCTTAACCACTCGACCTCCAGGGAAGCCCTGGGGTTTTGTGTGTTTGTTTCTATTAAGCCTTTTTTTTTTTTTTTTTTTTGAGGTAATTGTGGATTTGCAATCAGTTAAAAGAAATAGCACAGCTCCCATGGACCCTCCCTTAACCCAGTTCCCCCAGTGTCTGCATCTTCTGAAGCCAGCGCACAGCACCCACCAGATATCGCCGTGTTTAGTGACCGCTGGGTGGGGTCATGTCGCAGCTGCTGAAGCAGTAATCCTCTCCACAGGGTCAGCAGTTCCCAGCCCTACTCACGGACCCTTCTCTCTCGGGCGCGGGGGGTGCGGGCTCACCCCAGGTCATCCTGGTGAGCCCCCCCGCACAGCCGCCGTCTGCCTGTGAGGAGATCACCTACCAGGTACAGCGCACGTGTCGTCTGCAGTCTCTCAGCGCTTCAGGAGGGGCGGCCTGGAGCGCCCTGGGGGGAGCCGCCGGCCGGGGCTCCGTGCGCCTGGGGCCGCGTGTCTGCCGAGGATGGGGGGAGCCGCCGGCCGGGGCTCCATGCGCCTGGGGCCGCGTGTCTGCCGAGGATGGGGAGAGCCGCCGGCCGGGGCTCCGTGCGCCTGGGGCCGCGTGTCTGCCGAGGATGAGCAGGTGCCAGGCGCAGGGACCCAGGGTAGATGCAGGGTCCCCTTTGCGCCATGATTCCGGGTCAGAAGGAGATGTAACCAAAGCTGTGAGACCTGGTTTTCAGTTTACCAGTGTCTGCTTGATTTTTCCACTGATCAGATTGCATGTGGAGAAGGCAGTGGCACCCCACTCCAGTACTCTTGCCTGGAAACTCCCATGGACGGAGGAGCCTGGTGGGCTGCAGTCCATGGGGTCGCTAAGAGTCAGACACGACTGAGCAACTTCACTTTGACTTTTCACATTCATGCCTTGGAGAGGGAAATGACAACCCACTCCAGTGTTCTTGCCTGGAGAACCCCAGGGACGGCGGAGCCTGATGGGCTGCCATCTGTGGGGTTGCACAGTCGGACACGACTGAAGTGACTCAGAAGCAGCAGCAGCAGCAGACTGCATGTGGTCGTTCCCTTGCATTTGGTTCTTATTGTTGGATTTCCTGCGACACCTTTGCTGTTTCTTTCACGTCTTGTTACGCCTTTTCATAGGCATTTTTACGTGTGTGTGCAAGACCTGTTTGTCATCTGACTGGTCTCTTTTCTTAAAATGCATTTTTTGGAGGGGGTGGACAAAACACTTAATAAATGATAGCTCTAAATATAAAGAGTCTAAAAACCCCTAAAACTTTTCAGAAAAGTAAAATACCAATAATAAATCTCTGAAATTTTTTATTTCTGAAGAATTAAATTTTATGCTTAAGCAGTTTTAGCAAATGGATTTTAAGGAAATTAGTTTTTGGTCTTTCGGTGAGACTAGGACTACTTTCAAATAGAAATTAGATGTAGTCAGGAATGGGAATTTCTCCCCATCTGGCCTCAGTAACCGGAGCCCATTTAGCTGGATTTTGGTTTGTGCATCTGTTAGCACAAGAGCACACTCACGTTCAGGGACACACTCGCAGGTCTCAGGGCTCGGCACGGCCTGTTGTCCTTGTGGGTACAGTACAGGCGGCAGGTGCTGAGTGCTCCCACCCCGTGAGTGCAACGTGTGAGTCAGAAACACGTCCTGTGTGCGTTTCAGTTACTGTAAGTTTGAAAAACGAGTGTCAGCGGGCCTCCAGGGCCTTTAATGGGTGTCCTTCCTTAAATGTCATTTGTTTAATCTGGTGGATTGTTTCCTGCAGTAACAGAATAGCCTTGAGTGTCATTTATTCCCGGTGGTTTTCAACCTTAAAAAGACTCACGAGAGATGCATTTTGTGGGGGGAGCTGAGCACAGGTGTGTCTGTCGTTTTTTTCTTCGCTCACACAGACGCTCCTGTGTAGATGCATGCCCACCTGACACAGGAGTCACAGGCCGATCGCTTTCCTGCAGCATGTGACGTCCTTGCATCGTCTGAACTATTCGATTGCTTTTTTCATCCCTTTAAAAAAAAAAAAAAAGCCCAGATGAGTGAGAGCAGTGGGCGGAAGCCTGTGGCGGCTGTCGGGTGTTGTCTGGGAGCCGGGTCTCAGCGGTTCGGTTGGAATTCTGCCCCATTGCAGGTGACGGACGTCTCTGCCAGCCTGGCCCCGGGCGGTGCGCCCGAGAAGGAGGCCCGGCTGCACGCGTGCCTGGAGTGCGGCTGCAGCTTCACCTCAGCCGGCCTGCTGCTGCAGCACAGCAAGGCAGCCCACGGGCGTGAGCGCATCCACATCTGCCCCGTGTGCAGGAAGGCCTTCAAGCGCGCCACGCACCTCAAGGTACAGCCCCGCCGCGAGAGCACAGAGGTGCCCGTGCCGCACTTAGGGTGGGGCGGGGTGTGTGCACCTGCCGGCCGTGGGGAAGGGCGGATCCGCTGTGGACGCGCACACGGTAGAGGGGCATGCGAGGCGGGCCGGTACCGGGATGTGGCTTCGAGGTCACCTGGCAGGGGCACAGCCCAGGGCACGTGTGTCCGGCCTCTGCGACACCCAGGTTGGGGCCCCTTCTCTGTGCTCAGTCACCGGAGCGTCGGGCCCTGCAGACGCCGAGGTGCATGCGGGGCCCAGGCCTCCTTTCTCAGGGCCTGCCAGGAGTCACTCTGGCAGCACACCAGCTTCTGTTCTCCAGGCCTGCAGCTGGCTACACTTCTCACCTCTGTTCCTACCATGTTTTCTGAGATGGGAAATCCCAGTATTAATTAACATGTTTTGAAAAAGAGAGCTCCACATCCGTTTTTAAAAATGAAATGCTGACCATCAAAGCAGCTCTCCTTGCAGAGGCCACGGCCAGGAGGTTGGTGAGGTCGGGGTGCTGCCCATTGCAGAGGCCACGCCAGGGGGTTGCTGAGGTCGGGGTGCTGCCCATTGTGGAGGCCACGCCAGGGGGTTGCTGAGGCCGGGGTGCTGCCCATTGCAGAGGCCACGGCCAGGGGGTTGGTGAGGCCGGGGTGCTGCCCATTGCAGAGGCCACGCCAGGGGGTTGCTGAGGCCGGGGTGCTGTCCATTGCAGAGGCCACGCCAGGGGATTGCTGAGGCCAGGGTGCTGCCCATTGCGGAGGCCATGGCCAGGGGGTTGCTGAGGCCGGGGTGCTGCCCATTGCAGAGTCCACGCCAGGGGGTTGCTGAGGTCGGGGTGTTGCCCATGACTCTTTGAATTAGACTCTGCCACTCAGAATGTCTGCACTCTTGGTTAGGTCATGTGACACCTGCAGCTCCGCTTTTCTAATAGAATACTCATGTCTGTCAGAGGAATATAAAGTGCTTAGCTTTACACCCGTAGTAGAGAGTTCAGAAATTATAGTCTGATAGAGAATAAACACTTCTAAAGAAGCAAAAGAATAAAAGTGGTTAAAGAAAATTTAGGTACTTGAAATCATACACATTGATGTTTCTGAGGCATAGCGCTCTCTCCCGTGACCATTCTGGGGTGTTACAGACAGACCGCCTTTCTCTGAGAAGCTTGGCAGGTGCTGACCGCTCCATCAGAGTCGGTGCAGCCGTGGATGCGTGGCAGTGTTACGGGATGGCAGCGGCACTGCCCCCCGGCCCCCCAGCCCACAGCCCTGGTCTAACTGTGAGGAAAACGTCAGACACATGTCAGTTGAGGAACATTCTGTGAAGTACCCAGCCAGCCCTCTAAACCTGTCACAGTTGGCCGACAGGGAGGGAGGCCAGGATGAGGCCCCGGGCTCGGGGGGCTTGGGTCTCTCTGGCAGGCCACGCCCCAGCACCCCCCGCCCCCGACTCTGCTCTGCGGGGTCTTGACCGGAGGTGAGCCTGGGGTCGTCCTCCCGCCAACTGGCCTTTCTGCGCTGGTTTCCCTGTCCCGTTTCGGGTCTGTAAGGCTCTGTTATGATCGTCAGTGTCCTTCGCGTGTGTGTCTGTGTGTGTGTCTTCCCCAGGAGCACATGCAGACGCATCAGGCCGGTCCTTCCTTAAGCTCTCAGAAGCCGCGGGTGTTCAAGTGTGACACGTGTGAGAAGGCCTTTGCCAAGCCCAGCCAGCTGGAGCGCCATAGCCGCATCCACACAGGTAGCCCCAGGGAGGGCCCCGGGTGAGACGCCCTGCTGCCCGCTGCTCGTGGCAGAAGGGCCACATGCCGCATGTGAACGTTCGTTCGTGCCACAGCACCCAGTTCGTGAAGCGTGACCCACTCGCCCAGGTCTGCTCCTGATTTTTCGTCAGTTTACCGTGCAGCTGACTTCCCCAGAGAGAGGCTGTTGCCTCTGTCCACCTGGTCCACCTGGTCCACCGGGTCCTCCTGTCCACCTCTGTCTGGCGCCCAGCCTTCTCATGGTTCTCACAGCCGTGGGGCCCCTTCAGCGGCCGCCTCTGCCTCACCCTCAGAGGACTGCTCCTCCCTGGTGCCCTGGCTGGCTTCCGGGCCTCCTGTGTCGTCAGCAGGCATCTGGCAGCCTCCACGGGCTGCGTGTCCTCAGAGATGCCCTTGCTTGTCAGCACAGAGCCTGGAGCCCACTGGGTGCCAGCCAGGAGCTCGAGTGACAGACTGCCGTTGCTCCATAGTGCATCTCTTTAGGACCATGACTTGGGGCTGGAAACAACTGCCTTGTACAAAAGCACGCACACATGGGCAGGGTTTGCACACCTTCGCAGGCACCTCCTGACTGTTGCTGGGGCCGCTTCCCTGCCCGCAGGGGTGCAGTCCAGGTCCTCTTCTCAGCTCCGCCTCTGTCTGCAGGGAGTGCCCTGCTTCTGAAGGCGCTGCGAGGAGAGCCACCTGCAGGGTCGTCTCCCTTTCCATCGCCCCGCTTATCTGACGGGGCCC
This sequence comes from Budorcas taxicolor, assembly GCF_023091745.1. Lineage (NCBI taxonomy): Eukaryota > Metazoa > Chordata > Mammalia > Artiodactyla > Bovidae > Budorcas > Budorcas taxicolor. The sequence continues at coordinate 2,728,036 of NC_068931.1, read as the reverse complement.
TCAGTTCACCCATGGCTGTCCTTTTCCTTGGGTGTGATGTCACGGTCCCAGTCCAGGGATGAGGGCAGAGACCCTGGGGCTCTTTCTAGGACTCTGCCTGCCATTGAGAGCAGTCCTGAGACCTCCCTCGTCATCGCTGAGGAGGGCCACCTAGAGGATGGCGACCCGCTGCCTCCAGAGCAGCCTTGGGGTCCTGGCACCTGACCTGGGGGGCCTCATGGGGATGAGAGGCAGCCACGCAGGGCATGTGGGAAAGAACTTTCTAGGCCGAGAGAAGGCTTGTGCACACCCTGGAAAAGCAAGGACTTGGTCCTGGGGCTGGGAAGTGTGTGAGTGACAACAGGGGAGGTGGGGCAGCCAGGACCAGAGTGGCTGTGCAGGAGGTGCTCCCCAGGGCGGTGCTCCCCAGGGCGGTGCTCACCAGGGTGGTGCTCTCCTGGTCAGGTGCTCACCTGGACGGTGCTCCCCAGGGTGGTGCTCACCTGGGCAGTGTTCACCGGGACAGTGCTCTCCTGGGCGGGTCCTCACACCGGGTAGTGCTCACCTGGGCAGATGCTCTCTTGGGCAGGTCCTCACCTGGATAGATCCTCACCAGGACACATGCTCACCTGGGGTAGGCTCCCTGCAGAGGTCATTCTGGGCAGCTTTTTCTTCCATTTGTCAGTTTATGTATCAATTAACATTTAAAAGATACTGTATAAACCATACTTTAATCAAGTAGATTTGGTATTCCCATGTCCTCAACATCGTTCAGCTTTTCTTTTGGAAGCATGTTGTTTGAACCATCTTTGTTCATTTCTGGAGACTTCCGGGACTTTGCGTAGCTTTGTCTTCTGTGTCCCCCTGCAGAGCAGCCTTGCCAGACCCTGGGTTAGCAAGGATACCGCAGCAGGGGGATGTCACTAGGATCCTGTAGAACTTACATCCCTTGCTGGGAGCTCGTGTGTGTGTATGTGTGTGTCCCTGGGAGCTCGTGTGTGTATGTGTGTGTCCCTGGGAGCTTGTGTGTGTGTATGTGTGTGTCCCTGGAAGCCCTTGTGTGTATATGTGTGTGTGTCCCTGGGAGCTCGTGTGTGTGTGTGTGTCCCTGGAAGCCCTTGTGTGTGTATGTGTGTGTGTCCCTGGGAGCGCGTGTGTGTGTATGTGTGTGTCCCTGGGAGCTTGTGTGTGTATGTGTGTGTCCCTGGGAGCTCGTGTGTGTATGTGTGTGTCCCTGGGAGCTCGTGTGTGTGTGTGTGTGTCCCTGGGAGCTCGTGTGTGTATGTGTGTGTCCTTGGGAGCTCGTGTGTGTGTGTGTGTGTATGTGTGTCCCTGGAAGCTCTTGTGTGTGTGTGTGTGTGTCCCTGGGAGCTCATGTGTGTGTGTGTGTGTGTCCCTGGAAGCTCTTGTGTGTGTGTGTGTCCCTGGGAGCTCGTGTGTGTGTGTATGTGTGTCCCTGGGAGCTCTTGTGTGTGTGTGTGTGTCCCTGGGAGCTCTTGTGTGTGTATGTGTGTGTCCTTGGGAGCTCGTGTGTGTGTGTGTGTATGTGTGTCCCTGGAAGCTCTTGTGTGTGTGTGTGTGTTTGTGTCCCTGGGAGCTCGTGTGTGTGTGTGTGTGTGTGTGTCCCTGGAAGCTCTTGTGTGTGTGTGTGTGTGTGTGTGTCCCTGGGAGCTCTTGTGTGTGTGGGTGTGTGTGTGTGTCCCTGGGAGCTCGTGTGTGTGTGTATGTGTGTCCTTGGGAGCTCTTGTGTATGTATGTGTGTGTCCTTGGGAGCTCGTGTGTGTGTGTGTGTATGTGTGTCCCTGGAAGCTCTTGTGTGTGTGTGTGTCCCTGGGAGCTCTTGTGTGTGTGTGTGTGTGTGTGTGTGTGTCTGGGAGCTCGTGTGTGTGTATATGTGTGTCCCTGGGAGCTCTTGTGTGTGTATGTGTGTGTCCTTGGGAGCTCGTGTGTGTATGTGTGTCCCTGGAAGCTCGTGTGTGTGTGTGTCCCTGGAAGCTCGTGTGTGTGTGTGTGTCCCTGGAAGCTCGTGTGTGTGTGTGTGTGTGTGTGTCCCTGGGAGCTCGTGTGTGTGTGTATGTGTGTCCCTGGGAGCTCGTGTGTGTGTGTGTGTGTGTGTCCCTGGGAGCTCTTGTGTGTGTGTGTGTCCCTGGGAGCTCACGCGCGTGTGTGTGCGTGTGTGTGTGTGCGTGCGTGTGTGTGTGTGTGTCCCTGGGAGCTCGTGTGTGTGTGTGTGTGTGTGTGTCCCTGGAAGCTCGTGTGTGTGTGTGTGTGTGTCCCTGGGAGCTCTTGTGTGTGTGTGTATGTGTGTGTGTGTGTCCCTGGGAGCTCTTGTGTGTGTGTGTCCCTGGAAGCTCGTGTGTGTGTGTGTGTCCCTGGGAGCTCTTGTGTGTGTGTGTGTGTCCCTGGGACCTCACGCGCGTGTGTGTGCGTGTGTGTGTGTGTGCGTGCGTGTGTGTGTGTGTGTGTCCCTGGGAGCTCGCGCGCGCGTGTGTGTCCCTGGAAGCTCGCGCGTGTGTGTGTGTGTGCGTGTGTGTCCCTGGGAGCTCACGCGCGTGTGCGTGTGTGTATGTGCGTGTGCGTGCGCGCGTGTGTGTGCATGTGTGCGCGTGCGCGTGCGTGTGTGTGCGCGCGCGCGCGTGTGTGTGTGTCCCTGGGAGCTCGCGCGTGTGTGTGCGTGTGTGCGTGTGTGTGTGCGCGTGTGTGTGTGTCCCTGGGAGCTCGCGCGTGTGTGTGCGTGTGCGTGCGTGTGTGTGCGCGCGTGCGTGTGCGCACGCGCGTGTGTGTGTGTGTCCCTGGGAGCTCGCGCGTGTGTATGTGTGTGTCCTTGGGAGCTCGTGTGTGTGTGTGTGTGTGTATGTGTGTCCCTGGAAGCTCGTGTGTGTGTGTGTCCCTGCAAGCTCGTGTGTGTGTGTGTGTCCCTGGAAGCTCTTGTGTGTGTGTGTGTGTGTCCCTGGGAGCTCTTGTGTGTGTGTGTGTATGTGTGTCCCTGGGAGCTCTTGTGTGTGTGTGTGTGTCCCTGGGAGCTCTTGTGTGTGTATGTGTGTGTCCCTGGAAGCTCTTGTGTGTGTGTGTGTCCCTGGGAGCTCTTGTGTGTGTGTGTATGTGTGTCCCTGGAAGCTCTTGTGTGTGTGTGTATGTGTGTCCTTGGGAGCTCTTGTGTGTGTGTGTGTCCCTGGGAGCTCTTGTGTGTGTGTGTGTGTGTGTGTCCCTGGGAGCTTGTGTGTGTGTGTATGTGTGTCCTTGGGAGCTCTTGTGTGTGTGTGTGTGTGTCCCTGGGAGCTCGCGCGTGTGTGTGTGTGCGCGCGTGTGTGTGCGCGCACGCCTCGCAGCCGGCCCTCGGGGTGCCGACCGCATCGTCTGTCCGCAGGGGAGCGGCCGTTCCGCTGCGCGCTCTGCGAGAAGGCCTTCAACCAGAAGAGCGCGCTGCAGGTGCACATGAAGAAGCACACGGGAGAGCGGCCGTACAAGTGTGCCTACTGCGTCATGGGCTTCACGCAGAAGAGCAACATGAAGCTGCACATGAAGCGGGCCCACAGCTACGCAGGTGAGGCGCCCGCAGCCACCGCAGGCGGCGGGAGGCCCCCTCCTCACAGCGGCGGCCTGGACACTGTGTCCCAAGGGCTGGGGAGCCACTGTGGGGTCAAGGTCAGCCAAGTCTGTGCCCTGTGGTCCTGCAGACAGGCGACCTTGTTCCCACGGTGACTCGCCGATGTTGGTGCTGGCAGAGAGGGGGCATCTCGGTGGGGCCTGCTGTGTCCCCCTGTCCGCCTCGTCCCACATCGTCTCGGAGTGCCTGGAAGCTCCAGGCGATGGGTGTGGTGGCCAGTCACCTGGTGGGGGCTGTGCCGGGAGGGGCTGGACCGCAGCCTGTGTCTCAGGTTCAGGCGCGGTGGCCGGGCGAGCAGTCAGGCCTGCGTGCGGGGGTGAGGACCCCAGAGTCTCCGGGAGCCGCAGGGCAGGACCCTTCGTGCTGGGCAGCTCTGGAGGAAGAGAAAATCCATCCTGATGTCTACACGCTGGTGCTTCCTGCACTCCTTTCTGTTAGAACAGTCTTGTCAGTGGTATTAGTCATGACTCAGCAGTGTCATCAGCATAACCTTTACGATACATGGAGTGTGAGAGTGTAGCGGACAAGGGCTGTGTGCTTTCATGTTCAAGTAACAGTAATTGCCAGAACCATGAAACCTGCGGCTCAAACGATTCTTTCTTCACTGGGATGGAGAAGAAAGCCGTTTAGGAATGTCTCATCTCTCTGTGTTGTCCCTGTTTATATGCGCGTCACCTCACGTTGCTGCGTGTCTGAGGCTCTCTCTTTGTCCCCACGGCAGGGGCGGTGCCGGAGCCCGTGGGCCAGCAGGACCATGGAGCAGAGGCGCTGAGCCACGCGCTGCACCTGGACGAGGTGGTCCCAGAGCCTGCGAGTGAGTGGCAGGCCCTGGCCAACGTGTTTTGACAGGCGCCGCCCCGAGGAGTCAAGTGTGGAGGAGAACAGAGCACTTGGGATTTCTGCTTTGAAGCCTCAAGTGTTATAAATATCACCACAATAATTTTCTTAGCTATAAAATGGTCTAATGATCACTGACTTTCAGCGACTTCCAGGAAGGAGCTGGGCAAGGTGGAAGGCACGGCGTTCTCATGTCTCTGCAGACCACTAAACTCAGGTCCACGTCAGCAGTCTGACCCTCCCCGTGGCCAGTGCAGCCAGCTAGACCTCCGCCGGATCTTACTGTCATCGTGGTGTGATCAGTGAGACAGGTGTCAGTGTGGGGGAAGGCAGAGGGTTCTCTTTTCCTTCATGCTTCCCATGATAAAAAGCATAGCTCATGAAACCAACATAAGCTAGGTGCATGAAGTTCAGAGGAAATGTATGACACACAGGGGAGTTTTTTCCATTTTTTTCTGTGTGTGTTTCGAGATTAGTAGGAATGGACTCTTTTTTTTTTTTAGCCTACCGTATGTTAGTATACTGGGACCGTGAGAGATGGCTGGACCACTTCTCTCCACGACAGAGAGCTGCCCGTCAGTCAGGAGAAGGCGGCACCTGGGGCGTGAACGTGAGGACAGAGTCAGCCTGACCCATGAGTGAGGACTCGGCCGTCCCCGCTGGAGGCGGCCACGCGCGCCCGAGTCCCTGCCGGCCCACGGCCGGGTCAGCAGGAAGCACAAGGCACTGCAGGCTGCAGACGGCAGCGCCGGCTCCCGGGCGCGGAGACGCTGCCGCCCCAGCGCCCCAGCGCCCCAGCGCCCCGAGGATAGGAGCCTGTCCGAGCCCCGCGGTGTTCTCCTCGTCCATAAGCAGGTGTACTTTTTATTTCAGGGAATCCTTTAGTATCATCAATGGTGCCACGTTGAACATGCCCCAAACCAACCAAATCCCGCCCTCGCTGGGGCAGAGCGCGCGTCGATCCCACGGCATTCCAAAGACAGAAACTTCTTACTCCACGTGACTCTCTCCTTGGAAGTTATTTATATGTTCTGTGTATAAATACGTATGTACATATGCAGATATATGGGCCTCTGTGTGGCTGAACAGTATATTTTGTAAATAAGCACTATCCCTGTTACAGAGCGAGCGACAGACAGCATTTTTACCTCCAACGAGCACTTCAGATCAGTATTCATTCATTTTGTTAATAAAGAAACGGACATCCTCGTCATTGTGACATAAAGCTGGGGTTGCTTTTTTTGTGTTTGTTTTTCCTAAGAATAATTGCCTTTATTTTTCTCATTGCCTCAGTGGTTTCAGAAGAGAGCAGTTTTATTATAAATATTGTATGGACTTTGTATATTAAGAGAGGAGCTCATTTCAGATTCCTGAAGAGAGACATTTCACTGTTATTTTTTGAAGGGGCATCTTTTGATTTTTTGTTGTTCACACTTTCAGCATATGTATATAAGTAGTATTGATGGTGATATAAAAACTTTTGTTATGTGAAAATATTTAAGTCTGAAAACTTAAATAATATTACTTTTTTTTTCCAAACTGCTTTGTGTATTGTATATTTTTTTAAAGAAAAAAAAAAGCCTTATTTGACTTGTGATACTGGACTTCTGTATCCTGAGGTTTTTCTTGAATGTCAGTGTGTGTACCTGGCTGGAGTCCGTATATTCAGAATAACTGTAATTGTGCCAGAGTTTTAAAGGTTCTGCTTTTAATGCACTTTTCTTTTATAATTTTGTATTAAAATATTTTAGAAATGTTGATTAATTTTGGTGAACAAATATCTCCAAAGTTGAAATTATTGAAATTTTAAAAATTTTGTTCTTGCTAGGTTATTTATTTTGGTTTTAGCATTAAATGTCATCTCAGGTCAGTCTCTGCAAGGAGTTTGTTTAATTCCTAATTGTATAGAAAGCATAGTTCAGTGAATTGTATTGGTGCACAGCCTGTTTAAGTAAGGCCTTACCAGGTGAATCTAAAGCCTACTTTTATTTTGGTTAAAGAAAAAAAAAAATCTATCAGTAATCCATTTTGTGAGTCTTCTCAGTTTATTATCAGGCAAACACAAGACATTAATGTATTATGTTTATTTACTTCCTAATTATAAAAGCTGCTTCTTTGCAAAACATTCCTTGAAAAATAAGGTTTTGTAAAGACATAATTTCACTTGAACTTTCGGTGGAGTGGAGTACAAGTTGATCTTTATACTTTACTGGTTGATAAAAAGTCTTCTGACAAGAGATTTCTAGTCTCCTGCATAACCAGGGTTTTGAGGATAGATAATTGTATTTTTAAAAAATATCTATCATAGCATATCTGCTTTGGAATAACAATAAATAAAAAAATGAAGTTAGGAAATGTGATTAATTTTTTTCTTTTAAAATATTTACTGTAAGATAGTTTGGCGCATGCATTCAGATATGTTTTCACAGAAAAGAACTTTAGTGATGTTTTCCTGCGCCTCCGTGCAGCACACACGAGCGCCACCCTCGTGAGGGCCACATGAAGAGCTTCCTACTTAAAAGCAGGCTGTGCCTTGAGGCCGGCCTGCCATCTGCGTTTGCTGCAAGCGCCTCCGTTGCTGCCACCGTTGACCATAACAAACGCCACCCTGGTCACTTAGGTGCCTGTAGAGAGGCTGCAACCGCCTGTAGCTGTGTCCCGTGGTAAAGGAGCTGGGCAGCTCTGGGCCGCTGCAAGACGAGTCCCCTTCCCTCGGAAGCTGCCCCGGGAGCTGGGTGTAGTTCCCGGGTGCTGGGGCGGGGAAGCTGGAGGGTGTGGAGAGGGGAAGGGTTAGTGCTCAGTGGTGTCCAACCCTCTGTGACACAATGGACTGTCGCCTCTGTCTGTGGAGTTCTCCAGCAGGAATACTGCAGGGGGCTGCTGTGCCCTCCTCCAGGGGGGTCGGGGCCGGAGCCGGGTCTCCTGCGTGGCGGGCGGACTCTTTGCCGTCAGGGTGTGTGGAGCCCCATCCATGCTCGCTGCAAAGGCGGGCATGTCTGCACAAAGGGCAGCAGGTGAAAATGGAGCAGCTTTTCCAGAGCCCCTCCCCACAAGCTTCCCTCGGCCCCTCAAGGAATTGGCAGCTTGGACAGGCCTGTGGTTGGAGGATTGGGCATGGAGGGAGCTTGGGCTGTCGGTCCAGCGGAAAGGAGCTCCTCGAGCTCTGACCACAAGTTACTGACAGAACGTGACAAACCCGGCCTAACAAAGTTCCTGTCTTCCCTCGGATTTCCGTTCCATCCGATCTCAGCGTTTAACCAGCGAGTGTCTCTTCATGTCAGTCTCTTCACAACAGTGGTTTGCACCCTCGTCCATAACCGTTTGTAAGGAAATGTGAGCCTGAGTTTTACAGTCACACCAGTATTCGTGGGCAGGAGGCGCATGGTAGTACAGGGTGAGATTCTGAAAAGGAGGTGGGCTTCGCTGCTTCCCGTGGATTTTCCTCCTTGCAGAAGACTTTCATAACTCACAGAGAAACACATTGTTTAGAAGAGGATCACTCCAATTTATGTGAATAACATGATCTTAAGAAAATGCATAAGACATGGGGCTTCCCCCGAGGCTCAGTGATAAAGAATCCATCTGCCAACGCAGAAGGTGCAGGAGACACAGGTTGCGTCCCTGGGTCAGGAAGATCCCCTGGAGGAGGGCATGGCAGCCCGCTCCAGTATTCTTGCCTGGAGAATCCTGTGGACAGAGGAAACTGGCGGTCTGCAGTCCATGGAGTCGTAGAGAATCAGATGGAACTGAAGTGGTTGGGCACACATGCGTAGATAAGATACGTATAGCACTGCCTTCTGGTTATTTTTAATAATGTTTTATACCTGCCTTTTACCTAGTTTTTTCAGATGATTATTTCAAAGTCAGTACTGTGCCCTCTCTTCCCTGCTCCCCCCCCACCCCACCCCGGCGCCAACTGTTGCTAATTTGTTCTTTTTCTAAAATCTGTTGTGTACAGTGAGGCAAAGATGAAATTACATGACTGATACTTCTGGACCACTCTTTTTGCCACCTAATCTCTCTTCATGTAATGTAGGCATTTTGGACTTTTTAGAAAGGAATTTCAAAAGTGCCTCGGTACACATTTGGAGCCACTATATCTCTACCTAATACTCCTGAAAAGCAGCGTTTTAAAACCATCTCATTGTTTATAACAGTGGAGGCAAACACCTTGCTGAAGCGAGAGCCCTGCCTCAGCCTCCTGAAGCCTTTCCTGGATGAGGCCCCTAAACCCACCACGTTTGTCCCATCTGAGCTCACCCTCTGTCTCAGCTGACCCCGTTCCCTTCACACCCACTGCCCCTCACTTACTTACATGGAGGGGTGCGGCAGATTTTTGTATGGAGGACTAATAAAATACTTAAAGCATAAAAAAGTAAAGAGTAAGTGACAGGAACAATAGGTAGTGATCATAAAATATTCTATTTAATCATTTTTATGTGTAGTGCCTCACAGCATGAAGGCTTTTGTGTCAAGATTTATAATCCATTTGGCAAATTTCTAAAATGACAGTGATTCATTCTTGATTCACCACTAAAGGACATGTTTAAAGTTAATTGTTTTTAATTTACAGGAGAGTCCTTTTTTTCAATCTTCAGAATTGTCCCATGGTCTATTTCTGCATTGGATGACATTTATTTAATACAATTTTGTGTTAGGAATGCATAGTTATTCCAAAAGTCACTGTGCTGGCTTTAAGAATAATAAAGTTACTTTTGTATTATCTTAGAACTCCTATATATTTACTTATTTGGGTTTGGGGTGAGTTATAAGCATTTAAAGGTAGACATTTTCTCTAGGTAACATTTTCAGCATGTTAACAAAATACGATGCTGAATTTGCAATGAATTCAGATCCACGGGGCTCAAACAGTCTGAGGACATCTTGCTTGCTACCCTTGAGGGTATTTTCCACTTTTTCCCTTATTTGTAAGGTAGTTGAAGATAATTGAAAATCAATCATAATATCAACTTATTTATTCATGTAGACATGTAGGACATTGGGTTTTCCCAGAAACACCAATGGAGTTAGTTGATATTACAGCATCTGGTCCCTTTTAAAGATGCATCTCCAAACTTTCAGAAATTCATAGTTTATAGTCATTGTCCTGTTAAAGTAGAGAATTGAAGATAACTTTTTTCTTTGTTCACCTTACTCCTAGAACAGAGTGGGCACTTCATGCAATTTTTCTGACTGAAATAGCTAAGTGGTTTTTATTTTCTCCCAGGCTTTGCTCAGAGGGAATGGTAAGGAATCTGCTGTTCCTCCTTGTCTGTAGGAGGAATATTGTTCTTTTGGTGTTTAAAGTACGGCGGGTGGGGAGAGGGGGTTGTTCTCTAGAAATTACCAGATTATGGCTCATCTGCTGCCTCTACCATGGATTGCCTCAGCTACTTAAAACGGCCCAGCTGAGTTTTTCCAGAATGTTCGGCTTTCTGATGATGTAAGATTGCTGATACTTAAACACAGGTAAGGGCGTGAGTTTACGATGCATTCTGTGCATGGGCAGAGCTGAAAAGCACGAGAGTTGGACTGTAAAGAAGAATGAGCATCTTAGAAGTGATGCTTTAAAATTGTGGTGCTGGAGAAGAGAGTCCCTTGGACATCAAGGAGATCAGACCAATCAATCTTTAAGGAAATCAACCTTGAGTATTCATTGGAAGGGCTGTTGCTGAAGCTCCAGTACTTTGGCCACCTGATGCCAAGAGCCGAATCATTGGGAAAGACCCCGATGCTGGGAAAGATTGAGGGCAGAAGGAGAAGGGGACGACAGAGGTTGAGATCGTTGGATGGCATCACTGACTCAATGGACATGAGTTTGAGCAAACTCTGGGAGATGGTGAAGGACAGGGAAGCCTGGCGTGCTGCAGCCCATGGGGTTGCAAAGATTTGGACACGACTTAGCAGCTAAACCACCACCATATGAATAGAAGTATCTTTTACAAATGCCAATGATTAATTTATTCTGCATCATCCATAATGTTATTTCTATCACTGAGGAGATTTTATTGTCATGATGGACAGGGAGGCCTGGCGTGCTGTGATTCATGGGGTCGCAAAGAGTCGGACACGACTGAGCGACTGAACTGAACTGAACTTTAAAGGAGCCTCTCAGATGGCTAAGTGGTAAAGAATCTGCCTGAAAAACAATAGATGAGTTCAGTCCCTGGGCCAGAAAGGTCCCCTCGAGAAGTAAATAGCAACCCACTGCAGTATTCTTGCCTGGGAATCCTATGGACAGAGGAGCCTAATGGGCTACAGTCCATGGGGTCTCAGAGAGTCAGACACGACTAAGTGACTAAAACAAGTACTGTGAACGTGTTAAATCCCTTTAGTCTCTAAGGAAAAATGGAGAAACGGTAGTTTCTATGCCCACACCCATGGCCCCACACTCTCCTTTCTGCCAATATACAGATATTTCCCTGATTTTTAAATCCTGACTCAAGCAAAAGAGATGGTTCTATGACACTATTTTAGCATCAGAACAAAGTAATTGTAGGTTACCCTGGTAACCAGCTTCAGGGGAAAAAATTCTTATAAATTAGCACAAAATAGCTCTTCTTAGAGTAGCCTCAGCCAGCTCCTCCATCATCCTGGAGAAGGATGGACAGCAGCTGGCCGTCTTCCCCAAGATACTCCTCACCACGCACTTTTTCTAGGCTCAGTTTGAATTATCTTTCTCAAGTTTAGTAATCTGAACTCTTGATGCTTTTTGTGCAAACTCTTTGAAGCGGTTTCAAACTTTTAGCAAAGTTGCAAGAGTAGAACAAAGAAGTCCTCCTAGACTCTTCCCCAGAGATGGCTTTCCAGCATTGCCCGAAGTCCACGCGGCTGACCCAGTGCAGGCTTGCGCCTGGCACCCAGCCCTCCTGCCTGGCTGCCGCTTCATCCTTCTCCTCAGCTCTGCCGTTTAATTAAACTCTTGCCAACTGGGGGTGTCTAGGAAACCTTTGTCATTGCAGGAGAAACACACCCCTGCTGTGGGCTGCCTGGTGCCCCAGATCCATTTGCTGGGGTGTTTACTCCTGATGTGATGGCACTTCCAGGAGCTAAGTACGGCTTAAACGCAGTCACGAGGGTGAGACTGGAGCCCTGACAAGGAAGGAGAGACACCACGGTGTGTCGTTGCCCCGGAGAGCAGGCAGTGTGTGCAGGCCAAGGAGAGGGGTCTCCCCAGAAACTCCCTGCTGGCGCCTTGGCTGTGAGCGTCCAGGCTCCAGAGTCCGAGAACATAAAACGTGCATTGTTTCAGGCCCTCAGTCCTGGTGTCGTATTACGACAGCCCCAACTTAAACACAGCACCAAGGGCTCCTGGAAGGGTTGGCGTTCTCGTTTTCAGAGGCTTTCCCCCCCGCCCATTTCAGTGTTTTTCTCAGGCCCATTTTCTCTCCTCACAAACCCCAAACCCAGCTCACGGCCCACACCTGGTTTATAAAGCCAGCCCACTAGATGGAGCCGACATCCTCGCCGCTAACCTCTGACCTGCTCCTGACCTCTGACCTGGCCTGCTCTCCCAGGGCTTGGTGCTGGGGCCCCTTGACCGTCCTCTGCCCGGGTGGCGGGGCGGGGGAGCAGACAGGAACCCACAGACGGTTCTCGGTCTGGACCACGTGGTGCAGAGGCGGCTGGGCGGATCGACGGAGTATCTGAGAAAGCGTGATCACCGTGCTGTTCTGTTCTGGTGGGAAGAGGCTTCCTTCATCAGATAGACCCTCCTGGCACCTCTGGACTCGGTGGGATGGTCCGCAGGTGAGCACGCAGAGATGGAGGTGTGTGCGGCTGGGGGTCTGGCACGCCCCCCGCTCACAGCTCCACCTGGAAACGAACTTTCCTGCAGCTTTGTGGTGATGCAGACCTCTTGGGCTTCCCAGTGGCTACAGGAAAAACCTGCCTGCCAATGCAGGAGGCCTAAGAGACACAGGTTCAATCCCTGGGTCGGGAAGATCCCCTGAAAAAGGAAAGGACAACCCACTCCAGCATTCTTGCCTGGAGAATCCCGTGGACAGAGGAGCCTGGTGGGTCCATAGGGTCGCAAAGAGTCGGGCACGACTGAAGTGACTTAGCACACACACTCACGTTCTGCAGACCAGAATAAGTCACAGAAGACAAGCCATGCAGATACCATTAAAAGTGTATTACTTTATTTCAATACTCAAGAACAGCGCATACTTTCCTTGAGACCTGTGGTCACAGCTCTCATTGTTGGGTGTGGCCACGAATGGAGGTCACTCAGTCACAACCAGCTCAAAGACGCAGTGTGTGTGTCGAGCAATTTGGAGATTTTGTTTCTGAAATTTTTTTTTTTCTTTTCCTCTCATCATTGAGGCTACGTATTAATAGACATTATAGTAAACCCACGCAAAATATTCAGAATTAGAAGGGGATTAAAGAGCCACGTTTGGGCGTTACATTGACTATGCCTCATTTTCATCCTAAGGGGGGTTGTGACGCCAGTGTGGGGACTTCGTGGGGGTCTGGTGGGAGAGAGGCTGAAATCAAAAGGTGGGAATCAGTAGGTTATGCGGGAAGCATGGGAGATATCAGCTGGGGTTAGAAAAGAGTGGGATAGAGGACCCCTCCCCATCCTCACTGGGGCCTGCACCCAGTCCGGCAGCGATTCGGGAAAAGCCAGTGTGCTGGTCAGCGGGTTTCTGGGAGGAAGCGGGTGGGCTGGTTATCTCTCCCCAAGGGTTAGTGTTCGCTGTGCGCACCGCCGTGCCGAGCACGCCACCTGTCACCTTCGCGCTCGCGATGGCCGCGGCCACCGCGAGGCTCCCGGAACGTCCTGCCACCGCTCTGAGCTGCGCCGCCTCCGCCCTCCGGCCGGGCTCCGCAGGAAGCAGGTTGTCGGGGGCGCCGCTGCGGTCCCCGCGCGCCTGCGCCGTTGCGGGACCCCCCCGAGGCCCGGCCGAGTTCGCCCCCCCCGTCCCTTCTCCGCACGCGCCAATCCGGCTCCTCCGGGGTGTGAGCCGTGGCCACCACACGGGACACTCCCAGCTGCCCGCCCGCCTGCCACGTACCAAAGCTCCCGCCGCGAAGCCGCTCCACTGTGATCGGTTAGGAAAGGAAGTGCTTTAAGAGGTGAGAGGAGGCGGGAAAGAAACCAAAGGAAGCTCAGAGCCAAGGTCGGTCTCCACATCCTGCGTGGGGGCCCGGCAGCAGGGTCCCCAGGGCCGCTCCCACGGCCGTCCCAGGGCAGAGGGTGGGCGTGGAGGGTCGCCCACCCTGGACCCTCGGGGACCTCGCTGATCTCCAAGGGTGAGCTGACAGCTGCACCGTCTTCTCCATTGAGCCACTGGCCAGGAGCCCGCAGGACGTGCGTATGGGCAGGGTTGGGGGGTCGCTGGCTGCACTAGGGAATTTAGACAATGGTTAGTGTCGAGGCGGTTGTATTAAGAAGCTGGGGACGGGGTTCCGGGAGGGGAGCTGGGCTTCAGCGTCTTGCCATCGGGGACCCTGAACGGCTGTCTCGTCCTCCCTGAGAAAAAGAAACAGAGAGTTAGTTGGGAGAGCCAGAGCCCTGTGGTCACCAGGGGCAGGGCCTCGCCCCTCGGGGTCTGTCTCTAGGAATGAAGCTGCGTGGGGCTGTTCTCTAACCCCGTGTCTCATAGCATCCTTTATCTCATTGCACATGCAAGTACCACTGGGCAAACAGGACAGGGCGCATGGGCGCTGCGTCTGAGAACCATGCGTTTCTGGGGGTGAAAAACTCAACTGATACATTAAATGTCTCAAAGGAGGGCTTGTTTTCTCCTAACATTCCCCCCTCAAGAGATGGGAGGCCCAATTCCCCTCACCATCCCAGCTCAGCAGGAAGTAGCCAGAAAGACCTCGACGCCCCTATTCCCAAAGAATTTGGCCTCCCATCTCTTGAGGGGGGAACGTTAGGTAGTTAGAATAGGAAAAAGGAGTCCAGATGGCGGTGACTGAAAGACAAGGAAGGGAAAAGCCCGTAAAAATAGAACAAAGGAAGGTCTGAGGACTGGAGTGAGGATCTCAGGTAAAACAAACAACACTCCTGGCTGGCCCAGTTTACACAGGGCAGGCCCAGGCGGAGGGAAAGACATATAAAAAGAGGAGCCAAAGGGCCAGCGGTCTCTCTCCCCTCTTCGCGAGGATGTATTTTCCTTTACTTTCTAAATAAAACTGAGCTGTAATACGGCACTGTAACACTCTCTGAGAGCTATGATGCGCTGAAGGCTTTAATGTCCGTTGCTTCAAATCTTTGTTGTGAGGAGACAGAACCGAGGAAATTACACACTCCCCGACATTGAGACTAGAGATTCCCAGGGACTGCGGGAAGTGGTCCATGAACGATGCCCGGGATGGGCTCATCTGCATGAGGCTGGGATGCTGAGAGCACAGCCCCAGTCGGTTCACCGGGGAGCGGCCTCCACCCCACCTTCGAGCCCTCTCCTGCATCACCAAGGAAACCAGCCTCCCAGATGAGCCTTCCACAGACTCTGACCTCAGGGTCTTAAAAAAACAAGAGTTGACGTGTTTTCTGGACAAATACAGCTTGCAGAAGAGCTGGCAGTGGTGGAAGTGGAGAGAGCGAGTGGGGAAGACGGAGACAAGGGAGCTTGTCCAGGCACTGGCTCGAGAAGGCAACTGTCACCCCAGGTGCCACTTAGACGAACTTGGAGGAAGGTGCTTTTCTTTTTTGCATTTGAATTCTTATTCAAATTTTAGTCTCTTTTTGGATTTCCCTTTTCTCGTAGGTTATGAATGAAAACTTGATCTCTCAAAGATCTCCTTGAGACTGTGAGCCCCCAGAAAGAAAGATGAACATGAAATACGCTATTGATCTGATGACAGACGGGCCTCGTCCACGTCTTGTGTCCCCCACGTGACCCCGAGATTAGGCAATGGAAACACAAGGCCCCAGGTCTTATAGCTAACTTGGTCAACAGAAAGACGATGGCTCTGATTTCTTGCAATTTTGCTTTCCCCCAAAACATTCCTCCATTGCTGATTCACTGGACGCATTTTATTTTCACGTGTGGGGAAGTCTGTGGAATTCTAGCCTCTGGAGGTGTCAGGCATCATTCAGAGATAACTCCCCTTGCAGGAAAGGGGCTTTGTTCCCTAGCCTCGGGGCCAAGCCCTTCAGCAGGGACCTGGGTTTTGTCCCAGGTGAGTCTGGCTGGGCTTTGGGTACTTGGTCCTCAGAGCTGCTCCAGGAGTAGCCCTGAGCAAGGCAGCACTGGCCCCTCCTTGTCATGAATTTCAGAGATTGACCTTAGCGCCTCCTGGAAAGTGCGAATCAGTCGTGCACAAGAGCAGACCGCTGCCCCATCTGATCAAGCACATGCGCGCTGAGACGGGCTTAGTCCCCCTCCTACCCTATTTGCCAAACACCTTACCTGAGACACCCCTGAACACCCTGAGGGCAACTTTTGAATAAAAGATGGCAGATTTATGGCTTTTCTTTTCGATTACTGTGCCTACGATTTATTATCTACTGTGATCTAAACCTCTGACATCTGTTTCATCTTGTGAACAAGCAAGTCAGCCTAGGGGGGTGGGTGTTCTTAGCATCCCTGTTTGCTAGTTGAAGGAGCTGAAGCTCCTCAGAGAGGTTGAGTCATTTCCCCAAAGTCAGCCAGCAGAGGTGAGCTGGTGTTAGAAACTCTGATGAGGACGGACATCGTCCCAGCTGCAGACATCTGGGTTTTGCCCTTGGTCGCTCTGGTCCAGAAGTCTTGGGGAATCAGAAATGGTCTGGACACTGCAGGTGACCTGATGGAAAACTGCAGCTCCGGGTTTAGACCCAGAGCCCCGCCAGGACATGCGTCGTCGCCGTCTCATTTCAGAATCAAGACACGTATATCGTAAGGCTCTCTGTTTCTTGGACATTTGGGATAGTATTTATCTCCTTATCAGATTTGCCTCAGGATCAATATTTTGAAGACTGAGTCCTGCCCACATTGAGTCTGACACCAGCCAACTTAGCAGCGGGTCGCTCACCACGTACTTCATGTATTTAAATGTCTTCCTGAAGAGACTTAGTCTCCTCAAAGCTGAGTCCTGCTTCTCATCACCTTCAGAGTCCAGCACCTTTCAGAGCCTGGGTCGCTGTGTCTGTCGCGGCCGTCTGTGTACCCCAACCACTGGACGTGCCACACACACACGGGATTTGATGCAGAATTAGTTAGGTGACCAACCTACGAGTCTCTGTGTTCCCGACCAAACCATTTCACCGTAAATTGTAAACTCGCGACGTTTCAATGAGCTTAGCAGGAAGCACACTTCTGCAGGTCAGAGGTGAGTGGGGTTGAGGAGCCATCCCGCTTTGCTGGTGGGGCCTGAGCCCGTGGATGGGGCGCATGGGGCTGTTGGTCTCCTGGTGACATAGCCTCGCCACAGACCACAGGACCTTCTCAGGTGAAATCACGCTGTGACCTGCAGTAAGCCAGCGGGTGAACCTCGGGAGGCACTCCTGGTCTCATCCGAGACCACGGACGCCTGGGACAGGAGTCCATGGAAACACAGGTCTCCCCCGGGGGGCTGCTGGCCCGGGGCACGGGTGGAAGAAGCCGCCGCGTGGGGTGAGAGCAGGGCAGCGAAGCCGGCACCGCGATGCCTGAGGGTGCAGGGCGGTCCTGCGGCCCTGAGGGCACCGTGAGTGCCACGTCCTTACGCGGCCGCTCCTGCTTTAGCACACGGACTGTGTCTTTCCTTGCTGGTGTCTGTCTTCCTCATGACACGTCTTCCAGCTGGAAGGGGAGTTGACTGGACTCTTGTAAGAGTCAGGACTGCAGTTGTAGCTGGACGTCAGCAGGGAAGTCATGGCCTCATTTGGGTCAAGAGTCAGTGAAACTAGCGGCTGGCCTGATGCTCTAATGAGAAAACCAGTGGGATCGGGATTTGGTGACGTTTGTTCCTTCCTGCCAGGCCGCTGTGCAAATGCGGTTCCATTATCAGGGATGAGAGGCCCCCCGGGAGCCTCGAATCTTTTGTGGAAATGGCCCCAGCTGCTCGAGAGGCTTGCTGTGGCTCCACAGGCTCATCTCAGCTCCCGAGCCCCTCCCGCTCTAAGCCTGCTGCCCCTTTCCACCTTCTCGAGGACTGTCTGGGCATCTGGGCCCTGCCCATTGGGGCAGCCGTGTCTACTCTGTCTGAGGAGACTAGAGCCTGGACCAGCCCTTGGGGGTCCTGGCTCCAGGGCCTCTGTCTCCAGGGTGTTCCATCTCCTCACAGGTGAGCTTGGCCACTGGACCTGGGACACCATTCCTCTCACCCCAGGGCAGCTCTGCCTGCTTGTAGCTGTGGGAGGAAGGAGTCTGAGGGGCCTGGGGTCTGCCCCTCCCGAGTCCAGAGCCTTCCCTTCCGTCCTCCGTCTGCTCAGGCCTGGGGGCGCTGTGCCTTGTCCCCCATCAGAGCCCCTCCTGAGATCTCAGGTTTCTGAGCAGGGCTGATGTGTCACTGGTGATCCAGCTGTTTTGAGGGGGTCTGGGCAGGGAGCCGGGCAGACAGCACGGTACCCCTCCTGTTAGAGCAGCTCCCCACACATCCCCCCGTCTCACAGAGGAGAGACGAAGCCTCAGGGAGGCCGGGGGACCTGACGTGTAGCTCCACTGTGAATCAGCAGGACAGATGCCTGAGGCTCCCAGGGTCTGTCGCCATCCAACCATCTTCCCTCTCGTCACCCTCAGGGCCCAAAGTGCTGCTGCCCCGGCCAGGGAGCCACCTGACCTTCCAGATGGGTTGGTGCCCTCCAGGCCCCTGAGCCTCTCGGGATCCAGCACGACCCCTCTTGTCCTCAAGCTCCTGAGGAACCCTGGCCTAGCACCTGGTAGAGCACCTGCTCAGGTGAGCTCTGCAGAAACGGCCGCCTGGCAGGGCTGGGATGTGCAGGAGCAACTCCTGAGAAGCAGCAGGTGGAGGGGCTGGAGACTGGCATCCCCAGGCCGTCCCAGACTCATCCCCGGACCCCTCCCAGCGCCTCCCATGTGGAGAAGGTACATTACCAGCTTGAAGATTCTGGAAAGCGTGCCCTGGGCGTCATGCCCCTTGAGTCCCTTGTGAGCCGATTTGTAGTCAGATGCTCTGCCTCCGTAGCCGAATCCTGGCTTCTGGCCCTCAGCCCCCTGCAAGAGAGGGTGAGGCTCGCGGTCTGTGCCCATGGCCCGTGGCCCTGCCCCGGTCCACATCCATCCGGCCTCAGCGGCCGCTCGGCGACACACTGGGCGCCCGGTGCCTCCGGCGGGGGGTGGGACCTTCCCTGTGGCAGTGTCTGCCCTTCTCCTGGCCGAGCGGGTCCCAGGGTGGATTAGCCAGAGTCACACACACTCTCCAGAGTCTTCATCTGCACGCATTGGGGGAAGGGGTGCTGGGACTGTGCTGGAGAAGGGTGGGCGAGGCCACGCCCCTGACAGGATTCCAAGAGACAACGCCCGGCCCCAGGGTTGTTCTGGTCCTTGGCACAGACCCTTCATGCCAGCTCCCCCGGGGCTCAGCAGCCTTCACACTTCGGGAATTGGGAGCTCATCCATTTTTAAAGGGCAAAGACACAATTCCCAACTCTCCAGCTTGGAGAGGCCTCTTGCAGGCCAGAACCAGCTCCCCTGGCTGCGCCGTGGGTGCCCTGAGTGTGGATGGACCAGGATTCTTCCAGGGGCTCTGGGCTGCGGGCTGGTGACCACAGAGGGAGGGGGGTGGGCTGGAAGCCATGTTCCCCAGCTGTGCACCTGGGCACCGTCCCAGGGCCGGCAACTGGGGTGGGTCTCAGCAACCCCACTCCCTAGCTGTGTGACTTTGGGCAACTGTCGGAAGCTCTCTGAGCTTCAGTTTCCTCTTCTGTAACAGGGAGATGAGATGATGGACGACCTGCTCTGAGACTGGAGCCTGTGGCTCTGAACTCTCAAGCTTGCTGAGGGGGCTCCTCAGGCAGCCCCCACCTCCGCCTCCAGCTTCTCTGGGGGGGACCCCTCTCACTTCGGGGAAGATGGAGAAAGCTGGCCTCCTGCAGGTAGCAACGACACACAGTTACTGCAATGTAAAGGCGTGTGTCTCTGGGGCCAGTTTGCACTCATATAAGCTCTAGTTTCAAAGGGACCCTGCACTGTGAGTGTGAGAAGGAAGGGGGACTCTGGGGCTCAGACGTTAGCGCCTTGGGGTGCACGTCCCTCGCTCAGATCTCATGCAACGGACAGGCTCTGGGACCTCACTTCACAATTTGCCAACAAGAAGCGGGACTATCTCTGCCTGGGCCTCTCCTGAGAATTCTACAAATGAAGTAAAACCGTCTCTGATCAAGCTCTAGAGCCCTTGGCCTCAGCCTGTGGTCCTTTTCGGTTTCAGGAGGGTGTTGCGGGGCTGGAGGGAGCTCGGGAAGCGTAGAGTCCATCCATCTGGTTCAGAGGTGCTGGAGGTGGGCTCCAGGAGCTTCAAGGATCTTGCAGGCCAGCTCTCTCGTGTTTGGACTGAAGCTGGACCAGGGCCACCTGTCTAGGCCCCCACCATCCCCCCGCCCTGCCCCAGTGCTACTTCTGCGGGTTCCTTTGCTTTCAGCCAGAAACAGATGCTGGGAAAAATGCTGGCCACTCAGAATGAGGCAACCACTTTCCCATGAAAATCTGGTCTCAAGGGGTGTCGAGTGCGTGAATCTTGGGCACTACACACGAGGGGCGCCCACTGCTGCCCTCGCACCCACAGTTTCCAGGGACACACCCCCTTGGTCAGGGTCTCAGGGCCAAGGACAGTTAAAGAGAGCTGTGCCGAAGGATAGACCAGCATGGGAAAAAGCCGCACTGTCCCACGCGAGCCTGTCATGCTCTAACTCTGTTGATTTTCTCCAGAATAAAGTGCTTCTGAGAATAAAATTCAAGGATTGGTTTTCAGATTGATAATCTGCTTAATTTTTCTCCTTTCAAATTTTTGGTCACTTTTATCTTTGGACAACCTAGAATTTGCCAGAAAAACATACAACATAGTTAGAAAACTCGTGAAAATTTCAGGATCTCCAAACGAAGACAGTCATGCGGTTCTCGGAAACCAACAGACCGACTCACGGAACACAGAGCAGAATTTTGCTTTGGAAAAAAGAGAAAATTAACGGGTTAGTGGGAACAAAAATGGAGACATGGAGAGGCACGCAAAGCCATTCTATTAGCTGCCGGGTTGGAGGGGCCTTAAACGACGGGGAAGAAAGAAGGTCTCCTCCCCCCATCACTCCCAGTCATCAGCGGCTCTGCCCTGGTCCACCACGCCTAGAAAGCTAAGAGGCAGGTCGAGTAGTTACTGAAGTAAGATTTCTGGGTCAGAAATGGATTTCATTCCTCAGTGTCACCTTTTTCTCCTGCTGGCACAAGAAGTCTCTCATTAATTGTCTGTGGCTGCTGGCCCGCGTCAGTTCTCTACGTCATCGGCACTCTTTGCAAATTCATCAGATCGGAAATAGGCTCACGTGTATCTGTATGAATGTCCCAGCAACCTCTCAGTTCACGCTGCAGTCATCATGTGTTGGAGCGGTTCCCGGAAGCTTCCTCTGCCTTTTCTCTGAGGGTGGACGCCTCCCTCCCTCCTTCCTTCTTTTTAAAAATGTATTTACTTTTTATTGACGGGTAATTGCTTTACAGAATTGTGCGTTACTTCTACAGTACTGCAGTCCCTCCTGCCCCTTCCCCTCCCTCCTCCCCCCTTCCCCTTCCTTCCTTCCTTCTTCTTCCCTCTTCTCTTTCTTCTTTCTTTCTCTCTAAATTCATGCATTCATTTCTGTGTTGCCTACTAACTGTGCATCACTGAGATGCAGGCTCTGTGGGAGAGACATCTTGTGTCTCCAAGGACACTGGAGAATGTGTTTCTGTCTCCAAGACAGACACAGTTCCCAGCCTAGAGGTTAGTGGGTCTCTTTTTATTCTGGAAGTCTGATCAAGTAAAGACTGTATCTAATATTTACTGGTAAATACTGCTGTTTGGTTGCTTAGTCATGTCCAGCTCTCTGAGACCCCATGGATGGGAGCCCACCAGGCTCCTCTGTCCATGGGGTTCTCCAAGCAAGAATCCTGGAAGGGGTTGCCATGCCTTCCCCCAGGGGATCTTCCTGAGACCCAGGGATCCAACCTGAGCCACCAGGGAAGCCTTTACTAGAAGGTAATTTGGTTAAAATACAGATCAGCATTAGAAGTTGGTGTAGACACCAAATTTTACTAGAAGCTGAACAAGTGAGCCCTTTAAAATTTTCATGGACACTTTGTTCTCAGAAATTCCTAAAAAGGTTTTTCTGGATGGCTTGGTATCTAAGCTTTAGTTTTTACTAAATCACAACCCAAACCAAAATCTTTTGGATCAGTTAGGTTGTTATAAACTGAGCAACTGAACTCAGCAGCCTTTTGTCTTGTCAGCAGAATCATTGTTTCTCAACAGAATGTCAACACCCGGCAGGGTGGGGTTAGCTACTTGGACAGGTGCGCAGGCAGCCTGCAGGGACTGGACTTTCTCATCCACCGTTTTGGAAGGAAGTCAGGAACTTTCTCAAAGACGGGGGTCCTCCTTTCCTGGGGAGAGTCCAGCAGAGTCTCCTAGGAGCCCCTCGGTGCGTGGGTCCCGGGGCGAGGGAACAGGAGCGCTGGCGGAGCTAGAAGCAAGGGCCTGCTGTGGGGGGAAGCAGCTGGGGCACAAGCGGGAGGATGGAAGGAACGTGGATGCCGAGAGGCAGAGGACGGGGGAGGGGAGCGGAGCGGAGCGGAGGGGAGGGCGGGGCGCGCGGCACCTACCCAGCTAAATCTGCTGAGGGACAGTCCTCGCCCCTGCGTGAGGAAGAGAAAGAGAAAGTGACACAGGGGTCAGTGCAGGCCCGGCGCTCCTTCACACAACAGGAGACACGGTCAGAACAGCGCTGAGCTGAGGCAGGAAACCGGTTTTTTCAGACAGCGCATCCCTGCACGTGGCCGCATCCCTGCGCGTGGCCGCATCCCTGCACGTGGCCGCATCCCTGCGCGTGGCCGCGGCCGCCCGGAGCCGCCCCGAGGACTTCCGATCCAGGCAGGGCGGGGACGGGAGTGCTATCTGCCTGGGGCAAGCGTTTCTCAGCCCATTCTAGTTCTGCGTGGGCTCCACGTGGCAAAACATTTTGGGGGGAAATGAGGGAACACAGAGTCCAGCCCGCCGTCTGGCCCATTTAGGGGCTCCGGGCGGGTGAAGCGATGGCGGCTCGGTGCCTGCAGAGCGCTTACCTTTCCTTGCGATGGGGGAGGTGTGCGAGGTGTCACCTGCAAAGACACAGGAGAACGAGGAGCTGGGGCGTGGTCCCTCCTTCACCGCGGCCCTGACCGCCTCGAGAGGGCCTCCTGTGGCCACCTGTCACCCCTGTGTTCACCCGGCTCGTTTCCAGTTCCCAGCTAGAGGCAGCTGCTTGCTGGGAGGGTCTGGCACCAATGGTGTAAGAAGCCACCCATCGGTCTCTGCCTAGCGACCCTGTTCTGTCCCAGGTGAGGGAGAAGCATAGGATTTGCGGATCTGAAAGCACCCAGTGGCACCCGGATCGTCCAGAACACTCGGAAAGTGTTTGGGAGGATGTGAACAGGCCCAGGGCCCTGCACTCAGCGAGGCGAGCCCTTGTGGCTGGTGCTCCAGGGACAGTCCCTGTCACACGCTGATGCAGAGGGCGAGCGTCACAGAGACCCTCTCTGGGGTCAGCAGTCAAGGGCCCCAGATACTAGGAGCCTCGAAAGGAAAGCCCTCAGGTGTGTGGTCCCTAAAGCCCTCATCGTCATGAAAAAGGAGGTCTATAAAGAGAGCCTGTGCTTTTGCTTTGTTTTTAAGACTTTATTTTTTTTTAGAGCCAGTTCTAGGTTTCTTGAAAAGTTGCACAGTAATTGCAGAGCATTGTCAAGACCTACTGTCCTCTGCACAGCCCACCCCCTGCCTTCTGTGTGGTCCATTTGGTGAGCCAGTTGACCACCCTCCCGAGGGTTATAGCTGTGTCCCATGGGGATATTCTCAGACCCCCCCTCCCATAGATTAGAGCTGTCACCTGGGGATGTGCTCAGACCCCTTGTGGATCAGAGCTTAGAGTCCCCCGGGGATATACTCAAATCTCTCCCCCCTGGATTAGAGCTGTGTCACCTGGGGACACACTTAGGCTCTCCTGGGCAGGGGCATGACTGGGCACCCCTCACCCGTCCGCTCACCCACCCCCGCCCTGCACCCCTCCACTCCCCAGCCCCATGCCGACACTCACGATGTTCTTGAAGAAGTGCACTACGGGGTTTTCATCTTGGGGCCGGCCGTGCTGCGCCTTCTGGGGCAGGGAGCCATAGTGGGTGGTTCTGGCCGCGTGGTGTCCATCCTGAGAGACAGGGGGAGACGTCTGGAAGGTCAGAGGAGATCTTCACGGGGACCTCCTGAAAGCCACCGGGACAGTGAGCCGCAGCCTTGCGAACGCCCCCTCCATCCCCAGCTCGGGGCGCGGTTCAGAAGGACGCTTCTTGCTCACAAGATGCTGTTGTCACCAAGCCTAGAGCATGCTTCTCGGGAGTTCAGCGCGTTTAATGGGCGTAGTGTCGCTGCTGGGATTCGCACTCCTGTCTGGATTGGCATTGGGGTCACTGGCACTAGTTACAGGGGCATGTTCCCACACGCGTCTCCGTCAGTGTCTGACTCTGCAGATCGTCCTCCCACCCCATCCACCAGGTCGGAAGCCCTGCAGTCATCCTGGCCTCTCTCTCTGCTCTATTTCCCCCTTCGGGTCTGTTCACAACCCTTATAGGTTTTTCTTTAAAATAGTCCCTGCGTTTGTCTCAGCCCCACGTTGACAGCAAAGCTGAGACTGGGGCAGCCCTGCTAGGGCCCCTCCCTTTCCCACCCTTTCCCGCCCAGATTCATTTGCAAAGAGAGGATGCCCCGCGCCTCCTGTCCTCCCCCCTCTCCCCACAGCCACCCACTGTGTCTGCTCACAAACTGGACCCCTTCTCTGCAGCCTGGGGAGCGGGAGGAGCAAGCTAAGAGCTTACACCACACAGCACGTCCAGGCGTTCTCCACTTTCTGAGAACTTGTCTTGGCTTTGAGTGGTCCAGTCCCTCTCTGTCTTTTGAACGAGTTGTCCACGGGCCCTCCAGTCCTCCTTCTGTGACTCTGCGCCCTGCTCGCCCCTCAGGTTCTAAGTCCTTCCTTCTGCGGGTCCTGCGGGGGCCCAGGCTCCCTGCTTCCCCTGCCTCTCCCCACTGTGCCCAGACCCCACCTCCCTGATGCCCCGGCCATGCGTCCTGCAGGCTGCAGTTCTCGGCTTCCCTTGCGCAGGCTCAGCAAGTGACCTGTTTCCTGTGCAGCTCAGTCACAGCCTCCCTCGGAGGATGGAGCCAGGCCTGGGGGTCACGTGCTGAGTCTCCCTCCCCGCATGGGGCCGGGAACTTCATGGTGTTCGGGTTCCCTGTGCAGGAAACCCAGGGATTTGTGTTATTCCAGGTGGTGCTCGTAGTAAAGAACCTGCCTGCCAGTGCAGAAGATGTAAGGGACTCACGTTTGATCCCTGGGTCGGGAAGTTCCCCTGGAGAAGGAAATGGCAACCCACTCCAGTATCCTTGCATGGAGAATCCCATGGACAGAGGAGCCTGACAGGCTACATACAGTCAGTCCATGGGGTCGCAAAGAGCTGGACATGACTGAGCAACTCAGCACTCAAGCGTGTGGGCATGATGGCGTGGGTGGAGGCCGATGCAGTGGACTTTTGAGTTGAAGCCGTTGGCCCGGGGGCGAGCTGCAGCGTTTCAGGAACTGCTGAGACACCCCGCCCTCCTGGCGCTAAGGCATCCTCTCTGTGGGTGCCGCCAGAAGGCACATAATCTGCTTCTCCCTGGGTTGTGTTGTCTGCCACCCAGGGCCAATCAGACTCCGTCACCGCTGGCCAGCCCTACACATTCTTCTCCAGTGAAGGAAAATGTGAAGCCAAGAACTAAGAAAGAAAACAGATGATCTAGGAAACTGTTTAAGTTACTTGTACATATGCGCTGAGTCACTTCAGTCTTGTCCGACTCTTTGTGACCCCATGGACTGTAGCCCGCCAGGCCCCTCTGTCCATGAGATTATCCAGGCAAGAATACTGGAGTGGGTTGCTGTGCCCTCCTCCAGGGCATCTTCCTTAAGTTACTCACTTCAAGAAAAATATCTTTTGTGTTTAGACACAAAAATATCTTTGTGTCTAAATATCCAATGTATCTGGCAAGTGAAGTTATTTGTTGAATAGCACCTTAATGGCCCAAAATGATGAACACAGCTCAGAATTTTGCACTACTAACGCTTATTTCGGGGTAAGAAATGGCAGTCCACTCCAGTATTCTTGCCTGGAGAATTCCATGGACAGAGGAGCCTGGTGGGCTTTAGTTCATGCTGTTGCAGAGAGTTGGGCATGATTGAGCTAATGAATGCATGCTTACTTTGGTGTTTATACACCATTTTTCTGCAGGATGTGTTGGAATTTTCATCACAGAAACATTGTGTACTTTGATTGGCCCATTCCGTGATTAAACTAAGAAAGTTTCTAAAACTTTATGAAAAGGTTTTAAATAAATGTTCAGTAGTATCATGCAGATCTGATATTGTTAAACTTGTTTATGCTGTGATGTAGTTAATGAAGTGTTATGTGGACAGTAACAATGTTTCACGCCCAAACCACACACACCAGCTTCTAATGCTAAAAGAAACAGAGTGTCTGTTTTGGTGATTTTTATAACGAGTACATAGGAGAAGAAAACCTCCAGGACATGAGGGTAGTCAATAAGCTTACAGATCTGACACTGAAAGCATGATCCATGAAAGAAACAAAACTGATAAATTGGACCTGATCAATATTTACAACTTTTGCAAAGGTCACTTTTAAGAGAATGAAAAGAAGCTACAGACTGAGAAAATATTTGCAATCACATATATGATGTGAGACTTGAAACCACAATATGCAAAGAACTCTAAAAAATCAATGGTAAAAAACCCAAACAACCAGGTTTAAAAATTGGACAAAATGAGTGATTAAATACTTCATTGCAAAAGATGAGCAGCAGGCAAGCAAGCACATGAAGAGATGCCCAAGATCATTAGCCATTAGTGAGATGTAAATCAAAGCCACCCAGAGACACCACTACCCCCTTATTAGAATGGCTGAAGTAAAGAATACTGACAATACTAGGTGCTGGCTAAGATGTTGGCAACTGGACCTCACATGCATTGCTGGTGGGAATGCAAAATGGCATCCTCACTCTGTAACACAATTTGAGTCTCTTATAAAGTTAGCCATGCACTTACCATATGACTCAGCAATCCTACTTCCTGCTTTGAATGAGAAAAGAAAAATTACATGTTTTTGGAAGTGATTTTTATAATTAATGTATTCATCTCTGCTCTTTTGATGCAAGTAATTTAAATCTTAAAACTTACAATCACACAAAACTTGGCCATGAATGTTTATAGCAGCTCAGTTCATAATCACTAACTCTGTAAAGGACGCAAATGAGTGAGGTGATAAACAGACTATCGCGTGTCCATGTGAAGCCATACTACGCGGCAGTAAGAAGGAGCGACTTTGATACACTTGACAACTCAGAGGCGTCTCCAAGGCACTGCGCTCGGTGAGAGAAGACGTTCCAAAAAGCCTTCATACTGTGTCATCTCACACACACATGACAGTCTTACGGGGAGGGTGACGAGAGTGGGGCTTGGCCGGGGTCAGGGCTGGGGGAGGGAGGTGGTGGTGTGAACTGGGAGGGAGGTTT
Organism: Budorcas taxicolor; assembly: GCF_023091745.1. NCBI lineage: Eukaryota > Metazoa > Chordata > Mammalia > Artiodactyla > Bovidae > Budorcas > Budorcas taxicolor. The sequence continues at coordinate 2,700,906 of NC_068931.1, read as the reverse complement.
GGGGGCGATGCGTCCCTATGGTGGTGGCAGCCATGTGCGTGTGAGAATTCACAGACCTGCACACTGTACACAAGTAGTCTCACTGTGTGTGGTCCCGCCACTTCATGGAAAATAGATGGGGAAACAGTGGAAACAGTGACAGACTTTATTTTCTTGGGCTCCAAGATCACTGCAGATGGTGACTGCTGCCATGAAATTAAAAGATGCTTGCTCCTTGGAAGAAAAGTTATGACCAAGCTAGACACCTTATTCAAAAGCAAAGACATTACTTTGCCGACAAAGGTCCATCTAGTCAAACCTATGGTTTCTCCACTAGTCATGTACGGATGTGAGAGTTGGACTATAAAGAAAGCTGAGCACTGAAGAACTGGAGAAGACTCTTGAGAGCCCCTTGGACTGTAAGGGCATCAAACCAGTCTATCCTAAAGGAAATCTGTCCTGAATATTCATTGGAAAGCCTGATGCTAAAGCTGAAACTCCAATACTTTGGCCACCTGATGCAAAGAACTGACTCACTGGAAAAGACCCTGATGCTGGGAAAGATTGAAGGCAGGAGGAGAAGGGGACGACAGAGGATGAGATGGTTGGATGGCATCACTGACTCAATGGACATGGGTTTGGGTAGATTCCAGGAGTTCGTGATGGACAGGGAGGCCTGGCGCGCTGCAGTCCATGGGGTCGTGACTAAAATGAACTGAACTGAACTAAACCCCTCAGAGTAGCAGCTGAGGGAAGCAAGCCAGTTCTCCAGAAGGGTTTCTGTGTCCGGGGCTTGTTTGCTGACACCCTGGGGCTGGTCCTGACCCTCTTTATGCATCACTAGAAGGTTCTGTGGTAAGCACAGGAAGAAGCACTGAGAGCTCGCCTGGCTGCTGGCAGTGACGCCCTCAGGCAGAGGTGGGGAGGGGCCCGCAGTGTCTGAGTCACCCTACATTTTTTTTTTTTTAATTTTGGTAAAACATACCTAACATGAACCAGAGATCAAATTGCCAACATCTGCTGGATCATCGAAAAAGCAAAAGAGTTCCAGAAACACATCTATTTCTGCTTTATTGACTATGCCTAAGCCTTTGACTGTGTGGATCACAATAAACTGTGGAAAATTCTGAAAGAGATGGGAATACCAGACCACCTGACCTGCCTCCTGAGAAATCTGTATGCAGGTCAGGAAGCAACAGTTAGAACTGGACATGGAATAACACACTGGTTCCAAATAGGAAAAGGAGTACGTCAAGGCTGTATGTTGTCACCCTGCTTATTTAACTTCTATGCAGAGTACGTCATGAGAAACCCTGGGCTGGAGGAAGCACAAGCTGGAATCAAGATTGCCGGGAGAAATATCAATAACCTCAGATATGCAGATGACACCACCCTTATGGCAGAAAGTGAAGAGGAACTAAAAAGCCTCTTGATGAAAGTGAAAGTGGAGAGTGGAAAAGTTGGCTTAAAGCTCAACATTCAGAAAACAAAGATCATGGCATCCAGTCCCATCACTTCATGGCAAATAGACGGGGAAACAGTGAAAACAGTGTCAGACTTTATTTTGGGGGGCTCCAAAATCACTGCAGATAGTGATTGCAGCCATGAAATTAAAAGATGCTTGCTCCTTGGAAAGAAAGTTATGACCAACCTAGACACATATTCAAAAGCAAAGACATTAACTTTGTCAACAAAGGTCCATCTAGTCAAGGCTATGGTTTTTCCAGTGGCCATGTATGGATGTGAGAGTTGGACTGTAAAGAAAGCTGAGCACCGAAGAATTGATGCTTTTGAACTGTGGTGTTGGAGAAGACTCTTGAGAGTCCCTTGGACTGCAAGGAGATCCAACCAGTCCATCCTAAAGGAGATCAGTCCTGGGTGTTCATCGGAAGGACTGATGTTGAAGCTGAAACTCCAATACTTTGGCCACCTGATGCGAAGAGCTGACTCATTTGAAAAGACCCTGATGCCGGGAAAGATTGAGGGCAGGAGGAGAAGGGGACGACCGAGGATGAGATGGCTGGATGGCATCACCGACTCAATGGACATGGGTTTGGGTGGACTCCGGGAGTTGGTGATGGACAGGGAGGCCTGACACGCTGCGGTTCATGGGGTCACAGAGTTGGACACGACTGAGTGACTGAACTGAACTGACCTAACATGAAACCTACCATTTTGCCATTTTTAACTGCACATTTTGGTGTCATTAAGTACATTTACGATGTGCATCCATCACAGCATCCAGCTCCAGACCTTTCCCATCTTCCCAAACCAACCCGGCACCCGCAGATGCCGGGTCCCCTCACCGGTCCTGGCCTCCCGGAAAGCCCCACCCTAGGCCCCCTGTGGCTGGCGGCGCCAGGGACCCCTGGCCAGGGGCATCACCCAGTGCTTGCTCTCTGGGGACTGGCTCCTCTCTGTCAGGCATGGCTTGCGTCCGAACTTCCTTCCTGCTCAAATGCCATCCCTGGGGCCTGTAAACCGCGTTCTGTTCACTCATCGCCCCCTGACAGACACGTGGTTGTTCCCACCCTGGCCAGGCTCGGCCCCTGCGGTGCCGGCGGCTCTGGGGGTGTGGCCCAGCCTGCTTCTCCCTAGGCCTGAAGTGCAGCCCCGACTCTCTGTGAGCCAGGCAGCTGAGACCCCGCGGCTGCACTGAAGGCCCGCCCGTGCTGGAGGAAGGGGCTACGTCCAGCCCGGGGGTGCTGGGCGGGGAGGCTCCGGCCAGGCCACTGGCGGTCTGTGCCATTGGCGGTCAGAGCAGCGCCAGCCCTAGTCACCCAGGCAGGGCCGGAGCCCCTGGCGGTCCTGGAGACGTGCTTTAAAGACAGCATGGTTTGTCTTGTTACATTTCACAGTTCGCGGGGAGCAGATACTGCTTTCCTCATGCCTTGCCATAAACAAGGGGGTCTGCTCTGTCCTGTGGGGGGATGGGAGGCCGGGGAGGAGGGAAGACGGTGGGGCTGTCCAGGCGCCCAGGGGGCCCTGCAGCCTCACAGCCCCACATGGACGCGGGGGTGCGGCCTGGCTGCTGACGCCCCCGCAGCCTCAGCCAGTCCCCTGACCCCACCTCTGCCCCCACCCTGGGGACCCCAGCCTCTGCCTCTGAGCTTGTGACGCACACGTATCCCCCTTGGGAAAGCCCTGGACTCGGCTCCTGACTCAGGACGGGGTGAACGCTTCCCCTCTCTGCTCAGAAAGCACAGAAAACCCAGAGCCGCTCACACTTTGAATTATTTGCCAGGACTGGCATCTCTTTGTCTGCATCTATCCTGCTTCCTGATGCAAAGAGCTGACTCCTTGGAAAAGACCCCGATGCTGGGAAAGATTGAAGGCGGGAGGAGAAGGGGACGACAGAGGCTGAGATGGTTGGATGGCATCACCGACTCAATGGACATGGGTTTGAGTAAACTCCGGGAGTTGATGATAGACAGGGAGGCCTGGCCTGCTGCAGTCCATGGGCTTGAAAAGAGTTGGACATCACTGAGCGAATGAACTGAACTGAACTGATCCTGATCCAAGTAGCTCGCCCACTTTGCAGGCGACGGAAAGGCAAAGGAGGAACTTGAAGGGCGGTCCTGCTGTAAAATAAGAGCCAGGCCAGGGCGGAGGAGGTCGCGAGGGGCAAGCGGCAGTCACCCCGACCCTGAGGGATCAGAAAAGGAAAAAGGGCCGGAGGTGGGGACCCCCACCCCACACCACACTGGTCTACACGTGAGGGCAGGATGTCAACACATTCTCTCTAAAGTACACAGAGCTGAATATTTGGGAAGCGAAGTTAGAAAATTAGTCCAGTTTTTTAAAAACGAAAGCTTCAGTTGTTCAGAAAAATAGCGCTTATTACACAGGGATTTCAAATAAAGTAGAGAAGTTTGTAGAAGAAATCCTGCCACTCAGGGCTGTGCTTTGTCCATGTGCTGATGAACCACGGGCAGACCTGGCCTTCTGTACACGGGAAGATGTGAGGGTACAGGGCCTTGGCACGCGATCACAGCGCGTGCAGGGTTCCATGCCGCTGACATGTTACTCTTTCTTGACGTAACAATGAAAACAATAACGAACTTCTTGGTGGCAAATAAAATAACGTTATGCTAAAAATCTAAATACGATGGAAGGAAAGCCGTGGGATAAAGGACAACCGGTCATTAATTTTTAACATAAATTGCCTTTTTCATTAGCCTGTTTGAAAAATTATGATTAATTTCCCCCCCAACTTGTGATAATGTGTACTTCACCAGCAGGGGGAGCTCGTGCACTTGGCTTGCCAGTCCCATCTCCAGACACCATGAAGGATTTTTAACTATTTTCCAATTTGCTCAAACTTGCAAGTAATCAGGGGAGATTAGTTTTCGCCTGACACAGTGAAGATCAATGGTCGTCAGATTGGGTAAAGATTCTTTCCCTCGACTCTGACGGCTGTTTTATGAAAATAGGGTCGAGGCATTTGTCTGTATCGTTATTTGCATTTGGATTTGATTAGAGACGAAGGGATGGAACTGTTCCCTCAAAAGAAAACGCTGCAGCTTGAAAAAATGAACACCCACTGTGTCTGGGGTTTGTGCTCAGGGGAAAATAGAGCCCTAGAGCTTGATTTAGTTCTTGTCTGCAAGAAGAATTTAAAATCTTTCCTGAAGTATTGATTCTTTCAAATTGTGGTGCTGAAGAAGACTCTTGAGAGTCCCTTGGACATCAAGGAGACCAAACCAGTCAACTCGAAAAGAAATCAACCCTGAACACTCATTGGAAGGACTGATGCTGAAGCTGAAGCTCCAATATTTTGGCCACCTGATGCAAAGAGCTGACTCATTGGAAAAGACCCTGATGCTGGGAAAGATTGAGGGCAGGAGAAGGGGGTGACAGCGGATGAGATGGTTGGATGGCATCATCAACTCAGTATATATGAGTTTGAACAAATTCCAGGAGACGATGAGGGACAGGGAAGCCTGGCGTGCTGCAGTCCATGGAGCCACAAAGAACTGCACATGACTGAGTGACTGAACAACCAGGATCCACCATTAGAATGCCAGTGGCGGAAATTTGAGCGAATCCTCGGTCTGGGACACGTCTCCCCACTGCATCCACCCTGCTGAGCTCTGCACTCTAGATGCAGTCAAACCAGTCAGTCCTGAGGACAGTTGGACCCTAGAGCTGGGCTGCTTCCCCTCTCTCTGCCCAGGCTTCAGTTTGCTGGCCTCTTCTCCGGATGGATGACACTAGGTGGGTGCCAAGGAGGGGCCAGGAGAGCAGTGATAAATGCCAGGCAGACAGGCATCTGAGGGCTGCTCAGATGCAGACTCACGGCTTGCAGACGTCACACAGGAGAGACGAGCCTCTAGAGGACCCGCGCTCTACCTGGTACTTTGGAGAGCAAGGCTCTGACCTGCGGTGTGTTACAAGGGGAGCGCGTTTCTGGCCCTCACAGAGCGCCGGCTCCCTCTGGGCTCAGGCGGTAGCGAGAGGCACTCTGGCTCCTGCGCTTGCCCTCTGTGTCATTCGCTGCGGTGGGGAACTCGGTCCTTCAGTCACAGCGCGTGTTGGGTGGCGAGTGTTGGTAACATCTGCTCCGTCTTTTCTGCATTGTAGGAAGGGACGTGAGCTCTTTGTGGAGCTGCTGTTTGGAAACTGCTGCCCTTTTTAAAACTTGAAATTGAGCATTTTCATGGAGGTCACCAGCGTAGGTACCCTCATGCCAGGGTGCCTCACACACCATCTGCGGGTCTGTTGTGATGGGTACCTCCGAGGTGCTCTGGGTCCGGCCCATCAACAAGCCCCTAACCCTGTGATGGGGACCTTGAGGTGACCGAGGCCCACGTCCTGCACTCAGGGACAGGTCGAGGCGCCGTGCCAGAAGGACGCAGCCCAGCGTGTCCTCTCTGTGGATCGGCCTCCGCCATGTCCAGATGGTCGTCCCGAGTCTGAAAGAAGGACCGTTTTCTTTCTGGCACTTTCTTACTCAAGTCGATCCTGGGAGTCAGGCAATGCGTGCAGCCCTCTGTGTCCCCGGGGCTGATACAGGGGAGGAGCTGGGAAAGCGGCTCCTCCGTGTTTTATGGGGTGGACGTGCGGTTGTTTTCACCTCATTTTACAAATGTGGACATAGCTGCTCGAAGGGGTTGTGTGAAGGGGTGAAAAGCATCCAACGAAGCAGCTGTGCAACACACACACCCCTTGGTGTTTCAGTTTACAGGCTGAACGTGGTAGAATTCCGCTTGCACCCACAGAGCGGCATTAGGGATACGCACCTTCAGTAGATGGTTCCATCAGTGGTCTAGAGAGTGAAGGAATTTGCCTTTTGCTTTTTTCAAACTGTAATTTGCATTTTGATTTTTCCAAAATAAAAACCCCTTTGGCTTTTTGGAAGCCCAGATCCAGCGGCTTGTCTCTTTCACCTGCTTGGAACCGCACGCTCCAACAGTGTGGGTGTCTTCCTGAACTGCCGACGGTAAGGCAGAACAATGCAGTGAGACTTGGGATCAGTAAGAGAGCTGCTTCTTGGGAAAGTGTTAAGAAAACCAAAAATGCTTCTTCCACACTGTCGTCTTTATATTTGAAAACCAGGAAATGTAGTCATGATGGAACGGCTTTTCTTTTCCTGCCCTTTTCCTCTTGCCTCACACTTCTTTGGATGGTTTACGAAACTCCCCCAGAAATCTCATTTTGGTGACTACAGAGAGTCGAGGACTAAAGGAAGTCCTCCTCAAGGATTTTCCAAAAAAGCAGCATTGTCAACACCTTGTGCTGAAAGACTCCAATCTGCGGTAGTCCCGTCTCTCGGCCCGTCTTTGCAAGGCAGGGTCGTGGCAGTTTCGTGCTCCTGTGGCATCTGGCTCTGAGTTAGCTGCCGGTAAAATATGATCTCCTAGAGCATGTGAGCTGAAGGTCACAGGCCTGCAGAAGAGATAACACAGCTGCTGGAAACTGTCGGCCGCAATGCGCCCCCTTTCAGAGCTGGCCCCAGTGACCACGGCAGCTTTTTGCTTCAACATCCTGACCCCGCGACGCTCCGGCTGTTCCCAGAAACCACTGGACAACGAGGCCGATCTTGTTTATGTAAGTTCTTCAGAGGAAGCGATTGCTCCACTTCTGATCAACCAGCCCCCTGGTATGCCTCAGGGGAGGGCGTTAGATGCTTTCTGGCAAGGTTGCTGCATTTCGATTGTGCAATCTGGGGAGAGAATTCTTGTTGGTCTGAAGGATCCTTGCAGTCTGCCCTTGCGTTTTCACCCTCAGCAAGTTAAAGAATGTGTTTGCTCCTGAATCCTCGGCTCGGCGGAGTTTACTTAAAGCAGTGGCCTCTCTCTCTTTTAGAGAGAGCCATGCTGTGTCAGCAGTGGGCTTTTCTCAGTTACAGGAGCAGCACAGGCAGGGCTCTCGTTTAGGTGGAGATTTTAGGTGGCCTACTGCCTGTTCTCACGACACGTTTCTCCTTGGCCGGAGGGTGGTCTGTGTTTGTGGGGAGCTGTCTCATACTCTGCCCAGAGGGACTGTCGCTTGGGCCGAGATAGGCGGGCCTGGCTTCCAAGCTGGAGAGTTTCTACTTTCAGCAAGTTGTGAAGCTAAAGGCAGTGGGGAGTAGGGGGAAGGAGGGCACATCAGCCTATTTCCCTCTGCGATGTTTCACCTGAAACGAGGGAATCAAAGCCCCCAGCCTCTTCTGGACCAAGTCTTTGCCTCCATCGATGTCCATGCAAGGACTGGATTAGAGGCCTCCGGGCAAGGACGGAACGAAATCTCCAGGCTGTGGGTGTGAGGCCACCCTGGAGGGAAGTCGGTGTCACATGTACAGCCGACATGTCCGCTGGTTCTGTGAACACGCAGTGGCTGCCTGGCTTCTGATGGGGGCTTAGCCTCAGGTGGAGGCCTTCAAGGCTGGCCTCAGCTCTCACCCCGGGGAGTGGACCAGCAGGGGGAGGAGGCAGCCGTGTAGGGGATCCCGGCTGGAGCTGGGAGCTGCCGTCAGGTCCATGAGGACGCCGCCCACGGTTGTGTTTTCTACCCGTCTCGCATCACCTGATATGGAGCCTCCAGGAGGGTCCCTCTGCCATGACTGGGCCACCCTCACTGTCCCGAGAGCCAGACCTCATTCCTGTCTCGGGCAGCGCTGGGGAGCTCACCGCCAGACGCCCGGGCTCAAGGTCTCCAGAGGAGCGGCTCAGTGCTGCTTCTCAAACAGGGCGGCGGGCTGGTGCTGACAGCGATGCTCCTGAACGTGGGTGTGCAAGCTTCCCTGTCTCCTGTCCGCAGGAGGCAGGGCTGGAAGTTGGCGTTAACTGTTCCGACTTATTTCTTTGCTCCCATTTTGGAAGAACTCAGTGTGTCTATAGTATGCACATGACTTCCCAGCATAAACATCCTGCTAACGCCTTGGTAGCTGCGTAAACCAAAGTCTCCCAGGGCACCTTTCCTTGGCTTAGAATTCAGTCGTCTCCTTATGCAGAATGGCAGCAGGCGGTGTGAGGGATGCAGAGTCTGGAAGGCTTATTTTGGGAGGAAAAGCCAAGTTGCAACGGGCTTTCCTGCAACTGAAGACCACGGGCCCCTGGGTGGCTGCGCTGTGAGGCAGCCCCTCAGGGTGCGGAGCGCGGAATAGACCCCAGGCATGACCCCGGCCTGACCCCTTGAGAGGGCCACCCCCGGAGACCCAGACGGCCTGCCCCACGTCAGTGCGGCCCCCAGGGAGACTAATGTGCTCTGGTCCCCATGGCCAGACCGTCAGGGCCTGTTAAGACCACCCAACTCTTGTCCGAGCCATTTCCTTGGAAATGAGGAAGAAATTGATTCAGAAAACCTGGAGACGGAGTACGAAGGAAGTGTCTGGAAGGCTTTCCGTGTGAGCACAATGCCTGGGGCTGGGAGCTGACAGAGGTCTGTCCACTGAGCAGAACAAGGTCTTATATGCCTCAGGCACGCAGAGTCGTCCCTGAGCCCCTGCCTCGGGGCTGGAGGGGGCTATGCTTGTCACATGGCTGCAAAAGGGCCTGAGACAGGAGGAAATGGCCATGGGTCCGTCCCCACAGAGATGCTTGCAGTCCCCGACTCTGACTCTCCAGCTGAGATGCTGAGGCCCGAGGGCAGGAGCGCAGGGGCTGCAGCCAGAGCTGGGGTGTGGGACCCCGGGGAGGGGGGTGTCTGCTGCACCCGTGATGCCCAGTTTACCAGCACCAGGGTGGTGCCTCCATTTCCCTCCATCAGCCCGGGGTCCCGGGGCGTCGGCAGGACAGATGGTTGTTTCTGACGTCGCTGCCAGTGGCTGGGGAGGGAGGCTCAGAGCAGACACTGCAGGTGGAAGAGCAGACCCTCAGCACGTGCTTCCATGCATGCTCCGCGCTTCTCCAGGTGCCAGGAGCCCGACTCGGTGAGCCCCAGCCCCTGGGACGGTTGGTGCAGGTTCAGAGTGGGGAGGTCGGCTCTGGACAGACCTCTGGGTGCCCCTCCACCCCTCAGGCGGGTGGCCCCACAGTGACCTCTGCAGGCTCTTAAGGACTGGGCCCCCAGGGGCTGCGAGTGGCAGGCAGGGGCTTAAGGAAGCCGGTAAGAGCAACTGCCGGGCGTGGGAGCAGGGCGCCCCGGCTCTGCCTGCGTCTCCAGGCCCAGAGGTGCAGGTGCAGGCGGGACAGGGCCCAGCCAGGCGCGGCTCCCTGCTGCCCTCTCCGGGCCACCTTTCCGCCTCCTTAGTCCATGTGGCCTTTGGAGGCCCGGCCGCGCAGGGTCGGGAGACTTGATGGGGAGCTGGGAGGAGGAGGCCCTGTATCCCCCACGGAGCCGTCTTCCCCGCTGTACATGCCTCTGCTCCTCGTTTCTCCCCTGGCGCCTGTGCTTTCCAGACTCATCTTGGGTCCTCCAACGTCATCTCCTGCGTGGACGTGGGCTCCCCGCCACCTTCAGGTCCACCCTCGAGTCAGGCTGGGGTGGAACTAAGAAGTGATGCGTCTCCTGGAATCGAAGGGCTCCTCGTGGGAGCCCCATTCTGGAAGGGCCTCCAAGGCGCTGAGCCTGCTTGTTTCTTGACAAACAGCCAGTGGGGCTTTCTCACCCTTCCTGCGGAGTTTGTGCAGAGAGACAGAAGGTAGAATGTTCTGGAAGGTCTGGGTGTAGGATGTCAGCCTGGCATTGCTCACCAGCTGAGTTTCTGAGCCTCGGGGGGAGGATGGGGGAGGTTTCGGTGCTGAGCTGCTGGGCCTGGCACCACGGTTCCCAGCGTGGCCCCAGCGGGCGGCTCTGTCTCCTCCACGCTTCTTTCACGGCCCTTTCTTGTATCTGAAAACCATTTAGTGCCACCGGGCGCTTCAGCCCCTTCCCATGGCTGGTGCTGTTTCCTCACCAATAAACATAACCTCTTTTTTTTTAGTCCAGAAAGTAGTTGCTATATTAATGTTTTTTAAGGGAATAAAGAAAAGTCAATAAACCTTTGGATTTTAAAAAATTTGATCTAATCTCTTTCCTGAAATAATAAAGAATTTGACGTGCCAGGGGGAGACGTAGTGAAGAGATGGCAAAGGCAGAGGCCTGTCACTGGAGGCCCTGACGACCGGCCCCAGGGCTGTGTCTGCAGAGCCCAGGGATGGCGCCCCTGCTGATGTGAGAGCATGCATGTCCGTCCCGCAGAGGCTGGGGACGGCGCCCCCGCAGGTGTGAGAGCATGCATGTCCATCCCGCAGAGGCTGGGGACGGCGCCCCCGCAGGTGTGAGAGCATGCATGTCCGTCCCGCAGAGGCTGGGGACGGCGCCCCCGCAGGTGTGAGAGCATGCATGTCTGTCCCGCAGAGACTGGGGACGGCGCCCCCGCAGGTGTGAGAGCATGCATTTCCATCCCGCAGAGGCTGGGGACGGCGCCCCTGCAGGTGTGAGAGCATGCACGTCCGTCCCGCTTGTACACATGGGCAGAGTGCATCTGGCATGAAGATGTGGAGGGCGGGCCTGATGCCTTTGTTCCAACAAAAGAGAAAAACCAAACACCCTGTTGAAGGTTGCTCTTTATCCCCGAGCACCGAAGCCCTGGCCTCTTGCCCCCACGCTCTGTGCTGGGTCTGGGGCTTCTGGCAAAGTCTCTGCCTGTTGCTGGAGTGTGTCTGCTTGCTGATGGTGACGTGACCCGTGGAGGCAAGCGCAGGGCTCCAGATGGCTTCAGGGCTCAGGGCGCAAGGGGGTGCTTGTCTGACCCCCACATCCCTGCCGCAGGGTGACTGTGTACCTCAGCCCCCACACCCTCACCCCAGGAATGCATTTAGGGCCAGCCCCGGCTTCCTCCTGGCCAAGTCTGAACCAGCCGAGGTCCGAGGGCTGCAGAGAACATGTGCCTCTAGGGGGTCGGGCCCACACCGCCTTCCTGGGGGTGGGGAAGGAGCTCCTCCTGGCTTTGAGGAGCCACTGAGGGGGCTGTCTGCGCAGTAAGCACGGCGACCATGCCTGAAACACAGTTCCCCTCTCTCTGGGGGTGGCACTCCTCCGACCCCCTGCAGCCTGGAGTGGAGGGTCCATTCACCCCTGGGGGCTTGACGACAGTGCCTCCCACTTAGCCTGCAGCCCAGTGTCTGCCCAGGGGCCCAGTGCCTCTGAGCCTCCTGTCCCTGGCCTCCGCGGCTACCCTGCCCACCTTCCTGGACCGGCTTTCCGGAGCCGTCTGTCAGGCATGCCTGCTCCTCCTCTGGGGCTCGCCGGGTCTGGGGTCTGTGCCCCACCATCACACAGGGTGACAACCTGTCTTCCTGGCTCTGGGGTCTCAGCAGATGTGGGCGCCCCTCCGACCCGCCTCCTTCCCGCTCCTTCCCCTGGCCCGTGCGTTTGTGGAGAGAGATCCACAGTGAGGGTCCCTGAGCCCCCACTGGGGCCCTCCCACGCCCTGTTCCAGCACCAGGCGTCCTCCTCACGTATCGTCCCAGGGTGGAGAGCCCGGCGCTGGGACATGGTGCCCACTGGGACCCACGGGCCGGAGAGCGGCGTCTCAGCCGGACGGCACCCTGCACCTCCCCGGGCTCACCCCAAGGTCCCTGTGCCCCCCGTCCTGCGCTCTGAGGGTCAGCTGAGACTCTGGAGGACCGACCACAGGCTCCTCCTCTGCCCAAGGATGCTCACTGGGCTTGTGCCTGGCAGGGCTCATCCACCTGGCATTTGGTGGGCATACACAGTCTGTTAGGCGCTGGTTCTTAAAGCAGATGGGCCATCTCACAGGCCGCTTTTGGGTGGGCCAGGCCTGCCGCGGGCATCTCCCTGCCCTCACCCCGCCCGCGGCCCTGCAGGGCGCCCCCACCCAGAATCGAGGCCCCGCTTCCCTCGCGAGGCCCCTCCTCTTGGTCTCTGAGTTTTCCTTTGCCGCGCCTCCCCAGGAGCCGCCCTGCGGGGGAGACAAGCTGCCTCTCCGAGGCTCCTGGGGCGGGAGCGAGACGGCCCTGACGCCGTGTGGCCGGGGCCGCGAGGAGGAGCTGTCTTACCTGGTACATGTTGCACAGCCCGGGTGGGCTGCGGGCATGGGGGCCCAGGGGGCTCTTGCTCTGCTTGAGCCACGGGACCTGCCAGAGGGACAGAGTGGCACCTGAGTCCGCGTGGGCACCCGGGCCGGGCCCCGCGTCCTCCGGCGGAGCCCGGGTGGGGAGGAGGGCTGGCGAGGGTGAGGATGGGAAGACGTGGCCTGGCGAGAGGGTGGGCGGTGGACCAGCCGGGGGCTGGGTGTCAGGGGACACACGGAGCGAGAAGACAGCGGAGGCAGCCCCCGAGAGGACCACAGAGAGACAGGACAAGAGGGAGGCTCAGGGGCGCGTTCTGCCCTAGCGCCTACTCCGGGGCTGTAGCTAGCTTTGTGGCCACCTTCTCTTAAACACCCCGCCGGCACCAGGCACGTGGGTCCAAGACAGCTCCACGTGAAGAGCTGAAAGGGCCTTTCCAAGTCCGCAGAGGAATGGATTTGACACGCTGAGGCATTTTATCATTCTTTTCCTTTCAGAGGGAGTGTGTTAGCTTCTGCACGGGACTGACACGTCTTCCCTGCTCTGTGGGGATCACTGCGACCCCTGCCACGCTGGACCCTCTCGGTTTGCTCCGGAGTAAACAGAGGTCATTGTAAGGGCAACAGAGTGTCCCTCCGGCAGACCACTTGCGTATTCTTCTCTGCTGTTGGTGACATCTGGGAGCCTAATATTAAAAGGACTTAACAGTCCTTCGTGAGTTATAAACGAACGTAAACTTTGCTATACATCTTCCTCAATGGTATCTGCATTTTTCCTGTTCTGTTCCCTGTGAGATGGTTGCGGAATCGAGCAACTTTGAGGGGTGCGCTAGAGAATATTATTACAGGACTAAGGACAGGGGCCTGCAGGAAGGGCCTCTGATGGCGATGGCAAAATGGCGAGAGAGAGAGAGAAAGAGAGACAGCGGACGCCTGACAGACGTCAAGAGATGAAGGCAGTGTAACAGATGTCAAGAGGTCTTATACTGACGACAGATGAAATGGATTTTTAAAAATGGCGTGAATAGCTGGTTCTGCATGGAACTAAGCAGTAGTTGTGACATGGGAAAGCATCACGGTGTTCTAGAATTATTATTGCAAAGTGAACAGAAGAGAATTCCCAGAGGCAAGTCCGCGGTGAGCCTGTGCTTGGCTGGGTTCCTCATGCTCAGTCTTCTGCGCATGTGAGAGGCATGCTCTGTGCTAGCAAAAAGCACTGGGCACTGGGTACTTAAACGAGTTAAGACACCGAGTATTTATTTAGCATCACATCTCGGTGGACAAGCTTGAGGATTCTCTGCCTCTAAGAGGCATGGCTGCTCCCACCGAGGGTGAAAACCCCCCAAAACTGGCCTGTGGGCCAGTCCACGCTGGCACTTGGTCCACAGACAAAGGAAACTTTCTGGTCCTCTAGTTCAGACCGCGTCCCTCTCCATGACGATGCTGTCTCTGCAGCACTTTCAGGTAGCTCTGGGGGCTGGCGGTAAGTGGCCTCCACTGCCACCCCTGGCCTCCTGAGTGTTGGTCACAGAGCTTGGGATGCTGGCCTGAGGCTCTGAGACGGGGCGGCCCCCTGGGCGACCCCCCAGTGATCGGCCCCTCCCGCAGCAGCAGGAGGGACGATGTAGCTGAGGTGGGTCCTCCTCCTGTCCAGATATGCTCAGGGTCAAGGGGAGGTTATCTCCAGCAGAAGAAGTGGGGGTGCCAGCCCAGGTGGGAGAAGAGGCAGGAAGGCGTCACCTGTTGCTCCTCCCCACCTTTTACTGCTTCCAATGAAGCAGGATGATTTCTGGACACTTAAGAGTGTGGTGACGTCCGTGATGGAAAAACTCGAAGATAACCTGTTAACCAGAGTGACAAGAGGCTTCTCCAGTTCTGGGATGCTGACTCCGCACCTCAGTGATTCGCACGAGAGACTGAGGGTGTGTTTTCTCCCTCATGATGAGACAGTCTCTCAGATATCAAGCGGAGCTCTCTGTCAACCAGTAAGAATCGGCCATTCCTGTTGCCAAAAGGAGTCAGTGATGATGGAAATCGACACCAGAAAGTGGAAGTGAGTTTAGAAGGAGATGAGTTAAGCAGAGGTTCTGGTGGCAGGGTATGGGTACAGATGAATGGAAGACAAACCAAAATTAATTCCATGCCTTTATGCTTATTTCTAGGGTTCCCTGTGGCTCATTCTGGAAAGAATCTGCCTGCAACGCAGGAGACTCAGGTTTGATCCCTGGGTCAGGAAGATACCCTGGAGGAGGAAATGGCAACCCACTCCAGTATTCGTGCCTGGAGAATTCCACAGACAGAGGAGCCACAGGCTCGCAAAACGAGTCGGACACGACTGAAGTGCCCTAGCACAGCACACGTGTTTATTTCCGGCTTACCAAGACTCCCAGCTTGCACTCCACCTGGCATAGTCACTGTCTGCCTCACACTCTGACCTCAGATTCTCCAGTGTTGATATGACCGCCTGGTCTGCACCCTCCCGGGAGTCCAGCTGGGGGCTGTCTTTCTGTGCTCAGTCACTCAATAAATGCTGTTGAGGGTTCCGTGTCCCAGACACATAGGACGGTAAAGACACTCCCCCCACCCGCCACGTGTGCAGGACGGCGTTTTCGAGAAACACTTAACAACGTCAGGCAGAGTGAGAACCGTCTTCACAGAAGGATCAGAGAACAGAAAGCTGATGCTTGAAAGCTGAGTGCAGAGGGGGTGCGCAGGCCCCAGACTCACCTGTTGTTCAGCTGCTGTCAGGAAGCCAGTCACACATGTGCTTAGTAAGGGAGGGACATAAAAAAAAGGCAACTTAAAAAACTCACGTGCAATGAATTAGTCTGTTAAAATGTTTAATAAATGCATAAAAAGGGAGAGATATATAAAAGGTAAAAGGTCATCACAAAATCAAATCAGAATACAGACAGCAGAAGGTAATCAGCATTAAATACATCAACACAATTTACAAACGTTTCGCTTGGAGTACCAGCACATGGCCGCCCACACAGGGACGTCACATTCTGACCGACCTCTCGCCCGGAGTGCTGAGGGTGTGGAGGCCACAGGAGGACACAGCGAAGTACTGGGAGCCAATCAATAACTGATCCATAATCGATCAGAAGAATGACATTAATACTTCAGAAGGAATTCCTGTATTAAATCTCAGCAAGTGTTTCTTTGGGTGTGGAAAGAAGTACACCCAGCATAAAGAGATTTTTCTCTAGAAAGGTCTTTGGCCAAATCTCTTGGCAAACCCACGTGCTGCGTGGCTCGGTGGGTGACACTGAGATTCACGGTTTCTGTGTTGTGAGCGGACTCACTCCCAGCAGAGGTGAATGAGTGCAGCTCTGCTGGCCCCAAGCCCGGGGCCAGACTCACACGGAATAGGGCACCTTACCCAGACCCTTCCTGCCGTGTCCTTCACGTCACCCTCCAAAGCCCCTCTCCGGGGGTTACAGAACACATCTCCAGCATTTAGGGTACCCTGTTAACAATGAAGCGTTAGCAGTTACTGTACAACTAAAATGTGAGTGAAGTTAAAATGCAGTGGGGAAAAGGCAGGGAACAGAACACTGTGACTAATTTCCAAGACTGCTTGTCCCCAGGGCACTAAATGGCAGCAAAGGTTCTCACCCCTCATGGTCAAGACCAGAGGCAGGGAGGGGAGGCTGGACACGGACGGCCATGGGCGCCGAGACCAGTGGTCCACGCGGCTCTGACCGCAAAGCCAGCAGCGGGAAAGAGGCCTAACGGCCAGGACCTAAGCCTGCTTTACAGCGCCTGCAGGAGGGCGGGCTCGCGTGGAGGAAGGCGGCACAGGCCTCCTCGAGCCCCTCCAGGGGGCTGCCCAGGTCACGGTGGCCACCTTGGATACTGTCCAAGCTAAGGGGTCATGATTCTGGGGTGAAGCTTGAGGATACAGCGCTGGCCCTCACAGGGCCCCACTGTCCAGGGACTTGGAAACCTGCTCCTCAAAGGCAACAACTCCGTCTTTCTTTCCTCCTGCAACAAAGGCGAGTGGTCTCCATGAATGCACTTTTCATTTAAGGCTCTCAAAAGAATATGCCTCCTCAAGGAATTTGTGTGTGCTTTCCCTGAATGCCAACTCCCAGCCGCACAAAGGGTGGGTGTGTTGGTGCATTCCCAGGACTGGGGGTGCTGCTCACCCTGGGGCCCCCAACATGTCCTCAGAGGAGGGGGGCAGGTGACAAACAGCCCCTTTTCCAGGAGCCAAGGGCTCCATTCAGCTTCACATGCTTCAGTCCAAAAGACCTTTCTAGCATCTAATAAGGTGAGGGTTCTCCTGGTTTATCAACAGAGCAAAGCAAAAATACAATCAAAACCAAGAAACAAACCCACACGCATAAAAAACCACAGGCTTCTAGGCATTGAAAGTGTATCATTGGGCATAGAGTGTATTATGCTCACACCTCCAGAGTTTAAAAGTGAACAAAATATCCACAGGAAAACAGGTGAGCTGAAAAGTATTTCCAGGAAGCCCCACTGCATATTTCAGCAAAGATACTGGACAGGAATGTATCCTAGCCAGTGTCTGTAATAAGCAATCACAGACATGATTTTACATTCAAATTCTAATGGATTTCGTCAGCATCAAAGGGCAAAGCTGTTCATTTAAAAATCTTCTTTATTCAAGACCCAGGCGTGAACAGAATTGATACTTTAAAAGTACTAAATCAGTTAGTTCAACACTGTTTTTATTTTTTAAATCCTGTGAAAATGTTTTGATCTAGCTCCTTGATAATCTAGCCAGGCTGGTTTGCGACATGGATGTCCACTTCTGAGGCATCTTTTCTTTGAAAATGTTGAGGAATATGAGACCTTACGCAATCAATGTTGAACTTTTACACAAAGGAAGAAAAACATGTATGTGTAATACAGTCATTTTGAGATAAGGTCACAACAATTGAAATGAATGCTTTCACAGTCTGATTTTAGCTTAACCTGTCACCCTGAAATGAAGCTTGTTTTATAAGAGATGTTCTCCACCTGTTTAGTCTGCGCACCTGTATTTTTCCTTTGGGTTAAGCAGCATAGTTTACGGTTTCGAAACTGGTGAGACTGCATGCATGTGGGGTGCTTTGCATAATAGCAAGACTGGGTTAGGCAGCCAGGATCCGGTGTGGTTGGATAGCATCTCGGCTTGAAATAGCATTAGAGATGGGTCAGCTGACCCACGTTTCAGGGGGAGGTAAGACTGCCCCGAAGTACAGGACGCAGAAGGAAACCATCAGGAAACAAACTCTAGAAGCCGAGAAGGTACACTGAGTTATTCACTAGACCACATGACAGATCTCAGCTCCAAGCAGGTGCCCGAAAACCTCCGTGCAGCTTGACACCATACAGGCACAGCTGACATCTGTTTATCTTCAGCAACATCAGGATCGCCAGTCATTTTAAGAACTGTAGCTAGAGACTGAAGCAAATCTGAGAAATTCCCGCGCTCCCAGGGTCCCAGCATTGAGGATGAGACCAGGACATCAAGGGCCTCTGCCCACACTCGGCTCAGAAGCCTCGTGCCTTACTGGGCCTTTCAGAATAAGCACAGGACACAGCCAGAAGCAAAGGGCATCGTAGGAGTTTTGTGAGCACCCCCAATAAACCAGAGGCTTTTATGGAAAGCCTCACTCTTTCCTAAAACCCCCAGGTATCCAACGCTCTAAAATCAGGTGCCACGCACGCCCTGTATTTGCTATCTGATTGTCACTTGGGGATTAGCTCTTCAGTGAAACGTCACCTATAAAAGATCTATTCACCATCAAGTCCAGTAGCCACGGCTGCAACCTGGACCACAATAGGAGCAATTTCCTCTTGTGACAACATCTTTATCTACAGAACATTTAAATAATGAAAGCGCAAACTCTATATTCAAACGGAGTAACAAAATCATAGTTTTGATTCACAGACACACTTCATTTATTCCCCTCTGCGACTCAGACAAAAGACAACGTCTGCTCAAGGCGAATTCAAATTTGTCCCAAAGTCCTCAATTGCAGTATTGTTACAAAGCAACACGACGCTAGCGGCACTGAGTCCAAGAACAAATCCGCTTAGCCCCGTGTTGACCCCGGAGCGCGGGCGCAGAAGCGGAACCAGCACTCAAGCCCCCAAGCGCGAGACACAGGAGGCCCCAGCACCGGGCTCCCTTTCTGCGGCGCCCACACCCACGCCACCCCAGAGAGGCACACTCAGAATGTTCTCCACCCCGAGCCACGTTCCAACTGCATCCCTGGTGAGTGGGGGGGAGGAGGGTGGGGACTTCAGAAGCTGAGACCCAGGGGCTTGGAAGCATGTCCAGCAAGACGCTGCGCCTCCTCTCGGGGCTGAGCCCGCCCGCGGGTCCCCTTCCCGCCGCACTCACCGCCCCGGGGGCGCCCGTGTGGCGGCTCTACTCCTCGGAGCTCACCTTGCCTGAGCCCCGCTTGGGCGCACCCCTGTCCGAGCCAAAGAAGCGGCCGAGGGAGTCGAGGAGGCCCGGGTCTCGGTGTCTGGGGAGGAAGCCGAGCCTGGCGGGGTCCACGGTGCTCGCCGAGGCCAGGGGCTTGGATCTCTGGGAGGGTCTCTTGCGGGCCGCCATCGCGTCCAGCGCCCCGGGAGCGGCCGCGCTGTCCTCCTGGATGGTCTGGAGCCCGTCCGATTCCGAGGGCCGCTCTTTGAAGGTGTTGTCCTCCCGGCCCGGGGCGTCTCGGGAAAAGAGGCGGGCCAGGTGGGGGCGGCCCCCCGGGTCAGCTGGGCTGGCCTCGGGCCAGGCATTCTTCGGGTCCGCTGTGCGCCTGGAGTCTGTCACCGCCGCGCCCTGCGGGGGGGCCCCATTGTTCGGGACCACATCTGCCGCTCCTGCAAACAACAGCGAGAAGTGAACGCGGCTGTGCAGAGCGGGCCGCGGACAATGCCGCTTTCTTCCCGGCTGGCGAACTGGCCGTCTCCTGCAGAATCCGCGGAGGGTGTGGGCGCCATGCAGCTCTGCGTGGCCCCTGACCGCCCTGGGAAGGACCCGCCCGGCCCGAGCCTCTCTCTCGGTGGCGGTTCTGCATCTCAGGGGCCCTGGAGACTGTCTCAGGGCCTCCAGACTGGGCACCAGGCCTCCCCGAGCAAACACAGCCGTGCACATCATCGCCCCTGGGTGCTGCCACTCCTGCCCTGGGAGGCTCCAGGGTTCTGGGCACCTTGACGGCACATTTATCACCTAAAAGGCCAGTGGTGCCCAAGCCAAGCATGTTGGAAGCACGTATTTGGCAAAAGGTATTTTTAGTGTTCTCAGTAAAAATGGAACCTCCCACGTCTTTTGCAATTCATGCCTTAAAGAAACGGGGTGTTTAGAATTCTTTGCTTCCCAGAACCCACAAGAGGCCTCTTGCAGGACAGAACTGCTTATTCAGGATATTTTGGTTGAGCTTCTCCTCTGCAAGCAGTGACAGTCAGAAAACTTGAGTGGGAAGGGGGGTCTCGTGTTGCCCACCACTCTCCCTTAGCTTTTCACAAAAATACACAGCATTTCTCTTAAGAATGGCAGGACCTCATCTTGCCCTCAATTACCAAGGTGGGTATAACTGAACATTCCTCTCTAGAGTTTATTACTCGTCGACAAAAATTGTGGGTATACTCACACTTTCCTGTAACAGCGTCCATCCATCTCACTGCCCAGCAATCTATTCACTGACATTTACCAACAGCATCCACCCACCCACTCATCCACTCATCCATCCATCCATCCACTTAGCTACCCATCCATGCACTTACCTACACATCCATCCATCCACCCAGCCTTACCGAGTACCTAGCAACGTAATGTGCTGCACTAATTCAGCAGAAATACGGTCCTTGTCTCATGAACAGAGATGAGAATGAACAGTATGAGTTGAATAGCGTCCTCTAGATGGTGTGCCCACATCCTAACCCCCAGCGCCCATGGGTGTGAACTCTCTGGACCTCTGGTCTTTGCAGATGTTATCAGGTCAAGATGGGGTCACACTGTTGTAGGGTGGGCTGTGACCCAGTGGCCGGTGTCCCTGTGAGCAGAGGGCATCCGGAGGCAGACGCACGGAGGGGAGGCCACGTGGTGCGGAAGCAGACCGTGGCCTGGTGTGTCCACAACTCAGGGTCTCCAGGACTCAGGGCGGTGGAGGCCCAGGGCAGCCCCTCCCAGACGCCAGGGAGAGCGCTGCCCCGCCCACACCCCGTGCAGGTTTCTGGCCTCCAGAGCCGGGACAGGAGAGCTCCCTGCCGTTTCAAGTCCTGTTTGCGGTCATTTGCTGTGGCTGCCGTAGGACACAGACACAGTGTGTGATGTCATGTCGAGTGACGACATAAAAGGAAGCGGGATACAGGCGTCAGGATGACCTACCGAGGGGACAGTGTGAGAGTGTGGGCTGCTCAGGGATGGGGGGCGGGGGGTGGGGGGCAACGTGCTTCTGCAGAGAAGAATGCCCGGGAGACAGTCCTCGGGAAGGAGCTTGGCGTGTTCACTCGGGAGCAGGGAGGCTTGGAGCCCCAGGGGGCAGGTGTGAGGCCTGAGGGGGACAGGCAGCCAGTAGGGGCTGGAAGGGGTGATGGTGGGGCAGGATGCAGTGGGGAAGGTGGGGAGGAGGCTGGCGGGGAGAGGTAAAGGGGGATGGTGCAGGGGGGAGCTGAAGGGCGGATGCTTCAAGAGACAGGCCGGCCAGCCTGTGCAGGCTTCAGGGGTTGAGATGAATGGATTTTTTTTTCCCCCTTTTTTCCAGAAAGTGCCCAGAGACAGTCAAGGAACAGGGTGTGGGCGGGAACAGACCTCAAGAGAGAAGAAGACTCAGCCTGAGCACAGGTGCGGGTGCGCACAGGTAGGAGGGGCTAAGTCAAGGCAGGGCCAAGGTCGTGTCCGGGGGTGTCAGGAAGGGTCGGCCAGTCTGGGTGATGGTTGCATGGAGGGCCTCTCCTTTCATCACACGTATTCAGGGGAGGCTTTACATCTACAACACCTATTTCACAATACAAATCACAAAAACTGAATGGCTGCACACTCCTTTAACAAAATCAGAGGGGTCAAGAGGCTGTCCCATGGGTGACATTCATTGTGCAGTCAACATATTGACCTATGTTCCCAAAGCGGAGTACGGACATCATAAATGTCTGTCGGACACCAAGTACCAGGCAAACAGCCAGGCCCTGGGGTCCTGGGGTCTCTTTCCTGCTCCTAAGACGGTGCACACAGGTGTCAACTGTGCCTTACGCCAGCCACGCTACAAGCCTTACAAACCCATCACTTAGAGCGTGGCACATCGTTTATGACACTGATTAAATGAACCACACGAAAGCACTCATATCTATCACATATCAGGCCCTCACCACCTCGCACCGTCCTGAGAAAGCACCCTGCAGAATGCTGTGGCCGGCACCAGGCTGTAGATTTTTACAGGGACGCAGAGCTAATTTATAGGTTGCAACAGAAAGGGTCTGCTTTTCTCGCTGTGCTTAACAATCGCTATATTATACGTGGTTAAATGCATTAACGAAACACAAGCGCATCTGAATACTAATATTTTTACAACAGTCAGCCTTTGTGTCCCTGAATATGGTTATTTGTGAGGCACAGAGAAGGGCGTTTGTGTCCTGGAAGTTGCTTCTCCCGGGATGCAAGGAGCCCAGGGAGAAGCTAAAATCTGTGGATCCGCAGCATTTTGGGTAAGGACAAGTGCAGTGTTACTTTGTCAGTTCATAACAGCTTTCATCGAAGGGGCAGAGTTCTTATTTAGACAGTAATTCTGGAGCAGAGCTCTGGTGCACAACATGAGTGGCTCGGATCTGGCAGGACCCCAAAAGACATTTATAATCCTCTCTCAGTTACTGTTCAGATTCTACAGGAAACTGCAAGAAAATGTCTTAAAAAAAATCACACCTCTGTCTAATGGGTAAACCCACCCCAGGAAACTTAGGGAAGTGCACTTTTGAGGGTGGTGGTGTTAAACTCACAAATGTCTCTGAGAAGCTGAGGCCCTAGTAATTTGGAAGGTGGTTTCTGGGGCACAGACCACACTGCAGACCAGGATGGTGACATCGGGGCAGTGATGACTGTTTGGAGCAACTCACCAGAGTCACACCCCCCGGGGAGGCTCCAGCCCAGGGTCTCGCCGTGACCACCTGGCCTATGGGCCCTTGGCATCCCGCCCCTCCCCTCCCCCACCACCTGCCACCAGCAGGCCAGGGTCGGAGTCCGTGGTCTCTCCCGGGTTACTCCCGACGCCCCTGACCACATCACCTCTTCCTTTACTTACCCCTGAGCCGAGTTTGCTCACGGCCCTGTTGGGCCCTGCAGCTCATGGAGCGGGAGCTGCTGGGCACTCAGCTCTGGCGTGACCATGACCTTGACTGTGGCCTTGATGGTTCCCAGGACCAACCCTGCCTCGGCCATCAGGAGCATCCTCCCCCGCCCTCCAGGACGGGCTGCTCCGGCCTCTCAGTGCTCCCCCGGCCTCTCAGTGCTCCCCCGGCCTCTTAGTGCTCCCCCGGCCTCTCAGTGCTCCCCCAGGCCCCGCGGTGCACCCGGCTCCATGTGCTTGGTCTCCGCCCCCTGTTCCCCCTGACCTTGACACCTGCCCCCCACCCCCCACCCACTGGGAGGTCTGCTCCAGGCTGCTGGACCGAGCTTCTCTCGACCCAGCTTCTACGCGATCAGCCTCACAGAGGAACCGCCTCAGGTCCACCTAAATTGTTCCCAGCTGGCAGTACCGTCCCTGAAGGTGGGGACCCTGCCAGACTTGTGCCCTTGGGTCACTGGGCTGGCACGAGGTACTGAACCCAGAAGTGCTGTCTCCCAGGCTGGACTCTACCAGCAAGCAACAGAACCCAGACTCCGCTCTCTCTTCTCAGCTGGAAGAACTTAGTTCTCAGCATGGCAGCTATTCCACCATTTTTAACAGAGAATTTCCTTCCATCCCAAAAGGCTGGATGCCAGGGTCTAGAGAGCTCTGGCTTACAGATGAATTCACCTGCACAACTGAATTCTTTCTGGCCATTTGCGGAGGTTCAGAGAAACCCCTCATCACGGCTCTGAGGTTCTGGATAAAGCCCTTAGCGACCCTGCCCTGCCTTTCTCCAAGTGCAAAGCCAAGTGCAGGCGCTGGGCGAGCCCCTCACGTGGAGTGCGGCCATCAGGCGGGGCTCATCTCCCAGGCCGTTTCAGCCACCTGTGTTCTGCGCTGTCTGCAGCAAACCAGACCATGTGGACGGCACAGGAAGCACCGGATGCCACGTGTGCAGGGTCAGGACATGCAAGGTGTCGCCAGGAGGGTCTCCAGAGGCTGACCTTGACCCCCTGCCCACCAGCGAGGGCCCCGAGCCTCCGGTGGTGTCTGTGGTCATGAATAGGGAGGTGGGGCCGCACGCTTGTCCTTGGCACCTTGAGGCTCCT
The DNA here is from genome assembly GCF_023091745.1 of Budorcas taxicolor. Classification (NCBI taxonomy): domain Eukaryota; kingdom Metazoa; phylum Chordata; class Mammalia; order Artiodactyla; family Bovidae; genus Budorcas; species Budorcas taxicolor. Next base: position 2,677,099 of record NC_068931.1, on the reverse strand, counting down.
GGAGTGGCACACGCAGGGACTGGGCATGTTGGGGGTCTACCCGGGCTGCCCCTTCCGCAGATGCAGCGTCTGGTGATGGTCCAGGAGGGAAAGCTGAGCTCTCGCTGGAAGTTTTATAAGTGTGACCAGCAACTGTACAGAGCAGTTCGTTTACGAGCCCACTTGCTCAGGTGAGCAAACCGAGGCAGAGCAAGTGAGGCAGGGCTCCACAGAGGAGGGGATGCTCACTCTGAGGCCCCAACTGCCGGCCACCCCCACTTCTGGGTGCTCCACGCGGGCCCCCACTGCCTTTACCTGGCCCTAGGTTTTGCCTCTCAGGGTGACATTAACTGCAGATGGCCAACAGCTGAGACATTCTGTTTAATAGAGGCACTGACCGGGAGAGATGGGAGGGCTTCCCAGAGCCCAGCCAGAGCCTCCTCTGCGAGCAACAGGGCCCCGGGTCCCCCAGCGCTCTGCAGGGTGGGAGCGGCTGCCTTGCCTCCCCACACACCCCCTTCCTGCCCACCCCACGGGCATGCATAACCATCCGCTCACAATTTTTACTACACCAGCTGTCCTTGGCAGGATGTGCTAATGCCTGTTGAACACTCAGAAAGGCCGAGTTAAGGGGTCCTGAAAATCACATTGCAGCTCTGACAGCGGACATGTCTCCCTGCAACCATGCGGAAGCTCTGAGTCCTTGCTTGTTTATATAACTGGCGCTCACCCATCGTCTCACTGTAACCAGAAAATGACATACATCACATTTTCATACACGATGGTCTCAAATAAACCGTGATGACTCAGTGAGCGCTGTTCTATATTTAAATGACTGTTTTTACCTAGATTGTATACCTTATGCTGTTTTCCATCACACTCCTGGAAATTATATTCCATTGCCGACTTGCATCAAAACCCTATGTGTGAGTGTGTGTGTGTAAACATACAAGAAGCAATACAGGTGCCAAGCCACACCCCAGACCCAGAGGCAGAATGCTCAGGGTAGCCCCCAATTCTGCTCTTTTTTTGACAGGCTGGAGAGGAGTGGCCAGGGAGCTATTCCTTCTCCAAATAACCAGGTTGACCCTTTAACCCAGCACCGCACACGTCCAGTGACACCTGCTGTTCACCCACGCCCCCGTGCCCAGTAACTACGAGGGAAGGTCAGCGTCAGAGATGCTCATGACCTTGAGCCCCTGGAGGCACTGTTGTATCCCACCCTCTGGGCTCTTAGGGAAGGCTGCACCTTTCTCTTCTGCGGGGAGAGCACTGGTCTGGCTGGGACTCACGGCTTTTCCCAGCTTTGGGCTGACGTGGTGGCAGCTTTGTTCTACCCCCTGGGATCCGCTTACAGCCTCCTGAGTCCAGGAGAGGCCAGCCTGAGGACGGCTGTGGCTTCATCTCTGAGTTTTCCTACATCTTCAAGTGCCACAGAGGGTGAGATGGTTGGAGGGTATCACCGACCCAATGGATGTGAGTGTGAGGAAGCTTCGGGAGACAGAGAAGGAGAGGGAACCTGGAGTGCTGCAGTCCACGGGGTTGCAAGGAGTCGGACGCGACTTAGTAACGGCACCACACAGCAGCTCAGGTTCATACGAGTAGGGAGTACATGCTGTTTGTCAGAGCAGGACTGTATCCCTCCTCTCACTAGAATAACACACACCTAGAAAGCCCCTCTGTGAAGGCGAGTCCGTCTATTAAATTTAACAACAAAATGAAAACCTTCTGTTGACAAGATGTGAGTCATGGTGGGCTTCTTTTCACTATAATTAATTAAAAACATTTTAATTCCTGTGATTAGACAGCTTGAAACATAAGACCTAAGGGATCATGCAACTATAATTTCATCAGGGAAGTTTAACAAAATTTCATATTCACAGCTGACCAGATCTTTAATGAAGCTAGAGACAATAAAAAAGATCATCGCTTAGCTAATTAGAGGTTTTGCCAAGAATATACTTTAAAACTGCATGGTAGAGGCTTAGCCCACCACACATCATCATTGCGGGTTCATTCACGCGCATCACTCTCATTTCAAGGGCGGTTCCCCGGCTTCACGGAGCAGTCAAACAGCAAAAATGAGGAGTGAGGTCTTCAGACTGGCCTTTCTAGAACTCTGGGAAGCTTTCACCTTTGCTAAGACACAAAGGTACGTCTCATCAAATCTGTGGTCTTCCCAGTAGTCATGCATGGCTCTGAGAGTTGGATCATAAAGAAGGCTGAGCACCGAGGAACTGATGCTTTCAAACTGTGCTGCCGGAGAAGACTCTCGAGAATCCCTTGGACAGCAAGGAGATCCAACCAGTCCATCCTAAAGGAAATCAACTCTGAATATTCGTGGGAAGGACTATTGCTGAAACTGGAGCTACAATACTTTGGTTACCTGATGCGAAGAACTGAGTCACTGGAAAAGACCCTGATGCTGGGAAAGCTCGAAGGTAGGAGGAGAAGGGGATGACAGAGGATGGGATGGTTGGATGGCATCACTGACTCCATGGACATGAGTTTGAGCAAGCTCCGGGAGATAGACAGAGAAGCCTGGTGTGGTGCAGTCCATGGGGTCTCAAAGAATCAGGCATAACTTAGTGATTGAACAAGACATTAAGAGAAAACAAGGAATTACCATGTACTAGCCTACACAGATGGAGAAGGCAATGGCACCCCACTCCAGTACTCCTGCCTGGGAAGTCCCATGGATGGAGGAGCCTCATAGGCTACAGTCCATGGGGTCGCTAAGAGTCGGACACGACTGAGCGACTTAGCAGCAGCAGCAGCAGCCTACACAAAAGGAAGAAAGGGAATTTGGGAAAGTACAAGAAAAGAACAAGAAAGGCATCATCTCAGAACAAAAGGGATGCATTCAGGTCACTTTCTGATCCTCCTGCCGAGAGCCTGTGTCTGTCCACAAGTGCCTTCACCGTGGGGAGGCTTGTAGTCCAGCCTTGCTGCTGGTCCTCTGGGCAGGGCCTGGACACGCCAGGAAGTCCCAGAGTCCCAACAACCCTCCCTCCTGCTGTGCAGGAGTCCCAAACCCTGAACTCTACTCTGAACCCACAGTCCTCATTTTGCCACTAGCCTCCAGCAGCTTCCCAGAGAGGAGCTTTTGGCACGTATAATATACATGTACTTTCTCCCCATATGACATCCCTCAGATATTTAGATAGAAAATAAAATTTGTTCCTTCATTTTTAGGGCTCAGACTCACTGGTTGTACCTACATTTTTGGCCTTGGTTTTCAAAATAGTAGCTTTAGGTGGCATATCTAATTAAGTTTACAGCCCAGACTGTAACCTGTGATTTTACTTTCTTATTCTAGGGCTTCCCTGATGGTTCAGATAGTGGAAAATAGAAATAAAAAAGAAAGAAAGAGAAGGGAAAAAAAAGTCTGCCTGTATTGCAGGAGACCAAGGTTTGATCCCTGAATCAGGAAGATCTCCTGGAGGAGGGCTCGGCAACCCACTCCAGTATTCTTGTCTGGAGAATCCCATAGACAGAGGAGCCTGGCAGGCTACAGTCCATGGGGTCACTTGTTAAATTACAGGAAAAAAAAAATCCCCAAATCAAAGTCACAACAGAATTGCCTTGCTCGACGTGTGCCCCAGCACAGGTCTCTCTGGCTCGGAACTGTGGGTCTCCACCGTCCGCCCTTTCTCCCTGGTGGGTCTGACACACACAGCGTTCCCACGTGCAGTCCCCTGTGGACGCCCCATGGAGAGCCCCTCCCCCCCCACCGCAGCGGCTCCCTGGTGTCCCTCATGGGGCCTGAGTGCAGGTGCATGCAGACCATGTCTCAGGAGCTATTGAGGTCCACACAGTTCACATTCGAGCTGCTGGCACCAGGGTTCCCAGGAGCTCAGGCAGCGCTTGGGAGGCCCACTGAGGTCACAGGGACCCCGCCCTCCCATCCCCACCCTGCTGTGATGTCCGAGGTACCCAAGGCAGAAACCACCTGGAGACAGATCACACGGTGACCCTGCGTGGAACGGCTCCCCCCCTTCCTGGGCTGGGGTGGGCACAGGGCTCTGGGGCATTTTCCTCTCAATGCACGAAGGAGGGCTTCAGAGTGGCTGGAGGCCCCTGGCCTGGCGCGGCGGTTTTCTCCTGTACTGATTCGCCATCTGGTCTCCTAGCTCACAGTCGCGTTAGGAAGTGTTCTCCAGAAATGAATCCACAGGCCCCAGTGAACCACAAGGTGCTGCTGTCGTAACTGTTCATACGAATCCTTTGTTTCTCATTAAGGGGACCAGAGTGGAGCAGGTGACAGCAGCCGTCACTGTGGAATCCACAAAAGTGCAGGAAATCTTTAGGGACCTGGTCTTCCACTTGCTGTTTTTACACTCATGCTTTACAACTTACACTTTTTTTACAACTTACACTTTTCCTCCATATTTCCTTCATCAAATATTCTCTTAAAGATTCCTGAGACCATTGACACCCCTGTACAATGCAGGTTAGCACAAAGATCGCAGTTCTCTCACTGGGACAGTGACCTGCTGAACGTGTGACCCCTAGGTCAGGTCCCTCAGGGTGGGCAACCTGGATCAGAAGGCGAGGGGGCGGGCCACCTGAGGTCATAGGCTGTTCTTGAGAGCCAAGAAAACCTTATGGGAGACAGAGATGGTGAGGAACCTAACAAGTTATCCAACACTCCAGCCCATTGCAGAAGAGATATTCAGTTCACTTCAGTTCAGTCGCTCGGTCATGTCCGACTCTTTGTGACCCCATGAATCGCAGCATGCCAGGCCTCCCTGTCCATCACCAACTCCTGGAGTTCACTCAGACTCACGTCCATCGAGTCTGTGATGCCATCCAGCCATCTCATCCTCTGTCGTCCCCTTCTCCTCCTGCCCCCAATGCCTCCCAGCATCAAAGTCTTTTCCAATGAGTCAACTCTTCGCATGAGGTGGCTAAAGTACTGGAGCTTCAGCTTTAGCATCATTCCCTCCAAAGAAATCCCAGGGCTGATCTCCTTCAGAATGGGCTGGTTGGATCTCCTTGCAGTCCAAGGGACTCTCAAGAGTCTTCTCCAACACCACAGTTCAAAAGCATCAATTCTTCGGTGCTCAGCCTTCTTCACAGTCCAACTCTCACATCCATACGTGACCACAGGAAAAACCATAGCCTTGACTAGACGGACCTTAGTCAGCAAAGTAATGTCTCTGCTTTTGAATATACTATCTAGGTTGGTCATAACTTTTCTTCCAAGGAGTAAGCGTCTTTTAATTTCATGGGTGTAGTCACCATCTGCAGTGATTTTGGAGCCCTAAAAAATAAAGTCTGATACTGTTTCCTCTGTTTCCCCATCTATTTCCCATGAAGTGATGGGACCAGATGTCATGATCTTCGTTTTCTGAATGTTGAGCTTTAAGCCAACTTTTTCACTCTCCACTTTCGCTTTCATCAAGAGGCTTTTTAGTTCCTCTTCACTTTCTGATCCCCCAAAACCAAGAGAAGGTGACTAGGTTTCCCACAGTCCAGAAAAAACCAAGCAGAAGCTCAGAAATCGAAACTGATGGACCACATGACTTCTTCAAGTGGTCTTTATAAATTTTGATTCTCCACTGGCTTCAAGTGGTGGGAGGACGGTTTGGACGTGCTGTTGCAGGAGTCTCACTGCAGAGCTTTGTGGATGAGCAGTCCCACCCCCAGACCCCCCACTCCAGCCCAGCAGGGACCACTCAGAACCCCAGGCTCCTTCCGCAGGTGTCCGTCCCTCCAGAATAGAGTCCAGGGAAGCGACTGTAAAGGAGGCAGACGTGGTTTCATCTGGTGGACCTGGGCCCTGGCCAGATGACGGTTGATGGTGTGAAACTACTCAAATGTCCAGGTCACTTTGCTCTGAGTGGGGCTAACACCCGGCCTGCTGATACACGTGATCCAACAGAAGAACATCTCGTCTCATCTCACGGGATTGTCCACACAAGAAAGCATCCTGCCCACCCCGCCTGTGGGTCGCCAGCCCCTCTCCATCCTGGTGGGAGTGGAGACACTGCCCTGGCCGCCAGGCGTGGGGCCTGCTGGGCTTGGGTTAAACACAGATGCCACGCCCTTTTGCCCTGAGATGGGCCCCCAGGTGCTGGCCTCACAGAGCAGCCCATGTGCTCTGCCCGAGAGACTGCCAGGCTGTACCGGAGCTCAGCCCAGGCACTCAGTTCCTGTCCTGCCAGGGGCTGCCTTAAACTGATGGCCACAAACCAGGCTGTGAGGAGGAGGCCTTGGACAGTACCTCAGGTGAAAATGATGGGGACAAGCATGTGGTCCAGAGGGATGAAGGGCAGGAGGGAGCTGCTCCTCACAGGCAGCAGACAAGTGTGGCCGGCTGCCCATGCGAGCAGGCGGGCCCAGGCACCTGTGTGTCTCTGATGGGACTGGGCCGCTCCTGCAGTGGGGCTGGCAGGGCCTGAGGATCCTGGAATTTGCTAGTGTGGGCCAGGGCGAAGAGGACTCTCCTTGTTTGTGGAATACTTCTGTCCCTGGCACTCGGTGCTCGGGGTCACCAGGGAGGGTGGAGGAACAAGAAGGCCCATGGTTGTGGCCGTGGCCGTGCAGGGGCAGACTCTGCTTCTATGAGAGGCACGCGGCCGCCCGCAGAGGTTTCTTGACAACTCTGCCACAAACGCGTCTTATCAGCCCACCCACCTCACACGAATGCCTCCTTTGTGGACATAGAACATACAGTTTTTATTTACTCTAAATAGCTGGCCCCTGGAACCCTCCCACAGCGGGGATGGGGTCACGGGCGAGGGAGCCCCACGCAGAGCTGGAGCAGAAGCGGGCGGTCGGGCTCCTCCCCAAGCCTCCATCGCACGCCCAGCTCCCCAAACCCAGCTGCTGTCAGACAGTGAGACTCCGAAGGGCCCGATGTTCACAGGGTTCCGTTCCTCGTGCAGCCTCTGGGGGGCCTCACGGTGACCCTGCACAGGCGCCAGAGGCTGCAGGAGCCCTGAGAAGGCGACACCATGGGCGCCACTACCGTGTCAGCAGGAGCAGACTAGCCGCCAGACGCACTCCAGCGCGGGCAAGGCGACTGGAGGTGCAGGGTCTGGAGTCTGCTGGGGTCAAAGCCAGCAGACTCTGACTGATGGTCCCGCCACCTCCTATGTGACCTTGGCCATGTGGTTTAAGCTCCTAAAGCCTTGGGTGTCATTTGCAACACTGAACAGATATGTGGTGCCCCCTCATGTCATTGTTCTGACAACACGCGAGGAGCATAAAACAACATGTTGTTAATGCCAGGGCATTTTGTTAGTGTTGTTATTATTTTTATGTTGCAAGACTAGCTTGGGATTACCTTGTGTAAAAACCCATAATTTTCCATCCACCTACCCAACCATCCATCTGCACATCCAACCATCCACACATCCACTCATCCACCCACCCCTCCATCCGCACATCCATCCATCTATCTGTCCATCAACCCATCCATCCACTCATCCACCCACCCCTCCATCCACACATCCATCCATCCATCCATCAACCCATCCATCCACTCATCCACCCACCCATCCATCCACACATCCATCCATTTATCCATCAATCCATCCATCCACTCATCCACCCACCCCTCCATCCACACATCCATCCATCTATCCATCAACCCATCCATCCACTCATCCACCAACCCATCCATCCACACATCCATCCATCTATCTATCCATCAACCCATCCATCCACTCATCCACACATCCACCTATCCATCCATTCACTCATCCACCCACCCATCCATCCACACATCCATCCATCCATCCATCATCCATCCACACATCTGCTCATCCACCCATCCATCCACACATACACCCATCCATCCATCCACACATCCATCCATCTATCCATCAACCCATCCATCCACTCATCCACCCACCCCTCCATCCACACATCCATCCATCTATCCATCAACCCATCCATCCACTCAACCACCAACCCATCCATCCACACATCCATCCATCTATCTATCCATCAACCCATCCATCCACTCATCCACACATCCACCTATCCATCCATTCACTCATCCACCCACCCATCCATCCACACATCCATCCATCCATCCATCATCCATCCACACATCTGCTCATCCACCCATCCATCCACACATACACCCACCCATCCATCCACACATCCATCCATCTATCCATCAACCCATCCATCCACTCATCCACCCACCCCTCCATCCACACATCCATCCATCTATCCATCAACCCATCCATCCACTCATCCACCAACCCATCCATCCACACATCCATCCATCCATCTATCCATCAACCCATCCATCCACTCATCCACCCACCCCTCCATCCACACATCCATCCATCTATCTGTCCATCAACCCATCCATCCACTCATCCACCCACCCATCCATCCACACATCCATCCATCTATCCATCAATCCATCCATCCACTCATCCACCCACCCATCCATCCACACATCCATCCATCTATCTATCCATCAACCCATCCATCCACTCATCCACACATCCACCTATCCATCCATTCACTCATCCACCCACCCATCCATCCACACATCCATCCATCCATCCATCATCCATCCACACATCCGCTCATCCACCCATCCATCCACACATACACCCATCCATCCATCCACACATCCATCCATTTATCCACCCATCCATCCACACATACACCCATCCATCCATCCACACATCCATCCATTTATCCATCCATCCATCCACTCATCCACACATCACCCACCCATCCATCCAGACATTCACTTACCATCCATCTATCCACCCATCCATGCACACATCCATACATTCACCCATCCATTCATCCGTCCATCCGTCCACACATCCACACATCTATCGATCCATCCATCCAATATTCATTTCATGCCTGTGTGGGAAGAATGCTAAGCATGGGTCCCAGTCTTCACCCCTCGTATAATCCCTCCTCTCTGAGTGTGTGGAACCCGTGAACATGACAAGGTGTATCTATGGCAAAGCAGAGGTTCTCTGGGACTGTTTCACTAACCACAGGAGCCTTTGGAAGGCAGAGTCTTCTCCATCTGGGGACAGAGACTGAGGCCAGGGAGAGACATCCAGGTACAGGAAGGATGGGGAGCATGTCGCTGGCTTTAGAAATGGAAGGACCACCCAGAGGGTCCAGTGACTGGCCTCCAGGAGCCTAGGGGCCCGGCATCGTCCAAAGCTCACTCTGCAACAATTGATAGGTTTGCTCTCAGGCGTTTCGGTAACTGAGAGCACGATGCCGAGGTCTCCTCTCGGGCACAGATCTGCCCCACTGCCCTGTCGGTCTCTGGGAGCCGAGGGAACAATGGTGTCAAACGTCTAGCGGCAGAGATGGCAGTGCCTCGCACAACGCCTGCCTTTCACAGGCGCCTCCCAGCACCTCCCAGCGCCAGTCTGATGCCAGCCAGTGTCAGCCACTGCTCTTTTTAAGGATAAAAATAACTTGAACACTCTGCAAGGGAAGAAATGGTCAGCGAAATACTTTAAAAAACCCCATCAGGCAATAAGACATGATGTTTCACTTGAAGAAAAGTGATGTAACAGATAAATGGAAATAAAGGAAACATTCCAAGATACCAGTTATAAAAATGGTCTCAGGTAAACTGTCTTTATCTGCTGCTTTAACTGTTCCCAGATACGTATTGTTTTAGTTAAGGGTGTGCTAACAGTTTCATGGCTTTTTGCTTTGTTTAGCTCCTTTTTCAGAAATTGTTTTAAAACAATTTATCATGATCACATAATCAAACACCATGTACATTTTATCAAGTATCTGAAGAAACAGAAAATATTCCCTGCCTACTCATGTAGTAAAGGTAGACACTTGAAAATACTTATTTTTGAAAATTCTGAAATTAAACAAAACAGCTGCTTATGATAATCTATATTATGTGGTATAACTTTGAATGATTTGATAATTTCATAAGGAGATTACCATATGCAGAAAGTCAACATTTCCATATCATGAAAATAAATTCATACACATACACCTGGGTGTATTACCAAGTTCTGCAAAATTGAAGAAAAATTGATCTCCCTGAATCTCACTGTGACATTTAACATTTTCATCTCAGATACAATTTGGCATCATTTGTTACAAGTCCTGGATTACTTTTGAGGGACCCTGGTTTCTGAGGAATTGGAAGAACAATGAACAGTGCAATCTGCCAGGTCGGGGAGTGGGTCCCACGGAGCCAGGTGCTGTCATTACCTCGCTCACCTCTGATCACCTAGTGTCCTCATCACCTGTGATCTCTCAGGCCAGCACCCTCGCTCACCTGTGGTCACCCAAGGCCAGCACCCTCGCTCACCTGTGGTCACCCAGGCCAGCACCTGTGCTCACCTGTGGTCACCCAGGGACAGCACCTGCGCTCACCTGTGATCACCCAGGCCAGCACCCACGCTCACCTGTGATCACCCAAGGCCAGCACCTGTGCTCACCTGTGATCACCCAGGGCCAGCACCCAGGCTCACCTGTGATCACCCAGGGCCAGCACCCGGGCTCACCTGTGATCACCCAGGCCTGCACCCGTGCTCACCTGTGATCACCCAGGCCAGCACCCGTACTCACCTGTGATCACCCAAGGCCAGCACCCTCGCTCACCTGTGATCACCCAGGCCAGCACCCTCGCTCACCTGTGATCACCCAGGCTAGCACCCGGGCTCACCTGTGATCACCCAAGACCAGCACCCTCGCTCACCTGTGATCACCCAAGACCAGCACCCTCGCTCACCTGTGATCACCCAAGACCAGCACCCATGCTCACCTGTGATCATCCAAGGACAGCACCCGGGCTCACCTGTGGTCACCCAAGGCCAGCACCCTCGCTCACCTGTGGTCACCCAGACCAGCACCCGTGCTCACCTGTGATCACCCAAGACCAGCACCCACGCTCACCTGTGATCACCCAAGACCAGCACCCGGGCTCACCTGTGATCACCCAGGCCAGCACCCGGGCTCACCTGTGATCACCCAAGGCCAGCACCCACGCTCACCTGTGATCACCCAAGACCAGCACCCGGGCTCACCTGTGATCACCCAGGCCAGCACCCGGGCTCACCTGTGATCACCCAAGGCCAGCACTCTCGCTCACCTGTGATCACCCAGGCCAGCACCCACACTCACTTGTAGTCACCCAGGCCAGCACCCACGCTCACCTGTGATCACCCAGGCCAGCACCTCACCTGTGATCATCCAAGCCAGCACACACGCTCACCTGTGATCACCCAGGCCAGCACCTGTGCTCACCTGTCCAGCCCAGCACCCACGCTCACCTGTGGTCACTCAGGCCAACACCCATGCTCACCTGTGATCACCCAGCATCCTCATCACCTGTGATCACCCAGGCCAGCACTGCTCAAGCAGGTCTGGAGCAGGCGGCAATGTCCCTTCTGGCCTGAATCTCTGCATATGTCTAAATGCAGTGCATGAAATGTCATCCTTAGAAAGTGGCTGCTAGGGACAAAGCTTTTAATCCCTGTGAATGCTCTGTACATGGCGAAGCAGTGAGCTGTTGCCCCGTGTTGTGGTGTGAGGGGTGTTAGCTCATCTGAGGGCTTTCCAGGGGGACCCTGAGCAGAAGGAGGAGGGACTCGGATCCCCGGGGGCTGATCCATCCACATCTGTCTAGACCCTGTGTTAACATGTGTTACTCTCACGCCCAGACCTTGGGGCCAAGGATCCCACAGGTCAACCAGCACCATTCCTGTGGGGTCCCGGGTCCAGACCCTGCCCAGTCAGCACCCTGGACGTTCCCTGACCCTGACTCCCACTACCGCCTGGCACCGCTGGTGTCAGGCACACCGAGCTTCCGAATCCCCGGCTCTGCCACTCCTCATGCCACCCTTGTGGCCCTGCAAGCCCCACCCCACCAGGGGGTGAGTCCCTTCCCCTCGCAAGCCCCACCCCGCCAGGGTGAGTTCCCTCCCTGGACACCAGCAGATGCTAACCGCACCTGCTATGCTGCCCAGTTTTAAGTCGAGGTGACGGAGGTGTTTCAGGCTCTTAACCTCGATGAGCTTCCCTGACCCCTCAGGACAAGTTGCCTGCCCCTTGGCCCCATGGATGCTGCAGGGCCAGCACCTCGCTGACCCGGGGCGATGCCCAGGGAACCGACAGAGAGGGCAACTGGAGGATGCAGAGAGGGAGGCGAGATCCTGGGACTGTGGTTCCTGTGTGATCCTGGAAATGTCTGGAAATGCAAGTGCGAGGAGCCAGGGCCGGCCCTGCCTTCACAGCTGCTTCCACCTGCGGCTGGCAGCTCCGCAGCCTCGTCGCGGATCTACGGCATACCCCAGGGCCGCCCTCTCTGATCCTCAAGGACAGAGGACCTCGGCGCCCACCCACTGCTGATGAGCCGAAGGCCAAACGAAAACTGCACGCAGACTCGTCTTTCCACTGCGCTCCAAGTGTCGGCCCCCCGCCCTCCGACAGCTCTGCTCACAGCATCCAGCCCCCAGCCCCTGCCGTGCACGGCCTACTGGCCCCAGGCTGCTCAGAGGGGACACCCCATAATGGCCACACTGGTCTGACCCTGCAGGGATGGCTCAGGGAGACCCCAGGACTCATGGAGCCCCCCATAGAGGTCAGCTCTCTACTTGGGACCCTCCCTGGAGTGGGGGGCGGCCTCCATTCCGCTGTGCTGTGCTCACCTCCCGACCCAGCCTGCAGCACCCCCACTGAGGGGGTTCTTGCTCATTCACACCTTAGAAAACCCAGGGATTATGTGCTGTGTCAATAGACAAGATCAGATCTGAAAAGCTAAAATCAAGTTAAACTAAAAGAAGAGAAGAAAAACATTCATTAAAAAGAGTTGTAATTTTTTTCTTTTTAAGTAAATATGCTTTGAAGAAATGGAAATGTCTGTTTCCTTAGCAACGGTGGTTATGATGGTTGTATTTTTGTTGTTGTTGCTGTCATCTTCTGTGTGTGTATGTATGTGTGTGTGTGTGTGTGTGTAGGTGTTCACACGCACTCCCAAGGTTAAAGGATGCCCTTTGTAACAAGATGCCTCTGGATATATTGATCAGTGGATGAATATGCTCTTGATAATTACAACCGTGGTTTGCTTTCTAAGTAATCAGCTCACGTGCCGGGAGCTAATCTGCTTCTTCTTTCTCACTAGAGAAGGGACACGGCGATGGCTGGAGGAAACAGGTGAGAGCTGGGGACAAAGCAGCCTCTGAGAAGAGCCGGCAGACAGGGGGCCCTGGTCTGGCCTCCCCAACCTCCACACACACAGCAGAGACCACGGACAAGGCAACGCTGAGCACGGCGTTAACTGATCAGCTTTGGCAGCATCTGACTACAGCAAGCTGCAGCATGGCTTGAGGACAGTCGCCCCGTGCAGACATTTAAACGACAGGTTTCCTAACAGAAAGCGCCCACACCACGACCACTGACCTCCGACCTCTGGGGTCACTTCTGCCAACCTCTGCCGGTTAGAGTGTTCCCATAAGGACTAGGATCACTGGGGTAAGCAATCACAAAATCCCACACTTTTCAATATGTTCCTTCTTCTGTAGCAAGGCCATCTTCAGTTTAAAAAATTACTCTCATGAATTTAATCTCTTTTTCTATTAGAAAAAGCACAAAGAGTGAAATTGCTTGAGTGATGGCAAGTGGGTGGAAACGGGAGACCCACGTTCCCCAACTGCAAGGACTGAAAACAATCACACATTTGTTCTGAGGGAGCAAAGAACACGTTACTAAAAGTACACGGGGCAGGAAGGTACCGCTTGAGAAATCCAGCAGCAGAGTTGAAGCAGGAGTCGGTGGCCAGCGTGTGCACAGATCTAACGTTTGTGTCAGGGACATACAGCACTTCACTGATACACACTGTTAACAAAATGTGCAAGACACTTAATGATCTGCACATCCAAGTTGCTGGGCCAGATAGCAAGTTAACTACAGATGATAACGTGTGTGTATCTCCTAAATATCACATCTCATTTATATGAAATAAAAATCCAGCGTCTCTTGGTGTCTAGGAGCCTTGGAGCTGTCTGCTAGTGAGGCTGGTGTAATGGCTCCTCCTGAACGTTTGCAGAGATGGAAACGCGCTTGAGCACGAACAAAACAGCCAGTCCTGCGAGAGCGCGTGAGATCACCCACCACCCTTCTCCCCAGTGCAGGAGACATAAGAGATGCAGCTTCCATCCCTGGGTCGGGAAGATCCCCTAGAAAAGGGCATGGCTACCCAGTATTCTTGCATGGAGGATCCCATGGACAGAGGAGCCTGGGGGCTACAGTCCATGGGGTCACAAAGAGTCCAACAGGACTGAGCAACTGAACTGAACGTAACAGCCTCTGTGGGAAAGAGGGAAGGCGCACCCACCCCTCAAGGATCCTGGAGGACGTGGCCCCCCTCCCCCACAGGAGTAAGAACAGACAAGGCCACGGCCACCTCCCGAACTGGCGGGAGGAGGACAGCTGGCCCAGAGGGGCGAACTGGCCCTGTCCCGCTGGTAACTCGGCCTTGAGGAGAAGGGTCTCCAGCTAACCTGGGAATCGGAGGCGACAGTGCCCCAGCCGCATTCCAGCTCCTGAGGCCACGTTAGGAGTTCAGGTCGGGTTGGGGTGGAGATTGGACATGGTCCCTTTTCCTGATGGAAACCAAATGTGGTGGTTTCAAGCTGGAGACCTGAGACCCATCAGGCTCACCAGTCACAAGAGTGGCGTGGATGAGGGGAAGGGGCCACGAGGGGGCCATGGGGCTTCTGAGGCCCCGGACCTTGGCTGGACGTGGGGCCGTCCGCCCGCCAGGCCCTCACAGCTGCTATTTGTGCCGGCGCGGCCTGTGTCCCTTTTTGTTCTGGAAGTGGTCCCGTTGTCCTTTTGTGAGTCTGATGGCCTCAAGTGACTCTGAGCAGCACATGCTATTCCACAAGCCAGGGCCAGCGGGGGAGCGCCCGGGCAGCCGGCTGGGTGAGGTTGGTCTGCCCGTCTGACCACCAGTGCAAGTCGAGGCACCGCCAGCTTGCCGCGGAACAGGGGGCCTCACTCCCGCCTGGACCACAGTCCTCACGGGGGTCTTGGCGCTGCAGGTCCCCAGGGGGCGTGCTCAGCCATCTCAGCAAACAGGCAGTCACCTGCCCCCGGCCCCGCCCACGCCCAGCCCCCGGCCCCGCCCACGTCCAGCCCCCGCCCCGGCCCCGCCCACGCCCAGCCCACGTCTAGCCCCCCACCCCCACCCCCACCCCCACCCCCGCCCCGGCTCCACCCACGTCCGGGCCCCCGCTGCCGGGTCCAAGTCCGGGCCCACCTCCGGAGCTGCTTGCTCAGCCGCGGCCCAGGGGCAGAACGCCTCAGGAGTAGAGGGCTCAGGCGGGCTGTCACACTGGCTGCGGCATCCTCAGTGAAAAGCCGCAGTTTGCAAAGGTGTCTTAGAGAGAGAAGGGGCGGGGGGCGGGGGGCGGGGTCCCGGGTCCCACCACCCCTCTGTCATCCACCAGGTGACCGAGCTCCTCCGAGGGCCACGGGTCAGGCTGTGGGAGGCAGAGGACACACGATATGCCGACCCCCACTGGAGGGCTGCAGCCAGAGCGGGCCCACGGACCCTCAGTGCAAGCGAAGGGCACTGTCCCCTCTCGCGTCACAGCCCTTGGGTAGAAGCTGCCCACCGCCCTGGAGTCCCTGCGGACAGGGAGCCTACCCTCAGTGGGGTGTCACACAGCTCAAGTCATGACACCAAGCTCTGAGGGCCCATTTCAGGGCTGACACAGCCCCCCGTCCCCGCGCCGCTCTCTTCTGAGGGGGCTGGTCACCTGGGTGCGGAGGCCTGGGGAAGGGCTGCCCCGGCAAAGGCCCTGAGCTCCAGGAGCCAGGAGCAGGTGGGGGCGGGGCAGGCAGTGCTGGCCTGCAGGGCCCCAGGGGTGTGGGGAGGCTGGGGGGCCTGCGAGCAGGGGCGATGAGGGCAGAGGGGCATGCTGAGGATGGAGGCCGGGCTCCTGGAGGCATCCAGGTGAGCCGTGCTGGCGGCCTGGACCACGTGCCCTGACAGGTGCCAAGTCAGTGCCGGCCAGCCAGTAAGTGCTTCCCAGGTGGCGCTAGTGGTAAAGCACCTGCCGCCAGTGCAGGAGACACGAGAGATTTGGCTTCGATCTTTGGGTGGGGAAGATCCCCTGGAGGAGGGTGTGGAAACCCACTCCAGTATTCTTGCCTGGAGAATCCCATGGAGGAGGAGCCTGGTGGGCTGCAGTCCATAGGGTCGCAAAGAGTCAGACACGGCCAAGTGACTTAGCACCCAGCACAGGGAGTAAGTAGGACGAGCTAATGCGGACGCTGGAGGCTGGAGATCAGTGCTCTCGGCATAGAACACACCAGCAACACGGCCCACCCTGTTCCCGCGGGAAAGGGACACAGTAGCGAGCCGGTGCTCAGACTCCTGGAGACGTCGGTGAGTTATCGCTAAACGCTCCTTTCTCTTCTGCTGTTTTCCTCTGATGATTACTTCATCTTTAGGAAAACGAGGCTCAGAGCAGAAAACCCAGAAGAGGGAGCCGACTCACAGCCACACCCATTTAATTTAAATATTGTACATGTGATTGAATACCACATTTGTATGTGGACTAGTTAAAGGTCCGGAGAAGGCAATGGCACCCCACTCCCACGATTCAGTGACTTCCCTTTCACTTTTCACTTTCATGCATTGGAGAAGGAAATGGCAACTCACTCCAGTGTTCTTGCCTGGAGAATCCCAGGGACGGGGGAGCCTGATAGGCTGCCGTCTGTGGGGTCGCACAGAGTCAGACACAACTGAAATGACTTAGCAGCAGCAGCAGCAGTCAAAGGTCATGGGGGCTTCAGGCCGGCCACCCGGATGGATGGGCTGAGGGCCACTGCCTGCCTGGCTCAGCACCTGCCCTGGGCACTGGCCTAGCCTCTTACGGACTGTTTAACTCCGATGACCCCCCACGGCAGCCTGGAGCCCTGCGGTGCTGGGAGCCCCTTCCACACGGGAACTGGAGCCCACAGAGGCGGAGCCCCACCCCGCCCCCCGCCGAGGTCTGCTCCACACTCCCAGCCGCTAGGTGACACAGCCTCACTCAAGAAGATGATCCCAGAAGCCAGGACGTTGATCCAGCAGCTCGTGGTAGAGGCGGCGGAGCAGACCTGACACCCCACAGGCACAAAACAAACCCACGCTCACCTTGAGGGCGTCACCCGAGCCCCTTGGGGAGCTGTGGGCCTCAGTTCAGTTCAGCTCAGTCTCTCAGTCACATCTGACTCTGCGACCCCAAGGACCCGCAGCACGCCAGGCCTCCCTGTCCATCACCAACTCCCGGAGTTTACTCTAACTCGTGTCCATCGCATCAGTGACGCCATCCAACCATCTCATCCTCTGTTGTCCCCTTCTCCCGCTTTCAATCTTTCCCAGCATCAGGGTCTTTTCCGATGGGGGGCTTCAGCCAGAAATAAATACAACTGAGAGTGGGGAGACTGCCCCCAGAGGACTGTCTGGGAACTACAAGGAGAAACTAGTGCTTTAAAGACCGCAGGCTTCACAGGTGGCTCAGTGGTAGAGGACCCGCCTGGCAATGCAGGAGACCCTGGTTTGATCCCTGGGTTGGGAAGGAAGATTCCTTGAAGGAGGGCATGGCAACCTGCTCCAGTATTCTTGCCTGGAGAATCCCATGGCCAGAGGAGCCTGGCAGGCGACAGTTCCTGGGGTTGCAAAGAGTTGAACACAACTGAGTACTTTAGAGACACAAGGTATCATCTTATTCAGTCAAATGCACAGAGAAGTGATACCCTAGGATGTTTCACTGCTCTAACAAATCTGCAAATGGGCGTTGCCTCCTTCCCTAAGGACCGTCCCAGACAAGCCCCTGTTCTCCCGGTGGGGCTCAGAGCAGGGCGGGTCCCTGGGCTGCCATCCTGTGTCTCCCGCCTCCTCTGTCTTCCCTGTCCTGGCAGTCAGACTCTCATGGACACAGTGAGCCAGTGGACAGGATGATTTCTAACACTTTTTCAAGTTCTCCGCTTGTGACTTTGATTCCATGGTTTCTATCCACCCAGGAGGTGCACTCACAGGATCCTGATTCTATCGCTGGTCTAGGTATGAAGTAAAGGCCTCAGGCAGCAGCTGGCTCATAATCAGCAGCTTATTAAGGCTGCCCTCAAATATTCCGGGGAAGAGGTTGTGCAGTGATCGTTTCTGAAGGAGTCGGATTCTATCTGGGACGCACTGAGCCGCGTCTGCCAGGCAGGACAGAGTGGCTCCCTCACCTGCGGCTGTTACTGAACCAAGATAGAATTTTAGATCAGTAATGACTGCTGCTTACGGATTTTATAACTCAATCTGATCATCATAGCATATTAAGTATCACTTAAATAGCATCTCAAAAAGATTTCCTTGTGGAAGGTTCTTGGAAATTTAAAAAAAAAAAGCAACTTTTTTTTTTAAATGCTACATGAAGATTCTCAGGGCAATATCTGTCTGTGGCAGAGTACCTTCCAAACTTGGCTGGGCGTTATCTCAGGCCACACAGAGCTCACAGGTCCTCCCCATCCAGTGGGGAGCCTGCTTCCGCTTGCCATGAGCTCTGGCACCAAGGGCACCTCGAGCCTCAAGGAAACTCATTATCCAGTTGATCACTGTTTGCATATGAAACGAATCACCAACACGCCATAAAAATATCTTGAGGTCACTGACTGCCACGTGATCGCCTGTGATAACAATTTAAACAGGAAAACACCTGCGCAGTGTGCTAACTACAGCTCTGCCTCCTTCGAGGAGCACACGCAGACGTCTGTCTGAAAACAACAGCTGTCACTGCGGCAGACGGGGGCGGGGCGCCTGCAAGCCCCTAGGTGTCCGCTCGCTTGTCACTCACGGTGGTTCTGTTGTCACCGCCCCGTGCTGGCGAGGAGGCCGACACACAGACAGATGAGGACGGACACTGCCCCAAACCACACGGCTAGAAGGTGGGGACGGCGAGTTGATGCCACCTCCCGTGTACAAGGAGAAGCTGATGAGGTCTCACTTCCATCAGGCAGCTGGAAGCTCCAGGTTAAGTGTCAAATTCAACTGCAGCAACTGCTGCACAGTCAGCAAATGTACATGGGGCCTTACTTCATCTCCACCTGATTTTTTTTATGTTTCATTTCTTTGTGTGTTTTCTCAGAGTAAATTAACTCTGGCCTTGTAAAATAAAAACACACATATATGCATATATATATATATGTATGTATATATTCTTCTACCCACTTAAAATAGTGATGAAGAACCCGCCTGCCAGTGCAGGAGACATGAGAGATGTGGGTTCAATCCCTGGGTCAGGAAGATTCCCTGCAGGAGGACAATCCACTTCAGTATTCTTGCCTGGAGAATCTCATGGACAGAGGAGCCTAGTGGGCTATAGTCCATGGGGTCACAGAGAGTTGAACACAACTGAAGCAACTAAGTATGCATGCGTGCCACTTAAAATATATACATATATTAGTAATACATAATTTATGTGCTTTATAACTTTATACTTATATGTGCCGTGCTGTGCTTAGTCGCTTGGTCATGACCGACTCTTTGTGACCCCATGGACTGTAGCCGGCCAGGTTCCTCTGTCCATGGGATTCTCTAGGCAAGAGTACTGGAGTGGGTTGTCATGCCCTCCTTCAGGAGATCTTCCCGACTCAGGGATCAAACCTGGGTCTCCTGCATTGCAGGTGGATTCTTTGCCGGCTGAGCTACCAGGGAAGTCCTTATATACATATACTCAAATGTTTCTAATATGAGTACTTTCCCCCTAGACATTGAACCTGGACAATTCTATGTCCATTATCTGACCTGACGCAGTTCGGCCTCCTCAGGATCCCATGAGCCTGTGAGCTGCACTAGCGTCCATCCAGGGCGACAGGACTCCGCTGCTCTGACTTGGGAGATGAGCGGCATGTCTGGAAGGGACCACGGTCGCTCTGGAAAGAGCAGGACTGCCCTCTCTTGGAGACTTCTGTCCTCTGGGCATCGTCAGGGAGACCTGAATCTTCGGCCCGCCTTGGCTGAACCACCTGCCCTGCTTTAGTCCCCTGACTAGTGAGCTCTGGGGGAGGGGCTGGGGTGAGTGTCTACCTTCCCTCCTGCCTGGATTTCCAACCACAAGGCTAGTTTGTGCCGAGTGTGTGGGTGTGAGGTTCAACTGTCCCACCGCAGAACAGCCTGGTTCCCCAAATCCCAGGCAGCTCATGGTTCTCACAGGGTGTGATTGAGTCCTAAACTGTTTCTTCCTCTTTGGGTGACCAGGCAAAACAGTCCCAAGTGTATCCACCTGCAGCCCAAAGACAAACTACAGAAAGATTTCCAAGAGCGCGCCAATGAGTTATTAACTTAGATCTAAATCATTCACTAAAAATTTCCCAGGAAATGAAAAAGTAAATACAACTGCTAAGGAAGTCTGGGGCTTCCCAGGTGGCACAGTGGTAAATGCAGGAGACCCAGGTTCGATCCCTGGGTGGGGAAGATCCCCTGGAGAGGGCGTGGCAACCCCCTCCAGCATTTTTGCCTGGAGAATCCCATGGACAGAGGAGCCTGGTGGGCTACAGTCCATGGGGCTGCAGAGTCCAACACGCCTGAGCCCAGTAAAGTCTGCAGGGACTCCCCAGAGACAGAGGAAGTCCCTCTGGTCTGAGTTGTGCAACTCGTGGCTTGAGGCATGTGAGCCTGGCACTCAGCACCTGTGTGCGGTCAGTGCCGGTCAGAGCCTCTCAACTCTCTGTCGGGCCTCTACGTAGGACTCTCACAGAGCTGGCTTGACCTCCGCTGGGACTCTGAGGACATGCATTCCTCAGACTTGGGTTAGGAAAAGGCTAATGGCCTCCCCGCACACCTCACCCACCCCCGAGTTCTCTGACATGTGGACAAAATGATGCCCAGGAGCCTGAGGAGCATGGTTAAGTGGCTGCTGGTCACTCGTGGCTCACAGACCATCACGGGAGCACAGCTTCTTCTTGTGTTTAGGAAGTTTCTGTCTGGTCAGGGAAAGACCCAGTTGCTGATTTCTTTGGAGTGACATTAGTATACACTTCAGAATTTGACAAGAATTCATATATACGCCCCCCAAGAGCAGACAGTCAAGACTGATAGCCAAGATTATTTCAGCCTCTTTCCCCCTTATCACTCTAGACTGGGCGTCTTTGGCCCCCAGGAAGGCATTAGGATCGGGAGGTTATATGAAGTTCAAAAGCAGACATCTGACAGCTCCGCAGGGCCCACTCTGCATGACTCAGGAGAGCAGAGCACCAGGCCGGGGAGCCTGGGGGGGTCCCGTCCCGGGCCACCCCATCCACGGTCGCACTTCCCCCTTGCCGTGACTCAGCGGTGACGGCAGCTCTTGCCCTGAGGCTGACAAGCAGGGAACTCCTCCCCAGTCATCCTGATGGGCTGAGAGCCTGGCCTGTGAGCAGAACCTCAGATCAGCAGATATTTGAGCTGGTCTTACTGTTCAAGGCACTGGGAGCACACAGTCGACAAGACAGGCAGAAGCTGGCTGATGGCACGATTCTTCCCAGTAAAAAGCAAATCTAGCTTTGTACTGGGATGTTTGCACTTCCGCTGGTTTTCACATTCAACTCTAGATAATAAAAAACTCTCCAAATTGCAGATGGATCTGAGAAGGTTAAAGAGGGCTTCCTTTCAAAGTACTTCAGGAATTATACCACATTTATAACTTAAGGAAAAGGCTTATAATAGATTTTTTTCATGTCATACAGACATTATACACATGTATATATCAATAAAACTGTGTGTGGGCATGCTGATAGCAAAAGAGAAGGCTGATGTCGTTATGAATAATCCTAAAAGCAATTAATCTGCAGAATTATGATAAAGATGATGCTTACTTTAAAAATAAGCGAGCTTAGCCGAAACAACTCTAAAAACTTGCTCTTCTTTGTATGTAGAACCTAAAATTGGACACTTCTGTTTTGTCACTTTCTTTTATGTATTTATACACATATGCAGTTGGAATAGAAGGCTAAAGACACCTTTTAATCTAGAGGATTACAGGCAGCTTGAGTGTTAAAGTCACTGACACTCAGAGGCTCTGTACAGACTCACAGACTGTGCCCCGCTCTAGACCCCAAGGCACGCAGGCTGCTCTCCAGGCAGGCTGCCCCCTCTCCCCCTTCCTCTTCCCCCATGGAGTGCAAACCCCACCACCAAGAGGTGCTGGGCTGTTCAGGCCCCAAGAAAACCCCAAGCAAATCAGCACCCAGCAATGGCTCCTCTCCCGCCTGCCTATCTTGACTCCCCTACACCAATCCTCAGGACTTCATCTCTGGGCCTTTGGGTTGATTTTCACGGGCGCTTAAGATACTGAGAAAGTGGGGCAGTGGTAGTCTGCCTAGTCCCACCCTTCTTGTGTGCCACTCAACAATGATGGGATTGCAGAAAAGGAAAGGGTGTTTTTAATACAGCAGATAAATCGGGAACAAAATTAAAAACAAACAAACAAACAAAACTGGGGTGGATTTTCCTGCCTGATAAGTGAAGTGTGAAGAGACTCTTTTTTGGAAATAAGCAGAGACCCAGCCAGACCCTGAGGGGAGGCCTCGCTCTGTGACTAAGGTATGTCTTAGCAGCCAGAGAACAGCCCTCTGTTTTGATAAGCGAGCCGCCAGGAGCCGCCCTCTAGGAATACAAACACGTGGAGCAAGGAGCAACACCTAGGCCAGGTCTGCTCGAGTCCCAGCTCAGCCTGTGGCCCTGGGCGAGCCACCAGGCCCACCATCAGGCGGCGGAGGGGACCAAGAGTGAACGCACAAAAGTCGGTGGGAACCTGAGAGGCAACCTCCGTCTCTAGGGCGACGAGTAAGTAAACTTTTACAGAAAACATATTTCCCAACACCTCCTGAGTCACTGTTGGCAGTTACCATGAACTCCAGCGTGTCCAGGTCCTGGGACTACCGCTCTTCCTCGTTAGATAGTTCCTATGCGCACTGTGACCACTTCTGATGTCCACACCCAACTGATCAAATACGTGATTGGAGAAACAGCGTATAGCAAGGGGAAACCTGGGGAATCTCTGGTGTCTGTGGGCACAAAACAGCACGTGAAACCCAGCCAAGAGCACAAGCAAGACGGAGACGGGCACTGAGGGTGGCCAGGGCAGTCTCATGGCGGCGGAGCACGCGAGGGTGTTCTCAGGAGGTGGGTGGAGGGTACTTAGCCTCCAGGTTTCTGCACAGCCTGCTCTTCTAACAAGGAGAACAGATTCACAGTTCACTCATGTAATTAAAAAAGTAAGACCTTCTCCAAATGAGAATGTGTTTGCCCAGGATCACCATAGGAAATCACATGTTCTCATTTTCACATTACATACCAAACACATCACTGTCTTCCGAGATCTCCCGGGAAAGGTCACGAGTGTTTCTCTTCTTTTCATATTCTCTGTTAGTTTCACTGTCCTGGGGGGGAAAAAAAAAACACAACATAAACTCTTAAAATAACATGTTTTCCTCCTGACACATTTTGGAGCTGAGAAACAAATTCTCACATCCATCCTCAAGGTCTGAGGTGGAATTTCAGTTTAGGGTGTGGATTTCTGTACAGGATGTGGAATTCTGCTTTGTTTTCTCTGCCTGAGCATGCAAGCATCTGGAGGATGTATTTCCATACAGAAGAAACTGAAATGATTAAATTAAATAAGCTAGACATAATCCCATGTATCTCAGGAATGTGACTACTTGGTTCCTGTTTTTGATTGTGAGCTGAAACCATGGGATGGAATTGATACCAAAACGGATTCCCTTGCGTTCTAACTTTCTCCCAGTGGTAGCCCTGGGAGAGAAGAGGACATGGAACTACTGACTAGTTCAAAACTGGGAAAAGAGTACATCAAGGCTGCCTATTGTCACCCTGCTTATTTAACTTATATGCAGAGTATATCATGAGAAAGACCGGGCTGGATGAGTCACAGGCTGGAATCAAGATTGCCAGGAGAAATATCAAGAACTTTAAATATGCACATGATACCACTCTAATGGAAGAAAGTGAAGAGGAACTAAAGAACCTCTTGATGAAAGTGAAAGAGGAGAGTGAATAGGCTGGCTTAAAACTCAACATTCAGAAAACTAAGATCATGGCATCCAGTCCCATCACTTCATGGCAAATAGATGGGGAAACAATGGAAACAGTGACAGACTTTTATTTTGGGGGGCTCCAAAATCACTGCAGATGGTGACTGCAGCCATGAAATTATAAGAGGCTTGCTCCTTGGAAGAAAAGCTATGACCAACCTAGGCAGCATATTAAAAAGCAGAGACTAATTACTTTGCTAACAAAGGTCTGTCTAGTCAAAGCTGTGGTTTTTCCAGTAAACATGTATGGTTGTGAGAGTTGGACTATAAAGAAAGCTGAGTGCCAAATAATTGATGCTTTTGAACTGTGGTGTTGGAGAAGACTCTTGAGATTTCCTCGGACTGCAAGGAGATCCAACCAGTCTATTCTGAAGGAGATCAGTCCTGAATATTCATTGGAAGGACTGATGCTGAAGCTGACGCTCCAATACTTTGGCCGCCTGATGCAAAGAACTGACTCATTAGAAAAGACCCTGATGCTGGAATGACTGAAGGCAGGAGGAGAAGGGGACAACAGAGGATGAGAGGGTTGGATGGCATCACTGACTCAATGGGCATAGGTTTGGGTAAACTCCGGGAGTTGGTGATGGACAGGGAGGCCTGGCGCGCTGCAGTCCATGGGGTCGCAAAGAGTCAGACACGACTGAGCGACTGGACAGCAGCAGCAGCCCTGGGGGAGATTCCCTTCCAGGGTGCAGGACTGATGCTAATGTCCTCAACCCACCTGGGCCTCTGAGGGGAGGGGCTGGGCTGGCTGGGTCTCCATCCTGTCTACTCTGGGAACCTGCACCCTCAGAGTTGGAGTTTCTTCCCTCCCTTCCCCCACTCCCTCTGCTCTTTTATGAAGACCATGGTGCCTTTTTTCGGGTGTGAGAGGACTCCTTGTCTTTTTTCTTGTTTATGTCAAATTTTTTTCCCCCCAGGGTGCTTTTTGAATTTTAAAATTTAAGTGCACAGAATAGATGTGGTTCAGTTCCTATTTTAAATCAATTTTATGGTATTTAATTATTTTCCTATGGAATGCCTGAGCTTGACATCAAATTCAAAAAGCACTGAAAAGGTCACGGGGAGACGAGTAGGCTCCCTGGGCACCTCCCAGCTGCCACCCTGCCTGCGGGTGAGGTTCTAGCCTCTGTCTTCCTCAAAACAGCCTGGGCTCATTTCAGCCATTGCCCAAGTTCACTCCCTTCCTCCTCCTTTTTGTGTTTATGTAAATGCTGCCACACTCTGGATATGGCTCTGCTTCTTGCTCTGTCACTGAACCAGGAGTCCTGGAGAGGGTGTCCCTGAGGACACTCTGTCCTGGTCAGCAGGGACCTAGCCTGCATCACAGCGTCACTCTTCCCAGGTGACCAGGCTCCAGCCCAGGACCCTGTGACCTGTTATGACTGATGCTGCCTTACTCCTTGCTTGCTTGCTCAACGTTGCACAAGACACATTTCTGGAGGCTGAAAGAGTCAAACCGTAATCTTTTAAAGACAGTGCCTAACTTGGCTTCTGGCCAGACCGTGGGCAGCCTGCCTCGCCGAGCTCCCCTCCCTGCTGCTTCACTCTCTGGCCTCCATGCGCGCTTCGCGTCGCTATCTTTCAGATCATCCCTTCCACCTGACCTGGGGGTTCAGGCCCTCACTGAGCCCCACCCCAACGTCAGTGGCTTCCCTGTCTCCAGTCCCCTTCTTGTGTCCCCCCTCCCTCCATCCTGTAGATCTGAGCTGGTCTCTACTGTAGACCAATATGCCCCATCCCTGTCTCCCCACCAACACTGTAAACTTTTTGAGGATGGGATATTGCCTGATAAATCTTTCTAGCCCCAAACCTGGCACAGCGCCTGGTCCCCCACAAGTGCTGGAGAGAAAACTTCAATTTTATGCTGTTTAAGAATAGCTTGAGGGCAGGAGGACAAGGGGACAACGACAGAGGATGAGATGGTTGGATGACATCACTGACTCGATAGACAGGAGTTTGAGCAAGCTCTGGGAGCTGGTGATGGACAGGGAAGCCTGGTGTGCAGCAGTCCATGAGGTCACAAAGAGTTGGACACGACTGAGTAACTGAACTGAAGACTAGTTTTAAATGGCTAAGTTCTGTTTTAGCAGAGGGAGCCAATGTAGTATGTATTTTTTCATATCTACCTATTTATTTTTAGAAGAGAGTAAAACCTGGAACAGAAAGAATTTTGTGATAGATTCATTCATCAGCTATAAATTCTTGTTATCTGTGTTGGTTTCACGTCTCCCTTCTATGCTGGTACGAATATCAGGCGCTGTGCTATGCTAAGTCATCTCAGTCATGTCTGCCCCTTTGAGACTCTATGGACTGTAGCCCGCCAAGCTCCTCTGTCCATGGGATCCTCCAGGCAAGAATAGTGGGGTGGATTGCTCCTCCAGGGTATCTTTCCCACCCAGGGTTGGAACCCGAATCTCTCCTGCATTGGCTGGTGGGTTCTTTACCACTAGTGCCACCTGTGAAACCCATCAATATCATATCCTTCACTAACTACAAAATAATAAGCTTTATTGGAGAAGGGGTTAATTAAATACAATTTAGCTGTTACTGTAAATCATTGTGGATATTTTTTTCCACATTTTAAAATCAGGAATTTTGCTCCTGCAAAATCAATGATGTCTTCTAACTAGAATGGACGGCGTTTTCCTTCTCGGTAAAACTCAGTAAAACAGTGCTGAGGGTCAGGGATGATGGTTCAGAGGAAAAGCTTGATATTTCAAGCAAATCATTGTGCTTTCAGTGAATGGAGGTTTATGATATGGTCACACAGCTTCCTCACATCCATGGGTGAGGCTGGAGTGGCATCGTGGTGAAGAGATGCTTCGTGTCTCACACCATGCCTCAAGCAGCCTCTGGGCTCTCGTAACAGGGCGCCCTTCCATCAGAGCGCCCACAGGTGCTGCCCCCAGCAGTGATACAGGCAGGACTGTGGAAGCACCTCCCCCTCTGCCCCCACCTTCTCCCTTCTCCGTACCAACCCTCTACTTGAGTAAACCTCTCTCCCCCACACCATGGAGCACGAAGGTGTGTGGAAAGTACATGCTGCCCTGGGAAATTTACTGACTAATTTCTGTCCAAAGAAAAGAACTTCTTTCCGAGACCTGATACTGTTGCTATTCGTGAGTATAAAAAGCATCCTTATAAAGAACACACTTTCAATTAGCAAAATGTCCACAGGTGACACAAAGAAAATAAAGGTGATGTGTCTCAAATGGAACGAAATTTTCATGATAAAGAAGAGCTTCCTGTAAGTTATAAAATGTGATAAAGGGCTCAGCCTATAACAGGGTCAGGCCCAGGACATGCAGACCCCAAGTGTCCTTATCCCAGTGCATCCCGATTCTTAAGTTGTGTCTGTGACTGTAAATCTCTGAGTGCGTTTCAAGCTGTTAGGACTTCTTTGTAATATTTGTGGCAGTTTCCCCTTCCATCAGCCTAACAGTGTAAGAATCCACTTACTTTCCCCTGTGAATTTTAGGGGAAAATACAACAAGCAAAACTCCCATGATCACCAAGGAGATTCATTATTCAACAACGTTGGCACAATGTTCATCTCAGTTGAAGCAGTTTGCTGTGCTTCCTAACCATCATGTCCAATTCCCTGGCAATAGGCCCCATCCTTTCAAGTGTCATTTTTAGAGATTTTCTTCTACTTGGTACAGCTACTGACACACACACACACAGTTATGGAGGAAAAGCTGCCTTTTGTCAGCCCAGCCTTTTTATAAGACTGACAGTCTCAGGGTGGCAATTTTAGGAGGAATGACCCAGAGGATAAGCTGCTGATCATTATAGAAACTTCTGACAAATAACAAGAAAGCTCTGGGGGAGGGGTAAAAAAAACCCACTGCAGGCACATTTTTTAGAAGTTAAAAAGTTTATAAAAGTTCTGATTCAAACTAGAAAACATATCAGGACAGGAAAGGTGTTGAGACATTTATAAAGTGACATTCTAAACTGCAAAACCAGGTACATGTTAGACTTGGAGACATGGTCCACTATAGATTGCTTAAAAAAAAAAGAAGTGAGAAATGGTTTTGAGAAGTGTGCAGTCCCTTAAAAAAAGACACTTCCTGAACTGCCACGACACTTGAGTGGGCATCATGGGTTTAGATGCAGGGGAAGTCTTATCTGGTTTTATTTCCTCAATTATCTTCCCATTCACTCATCGATTCCCATGAGGACCTTGTCGCAGGAGCCGAGGATGTGAGGAGTGTGAAGGCGTGGGCCTCCGTGGGGAGCTCCCATGTTGCAGACAAAATTCAAAAAGAAAACCAGAGAACCATCCGGCCAGTCCCTATCAGATCAGCCCCATTTAAACTGGTCCTGGGTTGGGTGAGCCAGCTTGCTGAGTGAGCATCACGCTTACTTTTTCGGAGATACTCTAGGAAAAATGCACGGTGTGATCCACCACACTCAGTTCCTCGGATGCTGAGCCAGGTAAGTTTCACTGGTCACCCACTCCTCCCTCTCCCATGATGTTCCCTCCGTATCTTAGGCTTGACTGATGTCATCGTCTTAAACAGAAAGAAGAAACCCAGCAGAGATTTCATTACAGGTTCAGCAGCGGCACATTCGCCACACTCCGCATCCACGTTTCAGCCTCTCAGGCTTGCCTGACAGAACACAGCCTGGTTGGAGCCACAGAGCTCTGGGTACCAGTCACCATCCAGCATTATAACCCTCATCAGAGAAGTCTCAGGGTGCCACACGCATCTTTGACCTTAGTCATCGTGGAGGGGGTGTTGTTCTTATTGTTTGGTTACTAAGTCATGTCTGACTCCTTCTGACCTCATAGACTGCAGCACGCCAGGCTCTGCTGTCCTCCACTATCTCCCAGAGCTTGCTCAAATTCATGTCCACCGAGTCAGTGATGCCATCCAACCATCTTGCCCTCCACCTCCCCCTCTCCTATTGCCTTTTCTTTCCCAGCATCGAGGTCTTTCCCAATGAGTCAGGTCTTGATTGTACCAAATCATGATTTGCACAAAAACTAAGAACCGGGTCTCTGAGGACCATTTCTTGTACCTGAATCCAGCCCCCTCAACCCCAACATGGGTAACTTTGGAAAACAATTGAAGTTCCCTCTACTTCATTTGCTCGAGTGTGCAAGGAACATCATGACGCAGAGGTTTCTAGCTGTGTGATTAGGAAATTCCTATGAACAGAGGACTTTTTAAAATATTCCTGTTTCATCAGAGGAAAGGTAGAGAAGACTTCCTATAACATTGGGGCGATAATTCCCAGAGACAGAAAGAGTGACGGGAACAAGGGGGCGTCTTTGCACACTGTCTTCTGCTGGGGTCACTGATTTCATGTGCGCTTTCTGACACGAGCCTTCTTCCCGCTGTTTTCTCCCTGGATGTCCAGCCGAGGCCTCAAGCAGAGGGTGGACGCAGCTCCAGGGTCAAAGAAGGCAGAATGTCCCTGGTGGGAATCCTGAGTGCTGACTTGCATCCCTGGAGCTGGAATGTCACCCCTCTCCAGGGTGGTTGCCCTCTGATACCCCTGAGCTGCCCGTGACTCCCAGGAGCTGGCGTGGGCTTGGCCACTGGGGTCACCCAGGACACTCCCCACCCAGGATCCTCCCAGGAAGGCACTCTGCTGGTGGAGAGAGGAGCCCATGGAGCAGCGACCTGTGAAGGGGGTCAGGCAGGCACCTGGGGCGGAAGGCAGTGTGCTAACCAGCCAGGCCCAGGCTCCAGAAACACTTTGTGTTTTCAAGGAAAATTGAGGACTCTCTCTAAGGGAAACTCTCTCTCTCTCTGATTCAAGAAGCAAATCATTCCTTTCACACTCAGAATAAATTGAGGCCCCGTAGAGCTGGCCGCGCACGTGTTTAGCTTCAGTTCCCATCGTCTGCTCTCAGTCACTTCTCAGAGACCTCAGCTGCCAGCAGAGAGGGCAAGGGAAGCAAGGAAACCATCCGGCCGACGACCAGCCAGCCAGGGCAGTGTGGGCGCTCCAGGGACCAGAGTGAGGCGGGGAGGATGGAATCTACAGGTGTTTTCTGTGGGTGGAAAAGTCCTGTGTGTTCCTTCTGGCTGGGGGCTAGGGGCTGGGGGCTCAGTTAGTAAAGAATCCACCTGCAGTGCCGGAGACTTGGGTTTGATCCCTGGGTTGGGACGATCCCTTGGAGAACGAAATGGCCACCCACTCCAGCATTCTTGCCTGGGGAATCCCATGAACAGAGGAGCCTGGCAGGCTACAGTTCATGGGGTGCAAAGAGTCAGACAGGACTTGGCGACTAAACCACCACCACATGTTCCTGTTACTTAAGTCTGGTGATAAACTTTGTTTGAAACCATTAAAGTACTAAAGTACAAGCACCAGAAAAAATCATGTGTGTGTTTGTGTACGTGTGTGTGTCTGAGTGTGTGCGTGCCTGTGAGTATGGATGTGTAACTGTATATTGTTAGCAAACTATTAAGAAGTGTATAAAATACTTCTGATTACTCTGTGCTTATTACTCAGCATTTTTGGTTTATTTCTTAAAATAAACAAGGATCATAGTCTTATTCTTGCTCTTGGCTGGATTTGGACAAGTAACAGAAGATACCAGCAAAACACTGACAGCTTACGGGATCAAAGTAAAAACTAGGAAGAAAAATGAAAACTGCTTACTCTGGTAACAAAATGGCACAGCCGCTGTGGGAGAGTCGGCTGGCCTCTCAGAAGCAGAGTTACTTATTTGACTCAGCACGTGCGTTCTCTGTATACACCCAGGAGAAATGGAAAACATATGTCCATGCAAACACACACACACATGTTCATAGCATCACGATTCACAATCCCAACAGGTGGGAACAACCCAAATGTTCACCAACCAATGAATGGATAAGTAAAACATGGCATTTTCCTACAGTGGAATATTATTCAGCAATAAAAAGGGATGACGTACTGACATTGAGAGGGTAACAGGCAGGAAGGCCAGGGGTCTCCAAACGGAGGAAATAGCCTGCAAGTGTCAGACATTTTTTCTCTCTCTTAAGTGGCAGGAGGAAACAAACTAGCTATATTTTTTCCTTCACTATACCCCACTCCAGTACTCTTGCCTGGAAAATCCCATGGATGGAGGAGCCTGGTGGGCTGCAGTCCATGGGGTCGCTAAGAGTCGGACACGACTGAGCAACTTCACTTTCATGCATTGGAGAAGGAAATGGCAACCCACTCCAGCGTTCTTGCCTGGAGAATCCCAGGGACGGGGGAGCCTGGTGGGCTGCCATCTATGGGGTCGCACAGAGTCGGACACGACTTAAGTGACTTAGCAGCAGCAGCATACAAATTTAAAAGGAGGTTTCTCTTAAAATACTGTGTTGCCATAATAACACCTGGTTTCACCTGAAGTTAACTATTCTCAAACCTAGAGATAACCAATGCCTTTTTCTTATGGAAATGTTTATCTTAAGCTATGCTAAAATACTATGCATTTACCCCAAACTCTGTCTTCAAGTTGGTTCCGCCTTTTGGCTCAGAACCTACTTGACAAACCAGTATGTTACACTCAGATATTGTTCCTCTAATCTATGTAAATGAAACTATTTGTATGGTGATCTGCCCTTCTTCAAGATTCAAGTTAATCATTTTATGGCCCAGGATGAACCATTTGGTGCCAAGATTATCCCAAAATGCATCTTATGGGTGAGGGGTCTGGTGCCATTCTGAGTTTTAAGACATTCCTCTCTGTCATTAACAGACTGCTGGTGACTATATAACATCCAGCTGAAGACTAGCAGGGGGATACTCTTTCTGTCCCCCTTCTGATGCCTATGTCAGAAGCTTTCTCTATCCCCTTTATACTTTAATAAAACTTTATTACACAAAAGCTCTGAGTGATCAAGCCTCGTCTCTGGCCCCGGATTGAATTCTTCTCCTCCGGGGGCCAAGAATCCCGGCGTCTTTGCGTGATTCAACAACAACCTTTCAACATGTGCTACAACATGGATGAGACTTGAAAACATTACGTCAGTGAAAGAAGTGAGACACACACACACACACACACACGTTATATGATTACATACATAAGAAATGTCCAGAACAGACAAATCTATAGAGACTGAAAGCACATTAGTGGTGGCCTGGGGCCGGGGGGTGGGGGTGGGGGGATGGGTAGAGTGATTAACTTGAATAGATTTATGACTAAAGGCACCAAAAATGCTTCCTGCTCAATACTGTGGACTCCAGAGGAAAAGAATGCTGACCTTATGACTCTCAATGAGATGAGACTTCAAATCTAGGGCCCCTTTCCTAGATTTGCCTGGAAAACATAAGAATAATTTTTGATAATATGAGTATATAAAAAATCTAGGATTTTTAAAAGTTAAGAAGCTATATGAGAAAAACGAAAACATATGTCCACACTAAAACTTGTCTGTGAGTTTTTGTTCATAGTGGTTGTTATTTATAGTAGCCAAAACGTGGAAACAAACCAACTGTCCATCGGTGGATGAATGGATACATAAAATGTGAAATATCCATACAAAAGATATTCAGTTCAGTTCAGTTCAGTTCAGTCGCTCAGTCGTGTCCGACTCTTTGCGACCCCATGAATCGCAGCACGCCAGGCCTCCCTGTCCATCACCAACTCCCGGAGTTCACTCAGACTCACGTCCATCGAGTCCGTGATGCCATCCAGCCATCTCATCCTCGGTCGTCCCCTTCTCCTCCTGCCCCCAATCCCTCCCAGCATCAGAGTCTTTTCCAATGAGTCCTTATTTGACCTTAAAAAGGATGACACAGACTACACTATGGACGACCATTGAAAATGTCATACTGCCTGAAAGAAGCCTGAGAGAAAAGACCACATATTAAATGGTTACATTCAGACAAAATGTCCAGAGTACAGAAATCTAGAAGCAGTGGTCACGTACGGCTAGGGGCTGGGAGGCTGGGGGGATGAGTGACACCTGAAGGGAACAATTCTTTCCTGAGGTGAGGAACAGGTTCTGAAATCGACTGCTGTGAGAGTCCCACACATCTATGACGAAACTAAAACATATCACTGAACTGTACAGACTACACAGGCGAGTTGTACGGCACGCGCAGCACATCTCAGTGGAGATGTTTAGAAAGCATGGATGCTTTGCAGGTGGTTTTAAGGACACACTGCCACAGCACTGAAAGGAATTCAGCACTGCACGTCTGAGGCACTTGCGGCCCTATTATCTCGGATTAGGAAATGATCCTTTTACTACTTACTTTTAAAGCCACCCTCTCTGGAAGACCATTTAGTAGCATAACTATGACCGCAGTGTTGTGTAAATAAGCCATGCAAAGAAAGGAGCTCGGGACTTTATTTCATCACCGACTGTCAGAAGTCAGAGCAGCGTAAATCTTAACGAGTGTCGCAGTAAAACTGCCGACTGAGGCCTGTTGTGCAACTGGACACGCTACCATCTGCTGTAGGGATGCAGGTATCCTGCTGCTGATTTCTGTAAGCCACCGCTCTATCGGCTGGTTAAGTAGCATGAGAAGGACGCCGACACAGGGCAGGCATGGCTCGGGGGAGAGAGGGAGGTGGGTTTTAGCGGAGCTCTTTTACTGAAAGAGTTTGATGGTTGGGTGACTAGAAAGTTTAATTAAAATGCACTTAAAGCTAACTCACAGAAGGACATTCATTTAGCTCAAACGGATAGTCTACAGTAACTGAAAACAGAACGAGGTAACGGAAAATTCTGACTTTCTTCATCTGAAGGTGAACTCACGTCATTCAGTTTCATAGAATGAAGACCTCTCCTGCGTACTCTCCTTGAACTTGTTGCTCTGAGCCTGCACGTGGGTATTCAGCTGCTTCCTTGATGGAGACAGGATGAAGCGCGGAAGACTAGTACTGGAAGATGCGTCTTTGCTTAAAGGACAAACACGCTGATGTACCAGGTTCCAACCATTTTTCTGAATATAAGCCTCACCTCTGCCTCCTCTGTTTCCTCCTTCCACACAAAATGGGCATAATGACACCATGTAGCTCCTGGATTATCCTGAACATGAAATAGTCCATACGTGCCGTGACTGTAACAGAATCTGACCCTCAGCTAGTATGGTCGCTGCTCGACTTCATCACTACTGATTTTACTATATGCATTTTCTGTTTTTTTTTTTCCCCCACATTTTGGTAAAGGCAGAAATAAAATCTTCATAAGGAAAAATCAAGCTTTAATGTGCCTGTTAATGCAACAAGATTGAGAAATAAACGGAAGAGAGATTTCACAGAGAACTCAGATTGCGCCTGTGTTCTGGTTCCCTTGCTCAAAAGGAACACACTTGTTTTGCAAAATGGAATTGCCACTTGCCTCTGTGGTGCTTTTCTTCCTAGCTGAGTTCCATACGCACGATCATCCAGGCGGATCCCCGAAACAGAGAACCTGCTCAGACTCGCTCCAGGAATCAGAGGAACAGTCAGACCGAAGCTGGTTTCCACCCGATCAAGAGCAAGATGAGTCACCTGAACTTGATTAAGAAACCAAGTGCCTCTCAAGAACCTGATACACACAGGTGACGGATGTCGATCACCAAGACCACTGGGACCGATCCCTTGCTCCGTCTAGAGTGTGTGCTTGACACTGTGCAAATGCACACTCAGGTATTTCTAGCAAAAGTAAGGGCTCCCGCAGGGCTTGAAGTTCACTACCGAGGTCAGCTTGGATGCCTCCCACTGACCAGGCCGCACCCAAGCTGGCCCTGGGGTGAAGCGCTGCTGACTTGCTGGCCATGCTGGTGTCCAGGGGCCCGGGAGGTGTGGGCACAGGCGGGCCAGTCTTCGTTCCCACAAGGTGTGCATTGCAGGGTGGAAGGGAGCCAGCCAGGGAAAGAGAATGAGCCCAGGGGTGTGGGTGGACACCAGCTTGAGGGGCACACGATGAGCAGCTGGAAGAGGGGGTCTGCAGCAAGGGGGGGAGGGTGGCGGGTGCAGGTGGGGGGGACGGGGGTGGGGGCCAGGTCCCCAGTGTGCCGGCAAAGACACTCTGCAGACTGAGTCGGAAAGAGGCATTGTCCCCCCAACACACTCAGAAACAGTTTATTTTAAAATTCTGAGACGCTGTTTTTTTGTGATTTAGTTCAGCTCGGAGAAGGTCAAGTGTGAACACACACACGTCTGTGAATAGCCCGGGCTGCAGCCACCCTCACTCTCCAAGGGGAATTAGAGTAATTAACAACTTGCCTTATTTATTCGCTCACGACTTACATTTGGTTACATATGACATGTGCAACAGCATAATTTAGGACATAGTAAATAAGAGACTTTGTTTTTCAAGTATCAAAAGTCATGGAAACAATAATGAAGTTTATCTACACTTCTGTTTAACCATATGACAATTAAATTAATGTGCATATCAAATCTCAATTAGGACCATCGTGTGTTAGATTCGTCCGAGTGCAGAGCTCGGGCTGAGCCTGAGAAGATGTCCACACAGCTGCCAATGGGTATTTTGCAGTTTGGAGGCTGGTGGACGAGAAAATGTCCCCCACCCTCACACACACACACAGAAAGATAAATTTTCATTAATGTATTCCGGTCTCTAAAATCTCTCAGATTTAAACTTTAAAGCCACATTGCTTTAGTCATGAGTGAAAAGGACAGGAAGCATCACTTTAAAATCTAGATTTTTAGGTTTTGCTTCATTTAAAACATTGTAAGAGTGTTTGATTAATTTTTTAAAAAGCTTTTCCTTAATAACAAAGCAAGTGCAGAGTTTTTGATACGAAAGGACACACTTTTCACTGTCAGAGTTGGAAATAAACTTGTCCTCAAAGATAAAATGACACGGTGGCCTTTCTGAAATTACCTGGCAGAGGGTCAGAAACAGCAGCTCGGGAGCTGCCCGTGGGCACCCCAAGTGGCGAGCCCAAAAGAGACTGGGGATTAAAAACATGTACCACCCACGCCCTCTCCCCAGCCAGTCCACCCGGACCCCCTAAAGGAGGGCGCTCAGTACACTCTCCATTCCTGGGCAATCTAACTCTTCTGCCCTCTTCCTGCTTAAATTCAAGTCCCTAACAATTCACGAAATCTTGTCTGCGGTGCCACGCTTGCAACTATATTCTCAATCCAATGCAAACCCTGAACTGAACCTGAATACGATTTTCAGGCCAAGTGTATCCATCTCGAGCTCAAATACTTCCCCAACTTGAAAGAAAACAAACTATTCACTGAAGTCAGCATTGCCTCAGCTTGTTCCGTGCTGCGTGTCTGATGACGGGCCAACGTCTCTGGCCTCCTTGCCCTGTCCCGTCAACTCTCAGAAATGATTCAGTGTCATAGACGCAGGAACACAGGAGTCAGGGGCTGGGACAGGGAGCGAAGGAATGCAGAAGGAACGCCTATGAGGCCAGCTGAAAACAAGAAGATAAACAGGTGCCTCGTAGGTCACCGGGCTCCTGACCTGTGTGATCAGCTGCTGGGCGCCCAAGAACGTGACTGTGAGGAGAGAAGGCTCATGGCGGGGTGGGAGGGGTGGGGCTGGACATCCGAGAGCCATTCGGGGGTGGGCTGCTCTGCTGTAGTTTCATCCAGAGGACAAGTTTATTGTCACGTTGTTTATAGTTAATGACTGGTGTTCAGTGTGTCACTTTTCTTTAAAATAGTTTCCCAGTTTGTTTGTTTCCATTTAGGTGTGTGTGTGTGTGTCTGTGTGTGCGTGTGTGTTGAGGGCAGGGCAAGGTGGAGGACGTGCAATACAGAATCTATGATCCATCTCAGAAATGTCTGACAGTGTGTCACTTCTACTGAACGACTCTTGCGGCCCAAAGTCAGCTCTTTGCAAATGTGTTCGTGGTTTCTGATAAAAGCTAAGTGTGCTCAACCCTAATAAGCCCTACGGTAGGGTGACAGGACACAAAAGATGTGCACTGCAGGGGACTCCACGCCCCTGGGGTTTCAAGCCCTAAACCCTCAGCTGGGGGCTGCAGGTCCCCTCAGGGCCTGTGCTTAGCAGGTGAGCAGAGACATTACTTTGTCAGCAAAGGTCCGTTTAGTCAAGGCTATGGTTTTTCCAGTGGTCATGTATGGATGTGAAAGTTGGACTATAAAGAAAGCTGAGCACCGAAGAATTGATGCTTTTGAACTGTGGTGTTGGAGAAGACTCTTGAGAGTCCCTTGGACTGCAAGGAGATCCAACCAGTCCATCCTAAAGGAGATCAGCCCTGGGTGTTCTTTGGAAGGACTGATGCTGAAGCTGAAACTCCAGTACTCTGGCCACCTCATGCGAAGAGCTGACTCATTTGAAAAGACCCTGATGCTGGGAAAGATTGAAGGCAGGAGGAGAAGGGGATGACAGAGGATGAGATGGCTGGATGGCATCACTGACTCGATGGTCATGAGTTTGAGTAAACTCTGGGAGTTGGTGATGGACAGGGAGGCCTGGGGTGCTGTAATTCATGGGATAGCAAAGAGTCGGACATGACTGAGTGACTGAACTGAACTGAAGTGAACTGCAGGGAGGGCCCCTGGGCAGGGGTCCATGAGGCCATCCTGGGAGGGGTGGGGCTGGCCTGGGGCCGAGCTCGGGTGGAACGCAGCCAGGTGGGGTCATGAATCAGGGCTGCTGAGCTGCCTTCTGCGGGTTTATGCTCCCTGGGGCACCACTTCGTCACTGCCTCATTATTTTTATGAGGGCTGTTGAGGGGGCGGTTTGCTCACTAATGACACCCGTGTCTCACGCCTCACTCAGGTCTGTTTGTGAGGCCCATGGCTGCCCAAACAACAAAGGTTGGTTGTTCGTGTACATGTTCTGAGCTTTTCAGAGGCAACAAAATGCCCCCTCACAGTCCTTACAAATCAGAATCAAGCGTAGGCTTGTGCTCGGCACCCAAGACTGCGACGACAGACTGTCTTCCTTCCCCTTGGAGCGCAGGCGGGTGCTGACCCCGCACGTCCAGGCCCGGCTGTGAAGTGAGAGCTCAGAAGTCTCAGCAAGGCTGCGCTCTCCTGCTGCTGAGAAGCGCTGCTTCTCAAACGCGACGTTCCTCACCCTCCCTGGGGATACTGCCGTCCCTTGGGGCCCAGAGGACAGCTGGGAGACTACACCCCCTTCAGAGGCGGCCCTGGGTCCTTCAGTGCCGATTTCACAAGTTCGGCCTGGACGAGGTCGTTCATTTTATACCCCTGTGGGTCCTCCTCAAGTCAGATACAGATCCCATGCTGATTTCTCCACGACTCGAATCAGAGACTATTGATCACTCACAGATTTTGGAAGGCCTCCTTGAAAGGGCGCATTTTCTACATGATTTTATTTCTCTTTTCAAGAGCTCACTGAAGTTCTAGCACCAAGCAAGTCAGGCGGGCAGCCTTCTACAGGAAGTGCAGGAAACCCGGAAGCAGTTAGACGCATGGATGCTGTTTGCCACGTGCGTCTCCCAGTCCTGCAGCAGGTGGCCCCCTTGGGTGGGGACGGGGGACCTTCATGGCCGAGGTCTGAGGCTGGAGCTCACGGCGCTGACCTCTGCAGCTGCTGGTACTTATGAGGGTGTGTTTTCGGAGGACTTTACCTTCTGAACTCCATATTCACTGCTGTACAAAATCGTATGACTTTGAGAGAGGCCCCGGTGTTCGCCATTGACAAGAAGGAGCTGATGTGAGCCTGCCAGGTTCTGGGGATGCTGGAACAAAGGGTAGGCGCGTCAAGCACAGTGGGACCACACTGCCCCTTGAGACATGCGGATCTTAAAATCTAAGTCCTTTCAAAATCAGTAACATTGAAGATTTGGTTCTTGGGTTGTACCATGTGCTTCTCAGCCATGCGTGTCATGTGACTGCCCACCGGGTGGCTGGGGCGCAGGGCAGCAGCTCCTGCAGGTCTGCATGGTGAGGAACTGACGCAAGGCAGCTACTGGATGGCGTGCCGTCTGCCCACCAGGAGGTGGTTTGTGAAGCGAAGTGTTGGTCGCTCAGTCATGTCCGACTCTTTGCAACCTCCTGGACTGTAGCCTGCCAGGGTCCTCTGTCCATGGGATTCTCCAGGCAAGAATACTGGAGTGGGTAGCCATTCTCTTCTCCAGGGGATCCTTCCAATCCAGAGATCGAACCTGGGTCTCCCGCATTGCCGGCAGATTCCCAACCACGTGAGCCCCCAGCAGAGCCTGGAAGGTGGTTTAATGCCCCACCGTTGCGGTGAAGGGGGATTCCTGATAGGTGCATGTGTGTGTGACACAGATGGGCACACGAGCGGAGATGGAGGGAGATAGGCAGACGGAGGACTCTGGGACCGGTGCGGACAGATCCGAGTGCAACTGTGCCCGTATCTCACGATCTAGGGCTTTCTCAGACGCTGACTAGGTGTTTCCGCATATCTGAGTATCAGACTAGATTGGTAAGTGTCTTCAGGGAAATACTTTCTATTTTTCTGCCCTCTAAATTTTAAAACATCTCTTATTTAGCTTAGTAACTACTTGAGTTTTCCAAAAATAGTTATTCAGTTCTCACCTGAGACAATGGAATTACCCGAATATGGCTGACAGTTGCCAGCACAGAACAATGGCTCCCTGCTCGAAGGCACGGCAGCCCTGTTGTGTGGGTCTGGGCGACCCGACCCGATGGGAGAGTCTCTTAGCAAACCCGCTTCCCGTGCAGTGTGGTAGTCATGGCGATAGTGGTTGGTTCAGGAGGAACCGCAGGAGGAAGCCTGACGTGGGGAGAAAACACCCTGGCTTTGGGGTTTAAAGGCCCCACTTGTGCTATCCTCAGGGCAGGTGGCGGGGACGATATCCTGCCCCGGGGCTGGGACCCTCAGGTGAACAGTGCTGGCCTGGAGCTGGCAGTGTGGGTGGGGGGTGTGTGGCGCACTGGATCCCCCCAAGAGCAGCACCCGCTGGGGCAAGGACACACACATCTGCGAGTGAAGCCTCAGGGCTCTTAGTTTCCGTGTGGGTGGAGAAAGGACGGCGGGGACCCAGCAGCAAGTGACGGCTTCAAGTAGAAAGCTTCCTCTGGAGGCCGGGGTGGCAAGTATGGGGCCTCCTGCATCAGAGAGACCACTGACGGCACCCCACATTTGGGGCAAGATGATGCTGGATCACGGTTCTGTAAAGGAATACACTGAGGCACAAACCCCCGGGGGGAGAACCCGTCCCACAGCAGGGATGTGGCAGGTTTGCAGGAAAGTTATTTTCCTGGCAAATTTACATGTTCATCTCTGCCCTGGTGGGGAGGGCTGAGCTGCTTGGTGCTTCTGTATGTATTTGCAAACTCCGTCTCTCACTTCTCAGAGTGTCGCTGGCACAGCATCCCAAGGGCTCATCAGACAGTGGGGTTTGATGATTAAATACCGAACAGCTTCCCCAGGGCTATGATTATCCCTGGAGGGGCGGCCAGCACGCTCTGGGCTTGGAGGAATAGCTCAAAGAGCTAATCAGTTTAATTGGAAACACAAAACAGACTAACCAGTTACTCCCTGCTGTAAAATTCCGACAGGCATCTGAATTCTGCAATTGCTCTCGACCTTGTTTCTCAGCATGGTATCTTTTTTCTTAAGTTGATTAAATGGAAAAATCCAGAAACATGGCCAGGAACCTTTGGGGAAATTTTGTGGGCCAGATACCACTGCCAGGAATAGTATGGAGATCCCACAGGTGAAGAACAGGCTTTCAAAATTATTAGTGTAAGATTTTCCAGAGTTGGAATGGATCAACTCTTGATTTCATCATTTTGGAAAAAATGTGGGAATGCCAAGATAAAGTGCTCTTTATTTCTCACATTTCCTGGTTGTAATGCTTCTAACTGGGCCTCCCTGGTGGCTCAGGGGTAAAGAATCCACCTGCCAATTCAGGAGACTCAGGTTTGATCTCTGGGTCGGGAAAATCCCCTGGAGGAGGAAATGGCAACCCACTGCAGTATTCTTGCCTGGGAAATCCCATGGACAGAGGACCCTGCATTCCATGGGGTCACAAGAGTTGGATGCGACTTAGCGACTGAAGAACATCAATGCTTGTAAACCAGCGAACAGCCTCACTAGTTTCATACGAGAAAAAAGACATAATGCGATTTTAGAGCTCCTTCTTCAAGTTGATCCCCACGTGACTGGGGCTAATGTTCAAAACAGAGAGTTAAACAAATCTTAAGACCCACCGGGGAGAGACTGCCTGCGGTCAGAGCGACCCTAGACGAGACGGCAGAGCAGCCTCAGGGACCGGCCTGGACCTGAGCACTGGTGGGCTCTGCCGAGGGTCAAGCAGGCTGGCTCTGATCATGCCCGTTCCCCAGGGCCCAGAGGGGCCCAGAGTCACGTCCACCTGCGCTCCGGCCCTGGGCTGCCCCGCACAGCCTTCTCAAGGGGTAGGCGGTGCTATTTTTAGCTTGAGGAACCGGTTTTTCCTCCTGGAGTCTCTGCAGGCAGGGCCGCTGAGAACTGTGTGTCCCCAGGGACAGGTCACCCGGCTGAGTGCTTCCCCAGTTCTGCCAAACGACCTTGTAAATACACTCCGCGCTCTGCCCGAGAAAGAGCCGGTGAGTTAGTAAGGGTTAGTGAGGGGAGCTTTCTGGAAACCAAGTCCCCCAGGACACGCAGGAAAACAAGGACCCCAAAGCGAGCAGGCGGCCTTCCTGCCTGAAGGCCTCTGGTCCCCCTGGAGGACAGGTCTCCCCCTGCCAGCTTCACTCTGCTCCTGACGGGCCAGGAGGGCGCTCACAGCCGCCTCGCTGCCAGAGGGGACCCTGCCACACGCAGACACGCGAGGCTGAAACAGGGAGAGAAAGGCCGCAGCCCCTTCCTTCCTGAGCTCCTCCCTGCATCCTGGTGCAGCTTCGTCAGGCGAGAGGAACCAGTGAGCCAAGAGTGGGCTGTCACGGGGAGGAGCCTGGGGGCAGAGGTCGCATGCTCCTGGCAGGGAGCCCCTGGGGGTGGCAGTGGGTGCCTGATATGGGAGGGGTTGTCACACGGAGCCCCTGCCTCCCGCGCCCAGCACAGGCCTGCGGGCCACGAAAGCAGCCCAAGGGGGCCTGCGGACACGGAGCTGATGGTGGTGGCGGCGCTGGTGGGGAGAGGGGGTGGCAAAGAACCAGAGCTGGGAGGATGCACGGGCTGACTCTCCCTGCAGCCCCTGCCTGTTGACGGGTCAACAACTGCTCCCAGGACAAGCTCTCATCCGTCCACTGTCTCGTAAGTGAAAAGAAAGCCTCCCAGAATGACTGCAGAAACATGCAGAACGGTAAACAGCAGGGCATGAGCGCGTGTGATCTTTTCTTTTCTAAGCTGAAATGCTAAGTAACACCACAGACCACTCCACCTAAAAGGCCTGAGGCATTTTCCATCAAGTTACAAAAAATTAAAGGAAGAGTCATGTACAGATGTGAGAGCCGGACCATAAAGAAAGCTGAGCATCAAAGAATTGATGCTTTCGAACTGTGGTGTTGGAGAAGACTCTTAGAGTCCCTTGAACTGCAAGGAGATCCAACCAATCCATTCTAAGGGAGATCAGTCCTGGGTGTTCATTGGAAGGACTGATGTTGAAGCTGAAACTCCAATACTTTGGCCACCTGATGCGAAGAGCTGACTCATTTGAAAAGACCCTGATGCTGGGAAAGATTGAGGGCAGGAGGAGAAGGGGACAGCAGAGGATGAGATGGTTGGATGGCATCACCGACTCAATGGGCATGAGCTTGAGCAAGCTCTGGGAGATGGTGAAGGACAG
The DNA here is from genome assembly GCF_023091745.1 of Budorcas taxicolor. Lineage (NCBI taxonomy): Eukaryota > Metazoa > Chordata > Mammalia > Artiodactyla > Bovidae > Budorcas > Budorcas taxicolor. The sequence goes on along the minus strand of NC_068931.1, from coordinate 2,634,436 downwards.
GGAAGCCTGGCATGCTGCAGTCTATGGGGTCGCAGAGTCCAACCCGACTTAGCGACTAAACAACCACAAAGAAGAGGGCTGTTACATGTAACAACGTCCCATAGAAGCCATGGGTCCAAAACGACCATTTTAAAAAATCATCAGAATGTTAAAGTTTAGCTTTCAGATAACAAAAGCCTAAGTATGGGCTCTCCTGTTGGTCAGAAATCTGACTTTGGTAAAAATTAAATCAATGAGAAGGATGTTTTGATGTTTTACAATGTCCAACAACAGGAAAGAAACTGCAAGCCACTGAGGTTTTTAGAAGCAGACTTGCAAATCAGTTGCTCTGAGCCTTAAAATACCAAGTGTTAACAGGATGGGGCTCTCTTGAGAAGAGCTGCTTTTCTACTTTCACTCTCAGTGGGGCCTCTGTGCTCCTGGGGCAGACACCGCCCAGAGCCGTCTTCACAGTAACTGAACATTCAGAGTCACCACTATCTTCACAGGGAGAGCATCAGTAAGGCAGTTCTCACGCGAGTTACACGAAATACCAGGAGTCCCCAGTCAGTATCTACTCGGACCGTTTACACACTGAGAACACGGGTCCTCCTTTCAACAGGGAGGGGAGAATTCCAAACCAACAACACTGTAGAAACGTAAACCCCTTCTAGTTGCCTTGGGCCTGAAATCATTAGGAAAGAAACGCCATGACTTTGTTTTAGGTAAAGCAATGTTTTCTCTCAAGTGTTTGAAACACTTGATGAAATATGAACAAAACCAGTTATGTAATCATGTATTTACATGAATGGCATGGAGGCAGATTATGGAAAATTACCCACTTGGCTGATACAGAAATGTTTGAGTCCAAATATAGATCAGAGAAGCACCCATGGCAGAAAGTTCATTATTCTTAAATGAAACCTGACTACAGATTCTTGACAAAGAGGGCTGGGGTTTGCAGCATGACGTAACTCAATCCAGTGGACATTTATGAAATGCTTCTGTGCACATGCAGGTCCATCCTCAGCATCATGACATTCTGTGAACTCTCCCCTAGTCTTGAGTTAAAGGACCAAAGACAACGGATAAGTAAGCTTTCCCTCCTACAAAGGACAGCGGAAACACACACACATCAGGGCTGTTTCCTCATGATCTGAAATGACTCCTCGGTGGACAGAGGTGCCCCGGTGATGGGTCATCAGTTTAAGGGGCTCAGACACTCTGGGGACCCAGAGGTCATCCCTAGAGGCTCCTCACCACACAGGGAAGCCAATGCCTGTGGAATGAGGTGGAGAATGGGAAATCCGAGCCTAAAAATCCACAGAGGATTCATTCTGAGTCGCTGGAGGGATTCCGATGGTTTTTACTTGCATTTTTTTCCCATTTGTTCTCCTGCATCTTCCAAACACCGTAACCATCAGTGCGGAAAGGGACGTGGGGGCAGGTGCCACCGGACGACCAGCCACAGTGAGACTGCAGTGGGCTTGGCGTCCTGGCCGAGGAATTCGGGTCTTGGTCTGTGTGCAGGACTAGCATTCTCAGCCCTAGAAGTTTCCAGGGAAGGAAAGTAACAAGCCAGTGGCTTTAGGGGAAAACTCTGGCAGCCACAGGGCATACGAGCACCTGAAGGATTGGGGGTGGCTCATTCCTTACCTTATTGCCCTTCTCGGCACCGAAGTCCCGCTTCCCTGCATGGTTCCCCATCCTGAGCCCCGAGTCTTCAGATGCTGAAAGGAAAGAGAGGCCGTTAGCCTTGGAAGTGGTACTTCCAGAGTTTCCAACATGGTTTTTCAATCAGAACAATGATCCCGTTCTGAATGCGACATCTGTTTCTGAAGAGAGAAAACGAAAGCCCCCAAACTCAAGGGGCACCTGAAGTCTCTGAGGCAGCGTCTCTGTCCTCTAATCTCTGGCAAAAATCCAGACCCGGATTCTGTCCAGGGACACGCACGGTTCAGCGAGTTTCCTCGTCCAGGAAGATCAGCCCATCTCTAGTGCGCTCACAGACCCGGCGCAAGTCCCAACCAACGGACAGAGTCATACTTCATGCCCGATGACGTAAGGAGACGGACAGACATGGGGAGGAGCTGTGGACGCTGCACAGACACACACAGGACGCTTGCAGTGTTGAGAATCCCGCGAGCACAGAAAGAGCAGACCCGACCAAGGGCCGCTTATCAGACAGGCATCCCAAGGATCGGCAGAATTTGTAGGAAGATACTGCTGCTGCTGTGGCTAAGTCGCTTCAGTCGTGTCCGACTCTGTGCGACCCCATAGACAGCAGCCCACCAGGCTCCCTCGTCCCTGGGATTCTCCAGGCGAGAACACTGGAGTGAGTTGCCATTTCCTTCTCCAATGCATAAAAGTGAAAAGTGAAAGTGAAGTTACTCAGTCATGTCTGACTCTTAGTGACTCCATGGACTGCAGCCTACCAGGGTCCCCTGTCCTTGGGATTTTCCAGGCAAGAGTACTGGAGTGGGGCCATTGGCAAGACTAGAATGGCTTCAGTGCAGAAACCAAGGGGTTTCCAATGCCCATGGATAAAGATTTGCCCAAGCAAATTCTAGAGGACATATACATAATCTCACGAAGTGAGCTGCAAATGCAAGAGTTTGGGCCCCATTAATGTGCACCTTAAAAACAGAAGTTTCATAAACATTCTTGAAAAACATCTGCTTCTCTTTTCCAGGTACTTGCAACCTCAAATAAAGCAGCACAGAAACACCGCCCAGGAAGAGCTGGCAGGAGGCTGAGTTTTCTCTGAAAGGATACCTGGCCCAGAAAGTCTTGGTTCTACCCTATCTGCCAGGGGTCTCTGCAAACCTGTGTACAGGGGCTCTGTGAGAGGGCTGCCAGGACACGCAGGTGAGCAAGGAAGGCCGATGGAGACAGTCATGAAGCCAAGTAGCAAAACCTGGGTCATCCTTTCCTTGATTTCCTGTGCTTGTTTGGTATCCAGAAAGGGGCCTCTCCACTAGCCCCTGATCCAAAGGAGCCCTGATCTAAAGCCCCCTTTGTTCAGGAACCCCACAGCTGTCTGCCCCCCATGTACTTCTCTTCACCACTAGAGACCACTTAAAATGAAGCCACCACAGATTCCAAACCAAAAGCACCCAACACATATATTGTAAAAATTTCAGATAAAATAAATCGTATCTTTTCCAAGTCTGGTGGGTTTCTGCTTATTGTTCCTGAGAATGCTTTATAAGCAGCAACAGGCTTGAAAGATTACTAGCTGCTATGGTTGGTTTTCCTTCTAAGGTCCTGAGTCAACCAAAAACCAAAATGAAATGAGTATACAAAACACCCTGCAGAGTGTAGCTTTCCTATATTCCCCTAGCTGGCCAATGGTAAAATTAGGACTCAGATTAGATACCTGAATGAGCTTTGATGCTCGCTCAGGCAGTTCTTGGTATGAAACTCCAATGATATTTCTTTGCCTGGTTCTTGAATTTTTCTTTAGAAACTGTGGAGGTTAAGATACATCAAAGTACAGAAAGGAGAGGGAATCTTAGGTTTTCTACAAATAATGACTTCTTCATTTAGAAATCTGATTGATGAGGGCTTGGTTGAATCATCTAGGATCTCAAAGACACGGAGTTTCAACCTTGAAGCCCAACAGTCCACATTCAGGAGTGACATGATTCACTGAATCAACATCAACCAAAAACAATACGAAATGAAGGTCACAGCTTTGGAACATGAAAAGAACGCACACAGACCTTATCCAACAATCCCCGTGCTGCAAAAGCAAACACTTGCCTTGAAACTTGGAAGATAAAATTGTCTTAAAAAAAAAAAGCCCATGTGCCTCATGTGTATTTTCTAGCCCAAACTTTTCTAGCAGCAAATGTACTGTTTTTCTCCCCCAGAAAGGTACACAACTGAAGAATTCAGCCAAACTCATTCCACACAGGTTCCTCGACCTACTCACATCCCTGGACCCGTAGGAACCATGAGGACCATTTGCACCATCACCTTAGACCTGTCCCCTGGCTCAGGTGACCAGTCTTGAAAGACCATTGCAAAGTTCACTCATCACATTGCTTTGTTTGGTCGCTAAGTTGTGTCTGACTCTTTGGGACCCCACAGACTGCAGCCTGCCAGGCTTCCCTGTCTTTCACCATCTCCCGGAGTTTGCTCAAACTCATGTCCATTGTGTCAGTGGTGCCACCCAGCCATCTCACCCTCTGTCACCCGCATCCTGTGATGATTCAAAGAACATGTGAGGACCAGCTTCTAGCTGAACAAGGAACAACGCCCCTTGAAAAGCAACAAAATGAATTGTCCTCTAAACATGGGGAGGGTTTCTAAAATATTTCATACACCCAATGAAAGGCAAGTTTCGTTTGTGCAAAGACACTCTTTAGAGAAGCGTGTCAGTATCAGTATCTGAACTTCCCCAAAGCCTCCCGTGTTTCTGAGTGTCTCCTCGGTGACTGTGAAGGTTGTTGGATGCTCTTCCCCAGGTCGACTGGTGAGAAAGGGGGCAATAGCATCTGACAGTGTCACCTCCTATGTGTGGGGAGCAGTGGGTTGTTGCCGCGGGAGACCACACACAGCCAAGTCCCTGCAGAGTGGAAACTCTTCCTGTCTTCATATTTTTTAGGTGGAACCCAGGGTAGATCTTTCAAGATCTGAATTTCAGATTAAGTGCTGAACGTAGATCCAAGTGGGGACAGCATGCTCTGGTAAATCAAAGCCAGGGCCCTAGTGGCGATAAAAACACTGCTGACTTAGGGGAACCACACGAATGCATCACGTAAGAAGACATGCGCGTGGAAAAACCTGTGCTTTCAATGTGTGAGTTTACATGGTGGCTACAGTTAAGAGCACTGCAATGTAGACAGGCGGACTTCGTTTTATTGTGCTTTGCTTTATTGCTCTTTGTCGCTGATGCCTTTTTTACAAATTGAAGGTTTGTGGAAACTCTGCATTGTCAGATGATGGCTGACATTTTTTAGCAACGAAGTATTTTTAAATTTAAAAAATGATGCTTTTAAAAAATAAATAAAATGGATGCTTTTAAAAATGCAAGTTGACCTTTGCAGATAATTGCAGTATTCTATCATCCACCCTCCCAATTCACTCACACGGATCACTCCCCAAAATGCCTCTATGGGGGTCGTCTCACTGGGGAAATGGAGGTCTGAGGCACCCACGGTGGTTTGCTCCATGAGACGGGCACAGACGGGGAGGAGGGGACTTGCCTTTGTCCCCTTGGGGCCTGAACTGCAGTTGAAGCACAGAACTGTGTGTTCTCTGTGCAGGGTGGCAGTCTGAACCGCAGGGGCGGAGCCGGGGTCATTCTGGACTTCCAGCTCTCTGTGCCCCCACGCGGGGTCGTGAGTATTGATAACCAGCGTGGTGTATGTAATACATAAAATACAATGCATCGAACATCTGCGCATCCATTTCTCTGTTTAACAAATAACAACTGGTGTATCTGATGGGAGATGGATAAATTAGGAGGCTGGCATTAACAGATACTCACTGCTACATACAAAGTAGACAGAGGGCAAGGGCCTGCTGTATAGCACGGATGACTTTATTCAATATATATTTTTTGGCTACATCATGCAGCTTGTGGGATCTTTGTTCCCTGACCTGGTGTGGCACCTGGGCCCTCAGTAGTAAAAGTGCAGAGGCTGCCAGGGAGTGCCCTTAAAATTCTGTAATAACCTACCAGGAAAAAGCATCTGAAAAGGAATCTGTCTATATCTATATATCTGAATCATTGTGCTGTATTACCTGAAACTAAAACATTGTAAACAACTATACTTGAATTATATCTAATTATATATAAATAGTTATATATTTGCAACTATTCAATTTATACAAATATAAAAGTGATAAAATTATAAAAACTTTTTCAATTACATATAAATAGCTATTTCCAAAATAAAAAAAAAGAACAGAGTTGTTGTATTTGAAATTAATCACAGGCAAAATAGTTAACTTCTTCTCCAGTTGGCAGCCTGGACTTTGGGGTTCCCCGCCCTGGCATAGAGAACCGCCCACTGGCATCCATGGTCTCCCCTGGCAGCACCTCCTCTGGCCTCCGTCTTTCTCTCGCCTCCTCAGTCACCTCCCCTGCAGGTATTAGGCAAATCCTGACTCCCTGTCCCCTCCTTCCAGAACACAAACCTCAGGATTTAACCTAACAGGATACTGTGTGACGTGTCAGTATCGGGGGGCGGGGAGAGCGTTGCTTCTGGACACAGAGGTGCTGTCTTTGGACCAAATGCTCTGAAGCACAGCTGATCCAGGCACGAGACCCCCGCACTGCCCCTTGTGGACGGGAGGCCGCCTCCAGGCCGTGTGTTCTGACCAGAGCTTCATCACCCCTCGGAGCATAACTTTAGGTTGTCCTTCAGAGGACTGTCTGCGAAATACATTAATCAGTACTTTTAAAACTCAAGACTACTGGGCACAGAATAGATAGAAACAAACGTTCCAGGTCAGACTTCTAAGCGTGTACAAACTTCTTCCTCGGTCTCAGATGAACAGAAAGAGCATTTATGCATCATTTCCAGTAGGCAGATTCTAGCCTTAAATGCACATTTCACACTGGCAGGAAAAGAAAGACAGGAAAAGCCTCGTGACCATTCTCAGCTCAGGGCCCCTCACCAGCGGTGCCATCAGGACGTGAGGCGTGCGGTGTCGCCCCGACGGCGGGTCCTGGACCTGACTCTGGGTGACCGGGCCCCACCCGCCAGGGACAGAAGGAGGTGGGCTTACGGAGGCGCCCCGCAGCTGGTCTCTGTAACATGCTGCAAAGAGCCATCTGCAGGCAGAAGAGCTGGACGTGTGAGGTCATCTCTATTCCATTCCATTTTTGTAATTAATCAAACAGAGAGAAAGAGGAAAATTCATGTGGAATGCGCTTGGAACTCAGGCCGGAAGCATCACTGGGTTATTAGGAAGCTTTTTGTGAAATAATATGAAAGGAACACGGTGGGAGGGGAAGAGGAGGGTCGGTGCTGGGAGCAGGGTGTATTCCAGGTGACAGCGGCTGCCCGTACTCCTTAGGTGCAAATTCAGGCCCACGTGAGATTTCTAAGCAGCCGCTGGGATGACTGAGAATTTCCATATTGTTTTCATGATCACGCACGCTTGTGTCATCGTGGTGGGAGTGGTGGCATGACCCCCAGGGTGGGTGTTCACTGGTTGAGGAAACATCTTCCAGCCGTCTAGCTGTCTACAATCGCACACCTTCCGTAGAGCCCTTGACATGGGCTCTCGCACTTGTGGACATCCGCGCTGAAACTTTGAGGTCAGGGGAGGAGAAAAGGGTGAGAAGCTCAGGAACCCAGAAGCGACGCTCCTGCTCGGTCCTAACCCTGACTCTTCTCCATCAAAGATGGCTCCGCGCAGGACACGGCGCGACTTCTCCTAGGTCCAGACCAGACTGGGGGGTGAAGGGTGGGGCGGCAAGAAGAGAGAAGCAGGGGAGACTGAGACCCAGGGGAGGCTGCGGACACCAAAAGGCTGAGCTCGCTGTTTCTGAAGTAACTGAGTGCATTTTCATAGGCGATGGGATTGTCATGAAATCATCGTCTCCATAGATTCACTGTGGGAGAGACAAGGTCTCAATCCAAAGTGTTCATCCATTTCTAGACTGTTCATCAACGCGATAAAGAGAAGACTTTGTTCTAACAAGTCACCTTGAGAAAACGGCTGCATTACACAACACCTGTTCGTGGTCCTCATGAACACCTGTACGTGGATCCTCAAGCTTAATGAGGAAAATGAGGGCACCTTTTTAATTTCCTGCCCAATATCTTGCAACAACAGCTGGTGAAAAGTATGTGCAAAGAATTATTTGGGTTTTAACTCCATGCCCACCAATTACTATTTACTGCAGAGCTTAGAAATTTGGTTCTCTGAGCTCCCGATTTCTCATCTGTCAAATCAGATCATAATACCTGCAGTCCATCTGCAGAGGATTCAATAAGGTAACAGACTCAGATTCCCTGGGCCCCTGACAGTCCATTGGCAACATAATCACCTCTCTTCCCTCCCTTAGAGAATGGCGTGTATGTTACATAAGACGCCGGCAGCAGAATGAGACAAATAAGGAGTTAATTATGACCCCGAAGGGCCAATCATCCGCAGATATTTTAACTGTCAAAGTTCAACTTGCTTGTAATAAAGATGTTCAGTGAATACATTGCCTCATAATCAGGAGAGAGCCAAAGCCCATTCATCTTTCTCAACTGACTTGGGTGCAATTTTTCACGTACAGTAGCTCAGAGTATTCATAGCTTTTCTCTGTCCTGTCTGCACCTGCATATGTGTGAATACTGACGGTACAAGCAACAGCAGGATGTCGTCTGCAGGGAGGGGCTGCGAAGGACCCAGAGGCTGAGGTCACCTGGGATCACAGACGTGGGTCAGGTGTGAAACCGCAGAAGCACCGAATCCACAGTCCGTGTTTTAACATCTACCCACTGGAATCCGCGCACAGCCGTCCCAGCCGGGAGAGGATTCACATGGGCTTTGGCAGCAGGATTAAAACCCCACCAGGGGGCTAACTTCTGCTCTCTCTGCTTTTCAACATCATTAAAGCAACGCTTTCAAAATTCCATGTCCTTTGGTATTAACCCTTAGTGGAGCCCTAGCATTTTTGCTGTTCGGTTGCTCAGTCGTGTCTGACTCTCTGTGACCCCGTGGACTGCAGCATGCCAGGCTTCTCTGTCCTCCACTATCTCCCGGAGTTTGCTCAAATTCATGTTCACTGAGTCAATGATGCCATCCAACCATCTCATCCTGTGTCACCCCCCACCCCTTCACTTTCAATCTTCCCAGCATCAGGGTCTTTCCCAGTGAGCTGGCTCTTTGCATCAGATGGCCAAAGTATCAGAGCCTCAGCTTCCTATTAGGCTTTCAGGCTTACTGTAAAGTGATAACTTCACTGCTCTCGCTACCGTCACGCTGTGTGCCTAACCTCTGAGCTGATCCAGATGACTCGCAGCCCCGAGTTCCTGTGAACTACACGCTGAAGGGGCTTCGAGGTGCCCAAGGGGCACCGCGCTTCCTTTCTGGGAGCCGCTGATGCGAGGCGGGGTGAACGTGATGCGGAGCTGAAGGGGGGCCCTCCGCCTCCCCCACACCCCCTGCACCCGCCTGGCACCCCACAAGCGGCAGCTGCTGGCTTGCTCCCAGCCGCCCTTCTGTGCTGGGCACAGCCTGTCTTGGGATGTGGACCCTGACAGACCGCACAGATCCCAGCCCCCTAAGAGGTGGGCGGGGGCTGCAAGGAGACTGAACGACAGACAGTAGGCCTGCTCCTTTGACCTTTAAAGGAGAACCCAGAGAGCACGTGTGAAAGAGCAAGGAGCTCACGTAGAAAACCAAAGGGCCCAACAGAGAAGAGTGAGACGAATTGAGGACTCCTACCCCGCTGGGGGCTGTCCTCCTCCTCCCCTCCCACCCCCATCCCTCTGCCTCCTCCCTCCACCAGGACCCCTGGGCTCATGCCAGCTTTCTGCAGACAATAATTTTTATTTCCCAGGTCAAAAACATTCCTGTAACACCCTGTGCTCAGAACACAGTAAACAGTTACCGCCATCACCAGAACAACCACCCCAAATAAACCCCCACACACTCCTGTGAACGAGACGAAACGAAAGCCCATTTTAGGATGGGAACCGGGGCGGGATGCCCAAGAAGCCACCCTGCTTTCAGGAACGCGTGTGATGTTGACCTCTGAGATCCTCGGGCTCCCCCCAAACTCCCTCGCACCCTCAAGCTTCCAGCACGAGACCACCTCTGGTCTCGCATAGGAAGTATCAGAAGAAAGCAGCTTCTAGATTTGAGAGGATGGGACACTTTGTGCTGGGTTATCACATAATATCCACAGCTACTGTTCACAGTCCCAGAGCTGGTAAAGAATCTGCCTGCAATGCAGGAGACCCAGGTTCGATCCCTGGGTTGGGAAGATCCCCTGGAGAAGGAAGTGGCAACCCACTCCAGTATTTTTGCCTGGGAAATCCCACGGACAGAGGAACCTGGCGGGCTACAGTCCATGGGGTTGCAAAGAGTTGGACATGACTGAGCAACTAACTCTCTATCTTCTCCAGGCTTATCAGATTTACACCATGGACGAACACTGCCTGAAAGTTCTCAAAAACCATTTTTTAAAAAAAGAAATCACAGAACGGCAAAAGGACGGCGCTGTGGAGTCTGACTGTGGTTCCTTGTGCCTGGTCCCGGGTATCAGCTGACTCTGCAGGAAAGTCGTCACCAGAACAGGATGCAAGTGACATCCTGGAGCCCCCGGCTCCAGGTGCTACCATAACATCACCTTTCTCAGTGGCAACAAAGCATCTCCTTGAAGGAAAAAAAGCAGCAAACCAAACAGTAGTTCATCAATGCTTAAGTTAGGGTGACTTTTAGAAAGCCTTATAAATATATTCACACATATATGGTTAGCCAGCATGTTTAGCTTTCTGTAGCTCTTACAATACTTTGGCCACATGATGTGAAGAGCCAACTGGTTGGAAAAAACCCTGATGCTGGGAAAGACTGAGGGCAGAAGAAGGGGGCGACCGAAGATGAGATGTTTGGACGGCATCATTGACTCAACGGACATGAGTCTGAGCAAGCTCCGGGAGCTGGTGAAGGACAGGGAAGCCTGGCGTGCTGCAGTCCATGGGGCCACAAAGAGTTAGACATGACTGAGTGAATAACGACAACAACAGGAAGATAGGAAATTCCGTGTGAAAACAGCAGCTCCCAGGAAGCTGGGCTGCTGGGGCCCCGGCCCGCCAGGCCTGCAGTCACAGGCTCTCTGATGGTCGGGAAGTGGACTCAGGCAGATGCAGGACACACACCTTCCGCAGTAGGTGGGGCGTCGGCAAACAGTCCCGTCCAGGGGCCTAACTCAGTCGTGGGCATGGAGGCCGGGCCCGGCTGACCCCCCTGGGTCAGGCTGTGCCCGGGCTGCCCACCTGGAGGCCAGCAGGTGGGGCTTCCAGAGAAACAGTCCCAGAGCTCAAGTCCCTGGGGTGCCCCTTCCTGTAGGCTCTCTGCCGCCTGCTCTGAGGCTTTGGTCCCGGAGGGTACATGTTTACTCCAGGAGGGCTGTGGAAATGACCAGTTAATATTTTACTAGCCGAGTGCAGTGGGGGCCACGTGCGTGCTGCTGTTACAGGCACCGGCGTGCCCATGACCAGGACGCTGGCGCTGGAGACAGGAAGCACGGACATCGTGGGCCTTGCACAAGGCCAGAGCCAGCGAGCAAAGGGCAGGGGGCGTGCCAAACTCGTGCACTTAATCCACCTCCAGAACAGCTCACATGTTCCCTGGCGTCAGACGTGACGGCTCCTGATAACTGCATGGGAAGGAACTCGTGTATTTAATCCACCTCCAGAACCACTCATGTTCTCTGGCGTCAGACGTGACGGCTCCTGATAACTGTGCGTGGGGAGGGAACATATTGCTCGGGCCCAGGTTGGTGTGAGGTCTGCGGTCAAGAAACCTACAGCCCGAGTCCTCATCTTCCTGAAAACACAGAGGACACGTGAATCCTGGGACTGCCGATCTCACCCCTCCAGCTTCAGACCAGCAGCCCCACGGCGGTCCCAGGGAGAGAGTCAGTCTCCCACCTGGCACCTTCTTCCCAGGTGAGCTCCTCCCACAAGCTTCCAGATGCTGAGCAGGGAAAAGAAGGCAGGTGTGGTCATCACCCCATCAGGCCCCACAGGCACAGGGCTCAGAGCTGATGTCAGGGCTCCGCCTGGTCACTGGGGTGTGCGGGACTGCAGAGGGTGAGGGACTTGGGCTGGCGGCAGGTACAGATAAAGCAAAGGGAGGGAGACGTTCTGGGAGAGCGGGACTCAGTGGACAGGGCTCGACCAAGGCGGGAGGCTCGAGAGGACGGCCCGTGAGATGGTGCTGCCCGCGTGCCGGGCGGGAGGGACCTCTCCAGACGTCCATCCTCCCAACCTGCTTCCGTCTAAGCAGAGGTGGGTGCTGTTCCAAAGCTCCTCCTTTCACAGACGATGAGGCTCACGAGGTTTGGAAAGTCTGGGTGACACAAGTTCACAGTCACAGGTTCAAGGCTGACCCAGCGACTTGGGCAGGGCGCTGAATTTCTGCAGGAAAAGGACCCTTGATGCGTGCAGCCTCCGGTTTATTAGGGAATCAGAGCTGCCTGGGGGACAGAGGCACAGCTTTTTTCTTTACTTCACATGTTTTAATGTATGTTCTGACAGCTCAAAGCTCATTAACAGCAACCTGGGCAGAGCCTTGACCGTTGTTCCCCACGATGTCACTCCCCGCTGCAGACAGCAGTGAACGGTGGAGCATTATAGGAATATATCCTACAAGTGAATCTTTCTTTAAAATCAGTTATTTACTTTCAGTTGCGCTGGGCCTTTGTCGCTGAGCGTGGGCTTGCTCTAGTTTCAGCGAGGGGGGCCTGCTCTTCACTGCGGAGTTCGGCCTTCTCTGGCTGCAAAGCGCGTGCTCAGGGCTCGAGCTCGGCTCAGCAGTTGTGGCGCCGGGCATGGCTGCCCCGCCGCATGCGGGATCTCCCCCAAGAGGGAAGATGTGTCTCCTACACTGGCAGGTGGATTCTCCGTCACTGAACCACCAGGGAAGCCCACAAGTGAATCTTTTTAAAAAAACTCTGTTACCGAAAAATCGTATTAACTAAATTGTATGAATAAATAACAAGTATCTACAGAGCACAACAGATGCGACGAATATGAGGCTGCCAACAAGCTTGTGGTTTGAACCTGAACTTCTCACCTGGCTCTGCCTGCCTTTTAGTTTCTAAGTGTCCTCTTTAAGGTCTAAAAGGATCAGTATCCTTTCAGAGTGCGTGAGTGTGTGTGTGTGTGTGTGTGTGTGCTCAGTCGTGTCCGACTCTTTACGATCCTATGGACTGCAGCCCACCAGGCTCCTCTGTCCGTGGCATTTTCCAGGCAAGAACACTGGAGTGGGTTGCCATTTCTTTTAAGAAGGATGCTTTATTACCACAAGGTGGAGGCCTTATGGTTTTGTTTCTCCATCACGATTACGATTATTCAGAAGCCTTTTACAGGAAATAAATGAAAACTGAAAGCATCTTGGCAGAGAGCACTTACAATACTGTGTTTATCTGATCAACCGTGACCACGCTGACACTGTACTCGAGGGTCTTAATCACTCACACTCCCCCCAAAGCATGGTTTTTGATGCCAAGAGGGGGTAAAAAGGGGGTAACGTCCAAAGACAGCTCAGGACCTACTTGAAGGGCTCAAGAGGGTGACTGAAGCAGGGCGTGTGGGGCAGGAAGCCTGAGTCTAGTCCCCTCTGCCAGCAGCAGCGGGCAGCCCTGGACAGGTCACCGGCTCTGCTGTCCTGGGGAAGCGAGGCGGCGGGCTGGGGGCGGGGCTGCACCGACTTGCTCCAGGATGGTACCACACGTCTGCCCGGTAACCCCGGAAGCTTTGAAAACTGAGCCTTTCCAGACAAGGTTTGAGTGAAGCTGTTGCACCACGTCGGACACGCAGACGGCTGGGTTCCCGAAGCTGGGGGCCGGGTCCAAACGAGACAGGACAAGCTGTCACCCGAGTGTCTCCTGGCTGCCACTCACCTTTCCAAAGGGCTAACTGTGAACCACACTCTAATGGGAGAGGCGACTGAAGGGTGGAATAGAAACCGCTGAGCCCAGGGCAGTCCACACTGCATCTGGTGCAGTGCCTGGCCTTTCGGTTACTGATTTCCAGCCTGGTTAGCTGTGCAGACAGGCTACACACACGGGGTCTCAACAGGCAGCCAGGCCTATGCAGTCCAGAGACAGCCTAGTGGTCTCTCTCTCACGGCGCCCACGGCACCCATTTGGGTCCGGGTTCACCTGCTGTGAGGGGTGAGTGACACCCCCCGTCTCCTTCCTCTCTGCGTTTACACTTGCCTCCCAGGCTCTGCATCACGCACCCCGGAACACCTGTAATTAGTCATGAAACCCACATGAGCTGCCTGCAGAAAACTCCATAATGGGCAGGCTAACCTGAAAAACGGATGGGGAAACAGTGGGGTTTGGGACCGCCACCCTGCAGAGCTCCGACAGGTCACAGACCTCACAGTCACCGACGGCGGTTCCAGGCAGAAAAAGCCAGGAACAAACGCGGCATTGAGTCCAGGGTACATTTGTCAAATTCTTCTTCAACACATGTTGTGTGTGTGTGTGTATACGTATGTTAGTGAAGTGAAAGTCGCTCAGTCGTGTCTGACTCTTTGCAACCCCATGAACTATACAGTCCATGGAATTATCCAGGCCAGAATACTGGAGTAGGCAGCCTTTCCCTTCTCCAGGGGATCTTCCCAACCCAGGGATCGAACCCAGGTCTCCAGCACTGCAGGCAGATTCTTTACCAGCTGAGCCACCAGGGAAGGCCTGGTGTCCAACTAACCCGTGTCCGACTCTTTGCGACCCCATAGACTGTAGCCTTCCAGGCTCCCCTATCCATGGGATTCTCCAGGCAAGAATACTGGAGTGGGGTACCACTCCCTTCTCCAGGGGATCTTCCCGACCCGAGGATCGAACCTGCATCTCCTGTGTCTCCTGCATTGGCAGGCGGATGCTCTACCCCTGAGTCACCTGGGAAGCCCACATGTTGTGAAAGCAATGAAGTTAAGTCTCAGAGGTTCCAGGCTCTGAGGTGATTCTGCCACAGAAGCCCACAGAAATGACACCTGGGGCTTTTCCTGTCTTCATGAACGAATGAAGTTTTATTAAAAAAGAGTATAAATATTTGTACGGGTTTTCATCTACCTTCACATTAAAATCTGCTTTAAGTTCCCATCACACACTTTACTTTGGTGTTGCTAATCCTATGTAAAAATTTCCATATAAATACACATATTTTACTGTTAGGACTGTTACTTAATGTGGCTTTAAACATGACCCTTCACTGCCTTTTCAGGAAGGCCATCTGCCAAGTCAGTACTGCTATGTCCTTTTTCTCTTCACATAACAATTTCCAAACACTGTCTGAAATCAACAAGGCTAGCTTTTAATACCTGGTTCAAATCCTTCTCTCTTTAAAAATGAATCTTGACATACAGAGATAATGACAGAATAAAGTAATCATCACCTGCCTTTTAAAACAGACAGCATCTTCCATACAGCAGTATAAACGATCCTTCAAAACCAGTGATGCTTTGGGCTTGAGTCTGAAATATAATTTATCCTCTGTTTCCAGCAAGACGGCGCCAGATGGGACCCCACCTCGTAAACCCCTGGTCTTAGCTTGTCAGTCCAGGGTTATTTTGTTTTCAGATATCCAAAAGGACCAGAATAAAAACAACTGAAGCACACCCTGACCCCCACCACACTCTGAGAAACCTAGCCCCTAAAATACGAGAATCATTTGTGTCTAGGTTCCTGCTTGACGTGGTCCTTTAAGGCAACACAGTGAGCTGATGTCCCACAGGATGTCCCACGTCCTGGCTGGCATAGAGGACTTGGACAGTGGTGGTTGTTGCTGTTGTTCAGTCATTAAATTGTGTCCAACTCCCTGCGACCCCATGGACTGCAGCACGCCAGGCTTCCTGCCCTCTACTGTCTCCAGGAGTTTGCTCAAGCTCATGTCCATCGAGCTGGTGATGCCATCCAACCATCTCATCCTCTCTCATCCCCTTCTCCTGCCCTCAATCGTTCCCAGCATCAGGGTCTTTTCCAGTCACTCAGCTCTTTGCATCAGGTTGCCAAAGGACTGGAGGTGACTTGTGCAGAATTCAGACCCTTCTGGGTGTCAGCTGGATGGTGATGATCAGGGTTAGTGGAACCAGCCATCGGAGATGAAGCAGACACCAACCTGACCTCTACGTGGACAGTGGGAGATGAGAAAAACTTCTAAATTTCCCAGAAAGTAAGTGCGGGGTGGAGTGCTGAGCCCCTTATAAACTAAATGTGATCAGAACCAGGGGACGGAGCTGCTGCTGTGAACAGCTGTCCAGGGAAGGTGGGCATCCTAGAAAGAGCCCTGAAGAAGCTGCAGATCCTCACCCCAGCCCTCATCCTAACTCACCCCCAGCTAGGCTGCAGGCAGGGGGGTGCAGGGCTGCTAGGAGGGTCAGAAGCGGCCCTCTGCTGGCACAGCCCCTCGTCAGGAATCCTGTACAGGTTTTGTTTATCTTGTGAGGTGCTCCGCAAACGCAGTGCCTTGGGGAACCTATCTTAGGACCCCAAGCTCCCTGATGACACACTACGATTCAGTCTTCAGGGCCAGAGCCATGTCTCCTTCATGCAGGGCCTCTGGAAGGGCTTGGGGTGGCCTCTGAGTGTCCTGGAGAATCAGGGAATTTAAACTGTGCAGCTGCCCCATCTGGGCGCCTATAATGCAGCTCTGGAGCTTTCGTCTCAGAGCAATTTAGCAAAAATGTTAGGTTCCAACTCTCCAGGAAACCGGATGGAGAGGATGAATATCCATAAATATTCCTTGTCAGATACGCCAGCGCTCAGAGGCACGAAAGAGAATGTCACCCCCTAAATGGAGAGAGTATCAAAAATAAGCGATACGCACAGGAACACACCGCCAGTACAGGGTGTGATTTTCCGTGAATCATTCTTTGAACAGAAAGTCATTTACCAGGAAATAGAATTTCTCAATCGTGCTGAAGTGGATGAGCGGGAGCTCGTGCAGGTGTGTTCAGGTGAACCTGTGTCGCCGAGACGCCCCTGGGGCCCTCCTCACCCGTTTCTGCCTCTCACTGGGCAGTGGGCCTCGTGACTACTAGAAACACACGTTCCTGGGCCGAGACCCCAAGACTGGAGGTGGTGTCCAGGCACCAGGGCCTAGGACTCTGCATTTAATGAGCACTCTGGCCGACATGCCAACAGGTGGCTGCCGGGTCGGGCGTGGTCGCTGGGTGTCATCCTCGTCCACAGCCTCCGAGGAGACTCGGGGTCCGGCTCTGGCCGCTGCAGGTGCTCTGCTGGGGTGCTCCTAACCTGTTCCCAGCCAGTCTCGGTCCCCGCCCGCCGTCTCTGCTCCGGCAGGTTTCTGATCAGACTCCGGGGGGAGGTCCTCCGTCTCTGGGGAGGCTGGCGGCCGCTGTGGGGGAGGCTGAGGTTCTGGCATCTTTGCTGGAGGAGCTGTCTGCCCCTGGCTCTTTGCTCCTGCCAGGGGGAGCCACAAACTGCAGGAGAGGGTGCCGGATGTGTCTGGGTG
The DNA here is from genome assembly GCF_023091745.1 of Budorcas taxicolor. NCBI lineage: Eukaryota > Metazoa > Chordata > Mammalia > Artiodactyla > Bovidae > Budorcas > Budorcas taxicolor. The sequence goes on along the minus strand of NC_068931.1, from coordinate 2,617,286 downwards.
AGACCCTCTGTCACTGACACACCCCAAAGGCGAGGCCCACACTTGTGGGCGCAGTTATTAGTGGTGAGGGCGCCAGCGGGAGCCCGTTCTTGACTGAAAACCTCGAGGATGGGGCCACCAGGCTCCTCACACTCTGACAAGTCAAACCCTTGCCAGCTTCCACCTCCCAACCCCCTCGTCCCATGAAACAAGGGGAAATTGACTGCAGGAGTCATGCTCTGAAATAAACATTTCGGAAAACCCCATGACAGCGGGGCATGTCACCTAGCGGCTCTGCCTGCCTTTTTGACCTCCACATACAGGAAGTCTCATTCCCGCTGGGGGGCCGCTGGCTGAGGGGCTCCCGGCAGCTGGGACCTCGGTGCTCAGCCGTCATCTGCAGGGCCCAGGGCGGGACCTGGCATCCCGGAGTGTCCCTCAGAGCTGCCCACGGGGTGGTCTGCAATGAACGTCGGCCACCGATCAAAGCAAAACCTGACGCAATAAGCCACCAAGTCAACTTTCAGAAGAAGCATCACCACCACTCACCGTTTTCTAGATTTTTAACACCTCAGAGGTATAAACCAAATCCAAGCCTAGTTACCATGTAATTAGCATTAGCACAACACTAAAATCCAGTGTGTTCACTAAAACACGCCAAACAGCTCCTGTGTCCTGGGTCTTGAAATTCACAGCACCCCGGAGAAGCGTCACTCCCCAAGAGCAACGCCCGGGGCTCTGAGCAGAAGCTCGTTTCCTGTGAAAGGCTGTGGCTTTGGGCCTCGGAGATGCTGCCTCGCACCCTGGAGGGCGGCACCCCCGTGTCGCCAGCTCTCAACCACTGACCGCTTTTCAAAACCGGTAGCAGTTCTGGTATGGGCGTCACATCCCCACTGAGAGACGCTGCTCTTGCATGTTTTCATACCGACTCTTTCCTTCAAAAGTGGGCCCCTTTTAAAACAGCAGCCCCTGGTTTCTGGTTGGTTCCCAGCACTCGTGAGCAGCGTGGGGACGGGGCCTGGGGCTGACGGGGGCCAGGAGGTGGCCCACCGTCCCTCCCTCCCTGGGGACAGTGACTCGGGTCCACGTGGTTAGATGTGGGTGTAGGGACGCCTGGGTTTGGGAATGTGCTCCTGAGCCCTCAGGAGCATAGCGCAGCGTCGCTGGCTATCACACGGTCACCGGACAGAGCAGAGGAGGCCCTGGGCGTCACAGGACCTCCCAGGTCTGCTGACCCCTGAGAATTCATGTCTCCTCTCCTGTAATGAGAGGAAGACGCCACTCATTCAGAGTGTCGCTGAGGGACAGCGATGAGCCACAGACTACACCTGGCTCCCCAGCGGGGGGCAGAGGGGGCAGGAGGGCCCCCACCCCCTGGGGGATGGTCTGACCCCAGGATGCTGACGGAGCCTGTCTGGACACTATCACTTCATTTTCCTGTGTCCTTTCAGAAAATAAGTCTGTCTAGAAACAGACTCACAGACACGGAGAACAAACTCATGGTTCCCAAGGGGGAAGGGAGAGGGGAAATAAATTAGGAGCCTGGGATTAGCAGATACAAACTGCTGTATATAAAACAGATAAACAAGGTCCTACTGTATGGCACCAAGAATGACATTCAATATCCTGTGATAAACTATAACGGAAAAGAACATGGAACAGAATATAAGTGTAAGGAAATTGCTTTGCAGTACACCGGAAATGAACATAACACTGTAAATCAACTATACTTCAATTAAAACAAAAAAAACAAAACTGAAAACTATAAAAACAGAAAGAAGGACAGTCTGTCTGGGTGGCAGGGCAGATTAGTTAGGCTTCTCAGTGGTTTGGGGGCTTCCCTGGTGGCTCAGACGGAATCTGTCTGCCATGCAGGAGACCCAGGTTCAGCCTCTGGGTTGGGAAGATCCCCCGGAGAAGGGCATGGCAACCCACTGCAGTATTCCTGCCTGGAGAATCTTATGGACAGAGGAGCCTGGAGAATTACAGTTCATGGGGTCACAAAGAGTCGGGCACGACTGAGCAATTAACACTCAGTGGTTTTTAGATACGTCATAAGAGTATACACACACACACATGCGTGAGCACGCATGCACGTATGAAACAGCAGGGGCTTCCCTGGTGGCTCAGATGGTAAAGAATCCACCTGTCAATGCAGAAGACGTGGGTTCCATCCCTGGGTTGGGAAGATTCCCTGGAGAAAGAAATGGCAACCCACTCCAGTATCCTTGCCTGGGAAATGCCATGGACAGAGGAGTCTGGCGGGCTACAGTCCAAAGGGTCACAAAGAGTTTGATACGACTAGGCGCGCGTGCGCGCGCGCACACACACACACACACACACACACACACACTATAAATATTCCAGCAGGGGTTCTGTAGACACGATAAAGCCTACTCTAAAATGTGCAGAACGGTACAGGAGCCAGCCCAGCTAACAGGATTCTGATGAAGAAGAAGGAAGTGAGAGGGCTCACACTACCTGACGGTCAGGCTCACCCTTCAGCCCTGGCAAGCAGGACAGTGTGATCCGGGTGGCTGGACAGACATCTCGATCACGGCAACAGAGCAGGGAGCCCAGAAATCAACCCACACAAAAATGTGGACACAATTTATGATGAAGATGGAAAACCAAGTCAATGGAGGAAGGATCATCTTTTCAACAAACAGTATTGGGCAAGGTGGCATTCCGTGGTAGGAACAAAAACCAACCAAAACCAAAACCCTCCACCTAAACCTCACTCATCATACAAAAACTGGAAATGGACAACTGACTTCAGTGTAGACTGTAAGTATAAAACTTGTAGGAAAAAAAGAAGCCAGGAGAAAATCTTCCAGACTAGGCAAAGGGTTCACCCAAATCACAATCCATAAAAGAAAAAAAAATTAGGACTTCCCTGGTGGTCCAGTGGTTAAGAATCTGCCTGCCAAAGCAGGGGCCATGGGTTTGACCCCTGGTCCAAGAAGATTCCACATGCGGAGCGACTAAGCCTGAGTTGTGTAACTTAGGCTTACACTAAACTGTGTAACACAGCTACTGAGTCTATGCTCTGGAGTTCATGCTCCGCAACAAGAGAAACCCCCAAAGTGAGAAGCTGAACCCTGCGCCTAAGAGAGTAGGCCCCGTTCACTACAGCTAGAGGAAGATCTCGCAGCAACAAAGAACCATCACAGCCAAGACTAGATAAATAAGCAATGCAGATTTCAGTTCAGTGGGGCTCAGTAGCCTGAGATTCTGCACAAGACACAAAGAAAAAAATCAACAAATGGATCTCTTCAAAATGAAAAAGTTTCTCCCTGCAAAAGCACCCGTGGTTAGGCTGAAGACAAGATACACTGCTTGAGGAACTGCAGACCACCAGTCCCGTCTCCAGAGCGTATCTACAAGGAACTAGAGAGACCAAACAAGCCAATCAGACAGCAGGCAAAGGCAAGACCAGGCTGCTCCCCAGGAGCATGTGCATGCACATGGGAGCATGGGAGCACATGGGAGCATGGAAGCACATGGGAGCATGCGCAGATGGCAGACATGCTCGTGGAAAGACGGGCATCGCTGTCTGTGATGGAGACGCAGACCGCAGTCACGGTGAAGTCTCAGCGCATACCTGTCAGAACAGCTCAGATACCCAGCAAAGACAGGGCCAAATGCTGTCGTGGAGACCCAGGACCACGCACACCTGGCTGGTGGGATGTAAACGCTGCAAACTTTCTGGGAAAACAGAGCGCAAAGTCTTGTGAACTGGAGCACGCGTTTGCTTTATGACTCAGCAATGGCATTTATCCCAGAGAAGTGAAAACCAAAAACCGTGTTCTCACAAAAACCTGTACGTCATAGTAGGTGCCCTCAAATAGCCACAAGCTGGAAACCCTCGAAGGGTGGATGGTTAAAACCAAAGAAACTAGAGGAGCAGGGGGTGGGGGGCATCTGTTCCACAGAATGCTACTCAGTGATAAAAAAAAGAACGAGCTGTCTGGACACTGAACAACTTGGAGACATCTCGAGAGAACTGCACTTAGTGAAAAAAGCCAGTGAAAAAGAAGGGGGAATATTGTATGACTCCGCCTAAACAGCATTGTCAAAGTGATGAATTACAGAAAATGGGGAACAAAGCAGTGGCTGCGAAGGGCATAGGCTGCAGGAAGGGGAAGTTGGCTGTGGCCACAACGGGCAGCCTGCAGACCTCGTGATGGAATGGTCCCACCTGCGTGGGTGGTCACGTGATGATCCACGTGCGATAAAATTACACAGACCACACACAGATGCATAGGAGCATGTCACCTGGTGAAATCTGACATCTCAACCCCTCTGATTGGTCGTACCAACGTTAATTTCCTGGTTACGATATCTTCTATAGTTTTGCAAGATGTTATGAAGCACATGAGGAGCTCTATTATTTTTCACAGTTGCATGTGAATCTACAACGATCTCAAAATACAAGGTTTTTAAAAGTGCTTCCAGGTGACCTCGCTGGCAGTCCAGTGGCTGAGACTCTGCACGCTCAATGCAGGAGGCCCAGGTTCGATTCCTGATCAGGGAACTAGATCCCACATGCCACAGCTAAAAGACCCAGCGGTTGCAACTAAGACTCAGCACAGCCAAATAAATAAAAGTAAATAAATATATATTTTAAAAAATTGCTTCTGGGAGTAACCTTTGTATGTGCCCTGTAGCTGAGCCCAGGTTCTCCCTAGAGGGCGCAGTTAGAACTGAAAGCACTGGGTCACAGGAACATCTGTCTTCAGCTTTTCTGGGCTCTTGTCTAAAGTGTCTGCTTTTATTTATACTCACCACCATGGGCGTTCTCAGTTCTCCTTATCTTCCTCAATACTTGGCACAGACGGTAAGATCTTTACAAATGGGTATGAAAAATTATCCCATTGATGTGATTTCTGCTTCTGAGAACTGGTGGGTTAAACATCCCTTCCCATTTTCCTAGCCCCCCTGGGCTTTCTCTTCTGGGCCAGCCTGCTCAGTTACTTCTCCTCTTGGGTGGTTTGTTTTATTTGCTGAGTCTTAGAATGTTTGGTACATTCCAGATACTTCACCCGAGTCTGTCTATCCTCACTCTCCGGGCATCCATCTTTTTTATTATTATTATAATAGAGCCTCACACTTACTCAGTGATGCTCAGAGTTCCGACCCATATTTATGAATTTTTAACAGTTATTGACTCTCAGACATTGCTAAGAGCTTCATAATATGCATTACTGGTTATCTTTTCCCGGCTGTAACGTGAGGTTGGCTCTTTCTCTGGAGGCAGCTTCAGCTCACGCCCGAGAGCTCCGGCCTGAGGCCTGCAGGCCTCTCACGTTAAGTCATGCGTGTGCGTCTCTGCTGGTTCTGCTTCTGTGGCTGAAGCCTGAGGCCACGTGTTTAGGAGGACGTTTGACCAGCAGGGCCTCCCCACGTATAACTGCTGCTGTTGCGCAGTCGCTCAGTCGTGTCAGACTCTTTTCGAGCCCATGGACTGCAGCACACCAGGCTTCCCTGTCCTTCACCATCTCCTGGAGCTTGCTCAAACTCCTGTCCATTAAGTCAATGGTTCCATCCAGCCATCTCATCCTCTGTCGTCCCCTTCTCCTCCTACCCTCAGTCTTTCCCAGCATCAGGGTCTCTTACAATGAGTCAGCTCTTCTCATCAGATGACCCAAATACTGGAGCTTCAGCATCATTATAATTACTGTCGGTTAAATTACTGTACACTTAGTGTTGATTAAACCCACCTCCTGGGGCCCCCAAGCTCAGGCTGATTTAAGCCTCCTTCAGTGGCTCTAAAGGACCAGTGGAAGTGATTCACTGCTTGTGATGACTTACTAAAAACCGTGCTGAGGCATTAGAGACCTGTCTTTACCTCTTTATTGACAACTTTGCTGAGGAAGTTAGGGAAGAGGTGACTAACAGAGATGAGACAGCAGCCTTCCAGTCCCACCACCCTGAAGAGGAAGCACGCTTTGCTGGGTGTAGCCACCCGTTAGCGGTGGGATTTTAAAGAGAAGTGAAGTGAAGTGAGGCTCAGTCGTGTCCGACTCTTTGCGACCCCGTGGACTATCACCCACCAGGCTCCTCCATCCATGGGATTCTCCAGGCAACAATACTGGAGTGGATTGCCATTTCCTTCTCCAGGGAATCTTCCCGATCCAGGGATCACACCCAGGTCTCCCGCACTGCAGGCAGGGGCTTTAACCTCTGAGCCACCAGGGAAGCCAGAGAAGAAGAAGGCAGCTCGGTGGGTGTTGCAAGTTGCCCTCTTCGCCCTGCAGGGCAGCAACAGGGGCTGGTGTCAGATTTCTGGAACTGAACCCTGGGCGCCCCCGGGGAGTCTCTGTGCCTTGGTTTCCTACTCAGTGAAAATGAGGGTTCTAATAGGCTAGTTACATCAAATGAGGGCATCCTAGGGTGTTACACCTGTTAATGCAATGATATGCAGCTCTCAGAAGATGGCCTGGCCACTGCGAAGTGGTCAGAAACGCTACCTGGATACCTGGGGAGAAAAGGCCCGGGGACAGCTGTGATCCAGTGTCAGATTTTTAAAGACTCGAGAGAGAAACTAAAAGTCAAACAACGTAACCTCCCATTAATGTTTAAAAATTCAGGAGGAAAAAGGAAGAATCGCCAGAAACCTTGGTCTCTGCCCTTTTCCGCCTTCACGGATGCCTTTCCTCAGAGCAAGTGGCCAGAGCCATTCCCAGCCCAAACCAGGCTGGAGCGGTTCAACACCAAATCACAGCACAAGTGACTCAAAGTGTTCTTGTCTTTGGGCAGAAATGGGATAGTTTGGAAAGTTTTTAAAGTGAATTTGAACCAAATAGCTTTTGTTTAACCCTGAGTTAGTAAAGGTAGTCATTTCGGAACAGGTAAACCATTGGGAGCTACTATCAGCCACCATTTTACGTAATATTTAACTGGATTCCCTCCTTTCAGGTTTTGGTTTATCCCATTCAGAAAAAAAAAAGAAAGTTGGAGGACAGACGGCCCCTCCCCTGAACTGGGAGAAACACCTGTGAGGCTGCGATCCAGTGCTGACCATCCCTTCCTGAAGGGCTGCTCCGGCCTAGCTCCGGCTGGGTCTGCACCCCACTCAGCTCCCCACGTCCACGAAGGCCCCCAGCACTCCAGTGTGACTCTGCCAGGGAGCCGGGGGCAGGATGGAGCCCGGCTCTCGGGGTGTCCCAGACTCCTGGGCCATACTCTGCAAACCGTTTCCCTGAGCTGGGGGGTCTTGTCCAAAAGCCACAGGTCTTAAATGGGACACACCCTAAAGCGCCCTTCCTCTGAGCATCTCTCCAGCCCAGGTGTGGAGTCCCTGTCAGAACAGCCAGCGCCCCCAACCGGGTCTGGGTCTCCCCAGACACACTCCAGCTGCGCTGCAGAGGCTGTGAACTCACGGTATGGACTCCCTCACCTTGTCGCGACTGGAAAACAGAGAACCAGGAACCCAAAGGCGCTTGTTTCCTGCCAGAGTCCTACTGAGATCCCCAGAGAAACTCTAAGGCTTCTCCAAACCCCCCTCTGCCTTCTGAAAGGAGAGGAGAAAGGAGAGCCTGGGAGAAACGAGACAGTGCCCCCAGCAGTCCAGAGGAGCCAGAGCCACCGGGTGCCTGGGAATCGTGCAGAGCACGCGGCACCCTCGGGACGCCGGCCAGTCCCGGGCCCAGGGGGGCTTCACACCCGGGCGCCAGGCGCGCAGGTGGGCGCAGGTGGACGCGGCGGCGCGGCGGAGCCAGGCCAGGCCTCCGGAAGGCGGAAGCCCGGAGCGTCGCCTGTCGCCGCCCTCGGCGCTCAAAGGGAAACTGGTTTTCGCCCGGGCTGGGGGAGGGGGCAGGCAGGAGCGGTAGGCTCCAGACGTATCCTTACGGGGCACGTTAAGCGGCGGGTACCCCGGCCTGCCCTGAAGCTCGCCCAGGCAGCGGTCCCGCACCGCCCAGGGTGGCCTCCTTGACCTTTGCCACCTCCCACCCAAAACTCCACCCCGAGCGCCTCCTACGCTCTGCCCGCGACCCCGGCCCCCGACCCGGCCTTGCCCACACCTGGACACCCGTCGGGGACAGCCCCGCCGCTCCGGGTCGGCGTCTACACCCGCGCTCACCCCTCGCAGAGTGGCCGCCCGGGTGCCACCTGCCGCCACCTGCGCGGCCGCCCGGGGAAGCCCCGCGCCCCGTTCCCGCGTCCCCGCTCCGAGGGCGCAGACAAAGGCACCCGCCCGCCCCCGGCGAGGTCACCCACCGCGCGGCGATCGTCTCTCCAGGCCGAGGGCGCCGCGGGGTCCGGGCCGCCTCCCGCCTCCCGGGCCGCAAGCGCGCGGGGTCCCGGGGCTCCGGCGCCGCCTTCGGGGTCGGGGCCGCGGTCGCCGGGGCCGCAGGCTCGTCCTCGCTGGCGCGGCGGCGCAGTCTGGCTGCTGCTCCGAGGGCCGGGCGCGCCCGCCGCTCCTCCCCCGCCTCCCGGGCTTCCTGCGAGCCAGGTAAACACTGCGGACGGGAGCCGGGCCTCCCACCTGCCGCCCGCGCGCCGACCACCTCTCCGCGGCTCCGCCTCGCGGGCTCCGGGCGCACGCGGGCCCCGCGCGGGGCTGCCCTGGGCGGCGCGGACTCCGACCCGGGCTGAACTGCGGCTCTAGAGCCTCCGCTCGCGGCTGAGCCTCCGAACCACCCCGCCCGAGCGCGGGGAGGGACCTGCGATAGCATCGGCTCCACGCCCCATTCCGCGGGCGGCGAGGGGCCAAGCGCGGCCGCCCGGCTGACTCTGCTGCACCGGCTCGGGGTTCAGGGCCGCCGCAAGACTGGCCCCTTGAGAACTCCCGGAGGTCCTCGTGCATCCAGCCTACAGACAGGTGCTCCGCCGGAGAGCGGCGCCACAGGGGGAGGGCGCGCCCCGGGGTCTGCGGCCTGAGCATCTGTTGGCTTGCGGTCAGTGTCGCGTTCTTGGTCCGAAGGAAGACTGTCCTTTGGACGTCAGTCACCTGCACACGGTCAGATGGCCCTTCCCCCGACCCCCACCCCGGATTCTCGACCTCCTGATGGTGGAAAAGTAGGTGGCGTTGGGGGAGACACTGGAGTCCTCACGACTTAGATTCCAGGTCAGGGGTCTGATCTGATACTTCCCGGGAGCCGGCGGGGACCCTCACTGTTTACCCGGGGGAGCGGAAGTCTGACCCCTGGCAAGGCTCAACCCGGGTCTCCTGGGCGGCAGAGCGCGCGAGGAGAGCCAGCGCCCAGTGTGGCTTCAGGGCCACCTGTCCCAGCCAGCCCTCACAAACCGGGGGTCTGTGAACCACGTTCCAGGGCTGGTAATGCCACCAGAACGGTGTCCACCATCGCAGAAACATTTGCTTCTTTCCTCGGAAAAAATTCGTCTGGGGGTTTCTGGAGTTGGAGATGGGAGGTCAGGAAGACAACCGAGCAGCGACGCGGGCTGTGCAGAAGGTGAAGTTTACCTGTTTCCCGGTTTTCTGTGGGGCCTTCCCTCCTTGCAGTAGAGGGTGGCTGGGTGCGGGTAGGGGACCCGGAGGAATCCAAGGATGCTCAGGGCACTGACAGACCCCAGAAGCTCCCTGACTCCCAGGTCCCTGACTCCAGTCACTCTTAAAATGCAACCCACCCCCCTCCCCCCATATATACTAGGTTCCACATGGAAGTCAGTTTTAGGTGGCTCAGATAGTGAAGAATCCACCTGCAATGCAGGAGACCCCAGTTCAATCCCTGGATCTGGAAGATCCCCTGGAGAAGGGAATGGCAACCCACTCCAGTATTCTTGCCTGGTAAATCCCACGGACAGAGGAACCTGGCTGGGCTACAGTCCATGGGGTTGCAAAGAGTTGGACATGACTGAGTGACTTTCACTTTAGCATCACAAACCACATCTCATCTTCTTCCCCCAGATGTCTTCCTGGAGTGACCAGGAAACAGGAGGATGGCCTTCTGACCTGCACAGGTCAGTGAGGGCTGAATACTGGGGACTCCAGGCCACAGGGAAACAGCAATGTTTGCCCTGCTTCCTGCTTGTAGAAACTTCACAGATGCCAGCAGCCATCTCTGCAAATGGCAGTCCTGCCAAGTTCCAGTTAACATTGTCCTTATAGTGTTTATAAAATCCCACCATGCATGTTTTGGGGGATGTAATGCCCCCTGATTCACGGGAACTTCAAGGACAGTGTACATGAGGGAGCAAGGAACACGATAAAGTGATGAATGGGTGTTTGGAGGGCCCCTTGTGCTGGTGGGAGGAACCAGCGTGAAGGAGGCAGAGGGGGCCGCTTCCCCTTGGGGCTGTGGGGTCACACTTCACATGAAGATGGTCTTGCGTCTGTGAGCACAGTGACAGAGGTTTATGTTACTAATTTCAATAAAGTTGAAATGGGTCTTTTGACAGGTAAAAGATAAACTATCCAAACCTCATTGTCTCTGATATTTCTGAGCAAGTCATATGACCACTCCCCCTATCCCCCACTGCTCTTCATACGATGAGAGGAAGGAGCCTTCCGCATTTCATGTTGGAGCAGGGAGCACAAAGTTTCCTGCATGGCATACACTCAGTACATTTTTATTCAGTCCAGTTAAATCTCCAAATTACCCAGACTGAAGGAAGTCAGGAAATTAATCTAAATAATGTCCAGGAGACCAGACTGCGTGAGTTAAAAAATCCCTTCATCAAGGGATGTATCTTTGGAATTATATTCTTGCTTAGACCTAGAATCACTTTCATCTCTGGTTTGTGATGAATAGTTGCTGGCGATACCCACAAAGTAGATAATCTACTTGTACACTATTGAGGCTTGACGGTTCTGCCATAAATTCCAGTTAATAACCGAACAGACTCCACTGTAGATGTGAGTGCCAGAAAATTAGGTGCATGAATTCCATAACGTGTAACATAAAAAGTTATGTAAACAAGGAAAACATCTGAGAGAGATCTCTTGACTACATGCGTGCACACACACACACACACACACACACACACACAAGCCACCTGTCACTTCTTTTTATCCAAGAAATAAAAAGGCAAGGAGATTTGTACAACTTTCGTTGTGTGGGAAAAAACAAACAAAAAACATCTTTCATGCCTTTTTCTACCGTCAATTTGTTGCTTTTGTATTTATACAAAAAGTGTGTGTATATATACATATGTATCTAGCATTTTTCTTTAAGTATAGCTTAATTTTATTAATAAAAATAAAAGCAAACTGCTTTCCATAAGACCCAGTCACTCTTAAACTACAGAAGGATATTCTGGATTCAGCATATTTTTGAAGGAAATGTGTACACACACAATAGGTATCATCCTCCCACTCTAATTGCGTCTAGAGTTTCTGTTCTCCGGTGAGATCTCAACCTTGAATGGCGTGTTTTCAACACCATGTTGAGCTCTTGGGCTCATTCGCACTGACAGGCAGACGCTTTATGAGCTGTGTGTCCGTGTGGCAGGTGTATTTTCCACAGATGGCCCCCAGCCATTGCAAACCCACAAAACCCACGTTCTCCTTCCATTGTAACTTTATTGCCAGTGCCATGGAGAAGAGGGGATGTGTGTCCCTGTCCTTGACCCTGGTGCACCCCTGTGATGTCCTGCCCTAGGAGTCAGGCTCTGCACCTCTGCAGTGAGGTCCCAGCAATGCTGAGCCCATGTGCACCCCTCTTCCAGGCCAGCGTTCTCAGAGCCCAGCCCCTGTCCTGCAAGGGCGGCCTAGTGACACGCCAGCGCCTTCAGCAGGGAACTAGCCTGGATCTCCTTGGCCTCTGGGTCCCCCTGGTCGAGCTCCCAGGCCTCAAGGAGCAGAAAGCAGCCATCCTCCCCGAGTGCTCCCCAAACTCCTTACCCTGAATCAGGGAGCTCAGAGACACTGTGGCCTTGCTCCACTGGGTTGGGAAGTCGGGTGCCTTGGTGGTGCCTGGAAGGCTGGTCAGAATGACAGACGGAAGGCGGGGCCCCGGGGTGATGAGGGGTGAGGGGGTGAGGCGTGGGGGCCACCAGCCAGCCTGCAGCTTACTTCGCCTCTAGGAGATGAACACCGGCTCCTTCTCAAGGAAGGCCAGGGTCTCACTGAGCAACAGTTACGGATCAAGTGTTTCACCCCTTCATTCGCTTTTACGTTTTCAGGACTATTTACGATGCACTTATATCAGCTGTGCCCTTAAAGCCAGACAAAGGAGGAGATCAGAGGGGCTGAGCGCCGGAGGAGGGCAGCGCCCCCAGATGAGGCAGGGCGGTGGGGGTCTGGGGGGCTTTCTGAAGGGAGCGGCCTGGTGGCTGTAGGGCTTGGTCTGACAGAGGGGTGAGGACGGAGGAGCCAGGACGGGGCAGCGTGTGCCGAACACGCACGTGTGCCACGTGTTCGCCCCGAGCCCGAGGGGACAATGCAGCCTGCCCCGGAGCAGAGGCGGGTCCAGCGGGGCCCGCGCCGGGGGGCGGGGCGGCGCCGGGGGCGGGGCGGCGAGGCCGCTGGTCCTGGTGCCGCCAGCAGCATGCAGGGAGCTCCTGCCTTAGCCCCAGCCTCAGGGCAGCTCTGGGATGAGACCCCGATCCCCGCAGCCCCCAGGTTCTTGGCGGCCCGAGGCGCCAGCTGGAGTGGACGCGGCAGGGCACCTGCCCTGCACCCCTGTTACCACGAATGACTGCCTGCCTGTCAAGCACTTGGAGGGGTGCCCGGCTGGTGGGCCCCTGATTAATATTTGCTGCCATTGTCGAAAGGGCTGGAGTCAGAATTCGGAAGTTGCAGACCCCACGTACTTCCCTCTTTGCTGACCGCAGAGGGCAGGCAGTGCCCATTGGACTGGGAAGGCAGGGAGGGGCGCTGAGGAAGAGGGAGGGCTCTGGGGGACACTCAGACCTCTGGCAGGGTGGCTGGTGGCTGCTGACCAAGATGAGGGGCGGCAGATGATGTGCGGGTCTGATGGGGACAGCAGGGAGGTCAGGCTGCATGCAGGGTTCTGGAAGTCCCAGATAACAGCCACGTTCTCCAGCGGGGCACAGCCTCCGCCCTCATCCTCCCTGCTCCAGCTGCTGGCTGTGGGGACTCAGTGGAGCTCCGGGATCCCCTGCACAGTGCCAGCTCCCTCCCACCCCAATCCCCCTGCGAGGACTCGTCTCCTTAGTGCCCGTTGTTCACTGCTGTGTGCGTGCCAGGATGGGTGGGGAGCCAGATAGAAACACTGCAGGAGCGAGGTCTGCCTGGAGATAAGGCCTTGCCTCTGTCTCAGTTAATAACAGCCAGTGGGAGCAGGCACAGAAGGAGACAGGAAGTACAGGTAAGGGGTGACAGGGTGAGGAGGCGGGGACCAGGGCAGCAAGTGTTGGAGGGGAAGGCGTGCAGTTCAACCTGGAAGGAAGGGAGCTGCTGTGCCTGTCTCGAGGGAGGGGGCGTGCCTTCCAGGACACTCAGTGGCAAGTGCAAAGGCCCTGGGGTGGCCGGATGCCTGTGTGTTCGGAGAACCGTGGGAGCCACTGGGCTGCAGGGACGAGAATAGGGGGAGCATGTTAGGAAACAGGTTAGAGGTTGAGTCAGGCGGGGGGCGGCGGGGGGGCACACAGAGGGCCTTACCATCCACTGTGGCCACTCTGGGAGATGACGTTTGGAGGGAGACTGGAGTGGGGAGAAGCAGAAGCAGGAAGCCAGTTAGAAACCAGTGCGGTGGTCCAGGGTGGAGACCAGCCGGTGCTGAGAGATGCTGGGTGCGGGGTGTTCCTTCAGGCAGAGCAGGGACAGGCTGAAAGGCGGTGGGGTGAGGGCAAGGGAGGAGCAGGACCTGGTGGGCCTTCCGGGGTCAGACCCTCCCCTACGGCCTCTGTTCAGCTCCCCTCCGAGGGACGATAATAATATCTGAGGCACATCTCCTGAGTGGTTTCCCAGACATGAAAACCCCCCACCAAAGGAGATCGTAACTGCTCAATGACAGTGAGCACACAGCCCCAGGCCTCCTGGAGCCTGAGGACTGAGCTCAATCCTTGTGATCACACCCTGCTCCCTCACCATCAGCCAAGTAGAGGTTTGTGCCTATCTGATCACAAACCCTGAGACCACACCTCCCGCCCCCCGCCCCACACTTTACTGGCTTTTAAAAATGCGTTGCTGAAACCCTTTGGGGAGCTGGAGGCTCTTTAGGGCTTGAGCCACCCATCTCCTTGCATGACCCTGCAGTAACCCTCTCTCCACTCCAGACTCTGATGCTTCGGTTTGTCTGGCCTCACTGTGCATCGGGGGGCACATGGAGGGCCAGGATGACTGGTCCGAGCAGCGGAAAGGGTGATGTCGCCCCGACAAGGGGGAGGTCAGACACTGTCTTTCAGTCTTGCTTCTTAGGTGTCCAAGCAGATGTGGGTGCTTGTGTTTGAGGCAGTGGTCAGGGTGGGAAATACGGTTTGTGGGGTGGGGATTGTCTCTTCTATGGGTGCCTCATGAATCTGGAGAATGGCTGACTGAGGTCGCTTGGGGAGGGAATAAGCTGGAGAACAAAGGATTTGAGGACTCACCCCACCAGGACGAAGACCAGGCTGAGCAGGGACCAGCCAGGGGTGGGAAGGATGTCTGGGAGGGGACTCTGCAGAAGGGGTGGTGGAGAGCTGCCTGGGGGATAGGCCTTTAGGGCAGGGAGAGGGTCGCTGCACCTTCCCCAAACCCAGCGCTGACAGCCTGGCCACAGTGGGGGCTGGCACTCCCTCTGGGAGTTTGTGTAAAGGGGAAGAAAGAAAGGGTCATATTTTAGGATGAGAGAATGGACAGCATACTTGAACACTGGTTGGAATCGTTCAGAAAGAAGGATCCCTTGTTATCTATGTTCACATTTGAAAGTGTTTCTTGGCTTCCCTGCTGACTCAATTGTTAAAGGATCTGCTTGTAATTCAGGAGACTGCCTGTAAATCAGGAGATGCAGTTTCGATCTCTGGGTTGGGAAGATCCTTTGGAGGAAGAAATGACAACCCATTCCAGTATTGCTCCCTGGGAAATCCCATAGACAGAGGAACCTGGTGGGCTACAGTTCACAGGGTTACAGAGTCAGACACGACTGATCAGCTAAATCACCACCAACCAAAGACAGTAAGCTTCTAAAATTAACATCTACCCTTTAACATTCTTTGGTGCTTATGGGCACAAGGGTGTCCCCAAGGTCGATGGGACCCAAAGCCTATAAAATTTGCCAGTCCTTTTTAAGAAGGGCTTCCCTGTGGCTCAGCTGGTAAGGAATCCGCCTGCAATGCGGGAGACCTGGGTTCGATCCCTGGGTTGGGAAGATCCCCTAGAGAAGGGAAAGGCAATCCCGTCCTGGAGAATTCCATGGACTGTATAGTCCATGGGGTCACAGAGAGTCAGACACGACTGAGAGACTTTCACTTTTTTAAAACAGAGCACTGGACCAGGAATGTGCAGTGAGGCGCAGGCAGGAGTGAGGCCAGAGACAGACGCGGGCCAGGCGCTCGCAGCTGGCCTCCTGCTCACGTCTCCCGGGGCAAGAAAAGACGGGCTGGACAGTTACGGCCAGCCTCCTGTTTGCATTTCCTGAAATGGGCTAGGTGGGCTCCAGGATAGGTATTTACAATCAGCCTCCTGTCTGCTCATGGGAAAGGTCTCCTGAGGACACTTTGAAGGGAACAGTGGTAGGATGATGGAAGAGATTGAGGGCAGGAGGAGAAAGGGATGACAGAGGATGAGACTGTTGGGTGGCATCACCGAGTCAATGGACATGAGTTTGAGCAAGCTCCAGGAGATGGTGAAGGACAGGGAAGCCTGGCATGCTTCAGTTCACGGGGTTAGAGTCAGACACGACTGAACGACTGAACAACATGGTAGGAACAGAGAGAGGCTAAGCTTTGAGAAAAGGATCAGGAGGTCCTGTATCTCCCATCACTGGGGCAGCAGAGACGTTTCACATGCACAGGAAGGCTCCTTAGGGGTCAAAACGGAGGGGACACCACTCCATCCGTGATCCCACAGGCCTCTGGGCAGGAACCCATGTTTGAAAAAAGGTGTGCACACATGTTGCGGAGGGTTCCAGGTTAGATCAGGTGTGGAAAAAGAAACCAAATAATTGGCAAAAGGTCAACAAAGACCTGGAAGAACTGATGAATATAAATGGCCTAACCGCCTCCTCTCCGTGCTCCTCGGCACTGGGGAGGTGTGCTCCTCCCCAGGGTGGAGAAGCACAGCCACGCCCTTCCTCTCCAATGTCCTCTCTGCCTTGCCACTGTCTCGTCTAAACAAACTGCGTGCGCTTCTGCTTGTTGTTAGGCTGGGTCTCTAATAATAAACTGTACCTGCATTTACAGCTTTTGCCTCCATGAAACTTGCATTTGTCACTGGGGGCAAGCTAGCCTCTAGCCCTTGCGGGTCTGGAGGTCAGAATCTTGGCTTTCACCCAGGCTTCCCAGGCTCCATTCCTGGGCAGGGAATTAAGATCTCACCTCACCCACCGCTCAGAGCTGCCTCTCTGCGATCAGGAGGGAGTTTGGCCCCATCACTCCCGGGCACCTGCCCCTGACAGCTTTGGGGTCCCGGCAGGTAAAGCCCTGATGGAAAACGAGGCCCCAACCCCTCCTGTCGGTCCTCCTCTGCACGTTTCTGTGTCTCCTTGGACCCAGAGTCTAGTGTTCCTACGACCTCAGTCTTCAGAGACCAAGTGACTAGGGACTAGGGCTTACGAGACACGTTAGATACCCCATCAGGCTCCAGGGAAAACCGCTGCTTCTGGGCGTGTTTTATAAAACACGCGCCACCCCACCAGTTATGGGGAAAAGATGTTGTATTTGGAGCTTCTGGCTCAGTTGTGCAAGATAAGTGGAATCCAGGAGAATTTACTGAATGAGGGTTCCTTCTGGCTTTCAACTCTGCCACCTCTTAAAGTTCGTGACGCTAGTTGGTGTCTCCTAAAAAGTATAGTTACAACCTGAAAGTAGAGAGTTACTTTATTTGGTGGGAATGTTTAGGACTCTGAGCCCGGGAGACAGTGTCTCAGCAGCGCTGAGAAAACTGCTCCAAGAAGGCAGGAGAGGGAGTCAGGCTATATGCAAGTTTGCAACAAAAGGAGCAGGCAGTCTGAACATCAAAGATCGGATACCAAATTAAGGAGTTTAGCATTCTGTGCATGGGAAGGTGCAAGCCTCTGGGCTCACTGAATTCGCTCCTTTCAAATGCACCTCAGCTATCTGGGACCAATCCCGTCTCCTTGCTCAGCTTGAGGACTGTCAGAGGTAGTGGTCTGCATTCCCCCAGCTCCTCAGCAATCATTGTGGGGGTTAGCGGCATCCTCTGGATTGCATTTTGGGGAGCCCACAGTCACGTTTGGAGGACAGAAATAGCTGATGGCTGTGACATTTCTTGTTTATTGCTATGGCAGGAGATATTTTCACTTCAAGGTCAAGAAGCCAGAATTAGAACTGGACATGGAGCAATGGACTGGTTCCAAATTGGGAAAGGAGTATGTCAAGGCTGTATACTGTCACCCTGCTTATTTAATTTATATGCAGAGTACATCATGAGAAATACCAGGCTGGATGAAACACAAGCTGGAATCAAGATTGCAGGGAGAAATATCAATAACCTCAGATATGCAGATGACATCACCCTTATGGCAGAAAGTGAAGAGGAACAAAAGAGCCTCTTGATGAAAGTAAAAGAGGAGAGTGAAAAAGTTGGCTTAAAGCTCAACATTCAGAAAACGAAGATCATGGCATCTGGTCCCATCACTTCATGGGAAATAGATGGGGAAACAATGAAAACATGGACAAACTTCATTTTTGGGGGCTCCAAAATCACTGTAGATGGTGACTGCAGCCATAAAATTAAAAGACCCTTGCTCCTTAGAAGAAAATCCATGACCCACCTAGACAGCATATTAAAATGCAGAGACATTACTTTATTGGCAAATGTCTGCATAGTCAAAGCTATGCTTTCTAGTGGTCATGTATGGATGTGAGAGCTGGACCATAAAGAAGACTGAGTGCTGAAGAATGGATGCTTTTGAACTGCGGTGCTGGAGAAGACTCTTGAGAGTCGATTGGATTGGAAGGAGATCAAACCAGTCACTCTTAATGGAAATCAATCCTGAATACTCATTGGAAGGACTGATGTTGAAGCTGAAGCTGCAATACTTTGTCCACCTGATGCGAAGAGCTGACTCGTTGAAAAAGACCCTGATGCTGGGAAAGATTGAAGGCAGGAAGAGAAGGGGACGACAGAGGATGAGATGGTTGGATGGCATCACCGACTCAATGGACAGGAGTTTGAGCAAACTCCAGGAGATGGTGAAGAACAGGGAAGCCTGCCGTGCTGCAGTCCATGGGGTCTCAACGAGTCGGACAGTACTAAGTGACTGAACAACAAAAGAGCGTGGAAAAGTGTATTAGTCAGGGTTCTCCAGAGAAACCTAATCAGTAAGAGATGGAGATATTTATCAATGGATGGATCCATCTGTCAGCTATAAAGAGATTTCTTTCAAGGACTGGGTCACAAGACTGTGGGCGCTGGTAAGTCTCCAGGCCAGCAGACAAAAGCTGATGGTCTGGAGACAAAATTCATTTTTCTCCAATAAACCTCAGTTTTTGATCTGAAGGCTCCTAAATGACTGGATGAGGTCCACCCATATCAACAAGGGTAATGTCCTTAAAGTCAACTGATTGAAGATATTAATCATGTCTGCATGCCTGCTAAGTGGCTTCAGTCATGTCCAACTCTCTGTGACCCTATGGACTGTAGCCCACCAGACTTCTGTCCACGGGATCTTCCAGGCAAGAAGACCCTGATGCTGGAGACCCACTCCTGATCTGGAGTGGGTTGCCGTGTCCTCCTCCAGCTGAGCTTCCCAACCCAGGGATTGTGCCTGAGTCTCTTACATCGACCCGCATTGGCAGGCAGGTTCTTTACCACAGCACCACATGGGGAACCCATTAATCATGTTTACATAATATCTTTATAGCAACACCTAGGTTAAGGTTTCATGGAAAACCTGAACACTCTAGCCTAGGTAAGGAGCAATCCATGATCCCTAAGGAGGCACTGACTACGTTTCAGAAGAAAATGTGAGAATTTGTCCAGGCTTTCTTGAGTGGCAGATTTTCTGAAGTCTTTAACTAAAGTTACTCATGGTCCCTTTTTCCCTACTGCTTTTAGAGTCGTAGTGGAATTTAATGTTTAACTTCTACTGCCGGGGGACAAATATGCAAACGTTAAAATGTATTTTTCCTTTGTCTCTGACACTCTATGAACTTTAAGGAAATAATTGCCTTTAGGATAGACATCTGGATGCTTTTAAAAAATAGCATTTGGAAAAGCTGGATGATAAAGTACTTGAGAATGCCTCAGAGCTGTGTGTGCCTGACACACTGGAGCAGGGTGGTTTTTTGTTCTAATGTTCACCCTGGAACTTCTTTAAAATGCCAGATTATTCTTTTCTCAGAGGCATGCATTATTCTTTTCTCTGTTGACTATTATAAAAAATATAGATAAGAGCAAAATTTCAAACACTGTTCAACAAAAATTATTGAATCATTGCTGGCCTACTGTGGAATTCATTTGAAATGTGTGTTGATGAGTAGTTCTGAAGTCCTGTCTTGGCAGATGCAATAATAGCCAGCTTTATGAGAAATTCAGTTTATTCATCTGTGTGATATATACTTTCTTGACAATCAGAGTGCAGCCAAGGTCAGCCTTTTATGAAGGCAGAATATGGTTTGAACTAGGAGGCACCGAAGGGTCCTCTCCTGCCTTTCCAATAATATCAATTTTCTCCTGGCTGATGATGGCAATGCTAACAGTCTAACGTTTTAACTTTATTTTAAAGCTCTGATTCATGATCAAATGCAAATACCGCTGGGAGAGGTAAATGAAATGGAAACTTTATCAACCACTTTCATTTCGGATGACTGGGTGTGAGATCTTCCCTGATCCGATTTCACGAAGATGGAGGAAGATGGTGCGTGTGGCGGCAGGAGGCAAGCTTCTGGTGCCTCGTTCTCCCGATCTTCCTGTCACAGTCACACAGACGTGACTGCAAATGTTTTTAAAAATGTGAAAAAAGAGTATTTAAGTATAATTTATATGATGTTAAAGTGATACCAGTTCAAAGAATAACCACAGAATGAGAAATGTCTGGGAATTAAGGGGCAGGGTGTCGTGGAATAAAGATGGGTAGGTGAAGAGAGGGAAGGTCATTAAAATTTAGGACTTTGAGGTTCACACTCAGAGGATAACCACTAGCTACGGAAAAGTTACAAGTGAGGAAGTATGAGTTCATATTTATAGGAAAATATGTAATACCTTTTAAATATTTATATGAACAATTGACACAAATATCAATTTCTGGAATAACCCTTCTGGACATCTTGGTCATCCCAGGCTGCCTGATGCAGAGTGAAAGAAAAGATAGATTTGTTTTAAAGAAATGTCCACCTCCCAAGTGTCCAGCTGTATTACAGACTTTGTTTCTAGGTGATTATTTTATGTTTGCTCAGAAAATCCAGTTTTACTTGAGCTGATTTGAGTGGCTCTCTGCACCTGGCAATCCTTAAGTAGTCAGAAAATGCCAGGAGAACCACTGCATGTGAAGTAGGGAAATAAAGAAATAAAGAGTGGGAAAATATTTAATTACTAGGACCAGTATAAGGTTGCACTATTATTTGGAATTTTTTGTTAGTCTTACTTATTGATTGATATTTCTCTTTCTACACTGTCATTTTTGGGAGAGTAGATAAAGAACATTAATTTCATGTAGCATTTTGCAAGCACTCAGTTAATGTTTTTTGAATGAAATAATACAACATATTTGAGTTAAATTTTAGTAGTTTTATATTTGGAAAGTGATTTGTGAGAATGTGTTGCCCACAGTACTAAATCTGTAATACAGACAGAAAAATCATGAAAATTCTCAAGAAACAGGTTTCTTCTTTCACAGAAACAAGTTGTGCCAGAATACCTTACCCCCGGATCCCTGGCACACGTTGAAATGGATCTGTGGGGTGGCTGTTGGGTTAGGGGCGTGTGTGGAAGAGGTGATCACGTCACAGAGAGGCTCTGACTGTAGGCCGACCCGCCAGCCGCCCCAGGCGATCCCAGGCTCCTCAGCCTCCTCACCCCTCCCCTGTCCCCTGGAAGCGGGTTCTGGCCTCAGGGCCCACCCAGAGGACCACGTTCAGGGAGGCAGCCTTGGAGAGTGATGTGGGATAGAGATCATTCACAGGCCTGGTCACTGAGTCCAGGCCTGGACCCACTGAGGCCTCTGGATGAACTTGGAGACTCCACGGGGCGGGCGCAGAGACCAGCCTTGTAAGCTGCTTGCTGTTTACACCTGCTGCCACGGCCCGGGTCAGCTGCCTCTCCCTGGGCTCTCCCTGATCTCTGTGTCCCAGGCCGGTGTGCTGATCGACGGTGTATGCGTGTGTGTATGTGTGCTCAGTCACTTCAGTTGTGTCTGCCTCTTTGCAACCCCATGGACTGTAGTGAGCCAGGCTCCTCTGTTTCTGGGATTTTCCAGGCTGGAATACTGGAGTGGGTTGCCATGCCCTCCTCCAGGGGAATCTTCCCTACTCAGGGATCAATCCTGCGTCTCCTGCACTGCAGGTGGGTTCTTTACTGCTGAGCCACAAGGGAAACCCGCAAACCATCAGTACCTACATTATATTGATAAATCTTGCCAAGGTGCCTATGCTGGAATCTGCCCGCCTGTGTCACCAAGCTTCTGACGTGCAGAGCTGAGAGGAGAAAGCGAGTTCTCAGGGCACCTTTCATTACCTGTGAGTTGAGCTTCTTTTCACACTAGTAATTCCTTTGACATGTATTATCTGTTTGTGTTCTCTAACCACGCTCTTTTCATATGAATTTATTGGCCTCTTCTTAATGCTTTTTTTAGAAATTCTACCTTAGGGAAATTAGCTATGTGTGATATGAGTTGGAAAAAAAAATGGCTCTTTTTATTTTGTGGAGGGTTTTACTCTTTTTCAATATATTTGCTGTGATATCTAATCTCTGGCTGTTCTTGGCAGTGTCTTTTGAGATACAGGTAAAAATTTTTAACATGCATCTATTTATTTGGCTACATCAACTCTCAGCCGCAGACTGTGGGGTCTGCAGCAGGCAGCATCTTTGGCTGCTGTTCTCTGGCTTCTCTCCGGCTGTGGCATGCAGGCTGGGGTGCCTTGCAGCACGTGGGATCTTAGTTCCTGGCCAGGGATCAAGCCTGAGTCCCTGGCACTGCAAAGCAAGTGCTTAACCACTGGACCACTAGGGAAATCCTGCGGGACAGGTAAGGTTGATGCATTGCTGATGTTCTCCGTGAGAAATGACATGACTTTTTGGTTAGCTGTTTTTGAAGATAATTCCCAAAGAGGAGCTTCAAAATGTTTTGAGCCCTGCTCCAAGCACGTAACTTCTCCAGGTTTGTATAATTTCCCAAGGTAACGGATATGAAAGATGAGGCTTGTGTAGGTATCAGCTCCATCCTGTTGTTTAGAAACATCCTCCTGATCTTAGAGTCACCCCAGCTCTGGAGGATGCTGGATGCTGGTCCTCAGTTGGATGCTTGGTCTGCCAGTACAGCCGCGTGCCTAGTCAGTTGTCTTCTCACCCTCTGCACGAGGTCTTTTGCAGAAGTTTTAAACTTTGGTGAAATCGCCAGTTTATTGCATCTTCCTTCTATTGGTGCTGCGCCTTGTGTCAGCCTCTGAACTCTTTGCTTAACCCTAGATCCCAAAGATTTTATTTTTTCCTAAAAGTTTTATAATTTTACGTTTAAGTCTGTCATCTAGGCAGGAGATGTTTTTCAAAGAAGGGTATGAACCTCTTGGCTCCCACGTGAGCCCAGCCAGGGTGGTGGACATTCGTCCCAGGCTGCATGAGGGACATCTCGGCCCCCTATCAGCCTCTGCCTTCGTGGTTGTGGGGGGACACCATTTTCTCTGGTGTTTAGTTCGATCCCTAGGTAGGGAAGATCCCCTGGAGGAGGGCATGGCAACCCACTCCTGTACTCTTGCCTGGGAAATCCCACGGACAGAGGAGCCTGGAGGGCTACAGTCCAAGGGGTCACAAAGAGTTGGACACGAATGAGCAGCTCACGCTTTCCTGGAGGAGGAAGCTGACATAATTTTTTTAAAATTAATATGCTCTTCAAACCAGAAATATTTTATGACTTTTACCTGTTTTTCAAGTTGTGCTAGTTTCTAAGTCTCAGGACATCTGAGACTCAGCAGGACCTCTGTGAGACTGGAACCTGGGACCTTTCCATTCTTTTTTGGAAGTCTGCTTTCTGAATGCCCAGGCATATTCAGCTTTGTTTGTGGGTGCCTGCTCAGTCATGTCCAACTCTTTTGTGACCCCATGGACTGTTGCCCGCCAGACTCCTCTGTCCATGGAATTTTCTAGGCAAAAACACTGGAGTACACTGTTGTTTCCTTCTCCAGGGAATTTTCCCTGACTCGTGGATCAAAACTGTGTCTCATGTCTCCGGCACTGGCAGGTGGGCTCTTTACCGCTGCACCACCTGGGAAGCCCGTATCCAGCTGTGTGTGCTTAGTCACTCAGTCGTGTCCAGCTCTTTTGCGAACCCATGGGCTGAAGCCTACCAAGCTCCACTGTGCACGGAATTCTCCAGGCAAGAATACTGGAGCAGGTTGCCATTCCCTTCTCCAGGGATCTTTCCGACCTGAGATTTGAACTCGGTTCTCCTGCATTGCAGGCAGATTTTTTACCATCTGAGCCACCAGGGAAGCCTCTATCCAGCTTGGTTCCTTCAGAATAATCTCCCCAGTGATCTTCCTTCTGATTCTAAAAAGTTATAGCTACTTGGGAAACACATATCCTATAGTTATTGTCTGTTACCCAGGCTCTCAAAATAAACAAGGCGGCAAGGGATTCGAACATGAAGACTGGTTGCAGATGTTTCTGCATATTTGATCCCTATTTAAGCCTTTGCTGATAGATGGGTTTACTAATGTCCTCCAAGGAGGATTCCTGAATTTTAAAGGAAGCATCACTATAACGTTGACACTGTCGTGGTTTGTGCATGGGTTGGAAAAAGTATCCAGACATGAGGCAGAATGAGAGAATGAAGTTTATTACAGTGGGAGATACTGTTAGAATATTGGGCAAGCTCAAGGGAGAGCCCACTCCGTTAAAGGGCTAGTAGCCAATTTTTATAGCCTCAAGATGAGAAAATTCCTACTGGAAGGGGAGCATTAGGTGATTGGTTAGGATGCCATACATAGGGTGGGTATTTTACCTAATATGGGGCCAGGGAACCTGCCTGTTTAAATCAGGAGGCTCATGGGAACAGTTGCTATGGGGCTTGGTCAGTTCCAGAGACTTTTGTCCTGTGACCTTGGTGTAGGGCTCCACAGAGACACGTATAGACAGTCTTTGATTCCATATTCTCATACTGTCTCCCAAATCGTGATTAATAAAGACACACACACTGTCCTCACATCTGTGCATCCTCAAGGGAAGGATGACATGGAGAGTAAGGGCGTAGAAAATCAAAAGGTAAATTTGAACAAAACTGATCAGTGCAAGTCAGTACTGCAAGCGGGGATTAGTCCCAGCGATTAGAGAAGAGGCAAGAATTCCGAGTTCTCCTTTTGCTACTCTGTAACTTGGATGCATTATAGTCATTATTTCTAACTTATTTCCTTTGTCACTCAGAATTAAGGTGATAATATTCACAGCTTAATTATACGACTCCTCGAGAAAAGACTTGTAGAAGTTCATTTATCTTAGGCGGTCCCCACCATTATCTGGCAAAGTCAACCAGTAAAAGTCACTTAATTTTTTCTAGCCCTCAATTTCCTATCATATAAGTGGTAGGTGGAACTTGATTTTTCTCTCTGCAAGGTCCTTCTCAGCTCGAAATCCCTGTGACTTTACAATTCTGAAGAAAGCGGTGTTTAAACGCAAGGCATTGTGATTACCACTTTCTCTTTTTGTTGTGTAATTATTGTTGTGTGAGAAAATGCTTCCTCTTTTCAGACAAACCTTTTTAAAATGCAAATTTAAATGTTACGAAATGACTTTCTTTAATCCTATAACTCCTTATAAAGTAAGAAACCCGCAGGATTATGAATCATATTATGGGTTTTTGGGTGCATTTTTAACATGTTCCTTGCTCAGAAATAATACTGATAATAGAAAGCAAGCCCCATCCAAACATGACAGAAAGGAACGCATCCAGATAATGTGTTGTGTGAATCGTTGGCTGTTCCTCCACACTTTGGCCAGAATAAATGATTAAAAATGGAAGAATATGAATAGTGTAAGCTTGAGAAAATGGTGAAAATCATGACACAAGGCCAATTTTATTTGCACGAGACTAGACAAAAATTTGACTCTTATTTATAAGTGGTGATTGTTGGCTGAAAGTTTTAATTTCTTTGCAAATAAATATTCAAAATACATAGAAATGGTATGTGGCTTCCCAGGTGGTGCCAATGGTAAAGGACCCTCCTGTCAGTGTAGCAGACATGAGACACAGTTTCGATCCCTGGGTGGGGAAGATCCCCTGGAGGAGGGCATGGCACCTGACTCCAGTATTCTTGGCTGGAGAATCCCATGGGCAGAGGAGCCTGGCGGATTACAGTCCGTGGGGTTGCAGGGTTGGACACGACTGAAGCAAATAAGCATGCACGCAGAGACAGTATAGGTCCCACTTCCTAGACTTTGAAAGGCAGAAGGAAAAAGTTATTTACCAATCATTATGTAAAATTGATAATTATAGGGGGTTTTATTCCCATCTTGGAAGCAAACCTGGTCTTGAAACTTGTGGGGTACCAGGGTACAAATGTTTTCTGTGTCCCCCGTTCCTTATTGGGAGGAAATGAGCTTCATTCAGCCTCCAGAGACCTTCCCTCAGTTCCAAAAGGCAGATGAAAACAGTTTCTTAACAGAAAGGGGAGAGAATGAAGAAAGAAAGGAGAAGCAATCAAGAAGCAGTAATGCAGCCATCTTGCCTGGAGAATCCCAACGACGGAGGAGCCTGGTAGGCTGCAGTCCACGGGGTCGCGAAGAGTCAGACACGACTGGGCAACTGCACTTTCACTTTTCACTTTCATGCATTGGAGAAGGAAATGGCAACCCCCTCCAGTGTTCTTGCCTGGAGAATCCCAGGGACGGGGGCTGCCTTCTATGGGACTGCACAGAGTCAGACACGACTGAAGCGACTTAGCAGCAGCAGCAGCAGCAGTGCAACCGTGGGGCAGGATCCTGGTTCCTCTTGAAGGAATATTGACACAGTACCTCTGTATTCTCCTGCAGGAACTAAGGCCCCCGCCCAGATGGGGGGAAGATAGCTTCAGGCTGAGCACAGGATGCCTGGAACCGTGCTCTGTTATCCCACCAGCCAATCAGAACAAAGTCACACCCTGCAGCCTGCCACCCCTGCCCTGCAATTTTGCCTATAGAAGCTTCTCCGCAGACAAAACCACCAGGGAGCTCCCAAGTGTGGGAGCACACGCCGCCACTCCCCTTGCTTGGCCCTGCAACAGACCTCCCTCTGCTCCCAACACTGACATTTTGGTTTGGCCTCACTGTGCGTTGGGCACGTAAACTTGAGTTCAATAACAAAATCAGAAAAGACCCGTTCACCTCCATGTCAGCCTTCACTTCCCTGGACTACTGTTAGTGGGTATAGATTTGATTGCTGTACCAGTTGTGAAAGAAAATTCATATTTTATGGCGGAACAAGCAAAGTTTAAACATAGATCTCTTCTCTGGCCTCCTGCCTCCTCTCTCCCCCGTACTGTGTTTTGTGTACCTGCCTTGTGCGTGGACCTGACCCCCTCGTCAGCAGAAATACCTGCTCAACCATGAGAACAGCATTCTCTTAGCATCAACAAGACACCTCCTTAAGGAGAATGTGCCTTCTTGATCTTGTGAGGGGTGATGCTAATCCACCAGGGAGACACTTAGATTTGAATGGTGTAAACTATCAGTAACGCATCACTTTCCATACAGCGTCTGTCCCAAAAAATTTAACTGTGCCTTGACTTCTCATGGGCTGAATGGTTCTCAGAGCTTCTGAAATGCTGCTGGCCCCAGGTTGTAAGCCTCAACTTGGCCAGAATGAAATCTTCCATTTCTTTCCTTGATTGACTGGTTGGTTTTTTGCCCACATGCCCTGATCGAGTTGCTTTCTTCCCGCTGACGATGTTGAGCTTCGCCTGAGCCGGTTTTCCCACGTGGTGCATTCTGGGAAATGGTCAAGCACACATCCTGAGGCCAGACCAGCCTCCTTGTCCTCCCACAAGATTCTCTTCTTTCTAGAAACTCAGGGTTTCCCTCCTCCTGCTAGAACTTTGCTCATTAGTGCACCTCTCTATCAGAGCAGCTTGAGTAAAACCGTCTCCTCAATCAGTTGGAGCCTTGACTCAAATGGGTCCGACCTTGTCTCGCATCTGCATTTTCTCCTTCAGATACCAAGGCTCTCGGGTCCTCTGTGCTCCGTTCCTGCTGGGATGCCTGGTGATGGTGAGTGTTACTCCTGGTCCTGCGCTTGGGACCCTGCACTGCCCAGAGCCTGACGTTGATTTGAGCTTGGACGTTTGAGTACTTGCTTGATTGTGGCTGCTGAATCCTTTTGGTTTTGTGATCTGACTGTTTGGTGATCTCTTGGTCTATTTTGTGCCCAGATCAGTTAAGAATTTCATGCCCAACAGTAAGTGATCAATTTTGTGTGTTCTGTGTTTTTGCTTGATCCGTGGCTGCAGTTTTAGGGTTAAAGCTGTCAGCTTTCCCTCTGTGTCTATAGATCCGTATGTCTAATTCAGGAAAGCTTTTATTTTTCATTGTGTGTGAATTGGTATTTCCCTACTCTCTGAAAAGTTTTAGTTGCTCGCTTGTGTCTGACTCTGCGACCTCATGGACTGTAAACCACCAGGCTCCTCTGTCCATGGGATTCTCCAGGCAAGAATACTGGAGTGGGTTACCTTTCCCTTCTCCAGGGGATCTTCCCAACCCAGGGATCAAACTCAGGTCTCTGCATTGCAGGAAGGTTTTTTACCGTCTGAGCCACCAGTAAAGAAAATTTTACCAAAGAGTATAAAGTCTCTTAATTAAACTCTATCCTGATTAAACTGCATACAAGTGCTGCACTCAGTATGCCAGCAAATTGGGAAAACTCAGCAGTAGCCACAGGACTGGAAAAGGTCAGTTTTCATCCCAATCCCAAAGAAAGGCAATGCCAAAGAATGCTCCAACTACTGCACAATTGCATTCATCTCACATGCTAGTAAAGTAATGCTCAAAATTCTCCAAGCCAGGCTTCAGCAATACGTGAACCATGAACTTCCAGATGTTCAAGCTGGTTTTAGAAAGGTAGAGGAACCAGAGATCAAATTGCCAACATGCGCTGGATCATGGAAAAAGCAAGAGAGTTCCAGAAAAATATCTATTTCTGCCTTATTGACTATGCCAAAGCCTTTGACTATGTGGATCACAATAAACTGTGGAAAATTCTGAAAGAGATGGGAATACCAGACCACCTGACCTGCCTCTTGAGAAACCTGTATGCAGGTCAGGAAGCAACAGTTAGAACTGGACATGGAACAACAGACTGGTTCCAAATAGGAAAAGGAGTACGTCAAGGCTGTATATTGTCACCCTGTTTATTTAACTTCTATGCAGAGCACATCATGAGGAACGCTGGACTGGAAGAAACACAAGCTGGACTCTAGATTGCTGGGAGAAATATCAATAACCTTAGATATGCAGATGACACCACCCTTATGGCAGAAAGTGAAGAGGAACTAAAAAGCTTCTTGATGAAAGTGAAAGAGGAGAGTGAAAAAGTTGGCTTAAAGGTCAACATTCAGAAAACGAAGATCATGGCATCTGGTCCCATCACTTCCTGAGAAATAGATGGGGAAACAGTGGAAACAGTGTCAGACTTTATCTTTTTGGGCTCCAAAATCACTGCAGATGGTGACTGCAGCCATGAAATTAAAAGACACTTACTCCTTAGAAGGAAAGTTATGACCAACCTAGATAGCATATTCAAAAGCAGAGACATTACTTTGCTGACTAAAGTTCGTCTAGTCAAGGCTATGGTTTTTCCTGTGGTCATGTATGGATGTGAGAGTTGGACTGTGAAGAAGGCTGAGCGCCGAAGAATTGATGCTTTTGAACTGTGGTGTTGGAGAAGACTCTTGAGAGTCCCTTGGACTGCAAGGAGATCCAACCAGTCCATTCTGAAGGAGATCAGCCCTGGGATTTCTTTGGAAGGAATGATGCTAAAGCTGAAGCTCCAGTACTCTGGCCTCCTCATGCGAAGAGTTGACTCATTGTAAAAGACTTTGATGCTGGGAGGGATTGGGGGCAGGAGGAGAAGTGGACAACAGAGGATGAGATGGCAGGATGGCATCACTGACTCGATGGACGTGAATCTGAGTGAACTCTGGGAGATGGTGATGGACAGGGAGGCCTGGCGTGCTGCGATTCATGGGGTCGCAAAGAGTCGGACACGACTGAGCAACTGAACTGAACTCAACTGAAGTTCTTGTACAAATTAATCTTTTAAAAATCCTAGGAATTAAAGAAACTGAAAATATAAGGCTTTCAATGTGAAAAAAGTTATTCTTTTAAAAATAACTTGATTTGCATTTCTCTAATAATGAGTGATGTTGAGCATTTTTTCATGTGTTTGTTAGCCATCCGTATGTCTTCTTTTTTTTTTTTTTTAATTTTTATTTTTACTTTATTTTACTTTACAATACTGTATTGGTTTTGCCATACATTGACTTGAATCCACCACGGGTGTACATGCGTTCCCAAACATGAACCCCCCTCCCACCTCCCTCCCCATAACATCTCTCTGGGTCATCCCCGTGCACCAGCCCAAGCATCCTGTATCCTGCGTCAGACATAGCCTGGCGATTCGATTCTTACATGATAGTATTCATGTTAGAATGCCATTCTCCCAAATCATCCCACCCTCTCCCTCTCCCTCTGAGTCCAGAAGTCCGCTATACACATCTGTGTCTTTTTTGCTGTCTTGCATACAGGGTCGTCGTTGCCATCTTTCTAAATTCCATATATATGTGTTAGTATACTGTATTGGTGTTTTTCTTTCTGGCTTACTTCACTCTGTATAATCGGCTCCAGTTTCATCCATCTCATCAGAACTGATTCAAATGAATTCTTTTTAACGGCTGAGTAGCACTCCATTGTGTATATGTACCACAGCTTTCTTATCCATTCATCTGCTGATGGACATCTAGGTTGTTTCCATGTCCTGGCTATTATAAACAGTGCTGCGATGAACATTGGGGTACATGTGTCTCTTTCAATTCTGGTTTCCTCGGTGTGTATGCCCAGCAGTGGGATTGCTGGGTCATAAGGTAGTTCTATTTGCAATTTTTTAAGGAATCTCCACACTGTTCTCCATAGTGGCTGTACTAGTTTGCATTCCCACCAACAGTGTAGGAGGGTTCCCTTTTCTCCACACCCTCTCCAGCATTTATTGCTTGCAGATTTTTGGATCGCAGACATTCTGACTGGTGTGAAGTGGTACCTCACTGTGGTTTTGATTTGCATTTCTCTAATAATGAGTGATGTTGAGCATCTTTTCATGTGTTTGTTAGCCATCCGTATGCCTTCTTTGGAGAAATGTCTATTTAGTTCTTTGGCCCATTTTTTGATTGGGTCATTTATTTTTCTGGAATTGAGCTGCATAAGTTGCTTGTATATTTTTGAGATTAGTTGTTTGTCAGTTGCTTCATTTGCTATTATTTTCTCCCATTCCGAAGGCTGTCTTTTCACCTTGCTTATATTTTCCTTTGTTGTGCAGAAGCTTTTAATTTTAATTAGATCCCATTTGTTTATTTTTGCTTTTATTTCTGGAATTCTGGGAGGTGGATCATAGAGGATCCTGCTGTGATTTATGTTGGAGAGTGTTTTGCCTATGTTCTCCTCTAGGAGTTTTATAGTTTCTGGTCTTACATTTAGATCTTTAATCCATTTTGAGTTTATTTTTGTGTGCGGTGTTAGAAAGTGATCTAGTTTCATTCTTTTACAAAAACTGGTTGACCAGTTTTTCCAGCACCACTTGTTAAAGAGATTGTCTTTACTCCATTGTATATTCTTGCCTCCTTTGTCAAAGATAAGGTGTCCATAGGTGTGTGGATTTATCTCTGGGCTTTCTATTTTGTTCCATTGATCTATATTTCTGTCTTTGTGCCAGTACCATACTGTCTTGATGACTGTGGCTTTGTAGTAGAGCCTGAAGTCAGGCAAGCTGATTCCTCCAGTTCCATTCTTCTTTCTCAAGATTGCTTTGGGTATTCGAGGTTTTTTGTATTTCCATACAAATCTTGAAATTGTTTGTTCTAGTTCTGTGAAAAATATCGCTGGTAGCTTGATAGGGATTGCATTGAATTTGTAAATTGCTTTGGGTAGTATACTCATTTTCACTATATTGATTCTTCTGATCCATGAACATGGTATATTTCTCCATCTATTAGTGTCCTCTTTGATTTCTTTCATCAGTGTTTTATAGTTTCCTATATATAGGTCTTCAGTTTCTTTAGGTAGATATATTCCTAAGTATTTTATTCTTTTCATTGCAATGGTGAATGGAATTGTTTCCTTAATTTCTTTTTCTACTTTCTCATTATTAGTGTATAGGAATGCAAGGGATTTCTGTGTGTTGAATCAAAACCACAATGAGGTACCACTTCACACCAGTCAGAATGTCTGCGATCCAAAAATCTGCAAGCAATAAATGCTGGAGAGGGTGTGGAGAAAAGGGAACCCTCCTACACTGTTGGTGGGAATGCAAACTAGTACAGCCACTATGGAAAACAGTGTGGAGATTCCTTAAAAAATTGCAAATAGAACTACCTTATGACCCAGCAATCCCACTGCTGGGCATACACACCGAGGAAATCAGAACTGAAAGAGACACATGTACCCCAATGTTCATCGCAGCACTGTTTATAATAGCCAGGACATGGAAACAACCTAGATGTCCATCAGCAGATGAATGGATAAGAAAGCAGTGGTACATATACACAATGGAGTATTACTCAGCCGTTAAAAAGAATTCATTTGAATCAGTTCTGATGAGATGGATGAAACTGGAGCCGATTATACAGAGTGAAGTAAGCCAGAAAGAAAAACACCAATACGGTATACTAACACATATATATGGAATTTAGAAAGATGGCAACGATGACCCTGTATGCAAGACAGCAAAAAAGACACAGATGTGTATAGCGGACTTCTGGACTCAGAGGGAGAGGGAGAGGGTGGGATGATTTGGGAGAATGGCATTGTAACAGGTATACTATCATGTAAGAATCAAATCACCAGTCTATGCCCAATGCAGGATACAGGATGCTTGGGCTGGTGCACGGGGATGACCCAGAGGGATGTTGGGAGGGAGGTGGGAGGGGGGTTCATGTTTGGGAACGCATGTACACCCGTGGTGGATTCATGTCAATGTATGGCAAAACCAATACAGTATTGTAAAGTAAAATAAAGTAAAAATAAAAATTAAAAAAATAATAATAATAAAAAAATAAAAATAACTTGAGCATGTTTTAATAATTCAAGTTAACAGGTCTTTGGCAAATAAGGCTAGTTTGCAACTGTTTTAATAAAAACAAATTGTGTGTTCTCTGAGTTATCAGTGTCAGGTACAATGTAAGTGTACATTTTGATTCTACTTCGATATGTTCCTCCTATACCTGTATAGGACTTGCCAAATAACCCAGCTTTGCTTCTAATAAATGTTTATGGAAAATGCAAAACTACACTTAGCCAAAGTTGATTCATTATTCTGACAAACTTTATTTCAATAGTAATTACAGTAACTTGAAGAGAATATCCTGATTTTTTAATAAGATTTCTATAACTTAAAAATGAACTGGTATTAAATTATTAATTAACAGATATTCTTTAGATGCACAGATCACTTATAAGTAAAACAGAACACTGACATGTTGATTATTAACCAGAATTTAAGTCTATGTACTTTTAATTCTTAGTTTTATATTCTCAGAGATGCTGTAAACATATATATTTGGACCTGTTAGTAAATGTGCTCATTTTGTCATTTTGGAAAATTTTACTTTAAAGGATGTTTTGTTATATGGAAACTTTAGGATGTTTCATTAGAAGGGAATTTTATTTGTTGTACTCAAAGCTGGCTAAGGCTTGACAAGTTTTACTGTAGGATTTATTGCCAAATACACAGTCAAAAATCTAATATGAAATATTATATTGATGTAAAACTAGAACTTGGTTTTCTATCTGTTAAAATGACAATAATAGGATTATTACTTTGCTCTTAACATGAGGTTGTGCAAGGTTATTTTTTACCTCCTGTGTAAACCACCTAGATATTAAAATCTGTGTCTGACCGGAATAATCTTCCATGGCTTATACTAACTGTATTGTGTCATTTATTATGTAAGAAAATACGGGTTACTCACTTAAGAAAGAGTTAAGGATTTTCACATTCATGTTACCGCTGTAATTTCTTTGAAACTTTTTATGGCCACTTTGGCTAAATATGTCACCAAGTATTGCTTCTTAGTAAACCATGATTCTGTTTTTTGTGCTGAAACCCAGTATCGAACTCTTGACAGTTTTTGATACTTTGCTTTCCCCAAGTAAAATTGTAAATACTAATGTTGGCAACTAAAGCTGTCCAAAATCACTGCAGATGGTGATTGCAGCCATGAAATTAAAAGATGCTTACTCCTTGGAAAGAAAGTTATGATCAACCTAGACAGCATATTAAAAGCAGAGACATTACTTTGCCAAAAATGTCCGTCTAGTCAAGGCTATGGTTTTTCCTGTAGTCATGTATGGATGTGAGAATTGGACTATAAAGAAAGCTGAGTGTCAAAGAAATGATGCTTTTGAGCTGTGGTGTTGGAGAAGACTCTTGAGAGTCCCTTGGACTGCAAGGAGATCCAACGAGTCCATCCTAAAGGAGATCAGTCCTGAGTGTTCATTGGAAGGACTGATGTTGAAGCTGAAACTCCAATACTTTGGCCACCTGATGTGAAGAACTGATTCCTTAGAAAAGACCCTGATGCTGGGAAAGATTGAGGACAGGAGGAGAAGGGGACAACAGAGGATGAGATGGTTGGATGGCATCACCGATTCGATGAACATGGGTTTGGGTGGACTCTGGAAGTTGGTGATGGACAGGGAGGCCAGGCGTGCTGCGGTTCATGGGATCGCAGAGTTGGACACGACTAAGCAACTGAACTGAACTGAACTAAACTGAAAGCTGTCTTAAGATTTCCCAGAGGGCCTCTGGAGATCACAAGGGACTTGTTCTCCAGACTTGTGAAAATAATTAGGCTTATTTGGTGTGTTCCTACCGACGATTCTCATGGGGATCACTGTCAAATCAGAAAGGAGGCTCAGCCCTCCTTAGGTTAAATTTGTGTGGGTAGGAGGTTTTGAACACGAACATCTCAGAATCTCCTGCTATAGCAGGAGAACCCAGGGAACAGAGCTCTGATGTCCAAAATGTTTCCACTTGCCAGCATCCTGGCCAGTTGGACTGAAAATTAGCTGCAATGTGGTGCTATCAGTCACAGCTTCAACTGCTGTTTAAAATGTTAGTGTTTTTTTCACAACTTTACTTCTTCAACATGGAGCAGGCATTTTCTTGGCCAGTGGTTTTCAGCTGGGGATTGGCATCACTAACCTCAGTGATCAGTGTTCAGGTGTCTGGGACCTACCCCAGGCTACAGAAGATCTTTCCTTGATATTGCTGATGTATTCTTAGCATATTCATTAGACATTGTGTCAGGATTATTATGTTATGTCTGAAGACATTTTTCTCTGTAAAGATCATGTTCAGTCGTTTTTATATTAGATGTGATACCTATTGTTTCTAATATAGTGCAAACCATTATGTTGATGGATATTTTGTCTGAAACTCTTTGGGACTGATTTTATTATCTTATGCTGCAAGCCACAAGAAAAACTACATTCCCGGTCCGTTTGTTCTTCTTGTCATGAACTCTTCATATTCTTACACTTTTGAATAGTATCAGTAATAAGTGAAGCCCAGTCATTTGAAGTCTTCTGTCATCTGTAGATAATTTAGGCTTTACTCTGATGCTTTCCTGAAAGTGCCCACACTCAACCACCGACAGGAGAGAACCCCATGAAAGGGTGCCATGCCGGTCACTTGTCCGTTACTGTTTGGGTCCAGGCTTCTGACAGCCCAGTGGCGGATGAACTATATTCCTATTTCATGGCAATATTGTTATTTTCATAGGTTTAGTAGGAGTCTGATCCCCTTGTTAACAGCAGGTTATTTTTAAAATTAAAAATATTATCTCACCTCTGAAGAACTAACAATAAATTTAGAGAGAAGAGGGAAAAGGTAATAATTTTATCATTGTCTCTACATTAAAATTTTTGTTTTGCTATCTTAGGACATGCTTGTTTTACTGTGAGCCATCTCAAAATATATTTTTTTCTTAAAGAGGAGATACATAGAAAAATAGAGAGAGAGTATTTTTCAAAATAAGGAGTCATCTTTTTAGTGCTGTATCCTGACTTAGAGAATATGAATATATCTTATTTCAGTGGTATTCTGTGCCAGTGCTTGAGCATCAAAACTTTCCATGTTTTGGGATTTGTACAAAATGTTTGCATGTCTAAAGCAAACTAACACAATTTAATACTTTTCCAAGAACTTCATTTATCAGTGAGCTCATTGCTAGCATTGTATAATGACTTTTCTCAGACAGATGTAGATTCTCCTTATAAATGTCTGGAAGAAATATTTTGAAAATATGCTGACTTAATTGCTTCCACACAATTTTCTCTTAACATCATTACATGCAGAAGCAGAGACACAAATTGGCATTTATGCATGAATGCCCATTTGCAATTTCTCATTTTGTGCATGATAATACAGGCTGGGATATATTTTCTTGAACCTTAGCAGGCAATACATTTATAAAGAAGAATTTTCTCAAATACATAGTTGCGTTCACTATTTCTGCTTAGTGGAAGCCTACCCATGCAGTGTTTAAAGTAGTGTCCATATTTTTCATCCACAGGAAACAAAACGAAAACACTGTCCTTAGCGACAAACTTCTAATGTTTATCTTAGTTTCTCCAATGTGACTGTGCGTTCCCTGAGGGCAGCAGGGTCTGTCTTACGCTTAAATCCTAATTTCAGCACGGTGTGGGGACGACTGTGGCTTACGGGTGAATTTATGAACCGTCCCTGCAAAATCGGTCAAGTGGGAGGCAGAGGAAATCCTGAGTCTCTTGGTACTCAGCTGATAAAATCCTTGGCAGAGTTCACTCAGTCTCATTTTTTAAGATCCGTTATTATCATTTTAATGATACTCCTTTAGGATTCTTTTTTTTAATTAAAAAGATGATGCCTTACATGAGGGTTCAAACTCCTGCATTTGGGGTAGGAATATTGACATTTTAATCTTAGGACTTCTGACTTATGCCTGGCCTGGACATGTTAACTTATCAACCGGATCAATTTCTTCACAATATTATTGGCATAAGAGGGACACATAAAACAATGTATTTGTTAAAACACCTTACATTTATCAAGCGCCTGTTCTGGACGGTGCTGTTCTAGATGCAGGATCAGAGTGGACTAACAATTACATTTGTTGTTGTTCAGTTGCTCAGTCATGTCCGACTCTTGGCGACCTCATGGACTGCAGCACGGCAGGCTTCCCTGCCCATCACCAGCTCCCGGAGTTTACTCAAACTCATGTCCATTGAGTCAGTGATGCCATCCAACCATCTAATCCTCTGTTGTCCCCTTCTCCTCCTGCCCTCAATCTTTCCCAGCATCAGGGTCTTTTCCAACGAGTCAGTTCTTTACATCAGGTGGCCAAAGTCTCAGGACTAATTTCCTTTAGGATTGATGAGTTTGATCTTCTTGCTGTCCAAGAGACTCTCCAGAGTCTTCTCTAGGACCACAGTTCAACATCATCAATTTATCAGCTCTCAGTCTTCTTTAGGGTCCAAGTCTCCGATCCACAAAGGCCAGGATGTTTACCCCAAAGACACCCCCTGGGACCCAGCAGGTGAACACCTGAGGTGACGTCACATGTCAGGAGGAGCCTGCAGGGAGAGGGCTGTTGTGGAGAGCAGGGTGACCCTAAAGCCGGTGTCTCACCTGGCTCTGTCACCATCAGGGCCAGACCCTGCTCTGCGGTGGGGCCAGCCTGTCCGTGGTGGGGAGTATCTGGTGCCTAGCACCTTGACGTCAGGAGGACACACCCCAGTCTCGACAACCACCGATTGCTCCGGACGTTGCAAGATGTCCTCTGGGCTAAGTGCTCCCAGTGGAGGACCCCTGACAAGGAACAACCCTGGCCATGCTGCGTGCTGTGTCTGCACTTCCTGTGGATCTGGAGCTTGGAAAAGGGATCTTCTAGACTGACAAAGACGTGACTGAGGCCAGGGAGTAACCAGTAAACCACAAGGTCAGTTACTGAGCAGCCCGATTTACTGCTTCACAAGTGCAAAGCTTGGGAGCCAGAGGGGACCAAACTCCCAGCTGCGGGATTAGGTCCGACGTCTTGAGCCGGAATCTTCCAAGCGTGGTGATGTGTTGTTGCCATGGCAGTTCTGCTCCAGGGCCCTTTGGCCCAAACAGGAGGACTCTTGATGCCAAGGAAATCTGCAGTCTGGCAGCAGCTGGCTGGGCTGGCAGCTCCCAGAGGAACTCGGGTTCTAATTAGATGAGAAAGTTGCTCGTTGACCATTCAACCAGACCTAGGCAGGCAGATGGCTTTGAGGGAAAATCTTATGAACACAGGTCAGCCTTTATCTTTAGAGTCCACATAATTCTGCTTTAATGTAAATTCATCACAGTTACTAAAAATGAGCCACTTAACCTCTTTTAACCTATAATTCGGTCATAATCGTACTTGATTGGTAGGGTAATGATGGGAATTAAATGAGATAATGCACATGGTTTTCAATAAATATCAACTTTATTAATATAATGGAAACTTAATTAATGCAATTTATCAGTAACGGAAAAAATGCAAATACTATATTAATAATAGTAACAGTGATGACATTCCCTTGTACATTAGATAGGTATGTAATAGTATGTCTGTTACTATGTGGAAACTGAGACTCAGAGAATTTAATCCTTTGCTCACGTTCATCTGAATACTTGTCGTCTGGACTTGAGTCCATGTCTTCTGGGTCTACTGCCGCTGCTAAGTTGCTTCAGTTTTGTCTGACTCTGTGCGACCCCATAGACGGCAGCCCACCAGGCTCCCCCGTCCCTGGGATTCTCCAGGCAAGAACACTGGAGTGGGTTGCCATTGCCTTCTTTAATGTATGAAAGTGAAAAGTGAAAGGGAAGTCACTCAGTCGTGTCCGACTCTTCGACCCCATGAACCGCAGCCCACCAGGCTCCTCCGTCCATGGGATTTTCCAGGCAAGAGTACTGGAGTGGGGTGCCGTTGCCTTCTCCACTTCTGGGTCTAAGCTCAGGGCTCTTTCTGCGGCATCACTGTAAACCTGAGACAGAGAGTATTCAGCTGAGCAGGTCAGAGCAGTGGCTCCCTCGGTGGATGTCCTGGATGCTTGCTAAGGATGGGTGTTTCTCAACCCCTTCATTCCTGGAGAGCCAGAGCCTGGGTCTCCCACCATGCTTCTTAGCCAGCCAGCCTGGCACTGAGGCGGATGTTGGTGACCCACCCCACACCACTCAGCTGGGCACAGACATCGAGAGTCCTCACCAGAGCTTTCTCTCCACTTCTAACTGATGTCTTCTGCTCTGTAGTCATTTGTTTTTCCCAGTTACTTGACTCTGGAGTGGAATTCCTGAATGATGTTGGGTGTGTTTAGGATTCCATGCTGATGGATGTGGGGGTGAGGAAGAGAGAGAGTTGCATATATTTCTGAATTTTTTTCGTCTAATTAGAAGAGCACTTCTCTCTCATTTTTCATCCCAGTTTGCACATCTTCAGAATAGAATCACGAGATGGGAGCTCTGAGCACGGGCTCCAGCTGTTAAGTATGAGGTTGTTTTAGCCTCAAGCCCACTTTGAAGAGGCCCCTTGCTAAGGATTTTGGATATAATTGTTTGATTATCTTTTGTTTAAGCTATATTTGAGTAGTCCATTGTCTCTGAGTGATGCGTTAGGTTCTTGTAGTCCATCTCTTCTGTGACAGCTGGTTTCTGTGAAACCATGACAACTGCCAGGGCGGCGGGTACTTTGCACAAGTACCACAGCTCAGGGCTGCTCCTCTTGATGCTGAAGTGGGTTAGCTCACTTCACATCTCTGGGGCTGCATTTATAGTTGAGATCAGCAAGGGGAATTAATGATCCTAAATCTATGCAGCCTATCATTTATTAATCTCTTTGTCTTAATTATAGTGGTCTGTGTGTGTGGTTTTCCAAAAGTCCCCATTTTCATCTTGAAAGCAACAGGACAAGAGAGGAGTAAGCTGGTAAACCCCCGGCAAGTCTTTCAGCTCCCCCACTTCAGAACAGGCATCAGGCAGCGACGGTTATTTGTGGCTACTATCAGCTTCACCCTGGCTGAGCCACAGAGGAGGTTTCTGTAGATAAAATTCACAATTTGCAAAACACTCCTACTCCTCTGAAGGGAGGTTGGTGTGGGAGCCGATGGACCAGATAGGAAGCTACTGTGATAAAGATCAGGAATGTTGATAGCTTGGTCTGGGTGGTTCACAAGGGACATAAATTCACTCAAGTCACCCCTAGGTAGGGTTCTAAGACTGGAAGTCCAGGTTAAGAACTTGCTAAAAGAAACCCAGCTATGAGTCTAGTTATTGCCTGTCATTAATTACTTGCACAATAGGCAATAATTGCTAAAGTGCTTTATTGTCTGTTTGGACCTAAATGTACCAAACGGGAGATGCTTCACAGATGGTGAAGTGAAGAAACTCCTGGCTTTGGGATCTGGGGAGACATACTGGGGCAAGCAAGCAGCACACCAGCTCTGCACGTCGTAAAATGACGCCCAGCTATCAGATTTAAGAACAGCAGTACCTATGAGACAAGGTAAGTTTGCAACCTACCATGTCTTCTGATCGCCCAGTTTCAGCTTCACCCATGGCCATAACTTCACAACTGGTGGGTTACTCACCATAAGTCTTGGAGGATGTTTGCCTATCAAAAAGTCTACATCCTTAATGAGGCTTGGTGCATCATGTTGGTGTGTCTCGCGCTTTATTCTTGTCTGTATGTCCACCAGTGTGAAATTGAGAGTACTGATGCTCTGGACATGTCACTGCAGGCACAAGATTGTGACACATTCTCTCTGCAGAGTGTGGTGATATCTCACTTGCTCACTACACTGCACGGGATACTAGTTGGCCCATCGTAGTTGGTGCGGATGAACATAGTCAGTAGGCAAAATGAGAGAGGAATTCAAATCTCAGGTATACATTAACCATCCACAATTACACCCATAACCAGACAAACAATAGCTATGCATGTCCAAAATCCCAGAAGGTAATCATCATTTCTCCTGCCCAGACAGACAGCACACCTGGAAATCATTACCTCATATATCAACCATCTCTAGCAGCATGGAATCCACTACAGTGTTAAAAAGACCACAGGGAATATCTTATGTACCGAGCTGCTTGGCCTAACAGACCAAGGCCTTCTCATGGGTAGGGACAGAAACTTGTTTCAAGTTATTTGATACTAGCGTGCACGCATGCTCAGTGAGATGTGTCCGACTCTTTGTGACCTCATAGACTGTAGTCCACTGGACTCCTCTGTCCATAGAATTGTCCAGGCAAGAATACTGCAGTGGGTTGCCGTTTTCTCCTCCAGGGGATCTTCGTGACCCAGGGATCAAATCTGTGTCTCCTGTGTCTCCTGCTTTGGCAGGTGAATTCTTTACCACTGAGCCACCTGGGAAGCCCCCGCTTGATAGTAGGGTCAACCTCAAAATGATTCTTAGTTCATTTAATTCCATCACAAATTTGGTCACCATAGGTCCTTTTTCAATTCCCTGCAAGATATAAATCCTTGTATAGTATTGGGTCTGATGCAGCACTAAATTATTCTAAGTTGAATTTGAGGAACCTGTAAGCAAAACCTTATGCAGTTGTGACCAGACTTCACTGATCATAAAAAATCATCAATCTGTACGAGAACGTGCAGATTATTAGGGCAACCTGAAATAGACAGGCCCAGAAAATAATAATAATGATAAACATGATTGACATACAATAAAAAAACACAAGATAAATAAAATATTATTTATTAGTAATTAAACAGCAATGAATAGTTATTATTATTAAAATCCACTGGCTATTTTTTCCCATTTCTCAGTCTGTAACTTCATGCTCAATGATACAATCCAGTCCAATTGGTCTGTTAACAGGATAATGTTCCATTAATGAGATACTATCCCATCATCTTGGACAAGACCACTTGAGGATTTATGGAATGAACTAAAATGAGTTTCAGATGTTTCTCCATCTCATCATGGCTCATTTTCTTTGTTTTTGCTACGTAGCGTATGGGATCTTAGTTCCCCGACCAGGGATCGAACCGGTGTCCCTTGCAATGGAAGTATGGACTTCCAGGGAACCCCTCTTGGTTTTTGTATCATAGCCCTCACGTTTGCCAAGAATGCTGATGCCATTAGCAGCTTGCTTCTAAGAATGCTGATGCCAGAAGCAGCTTGCTTCTACGTGTCATGGGACCTTCAAAGACCCCACGGTGAGGAAGATAATGTCTTCTGGCTGGACACCAACTGCAGTAGAATAACCTGGTTTGTCTCCATCACAGCATAATGACCCTGAGAGGGAGGGGAGGGAGTGCTATTGCATGAGCTGAAGATCAGGGCAATAGCTTAATATTAAGCTTCCTTCCATTTTCTTTCAGTTTCTCTAGGAGCTTCCCATAGAATTTGTTCTGAAGCTAGAGACTAGTAACTTCTGAACAATCAATGCTTGTTTTGTGACAACCTTGCCTATATATTTTTGAGTTGTTATATGATGGAACGAGGAGAAGGAGGCAACAGAGGGTGAAATGGTTGGATGGCATCACCAACTCAACAGACATGAGTTTGTGCAAACTCCGGGAAATGGTGAAGGACAGGGAAGTCTGGTGTGCTGCAATACACGGGGTCACAAAAAATCAGACATGACTTAACAACTGAATGACAGCAATCTATTATTTGACAGTGTTTTTGACTCCTGTACACAGTTTTGAAAGACTCCCCAAATATATAATAGCATATTATATACAGGGCTTCCCTGGTGGCTCAGAGGGTAAGGCGTCTGTCTGCAATGCTGGAGACCAGGGTTCGATCCCTGGGTCGGGAAGACCCCCTGAAGAAGGAAATGGCAACCCACTCCAGTACTCATGCCTGAAAAATCCCATGGACAGAGGAGCCTCATAGGCTACAGTCCATGGGGTCACAAGAGTCAGTCACGACTAAATGACTTTACTTCATTTATTTATATAAATATAAATATTACTGCAACTCCTTTTAAAGATGTTTCTTACAATAGTCTCTAGCATCAAATGCTTCTTCTAAATGAACAGACTTTCACAAGCTAAAATCTTATTTAATGAATATTCATTTAATAATCACATTAAATGAATATTTTCTTTAAAAAGTAGACCCAGCTTCCTGCCGCAGGTGGTGACCTCATGTCGACAGCTTTCGGCAGGCGGGATTCTTGGGGCCATGGGCGGGTGACCCAGTTGCTCTGTGTCAGAATCCTCCTCTGGAAGAGGAGGAAATCAAGCCAGGTTCTCACTAGACAATCTGTGCCATGTATGGGACCAATCTGCCATTCCAAGTGGATCATGAGCCTGCTGATTGATTAGCTGATTAATCAGGTTCAAGGGGAACACTTGCTGGCTGTATTATTCAGTCAGTTGACACTAATATTTAATTATGTGAAATTACTTCCCAATCTTCCCTGTCTCCAATCTTGTCTGAATTCATAAAATTTTCTTTTTGGAACATAAAATATGGTGGTTCTTTTAGGATTATATTTCTCTATTTGTTTTCTTACTAATAATAAATTATTGAAGAGGTCTTAGAAACTGTGGCTTTTTTTTCCTTTTCAAATCCTTCTGGATAAATGCAGGCTCTCTGTAGATGGTAATCCCTCAGCCTAATGACAATCCAGAGAAGGACAACAGTTTCCTGATAAATAATGTGCCTCGTCTGTTTTGACTGAGATTTGATTGTGTTGCATTGATTCAGTTAAGACATTTGCCCGACTCCGCAGATCTCATGCCTATCTGATATGGGGTGGTGAGGCCTCAGGACTCCAGCTGCAAAGGCAGAAGGAGAGAGCCGACGCGGTCTCCCTGTGGTAGGGGATTTCATCTGTGCGTTCCAAGGTCGTATTCCCACGACCGAGACTGCTCCGCCCTGCAGGGCTGAGGTGACCCCTGGCTGGATGTTGGTACATGTGCCACTTGTGTTGGCTGGGCTTTCTGGGAGGTCCTTCCCAGCCTTCCTTCCTGACCACTGGACCTGAGTCTAGGATTGTAGAAAATGAAATGAAACCATTTCCTGGGGGCATTCTCCTAGCTCCACCCCTAAAGTAATTTTGTTACCCAGGTAACAGGTTTTGAGTAAGTGGTTTCTTTTACTCTGCTGGCTTCTTGCTTTGCAAATTCGTGTTTCATGCTTTAGCTGCACATTTCCTTTATAGCAGATGAGGGTGATCATTACCAGAAGAGTTTTCTGAAGTCAGAACCTAGATGTTTTGCTGGCCTCTCCATCGCCAGCTTTCCCTCTTTCTGGCCAGAGCGAAACACTTTTGTTCGTTGCATTGAGACTCTTCACGCCTCTCCAGGCGAAGGATAACAGGACAACACAAAATTCCGTCCCTGATGGTGAAAGCATGTTTATTTCATCTTGCCTTCGCCTGATCTCTTAATCCTCCTTTCCCCGGGAGCCTGGGAACAGACTCACTGTGGGCTGCTAATCAGCTTTGCTTCATTTTGGCAGGGCTACTGGGGAAACTCATGAACCCAGATCTCACCCTTTACCACAAGGCACTCATTTCAATCCACTTATGAGAGTTTAACATGCGTGTGGGACCAGAGAAGAGCAGAGCAGGCGGGAGGGACAGTCTGGCTCTGCCACTTCAGACTCCAGAGATGAGCGGAACGCCGGGCCCCGCACCTCGGCCCCTTCCGGTCATCTTGGCTTAAAGATCAAGCACGTATTCTGGATCTTCATTTCCAAAGTGACCCTTAAATTTGGAAAGTAAATGAAATAAAAGAAAAATCTACTTGAGTTCTTGGCTCTAAGGGCACAAAATCAGGAAGAACGGATTTACTAATTCTGTGTCAATCTCTGTTTGAAATAGCAGATGAGGCCTGCAATAAGCAAGAGAATCTAAAGAGTTCAGTTCCTTCTGTTATTGAGAAACAAAAGGAACTCAAAATGCCTTCAAAATAAAGGATTGAGCCAACATTTGAAAAGGAAAGATCCAAGTCTTAGCTATTTTGTATTCTAGGATGAGTGGGGAAAGGCTCCCAGAAGGAGCTGCATTTCAAGCAGAGCCAGGAGGTGTGGTGGGGTCTGCTCAAGGGTCAGGCAGGGGCATCTCGGGGCAACAGCAGCTCAGCCAAGGGCTCCCGGGGGTGAGGATGTAGATGCAGGGAAATGTAAGCTCCTGGGGCTCCCTGGTGCACAGTGGGTCTGCAGACATCCAGGGCCTGGCAACAGATACATCCTGAGGAGGCCATGCACTCACTCCTTCAACAGGTTCTTACTGATGACCGCGGGGTGGAAAACTGGGCAAGTGCTGAGGACGAAAGGTGACTGTGAGAGTGCGTGCAAAGCCTGGCATCCTTCTAGGTGAGGGTGTGTGGGGAGAAGCACTAGCAAAGGGCCTGTCAACACATACAAAATTGTGATCATGCCGGATGGACAGGGATTATAGCCACTAAGGGATTGGACATGCCCATCAGAGGCACTAGGAACTGGTGGAGGGTTTTATGCCGTGAAATACACTGGGGGGTCTAGGAACATCTTTTTGGCTGCTATGTATAGGCTGGGTAGGACTGGAGGCAGGGTGACCAGG
This sequence comes from Budorcas taxicolor, assembly GCF_023091745.1. Lineage (NCBI taxonomy): Eukaryota > Metazoa > Chordata > Mammalia > Artiodactyla > Bovidae > Budorcas > Budorcas taxicolor. Next base: position 2,572,317 of record NC_068931.1, on the reverse strand, counting down.
TCAGATGATGACAGTATCTCCCCACATCCGCAGGTGATACGTTCCAAGGCCCCAGTGGGTGCCTGAAACCATGGATGTTACCAGACCCTGTATACACATTTTTCCCCCGTCCTAAAGCGTGTCTACAGTCTGGATTAGCTGCACAAAGAGATGATTCATGTCCTGGGTAGGACAGAGGGGGACAGCTGGAGATTTCGTCACACTCCTCAGAATGGCTGGCAATTTAAAGCTTATGAGTTGTTTATTTCTGGAATTTTCTATTTGATACTTTCAGATCTTGGTTGGTCAAGGGTAACTGAAACAGAGGAAAGGGAAACCATGGATAAGGGGGTCAGGAGGGGGCTGCAGTATAATGTGCTGGGCAGGTGTCTATGTGAGCCTGTTACACAGCCCAGCACACAAGAGGAGAGGGGCAGGGAGATGCAGCTACAGGGATTTGAGAGCACCCACCAAGGGCAGAGAGGAGCCGGGTGAGAGGCTGCAGGGGACAGAGTTCCAAGCTCTCTTGTGGGTGTCTTTGATTTTGTGATTGCAGAAGGCGACCTGGTACCTGCAAGATCACAGCTCCCCGGCCCACCAAGTATCCTGTGTCATCTCTGGATTCTTTCTGACACTTGTATTCTGTACCACCTGCCAGAAAACCCACCAAGCCTTATTACGTGCATGCATTTACACATTCATCTCCTAGAGAATGGAGTCCTGACCTCATTGACTTTGCACCCCTTACAAAGAGTGATGCATAGTAGGCAAGGGATAAATATTTAATAAATTAACTACTTGCTTACCAAACCCCTTCTGGATGAACTTTTAATACACTTTTTAGTTCCTTAGAAAGCTATGAATTTCTTTACAGCATAATTTTTTTACTTTGATAAACAACACATCGTTAGAACTGGATTTTTTTAACCTACCCTTACAATCCGATTTAATTGGTATAATTTAATGTGATTATTGATATAGTTGGTTTACTATCCACCAGGTTTGTAACTGCTTTTATCCATTGCATTTTTCTTCTTTTCCCTGTCTCTTTTTCTACTCTCCCTTGTTTTCAGTTCAGTTCAGTTGCTCACTCAATTCCAACTCTTAGTGACCACATGGACGGCAGCATGCAAAGCCTCCCTGTCCATCATCAGCTCCTAGAGTTTACTCAAACTCATGTCCATTGAGTTGGTGATGCCATCCAACCTTCTCATCCTCTGTCATCCCTTTATCCTCCCGCCTTCAATCTTTCCCAGCATCAGGGTCTTTTCCAGTGAGTCAGCTCTTCACATCAGGTGGCCAAAGTATTGGAGTTTCAGCTTCAACATCAATCCTTCCAATGAATATTCAGGACTGATTTTCTTTAGGATGGACTGGTGGGATCTCCTTGCAGTCCAAGGGACTCTCAAGAGTCTTCTCCAACACCACAGTTCAAAAGCATCAATTCTTCAGTGCTCAGCTTTCTTTATAGTCCAACTCTCACATCCATACATGCATGACTACTAGAAAACCCATAGCTTTGACTAGACAGACCTTTGTCGGCAAAGTAATATCTCTGCTTTTGAATATGCTATCTAGGTTGGTCATAACTTTCCTTCCAAGGAGTAAGCGTCTTTTAATTTCATGGCTGCAGTCACCATCTGCAGTGATTTTGGAGCCCCCCAAAATAAAGTCTGACACTGTTTCCACTGTTTCCCCATCTATTTGCCATGAAGTGATGGGACCAGATGCCATGATCTTTGTTTACTGAATGTTGAGCTTTAAGCCAACTTTTTCACTCTCCTCTTTTACTTCCAACTTTTAAGTTCCTCTTAGCTTTCCGCCATAAGGGTGGTGTCATCTGCATATCTGAGGTTATTGATATTTTTCCCAGCAAATTTGATTTCAGCTTGTGCTTCATTCAGCCTGGCATTTTGCATGATGTACTCTGCCTGTAAGTTAAATAAGCAAGGTGACAATATACAGCCTTGAAGTATATTTGGATTTGGAACCATTCTGTTGTTCCATGTCCAGTTCTAACTGTTTCTTCTTGACCTGCATACAGATTTCTCAGGAGGCAGGTAAGGTGGTCTGGTATTCCCATCATTTGAAGAATTTCACACAGTTTGTTGTGATCCACACAGTCAAAGGCTTTGGCATAGTCAATAAAGCAGAAGTAGATGTTTTTCTGGAACTCTCTTGCTTTTTCGATGGCCCAGCGGATGATGGCAATTTGATCTCTGGTTCCTCTTCCTTTTCTAAATCCAACTTGAACATCTGGAGGGTCATGGTTCACTTACTATTGAAGCCTGGCTTGGAGAATTTTGAGCATTACTTTACTAGCATGTGAGATGAGTGCAATTGTGTGGTAGTTTGAGCATTCTTTGGCATTGCCTTTCTTTGGGGTTGGAATGAAAACTGACCTTTTCCAGTCCTGTGGCTACTGCTGAGTTTTCCAAATTTGTTGGCATATTGAATGCAGCACTTTCACAACATCATTTTTAGGATTTGAAATAGCTCAACTGAAACTTCATCACTACTATTAGCTTTGTTCATGGTGATGCTTCCTAAGGCCCACTTGACTTCACATTCTAGGATGTCTGGCTCTAGGTGAGCGATCACACCATCGTGGTTATCTGGGTCATGAAGATCTTTTTTGTATAGTTCTTCTGGGTATTCTTGCTACCTCTTCTTAACATCTGCTTCTGTTAGGTCCATACCATTTCTGTCCTTTATTGTGCCCATCTTTGCATGAAATATTCCCTTGGTATCTCTAATTTTCTTGAAGAGATCTTTACTCTTTCCCATTCTATTGTTTTCCTGTGTTTTTTTGCATTGATCACTGAGGAAGGCTGTCTTATCTCTCCTTGCTGTTCTTTGGAACTCTGCATTCAAATGGGTATATCTTTCATTTTCTCCTTGCCTTTCACTTCTTTTCTTTTCACAGCTATTTGTAAAGCCTCCTCAGACAACCATCTTGCCTTTTTGCATTTCTTTTTCTTGAGGATGGTCTTGATCTCTGCCTCCTGTACAATGTCACAAACCTCCGTCCACAGTTCATCAGGCACTCTATCAGATCTAATCCTTTGAATCTACTTGTCACTTCCACTGTATAATCGTAAGGGATATTATTTAGGCCATACCTGAATGATCTAGTGGTTTTCCCTACTTTCTTCAGTTTCAGTCTGAATTTGGCAATAAGGAGTTCATGAGCAATAAGGAGTGTCTGAGCCATAGTCAGCTCCCAGTCTTGATTTGCTGACTGTATAGAGCTTCTCCACCTTTGACTGCAAAGAATATAATCAATCTGATTTTGGTATTGACCATCTGGTGATGTCCATGTGTAGAGTCTTCACTTGTGTTGTTGGAAGAAGGTGTTTGTTCTGACCAGTGTGGTCTCTTGGCAAAATTCTGTTAGCCTTTGCCCTCTGTTTCATTTTGTACTCCAAGGCCAAACTTGCCTGTTACTCCAGTTATCTCTTGACTTCCTACTTTTGCATTCCAGTCCCCTATAATGAAAAGGACATCTTTTTTGGGTGTTAGTTCTAGAAGATTTCTTTTAGGTCTTCATAGAACTATTCAACTTCAGCTTCTTCAGCATTAGTAGTTGGGGCATAGACTTAGATTACTGTGATATTGAATAGTTTACCTTGAGATCATTCTGTCATTTTTGAGATTGCATTCAAGTACTGCACTTCGGACTCTTTTGTTGACTATGTGGGCTACTCCATATCTTCTAAGGGATTCTTGCCCGCAGTAGTAGATATAATGGTCATCTGAGCTAAATTCACCCATTCCAGTCCATCTTAGTTCACTGATTCCTAAAATGTCGATCTTCACTCTTGCCATCTCCTGTTTGACCACTTCCAATTTGCCTTGATTCATGGACCTAACATTTCAGACTCCTATGCAATGTTGCTCTTTACAGCATCGGACCTTGCTTCCATCACCAGTCACATACGCAACTAGGTGTTGTTTTCCCTTCGGTTCCGTCCACCGACCTGGGGAGTTCATCTTCCAGTGTCATATCTTTTTTCCTTTTCACACTGTTCATGGGGTTCTCAAGGCAAGGATACTGAAGGATGCATGTCAAGGACATGCCTTTAAGAATTTTTCTTTTCCAGTTACTATCTTAAAGCTTGCGGTAATTCTAACTGCTTCAAGTCTGCCTTCTAATAACAAATGTCACGCACACTCTTCGTATTGGAATATTCTCAACTCTTCCTTCCCATCCCTGTGACATCGCCGTTGTTTATTTCACCTATCTATATATGATAATCACCCAACACAATGTTGCTTTTATTATTTTAAATCAGCATTTAGCTTTTAAACCAACTAAGAATAGGGAAAATAAAAGGTTTTACCTTCATTTTATCTTTCTCTGAAGCTCCACTTTTTTTTTTTTTTTTTGATGTGTGTGTGTGTTTGTGTATTTCTGATCCATATCACCTTCCTCTACCTGCAGAACTTCTTTTAACATTTCTTGCAGGACAGTTCTGCTGAAAACAAGTTCCCTCCATTTTTCTTTTTTTTAATTTGTCTGAGAAAGTCCTTTTTTTCTCCTTCATTTTGGGAGGATGCTTTTTCTGGATATAGAATTCTATGGGTTTTTTTCCTTAAAGATTTAAAATATCTTATTTCACTCTCTTCTTGCACAGTTTCTGACAAGAATTCTGCCATAATCTTTGCATTTTTTCTTGTACGCGTAAGACAGTGTTTGCTCTGACATTTTCCCCAACATTATCTGCTTTAAATATGACATACCTTTGTAGGGTTGTGTGTGTGTGTGACCTACGTGGTATTCTCTGTGCCCCCTGGATATGTGCTTTGGTGCCTGTGATTAATTTGGGGAACTCCATAAGCGTGGAGTTACGATTTGGACAACTGTTGCTAACGAGCTGGTGCCGGCTGCAGAAGCCCACGGCCCTGAAAGTCCTCAGTTCTCGTCTGTTCTTCCCTCCAGCTGCCCTCTTCCGACCCTGGGAGCCACTGGCCTCTTGACTGTGTCCACATCTTGCCTTTCCTGGAATATCCCGTAGCTGAAATCATGTCGTACGTAGGCTTCTCAGACTGGCTCCTCCCACTGAGTGAGGTGCAGCTTAGTCTCCTCCGGGTGCCGTCCTGGCTGGATAGCTCATTATTTTTATCCCTGGATAGCATTCCATTCTCTGGATGGACCCTGTTGTGTATTCATTCAACTACTGAAGGGCATCTTGGTTGCTTCCAGTTTTGGGTGATTATTAGTAAAGCAGATATAAGCAACCTTTATATAGCACTTTACAAAGAACCCCCATTCTTATTACCTTAGTAGTTACTCACAGGTTTGCATTAGAAACATTAATTGTGTAACTTTCTTTCAGAAAAACAGAGAGTAATGGGGGAAGCTTGGAATAAACCAGGTCTCTGATTCCCCCAACCAAATTATAAAAATATAAAATAAAATTCGGGAGTGGGGTTATGCATCCATGATTATGTACACATGATTCATAAGCCGAACGATGGCTTAACTGAGATATTACTCTATAACTTTTAGCAGTTGAATTAATTCAGAAGATTAATTCCCCCCAGTTTTTTCTTTCATTCCTGAACCAAATTTCTAGTCATTGTTTTCATGTGGAAATGTTTGCTTTCTAACTTTTAGTTCCTGAAATTTGAATTTCTCATTATAGGATATATTTTATTTTGCTTGAGCCACAATGTCGACACTGTCAGCACTGAACTTTTAAAGAAATGAGCCAAAGAGTTCAAGAGCTGTACTTGAAGGGATTCTGCAGGCCCCACAGTACTTGGGAGCTCCTTCCACCCTTGTTTACTGACTAAGGTGCAGGTTTTTTTGTGGATGGGCTGGGGTGTGGGGACCCCAGCAGATGGTGGAAACACGTGGTCGTGGTGTAAAGGTGCCTCCAGGGATCATCAGTCAGGCTGACGTTCTCCAGTTAGGAGCACATCTCAGCGCCATGGATTCTCCAGCCTTCTCCCCCTCTCTGCCTGTTCCACCAAGGCGGATATTTTAAAGTACCGAGTCTGTGTTGGCACGTCCAACTATGTGTTCAGCTCACTAGGCTGTTCAGGGCTTTAGGTATTACTCACCCAGAAAAGGAAGCAGATCATGGAGAATTAGTCATGGCATCTTAGCCTTTGCCTTTAATATGATTCAGAAACTGACAAAAATACACAGTGTCCATGGGAACAGGGGAGCAATGCTTCTCTTTCCCCTTTGTTCCTTTTCCATGTCATGCTTTTTTTTTTAGCCCACATATTATAGACTTGGCTCGAGGATTGTAGGTTTAAACCAGGTCTTCTTAACTGCGACGTTATTGATATCTGGGCTGGCTAGTCCTTTGTGGGGCTGCAAGCGGAGTCTGTGCCCTCTGGGATGTTTCGTGTCACCTTGACTCCAGACATGGGATGTTGTTAGCAACCTTTCCTCCACAGTGTCCCGTGGAGGACGAAACCGATTCCACTGGGCTCACCGGTTCTCCACTGGTCTGTATATCTTCCCAGCAGTTTTGAAAAGAAAAATTAATCATCAGTTCTTCCCAACCAGGGCTTCCCTGGAAGCTCAGTTGGTAAAGAATCTGCCTGCAATGCAGATTTGATTCCTGGGCTGGGAAGGTCCCCTGGAGGAGGGCATGGCAACCCACTCCAGTGTCTTGCCTGGAGAGTCTCATGGACAGAAGAGCCTGGCGGGCTGCAGTCCAGGGGGTCGCGAGAGTTGGACACACTGAGCGAATCAACCACAACCAGGTGTCTCTTAAGATCAAGACATTTGGAGTCTCAGTAATGGGGACCTATTTTGTGTGTTACTCTATAGCTGATGCCATTTCTGGCCTGGTTAAGGTTTTTCTCTGCTTAAATCTTCTGAAAAAATCTATTTCCTATGTTTTGCAAAACAAGAGAAGTTATTACATGAGTGTGTTAAGGGTAGGTGGGGACCTCTCTCCACCCTGTGTCTTACCCAACCACCAACCACACTCAGAATTCTGAGTCTTCTAAGGGTGCCTCTCTGCAGACACCCAAGTCTTCTTTTCTTGGTTACCATTTCTGCACCCATTGTCTATCTTCATATTTTGAGATTTGCAAGTGCAGATATTCCTAGTATTGTTAAAAGTGGAGATTGAGTTTATTTTCTGGTTTTTATATATTTTGTAGGAAAAATTTCTGAAAAGTCAGAAATGCGTTATTCTGCCAAACTTAAACTGGAAGGGTATATTATGTTTCTCCTGATGAAATCAAAGAATCAAACATGTGAAAGGACAACACAAGAATCATCACAAAACATGATCCCTTGAACCCAGAGCGCCTTTCAGCCAGCTAAGTACTCAGGCTTGTGCTTCCAAAAGAAGTGCTTATAATTTCAAAATGGAAATCTCTGCTTTTAATTAGTTAAACTTAATTTTTGTTTTCTTTCTCAAGTGGAAATCATGTAGTGAAATTCTTAAGGTGGTAAATATTGTTTCCGTTATTTTAAATTAAGATAGAGCTGATTTCCTGGTGGAAGGCATGGCAACCCACTCCAGTACCCTTGCTTGGAGAATCCCCATGGTCAGAGGAGCCTGGTGGGCTACAGTCCATGGGGTTGCAAAGAGTCAGGCGTGACTGAAATGACTTAGTGTGCACACACGCACATAGCTGATTTACAATATTATATAAACTTCACGTGTACAACCTAGTGATTCGCAGTTTTCAAAAGTTGTGCTCCGTTTATTGTCATTATAAAGTATCGTCTCGGTTCCCTCTGCTGTACAATGGAAACATTGTTTCTTGATGCCATTTGTCTGAGTCACAGAATCACAGTGTCAGGGTTTATTATATCTGGAAGGAAGGGTTTCCTGCCTAGCTAATGCGCGTTTTACTTGTGCCTGCAAGGTGCGAAATGCCAGGCCTGGGGCAGGGCTGGTCCACAGGAAGGTGACATCCTGGGGACGAGTGAGCCACAGCTGCGAGCTTTGCTCTCGCTTCTTAAAAGCAGGCCTGGGACTGCTCCCCCATCCCTACTCTTCGTGGGGGGCGTTATGAGCATCCTGCCTTGGGGGACATGTGGTCCTTCTTTATGGAGGGAAGACGAGGCGATGCGGGGGCGTGGAGCCCAGGTGTGGGGATTATCGCAAGCTCTGGGAGGAAGCTCCAGAGCCCGCACCACTGCTGCGTCAGGACGCCCTGGTCTGGGGGCGCGGCGATGTTTACCCACTTTGTTGTTGTTCAGTCTCGACCCCAGGGACTGCAGCACTCCAGGCCTCCCTGTCCTTCACCATCTCCCGGAGCCTGCTCAGCCTCATGTCCATCAAGCTGGTGATGCCATCCCACCATCTCATCCTCTGTCATCCCCTTCTCCTGCCTTCAGCTTTTCCCAGCATCAGGGACTTTTCCAGTGAGCAGCTCAGGTGGCCAACGTATTGGAGCTTCAGCTTCAGCATCAGCCTTTCCAGTGAATATTCAGAGTTGATTTCCTTTAGGATGGACTGGTTTGATCTCTTTACTGTCCAAGGGACTCTCAAGAGTCTTCTCCAGCACCACAGTTTGAAAGCATCCATTTTTTGGTGTTCAGCCTTCTTTATGGTCCACCTCTTACATTCGTATGTGACTGCTGGTTTTGACTAGACAGACCTTTTACCCACCTGATGGGCCCCAAATGTGTCCTGACAAGCTTGCAACCTGTGTTCCAGCTGGGGGTCTCCCTCTGCAGTGGTAAGGAGACATTCTCCCTGGAACCTGAATGTCTTCACACTGAGCAAAAGGAAGTGCGTGCACTCTCACTCACTGGGGGCTTTCATCTCCACGTCAGCATTTTTGGACACAGGCCTGTGGTCCTTGGTATCTGGTCCCGTAACTGTTGACATTAGAACAAAAGAGACGTCCTGAGCCTAGGGTGGCCCTCCTCTGTCCTTGACCGTGGCATTAGTGGGCAGTGGGGCTCTATTGCTGGCCTGAGGGGGTGATTGCAGGGCACAGCTAAGAAGCACACACAAACTCCATCCATTTCAGTCTCCAGCACACATGTGGGGGGTTCTGAGCACTGCTGTTCATTTTCCTTACTTGTACCCTGTCTCACAATCTAAGGAGTAGAAAATGGCTGTGATGATTAATTTTAAATGTCAAGGTGGCTGAGCCAAGGTATGGATGCCCAGACATCTGGTTAAGCATTATCTCTGTGAGTGTGTGTGAGAGAGACGGTGTATCGGAGAGCTTAGCATCTGAAATAGTGGACTGGGCACAGCAGGCGGCCTTCCCCGGCATAGGTGGGCCTCACCGGGTCACTGAAAGCCCACCTTGGGCCAAAGGTCATAGGAGCAGGAACCTGCTCGGCCCACCTGGCTGAGCTGGGGTGCTGGTCTCCTCCTGCCCTCGGATCTCCAATTCCAGGCAACAAACTCTGCCACTTGCTGTCCTGGGCCTCCAGCTCACATATCAGTGTGAGGCAATGCCTTAAAATAGGTCACTTCATAAACACACACACACACATATTGGTTGTTTCTCTGAAAAACTCTAATACGATAGTTAAACATGAAAAGCTTTATCCTTGGGCTAGAGGACTCCTCTGAGGGTGGACTGTCCCTCCTGCTCAGAGAGGTCACTCTTCTTGGCCACATCTGCATCTTCAAGGCTCTGTTCTTCCTTCAAGATTCTATATTAAAACTAAGGAAGAGATCAATATTCTGGGTGGCATGGCCACCAGAAGAATCTCAAGGAGAGATAACTTGAACTTTTCCAATAGGAAATTACTTTGATACACGTCACCCCAAATCCACTCACCATCAGGCCAGGAGAATGCTGTGTATTGCAAATGAATTTTGCAAATGACATTTCAAAGATATCAAATTTAACTTAATTTAAGCACATTCTGTTGTGATTTTCTACATATGGCTCGTGAATAAAAATTCAGTTACGGCAGCTAGACAAATGAGCGTTTTTCTGGATGCAGCCAGCAGTCTTTTTCTTCCTGGCTTCCTGAGGAAGAAATGCCAAAGAGTGTTGCTTGATCTTTTAGAAAGCAGAGGTCAGTATATGCAATCATTTTGGAGGGTCTGAAATAATTTTCCTGTCCCTGTGAATTTCTGTTGAACCATGTCTTGAGCCAGGAAGCCGCCTTGGTAACAGCCAATTTGGACGTTGCTGTGTCCCTAACTGCCCCATAGGTTAACTATGTTGCCATCAAGTGGTGACATGAAGACATAGTTAATCCATCTGGATTATTTAGTTGAGTAGGATGCTGTACGTTGGTGGCCCAGCAGGAGAGAGTCCGCCTGCAATGCAGGTGATGCTAGAGACACAGGTTTAATCCTTGGGTCGGGAAGAGCCCCTCGAGGAGGAAATGGCAACCTGTCCAACTATTCTTACCTAAAAATTCCATGGACAGAGGAGCCTGGTGGGCTACAGCCCATGGGGCCTCAGAGTCGGACAGTGAGTGAGCATACGGCGTAATTTATCAAGAAACTCACGTTTTATTTAAATTTTGAGCCGGCTACGTTGCATCTTTCCCACATCAAATAAATCGGACGAGGATAAATAGTCCCCGTGCCAAGACCGTTGAGTCTGTCTAGAAATCTGGCAAAAGCTGCATCGCCTCTGCTCGGCCTCAAAGCTCGTTGGGTTGGGCCGTGCCTCCTCCCTCGGGGACTCTATTTCTTTGCTTCCGGGTGTTTGCTTGACCCCAGCTCATTAATCCTCTGGCTGAGTGTTTTGCCCTGCTTGGGGGATATCTTCCTTGTTTGTCAGATTCTGTTTTAATCAGGTTGGTACATTTTGAGGGTGGGATGGGGGAGAGAAACCAGGAGGGAAGGTGCCCAGAACTCAGGTTTAATTTATGTCAAAGACAAGGAGGCTGTTCTGGTTTTTTTCCGTCTGCTTAAAACAGCAATCCTGTTTCCTCCTTTTTTTTTTTTTTTTTTCTGAAGTCTTTATTGAATTTGTTACAATATCGCTTGTTTCATGGTTTGGGCATGTGGGGTCTTAGCTCCCTGACCAGGGATCGAACCCACACCCCCTGCTTCGCTGCTGCTAAGTTGCTTCAGTTGTGTCCGACTCTGTGCGACCCCACAGATGGCAGCCCACCAAGCCCCTCTGTCCATGGGATTCTCCAGGCAAGAGTGGGGGAGTGGGGTGCCATTGCCTTCTCCAATGGATGAAAGTGGAAAGTGAAAGTGAAGTCGCTCAGTCGTGTCCGACCCTCAGCGACCCCATGGGCTGCAGCCCACCAGGCCCCTCCGTCCATGGATTTTCCAGGCAAGAGCACTGGAGTGGGGTGACATTGTAGGGGGAGTCTTAACCCCTGGACTGCTGGGGAAGTCCCATGTTCCCTCCTTTCTTAACCTACCCTTGACCTGCCTTCCAGAGATTCAGCGACCTGCCTTCAGCCATGGATCACAGACGAGTGGACACGGGCAGGGCAGGGCAAGTGAGGAGGGGAGTGCTGACACAGACGCACGGCCGTGTGTGGAGCAGACAGCTGCTGGGAAGCTGCTGCACGACACACGGAGCTCAGCTCGGTGCTCTGTGCAGACCTAGAGCGCGGGACCGGGGGTGGGAGGGAGGCTCAGGAGGGAACAGGTGCATGTGTGCTTATGGCCGATTCGTGCTGTTGTCCAGCAGAAGCTAACACAACTTCGTAAAGCAATTATGCTCCAATAATAAAATCGTAAAAAATGATCTGCCTTCAAGCTATTTTCAAGTTTTCCCTTCAAACTAACTGGAAAATTAGCATTATTAAGACAGTAGAAAATCAGACTGAATTTTTAAATACTTAAAAAGGAGTTTTTCTTCTCTATTTAAATATTACAGTGTGTTAGTCATTCAGTTGTGTCCGACTCTTTGTAACCCCCCTGGACTATATAGCCCGCCAGGCTCCTCTGTCCATGGATTTCTCTAGGCAAGGGTACTGGAATAGGTTGCCATTCCCTTCTCGAGGGGATCTTCCTGACCCAGGGGTCGAACCCACATCTCCTGCATTGGCAGGCAGATTCTTTACCATTTGAGCCACCAGGGAAGCCCATTTAAATATTAAAGTGTCAAAAATAATCATAGTCATTGGAGAGCAAAGACCAGAAGCTTAAAGGTGAGAATGAACATTTTTGCCTCCGCTTGTCCCCTCCAGCCATTCTGTGTATGTTTCAAACATCTCCAGTCATACACAAAGATACTTATGCAGAATTTCTTCTAACCTAAACCTTGTAAACCTTTGGAAGAATTTCTTCTTCTAAACCTCCTTTTTTAAAGCTAAGGCATCATATTATGTGCTCTTTTCTGCGATTGGCTTCTTACCATATTTCTTGGAAAACTTGGCAAGCTCTTATTATTCTACTTCTAGACATACTTGCTGTAGATCAGTGGGCCATAAATGTAACGGTTTATTTCTGGACTCTTAATTCTATTCCATTGATCTGTCTATTCTCATGCCACTATCATTCAATGTATGTTGGAGATATTCACATATTGGAATGGTAAAGAACTCATTTCTCTTCTGTTGCTGGATCGCATGACCTGCAATTTCCTGAGTGAGTATGATTCTAAATTGGCCCATTGTTCTCACTGACAGTAAATTGTCCACACTCTTTTTGCTGGAATGATTATACGTGCACCTTTTAAACTGTGTGTGCGTCCATATGCCTCCAACAGTGTAAGTAGAATGACTTATCTGAATTAACAGATGGATCTGGTTTTCTAGAGGGCTGGTGTGGGCCTGTATGCCACCGTGTGAATTCGTCTCCATTGAGCAGATGGAAAAAACTGTACTCTTTACTTCTCATAAAAGGAAAACATTTCTTCTTGGCCCCTATGCAGCTTGGGGCAGCCTGTGTGTACGATGATCTGCCTAAATCCAAGTTACGCCTATTTTTTCCCCCTGGCCTCTCTAAATGGACTGAAATATGTCCTTTTCCAGTAACCCTAATTTTCTTTCTTGTCCCATAAGTGAATGAATGAAGTCCCAGACAGATGGAAACTCCCAGGATTCTCCTCCAGGCTTTAGCGATTCGCCTGTGAGACGCTCAGTGGGGCTCACACCTTGCAGGTGACCCTCCGTGTCACCCGCTTCCCTCCCATCCTGACATGCTGACCGCCTCACACAGTTTCCCTCCTCTAGTCTCCTAACCACCCTCTAATTTTGATGCTCTTCCCATCGCCAGTGTACAGATGAGGACACAAAGTCTTGGTAACATTCTGAGTGTGTCAAGAAGGCAAGCAAACTGGCAGATCCGGTTTGTGGGCTCCCAGAGGGCACACGTGGGCCAGCGTGCTCTGAGGCTGGGGCCCCGAGCTGCTGTGCACCCTGCCGGCCTCGCCGGGGCTGCGGTCAGCCCGTGTCACCTGGCTCTGGGCCCATCCAGGGTGCTGTCTCATCTCCTCCTTCCATCACCCTGCACACTCACCTTCCCCGTCTGCCCATTAAAGCACCATTTGTGACTACTCTGCAAGTTAAGTTAATTTCTCTTGAGAGAAATCTTGAAAACTCAGTTCATCTCGAATGCATCCGTGAGTCTCGGGCCCCTTTAGGTGCTGTTGGCGCCTCATGCAGCGTGTGAATTCACTGCACCGGTGGGAAGGTTTTCCTCCTTTCTGCTTCTGCTTATTACCTTCAGCTCATTAGCGTAAAATTCACCCAGGCAATGCGTTGGTAGGAAGCAAAGAAAGTAAATTCTAATCTTAGTTCCCTCTTAACTCCTGGTCGAATATTATAAACTTCTTAAAGGAGTTACAGAAACCTGAAAGAATATCCTTCTGATTGTAGGAATTGTGTGGTATGTTTTAAAATATTTTTCTGATGGAGATCTTAAAAGGAACAGTATCACTCAAGTCGCTGTACAGAACAGGACCGTGAGCCAAGGCGTAAGACAGGATCCGACTGGGACAAACGATACTGTGAACACAGCGAATTAGGAGAGATTTTGATTTGAAATTTAATGTACAAGATTTCTGAAATACCAAATAGCCTTCTAAAACTGGTGGGAAGAACACAGACAGCAAAATCAGTTTTGAGGAAAGAGAGGATTCTTCCATGACGGGAACTGGGTATGATAAGATGGTGTGGATTTAAGGCGGAGCAGATCACTTGAGGGGCTTCCCAGGTAGCACCGTGGTAAAGAACCCGCCTGCCAATGCAGGAGACACAGGTTCAGTCCCTGGGTGGGGAAGGCCCCCTGGAGAAGGGAATGGCAGCCCAGTATTCAGTAATCTTGCCTGGAGAACCCCATGGACACAGGAGTCTGGTGGGCTTTAGTCTGTGGGGCCATAAGGAGTCCGACACAGCTGAGCACACATGCGCAGATCACTGGAAAGTGTATTAATGAAACACGTATAATCCATGCATTTGAAACAAGAAATTGCCAGTATTCTACCATCTTTGAAAGAAAAAAAATTGCACTTCAATGTGATTTCATCTAACACTTCTTTACAGTCTGGTCCACAAAGAGCCACATTAAAAAAGTAGTTTCTTGAGCCTGAACGACTTCAGTGATCAGAACGTCCAAGTGTTTTTGTCCGTGAAGCGTCATTTGACCCTTCACTCTGACCCCTGCGTGCTCCACTGCCCACAGGAGTTAGCTGTGCTCCCAGAGGCTTCTTCCAGAGCTGGGGGCTGTGAGCTGCCCAGGGCTGGCTGTGGCGTGGACAGCCATGCCTCTGCTGTGACCTGGGTGGTGGTCTGTGTGACGCTGCCCTGACCCCTGCCCCGGCTCGGGCAGGGCTCCCTGCAGGATGCCCAGGGCCAAGGCGCTTTCGTTTGCGGGAATGGACACACTTGAGCCTCCTTCCGCAGCACAGCAGCCCTTGGTCTGGAGAGCCTCCGGCCACTCGAGAGCTAAAATCACAGGACGCTGCCCCCACGTAGCTGAGGTGCGTCTCAAAGGACTGATCTCAGTGAGCCCAGGCTCTTTCATCTTCCCACACAAAGAAGAACACGGAGTTCCTTAACTTGGGATGTCTGGTTTGCTTTAATTTACAATAATCTTTTGATGTTCAGACTACCTGCCCTTTGTTGCAAAACTTCTACAGAACCTGGCTCCTTCCTGCACCTCCTAGAGCAGTTCTCTTAGGGCTACTAAAGACGCTGCCTCCCGGGCTTGAAGTCATAAAAATTTATTCCTGCTGATAAAACCTAACTCTGGAAATAATTTTTAAGTCCACAGATCAGAGATGGTATGAAGATAAAGACCTGTGGAGGCCTCCCTAGGAGTTTGAACTTCACCCTGAGGACAAGAGGATTAAATGCAAAGAAGGTTTAATATTTTTGTTTACAGAAATTGTCTTTTAGGAAAATTCCTCTTACCTCAGAGGAGCCATTAGATATTTTTGAAAAGGGATAAAACTGAAGCAAGCACAGTAGGTTAGAGGCGTGTTTGCAAATGACGACTCTGCATTTCTTTGAAAATGATTTTCACTTTGTGTTTTCCTCTGATTCACGCTAGCTGCATCAACTGTGAAAATTTACCGTGGACCCTGCATGGCAGAGACGCACATGGTACCTCAGTCTGTGTAATTGCTGAGGCCAAACTGGACGGCTTTATCACTCTGGTGTGAAGAGTCTTCCAGAGGCGGTCCCTGCTGTTGACAACTGCCTCTGGGAGGGGAAGTCTGCACACCCCTGCAATTACTTCTGGATGAGACCAGCACCATTAAATGCACTCATCTTAGACAAAAATTCAGCTCAGTTCAGTTCAGTCACTCAGTCGTGTCCGACTCTTTGCGACCGCATGAATCACAGCACGCCAGGCCTCCCTGTCCATCACCAACTCCCGGAGTTCACTCAGATTCACGTCCATCGAGTCCGTGATGCCATCCAGCTATCTCATCCTCTGTCGTCTCCTTCTTCTCCTGCCCCCAATCCCTCCCAGCATCAGGGTCTTTTACAAGGAGTCAACTCTTCGCATGAGGTGGCCAAAGTACTGGAGTTTGAGCTTCAGCATCAGTCCTTCCAAAGAAATCCCAGGGCTGATCTCCTTCAGAATGGGCTGGTTGGATCTCCTTGGAGTCCAAGGGACTCTCAAGAGTCTTCTCCGACACCACAGTTCAAAACCATCCATTCTTCGGTACTCAGCTGTCTTCACAGTCCAACTCTCACATCCATACATGACCACAGGAAAAACCATAGCCTTGACTAGACAGACGTTTGTTGGCAAAGTAATGTCTCTGCTTTAGAATATGCTGTCTAGGTTGGTCATAACTTTCCTTCCAAGGAGTAAGTGTCTTTTAATTTCATGGCTGCAGTCACCATCTGCACTGATTTTTGAGCCCCCAAAAATAAAGTCTGACACTATTTCCACTCTTTCCCCATCTATTTATTTCCCATGAAGTGATGGGACCAGATGCCATGATCTTTGTTTTCTGAATGTTGAGCTTTAAGTCAACTTTTTCACTCTTCTCTTTCACTTTCATCAAGAGGCTTTTTAGTTCCTCTTCACTTCCTGCCATAAGGGTGGTGTCATCTTCATATCTGAGGTTATTGATATTTCTCCCGGCAATCTTGATTCCAGCTTGTGCTTCTTCCAGCCCAGCGTTTCTCATGATGTACTCTGCCTAGAAGTTAAATAAACAGGGTGACAATATACAGCCTTGAGGTACTCCTTTTCCTGTTTGGAACCAGTCTGTTGTTCCATGTCCAGTTCTAATTGTTGCTTCCTGACCTGCATATAGGTTTCTCAAGAGGCAGGTCAGATGGTCTGGTATTTTCATCTCTTTCAGAATTTTTCACAGTTTGTTGTGATCCACACAGTCAAAGGCTTTGGCATAGTCAATAAAGCAGAAATAGATGTTGTTTTGGAATTCTCTTGCTTTTTCCATGATCCAGCGCATGTTGGCAATTTGATCCCTGGTTCCTCTGCCTTTTCTAAAACCAGCTTGAACATCTGGAAGTTCATGGTTCATGTATTGCTGAAGCCTGGCTTGGAGAATTTTGAGCATTACTTTACTAGCATGTGAGATGAGTGCAATTGTGCGGTAGTTTGAGCATTCTTTGGCATTGCCTTTCTTTGGGACTGGAATGAAAACTGACCTTTTCCAGTCTTGTGGCCACTGCTGAGTTTTCCCAATTTGCTGGCATATTGAGTGTAGCACTTTCACAGCATCATCTTTCAGGATTTGAAATAGCTCAACTGGAATTCCATCACCTCTACTAGCTTTGTTCGTAGTGATGCTTTCTAAGGCCCACTTGACTTCACATTCCAGGATGTCTGGCTCTAGATGAGTGATCACATCATCGTGATTATCCGGCTCGTGAAGATCTTTTTTGTACAGTTCTTCTGTGTATTCTTGCCACCTCTTCTTAAAATCTTCTGCTTCTGTTAGGTCCATATAATTTCTGTCCTTTATCGAGCCCATCTTTGCATGAAATGTTCCCTTGGTATCTCTGATTTTCTTGAGGAGATCTCTAGTCTTTCCCATTCTGTTGTTTTCCTCTATTTCTTTGCACTGATCGCTGAGGAAGGCTTTCTTATCTCTTCTTGCTATTCTCTGGAACTCTGCATTCAGATGCTTGTATCTTTCCTTTTCTCCTTTGCTTTTCACTTCTCTTCTTTTCACAGCTATATGTAAGGCCTCCTCAGACAGCCATTTTGCTTTTTTGCATTTCTTTTCAATGGGGATGGTCTTGATCCCTGTCTCCTGTACAATGTCACGAACCTCCGTCCATAGTTCACCAGGCACTCTATCTATCAGATCTAATCCTTTGAATCTACTTGTCACTTCCACTGTATAATCATCAGGGATTTGATTAAGGTCATACATGTATGGTCTAGTGGTTTTCCCTACTTTCTTCAATTTAAGTCTGAATTTGACAATAAGGAGTTCATGATCTGAGCCACAGTCAGCTCCCGGTCTTGTTTTTTGCTGAGTGTATATAGCTTCTCCATCTTTGGCTGCAAAGAATATAATCAGTCAGATTTCAGTGTTGACCATCTGGTGATGTCCATTTGTAGACTCTTCACTTGTGTTGTTGGAAGACGGTGTTTGCTATGACCAGTGTGTTCTCTTGACAAAACTATTAGCTTTTGCCCTGCTTCATTCTGGTATTTCAAGGCCAAATTTGCCTGTTACCCCAGGTGTTTCTTGACTTCCTACTTTTGCAGTCCAGTCCCCTATAATGAAAAGGACATCTTTTTTGGGTGTTAGTTCTAAAAGGTCTTGTAGGTCTTCATAGAACCGTTCAACTTCAGCTTCTTCAGTGTTGCTGGTTGGGGCATAGACTTGTATTACTGTGGTATTGAATGGTTTGCCTTGGAAACGAACAGAGATCATTCTGTCATTTTTGAGATTGCATCCAAGTACTACATTTTGGACTCTTTTGTTGACCATGATAGCTATTCCATTTCTTCTAAGGGATTCTTGCCCACAGTAGTAGGTATAATGGTCATCTGAGTTAAATTCACCCATTCCAGTCCATTTTAGTTTGCTGATTCCTAGAATGTCAACGTTCACCCTTGCCATCTCCTGTTTGACTGCTTCCAATTTGCCTTGATTCATGGACCTGACATTCCAGGTTCCTATGCAATATTGCTCTTTACAGCATCGGACTTTGCTTCTATCACCAGTCACATTTACAACTGGGAATTGTTTTTGCTTTGGCTCCATCCCCTCATTCTTCCTGGAGTTATTTCTCTACTGATCTCCAGTAGCATATTGGGCACCTACCGACCTGAGGAGTTCCTCTTTCAGTATCCTATCATTTTGCCTTTTCATACTGTTCATGGGGTTCTCAAGGCAAGAATACATCATGGGCAAATTCTGAAGAAACAAACCTTAATTTGTCAGAGGTAGAAATGAAGAGCAAAAACAGGAAATTCCTGTTCAATGCCAGTTTGCTTGTTTGTTTGCTTTCTGAAAGCTATTGTGGAAGTTTTAACTCTTCACCGAGACAGCGTGCTGTGAGCGCAGCGGACAAGTGGTAGGGTCTGGACTGAGCTGGTCGCCCAGTAAGAGCAGATGGCTCAGGGACACCAGAGCAGCTGGAGTGAAGGGCCAAGTGAGTTTGATATTAAGAATATCGCTTATTTTAAAATATTTATTTATTTTTAATTAAAGGCTAATTGCTTCACAATATTGTGTTGGTTTCTGCCAACATCAATATGAATCAGTCATTTGTCCCCTCCCTCCCCGAAAGACCCTAAAAAAAAATTTAAAAATGTTATACATTTTGACCTATCCCAGTGCAACAATTGAAATGTTGTTTTGAAAACATTACCTTTGGGGAAGTCTTAAAGTTATAGAGTCTTATAAGTCAGAATTAATCATTAATAGGTCTGTAGTCCTTCTTAAGATTTTGTGATAGCTAGCTTTAACAAACCAACTCAACTGTGTAAGCTCTAGCCAGATAGTCAGGTAGAAAAGAGTGAGAAGAAATTCAAAGTGTTAGTCACTCAGTTGTGACTCTTTGTGACCCCATGGACTGTAGCCCACCATGCTCCTCTGTCCACGGGATTCTCCAGGCAAGAGTACTGGAGTGGGCTGCCATTTCCTCCTCCAGGGGATCTTCCTGACCCAGGGATCGAACCTGTGTCTCCTGCATTGCAAGTGGATTCTTTACTGTCTGAGCAGCCAGGAAAACCCAAGAAAAGATGAATTCTCTTTAAAAAAATAATGAGATTAAGAAGACCAGCAGATGCGTGGACCTCTGACTGTGTCCCTGGCTGGGCAGCATCACTTCATGTGCCTGGAAACACCACAGAAATCTGGGGCCCAGCCTGCAGGCTGCTGAGTCAGGAAACCAGGGGTGCTCCCAGCCTGCTGGGCAGGACAAGCCCACCAGGGGACGCTGGTGCCCACCCACGGTTGGGCTGAGAAGCTCTCCTCTGTGTTTTGCAATTTCCCATTCTGTGGCCAACCTTACCTTTCAACCAAAACTTACTTTCAGGTTGGTGTTATTGAACGAAGGTCCCTGTTCAGGGAGGACTGTGAGCCACTTAAAGCAAAGGTTCTGTGTTAGTTAAAGCTGAAAGGTGTCAAGGAGAAGCTTAGGGCTTCAGTAAGTAGAATTACAAAAGTATATCCATTATTTATGAAAAGTACATTAAGACTTGACCTTGAATTCAGCTGAGCTCACTGCTTCAGCTTTATTTTGCTAGAGAATGACTCCCTGAAAGGAAGTGGTGATATGATTAAATCACTGGGTCATTTGGAAGAGTGGTCCAAGGATGGCTTGGAAGTCGAGTCCACAAATAGTTTCAGCAAAGCTGCTTGGCTGTCTCTAGAGATTTCTCCAGGATGAACTCTAGGGGGCGCTATAGAACCACCATCGAGAAAGAGCAAGCTGATGGTGTTTATGCTTTTGTGTGTAACAGAAGCGTATTTTGAAAAATCAGAATTATCAGCTCGAGGCTTTATTGTGTCAGCTATGGTGCAGGGGGATTTTATCTGTTGAACTTAGTCAGTTGTCAGATTAGGCAAAAGTTACCAAGTAACAAAGGCTCCAATGAATAGCAGTTGATTATACGCATACATAGAAAAAATATTTTAAAATTACCAAATGATTGAAAATTTATCACTAAAAAATTACAAAATATCCACTCAATAAAACCACACAATGTATTAGTGAAAACTGGAACAACGCCTTTCACTCTCTCTTCCTCTGGAGTTTGGTATGTGTTCTTTTTCACGACTGGAGAAGGAAATGGCAACCCACTCCAGTACTCTTGCCTGGAGAATCCCATGGACGGAGCAGCTTGGTGGGCTACAGCCCACGGGTCACAAAGAGTCGGACATGACTGAGCAACTTCACTTTCACTTTTTCACGACATGACTATATACATGTATTGTAGAGAGAGTTATGTTCACACATCAAACGTTTAAAAAGACTGACAAGGCTATACCTATTGTTTTGGAACTTTATGTGTTTACTCCTAAGTACATTTCTTGCTGTGTTTCCTTGTTAGCGTAGGCTTAGGTGTGGATTCAGTTGCTTCAGAGCACTTCACAGGCATGCTTCTCCCCAGTGGATGGACAGAAGACCACAGCATGAATGGGCTGTAAGCAATGCTCCAGCGTTGGACAGGCATTTAGATCATCTCCAGCTCTCTCACTATCGCGTAACACAGCAGTGCCTCTCAGATGAGGGCAAAGACGTGCAGTTATCTCCCTAGGAACGACCCCTAGAAGAGGCTCAGCCCACTTTCATCATCGCCGTCACTGCCATTAGTGATGCGGTTTATTCCAGAAACCGTCAGGGCTTTTCTTATAGCTGACTCTTCCAGACGGAGTTTAGAACCACCTTAGCCAAGTTTCCCACCATCCCTCTACAGCTGGAATGAACTTTCGATTGAAAGTGCATTGAAGTTATGGATCAATTTGGGGGAAATTCCTATAGAGTACTTAAATGTTGCCCGCATTGTCTGCTGTCTGTGTATACGATGTGTCTGGATACTTCGCACATACGAAGACATGTATCCCATTTTTTGATCAATTCATGGGGAAGCTATGTTTTTCTGTTAGTCTTATGTTGAGCTGCTTTATTTTTAATTGAAGTACAGTTAGTTTAAAATATATTAGTTTCAGGTGTACAACATAGTGACTCAACATTTTTATAGATCAGACTTCATTTAAGCAATTACAGGAATGGCTCTGTCTCCACGCTGCACAGAAGACCCTCGCTGCTTATTCACCTGATACACAGTGGCCTGTGTCTCCTAATCCTCCGCCTCTGCCCTGCCCCTCGCCCATCCCTCTCCCCCCGGTAATTGCTAGTTTGTGCTCTGTATCCACAAGTCTATTTCTGTTTTCTTAAATATATTCATTGGTTTCATTCTTCAGATTCCACATATAAGTGATAATGTCGAACCATTTTATTGAACTCTGCAGTTTGAATGTTTGTTTCTTCTTGACACTTAGACAATCACCCCATGTGTGAAAACAGGACAGTTTGATTCTCCTTCCCTGTGTTTCCAGGCTTTTATTTCTTTTCTTGCCGTATTCCATGAGTGGCACATAGGATTAATGGCAATGAGGTTGTTTTATAGGCTCCTGTTTTGTGTATAGATGTTGCTATTGCCTCTATGTCCAGAAGAAATATTTCAGAACGTTCTGCTTTCTCTTTGCTCTGAAAGAGTTTAAATAACAAGAAAAAGATCTGAGCTCCTTGGGACCTTGATGGACTTCATCCAGTGCCCTAGTATTTTGTCCCACGTGGATGTACACTATTTCATTTCCTCCTTGTCATTATTACACTGATCTATGCAATAACATAAAAAGGCATGTACATTACTACTCAATATCCTTTCAAAACTAATACTTAAGTGTCATTAAGATGGAACATTTAAAAAGTCTTTATTGAACTTACTAGAATACTATTTCTGTTTTTTGGCCGTGAGACATGTGGGATTTTTAGCTCCCTGACTGGGGATCAAACCTGTATCCCCTCATTGGAAGGCGAAATCTTAACCACTGGATCAGGAGGGAAGTATCACTAAATACCACATTTCATAAATCATTTTAGTCTTATAGAGTTCAGTGAGAAAAAAATGGGCAAAAGTCTGGAAAATATAAAAAGCAGGAGAGACCAAGTTAAATCCTTTAATTTTTAAAAAATTACAATAAAGAATTAAGAAAGAATGTCAGTAAATCTACACCTTAAGAAAAAGAAATGGTGCCTTAAAATGTTACACTATGTATTCCAAATAAAATTTTGAGTGTCCAACAGTAAAACAAAATTTCAGTAACTTTCTCACGATCTCTCACTACTGAAGGACAGAACTGGATTGACTCTAAAAGGCGGGGTCCCGGATCCCCTGCTGTCAGCTGCTGCAGGACCGCATCAGGGCAAATAACTCACGGAGGCGACCGGCCTTTCTCTGCAGGCTCGCGTGGGCACAGCTGTGTGACTACAAAGCCAGCGTCCCAAGTGGCAACATCACAGGCATTCCCCAGGCAAGGAGTATGTTTCCATTGCCTGCTTAATATTCTGCCGTGGTAGAAATGTAATTTTTCCCTGTGAATTTCTGGTTGCTCTTTTCTTTCTCACTGACAGGAGCAGCACAGGCCTCTAACTCACAGTCAAATGTATCCAGTGTCTTCTTTATACTATATTGCACTGTACCTTTTATTCCAAATAACATCCCTGTATAACGTCTTCAAGACGTTATATAAAAAAGACTACAGTTTCTGAGTTATTCCACACTCAAAAGCACCTTTGTTTAACCTTATCTGTGACAGGGCTTCCCAGGTGGTGCTAGTGGTAAAGAATCCGCCTACCAACTCAGGAGACGTGAGACACGGGTTTGATCCCTGGATCTGGAAGATCCCCTGGAGGAGGAAATGGCAACCCACTCCAGTATTCTTGCCTGGAGAATTCCACGGACAGAAGAGCCTGGTGAGCTACAGTCTGTGGGGTCGCAAAGAATTGGATATGACTGAAGGGACTTTGCATGTGTGCACGTGACCGATAATTTAGCCAGCAGTAGGGCAGGCAATGAGGGAGACCCGGGTTCGGTCCCTGGGTCAGGAATATGCCCTGGAGATGGAAATGGCACCCCACTCTAGTACTCTTGCCTGGAAAATCCCACGGATGGAGGAGCCTGGTAGGCTACAGTCCACGGGGTCGCAAAGAGTTGGACACGACTGAGCAACTTCACTTTCTTTCTTTTCTTTAGGGCAGGCTCAGACCAGTCCAGCGTGTGCTGATCAGACAGCCAGTGCCAGGCCCTTTCTTGGTCATCGGTGGTGAACTTTCTCTGTGGAAGCTGCCACTTTCTCCTTCTAGTCTCAGGACACTCAGGCTGCATCTACAGAGGAGTCTTTACAAAGTCACCTTACTTGTCTCTGAGGGAATCCTTTTCGATCTGAAAAACTTTGCTCTTCTTCAGATGCGCTGGGCAGGGCTTCCCCGTTGTTTCTTGGCCATTTCTTCACCTCTGTTGCTCCTTTCAAGGTCGCCAAGAGGCAGACACGGGGCGACAGAGGTTCTAGCTTCGTTTTCACATTTTCTTTCTCTTCCTTCTTACTCTTTCACTCTCTGCTTCACTCTGGCGTACCTCCTTGACTATGTTGCAAGCCTGCTTATACTTTAAAAAGTTATCAGCATATTTTAATGTCTAAAAGCCTTTTTCTTCTCTGGTTGTTCCACTTACTAGCACACGAGTTCATTTTGTGACAGATTTTGTCTGAAGGGGGCGACAGAGAATGAGGTGTTTGGATGGCATCACAACATCAATGAATATGAGCTCAAGCAAACTCTGGCAGGTAGCGAAGGACAGGCGTGCTGCAGTCCATGGGTTTGCAAAAAGTTGGACACGAGGAAACAACAATTTTGTCTTGAATCTCTTGGCATATTAGTTAAGGTTAATTTTTTTTTCTATTCCCTGAACAATCTCAGTCTTTTCCTTATGTTGGTGTGTACTGATCCTTCTCTCCTGGGTCACCCCTTTTCTTTACACTCCTGATGGTCTTTGATGACCCATTTATATGGGATTGATTTTCTAGATTGTGTGAGTATGATAGTGCCAAAGCCTCAACCTCATTATGCATTTTTCTCCTAAAAAAAGTTGTGATGCACCTAGCCAGTGGGTGTGGCTGCTTTGGGGCCTGGTTCTCCATCACTTGGTGTGGTCATGTCTCCTTCTGGGCTCAACCAGCTGCCAGTCTGGACGTGGAACAACAGACTGGTTCCAAACAGGAAAAGGAGAAAATCAAGGCTGTATATTGTCACCCTGCTTATTTAACTTCTATGCAGAGTACATCATGAGAAACACTGGGCTGGATGAATCACAAGCTGGAATCAAGATTGCCAGGAGAAATATCAATAACCTCAGATATGCAGATGACACCACCATTACGGCAGAAAGTGAAGAAGAACTAAAGAGCCTCTTGATGAAAGTGAAAGTGGAGAGTGGAAAAGTTGGCTTAAAGTACAACATTTAGAAAACTAAGATCATGGCATCTGGTCCCATCACTTCATGGGAAATAGATGGGGAAACAGTGGAAACAGTGACAGACTTTATTTTGGGAGGCTCCAAAATCACTGCAGATGGTAACAGCAGCCGTGAAATTAAAAGATGCTTTCTCCTTGGAAGGGAAGTTATGACCAACCTAGACAGCATATTAAAAAGCCAGAGACATTTGTTTGCCAACAAAGTTCCGTCTAGTCAAGGCTATGGTTTTTCCAGTAGTCATGTATGGATGTAAGAGTTGGACTATAAAGAAAGCTGATTACCAAAGAATTGATGCTTTTGAACTGTGGTGTTGGAGAAGACTCTTGAGCGTCCCTTGGACTCCAAGGAGATCCAACCAGTCCATCCTAAATATCAGTCCTGAGTGTTTGTCAGAAGGACTGATGCTGAAGATGAAGCTCAAATACTTTGGTCACCTGATGCGAAGGGCTGACGCCTTGAAAAGACCCTGATGCTGGGAAAGATTGAGGGCAGGAGGTAAAGGGGATGACAGAGGATGAGATGGCTGGATGGCATCACTGACTTTATGGACATGAGTTTGAGTAAACCTCAGGAGTTGGCGATGGACAGGGAGGCCTGGCGTGCTGCAGTCCATGGGGTCACAAAGAGTCAGACACAACTGAGCAACTGAACTGAACTGACTGAATTTGGGTCTGAATTGATTTTAGGTGTTTCCTGTGTGATTTGTGGAGATGCACTCTGGCTCAGACAGCAAAGAATCTGCCTGCAATGCAGGAGACCTGGGTTCGATCCCTGGGCCAGGAAGGTCCCCTGGAAAAGAAAATGGCAACTCACTCCAGTATTCTTGCCTGGAAAATCCCATGGACAGAAGTGCCTAGCGGGCTACAGTCCAGAGCATCGCACACGACTGAGTGTGCGTGCATGCACACTCCGCTTTCTAGCCTGGACTTCTGTGTCTTCATGTCTTCAAGATTCTGATGCTTGTCCGTGAGTTACTTCACACACTGGTGCTGACCCCCTGGCCTCTCCTTGAAGGTGACTCCTGTCCATTTGTAACACCACCCTTGGCCACATTCTGCCCGCTCTTTACCCCATTTCTTCCCCAGAGTTGGAAAGTCTGGAACCTCTGTGCCTGAACAGAGAGACACGGGGTGATGGGTGGAGGTGGTGGTCAGAGTGGGTGTGTGGGGTGAAGCACGGCTCACACTTAGGGGACAGAGGACGTCCGGCCAGATCCCTAGTCCCTGCCACCCCACTTCTTCTTCTTTTTTTTTTTTTTAATTTTTATTTTTACTTTATTTTACTTTACGATACTGTATTGGTTTTGCCATACATTGACATGAATCCACCACGGGTGTACATGCGATCCCAAACATGAACCCCCCTCCCACCTCCCTCCCTACAACATCACTCGCTTCTTCTTTTGAAAACTGTTTTTACTTTTTTATTTATGGTCACACCCACAGCACATGAGATCCTGGTTCCCACCAGGGATCGAACCCACGCCCCCTGCACTAACTTCACAGAATGAAGTTTCTAGATATTTTGTATAATTTTAATATCTTTGAAATATCTTCTCCATCAAGTATTTGGAAAAATAAAGTTTGTTACAGAGTTCACCTGGTAAAAACATAGAGCTTTTAGGGGGTCTATATATGTAGCCCTTTGAAAGAAATCTTGTTTTTCCCAAGTTCTGTTTCTTTTATCAGCTCTGGAGGATTTGGGAGCCATTGATTATTTCCAGTGACTTAATCACTTAAAAAAATGCACACATATTTTATGTGGTTAGATTCAATACTGGGTTAATGTTACCTTAGTCACTATTAGTGTTATAGTCATTTAAAAATTGTCTTGTTTGATGGAGCTTCTTCAATGAAACAGAAGAGAAGGGTGACAGACCTACACTGTTCAAATAGACAATGATTGAATTTAAACTTATGCATGATGAAACGACATCCAGTTGTTAAAATATCTTAAAATTATATGATTACTGATACTAATTAACAGCAAAGGTACAGTAGGGAGAGTGTGAGAAGCCCAGTTAAAGTTGTCTGTATGGGTAGTGGCCGAGCGAAGACCAGACTCCAGCCTCCTGCATTCGCTTGGATATGAACCAGCGCAAAACGGACAGACTCAGCACGGCCCACTTCTCCAGCTTCGTGTATTAGCCCATTTAATTTTTACAGCATCCTTTGAGTCAGGCATTATGGCCACTGTTGTAATAATCACCACCATCATCTGCAGTGGTCCAGATAAGAACAGCAGGGCACAAAAAGAATTAAGCTTATTTTTTTTTCCTTCTGTTGAATTTTTTTTGTTTGTTTTAAATTCAAGTGGAGTTGAGTTACCATTTTTTATTATTTACAGGCATACAATATAGTGATTCAGTATCTTTCCCTGATTATACTCTATTGAAAGCTATTACCAGATAATGATTATAGTTGTGCTGCCCAGTTCATCCTGTTGCTCATCTATTTGATACACAGTAGTCAGTTCTTCTTAATCCTCTTCCCCCGACTCCCCCCTCCCCCCTTACCGTTCCCATTCGGTAACCACTGGTTTGCTCTCGATGTCTGTGAGTCTATTTCTCATACACATTCGTTTGTATCATTTCTTAGATCCCACAAATCGGCGATCTCATCCAGCACTTGTCTCTCTCTGTCTGAACACGATAATCTCCCGGTCCGTCCACATCGCAGCAGATTGCAGAATTCCCTTCTTTTTTATGGCCACTGAGGTGTTTTGTGTCTCATCTCAAAGGTCAACGGCATTCCACTGGGTATAAAAGATTATGCCTATTGGCCAAATTGCAGTGAACTCTCTTAACGTCCCATGGTACTGAGTGGCAAAGCTGGAATTTGAGCCTGGACAGTTTCAACCCATATTCATATTACTATGTTATAGAGAGATTTACCACCAGGTGGCTCGGTGGTAAATCTGCCTGCCAATGCACGAGACGCAGGAGATGTGGGTTCGATCCTTGGGTTGGGAAGAGTCCCTGAAGAAGGAAATGGCAACCCACTCCAGTATTCTTGCCTAGAGATTCCCATGGACAGAGGAGCTGGTGGGCTACAGTCCATGGGGCTGCAAAAGAGCTGGACACGACTGAGCCACTGAACCCACACACAGACACAGAGATTTAAAGCTTTATATTTAAGGTACTGTTCGTTGACCACTTTCAATCGTGTGATTAGGAAGTTTTTCCTTTAAGAGTAGTTCGCATTATGCTCCATGATAAATATTATCAGATCTAGATTTCAAATATGACTGCACTTTTATCCTTATTGTCCTCTCCTGTGCAGCCAGGAATCTATGTGATGAAATTTTGATCAAGCGACTGACTTCGCATGTGGCTTATTTTAGGGGCGTCCTCTCCTAGAGGAATCAGAATAGTGACAGAAGCTTTATGACCCCCACTCCAAACTGCACTCATTTTCAGAGTGAACGTGTCACTGTTATTAAAAGAAGTCCTCATCTTCCCTCGCCCAGTAAAAGGGGGTACTTACACCGTGTCAGGATCATGTGTTTGGACTTCCTGGGGCATCTCTCAGGAAATCTCTGGACTCTGGCTCTTCACTTCACAGAGTCGTTGACATCTTTGAGGAGTTGATAAAGCTAGGATGCTTGCTGCACATGGATTCTGAATAACATCTCAGGAGCTTCGTGGATGCAAGACGCCCATCAATGAAACCAGTCTGGACCCTAGAGGACAATGAGTTACCTGGGTGCAGAGCTGTCATCTAGGCTGGCTGTTCCCTGAAGCTTTTGGCTTCCAGACTGCTAAGCCTCCTGAGCCTGCAAACATGGCTTTGAGAATGCTAGAGATCCTCACCCCAAGTGGCCGGAAGCAAAGGCAGGGCCTCTGCTGTGTTAGACCCACCCCAGCTCTCCTCCTGCTGGGGCTGAGTGCTGTATGGCCCATCGGCGACAGTGTTGCCGTCCTGACACGAAAGGAAAGAGCTACCCCCAAGGGAGCTGTGTGGTCTGCCCAGAGGGCGCCAGTGGGAGAGGGCGCCACTTGGGGGGTGGGGTTCTGCAGCTGCCTGAGAATGAGGAGATGACTGGTTTGGGTTCCATCCCCAGTTAGAGAACTAAGGTCTTGGAAGCCTCTCTGGACAGCCAAAATAATTTTTTAAAAGTGTACAATTTAGTGGCGTTCGGCACATACGCAGTGCTGGGCAGCTGTCCCCGCTCTGCGGTTCCAGAACTTCTGCAGCATCGCAAAGTGAAGGTCTGTACCAGTCAGCTCCCCCACCCCCGGCCCTGCCACCCCTCCTCGGATGGACTTTCTGTCTCCAGGAATCTGCCTGTTTTAGGTAGTGTTCAATTTTATGCCTTTCATCATGACTTGAATTGTCTAACCATCTGCGCGTGTTACTTTCATTTGTCACAAAATGTCAATATGGATTATGAAGGCAAAAGGGTTATGGACCATTTGCAATTCTTATGGATGCTTTCCTGTTTTAAAATCATCCCAATAAATGTTCTTTTACATGATCTCACGGAGAATGAGGTAATTAAATATACCTGGGTCAGACAGTGAACTAATGTACCGTTGCTTTTACATAGAAAGGAGGTACTTGTTTCTGCGTAATTCCCAGGGATATTGTCACTTTATTAGGCAGGTTGCTGGGCACATCATAGCAAAGAATTATTAGTACATTAATATGCAACGATTAATTATGTTAAACTTCATTGTAATAAGCTGATTAGAACATTAGGTCGTGAAACGTGAGAGATTTGCTCCACAGCTTTCAATGCAGTTGTTAAACTACCCTAAGAAATTAAAAGATTTGAAATATTAAATTGGGAGAAAATATTAGTAATTTTGGATGGCATAATTGCCGGTGGTTCTAAGCACCACGTATAATATCAAGCACACGTTTACATATTTAATCTTAAGGAGATCAGCCATCAGAGAAAATAACTTCTACAAGCACAAAAGTTCATTGTGACCTTGCTCTCCATATTTCATTATCATAAGCAATCTGAATATTTAACAATGGAAAAGAACTTGGTGGATTAAAAGCAAGAACTGACAAGAGCATAGAACAATGTCAGAAATTCTTTCAGGATCGAGCCAGTAAAAGCCAGTGAATCCTTTTACAGGTGCTGTTTGTCATTATCTTTTTTTAAATCCACTGAAACTGATCTTTGTTTAATCAAGATTTAGTCTAACTTCAATCTTCATTCCTCCTGGCCTGTTGAAAATATTACCGATGCTGTCAGCGGTCTGAACACCCAGGTTCTCCCTGCTGTCTGTCTCTCCCTTGTCCTCCTTCTCCTACGTGCAGGAAGATCCTTTCTCCAGTCAAATCTTATTCCTTGAGTTTTAGGATTCCTCAAGCTTTGGCCATGCATCATCGTTTCTTGGCATTCTGCACACGCTCTGTGGTCTGAGTTCTGCTAGGGATGTTAACCAGGGTGGGCTGCCTGCAGTAAGAAGCAGACCCTAATACATCAACCCCTCTATCAAGTAGAGATCTCTTTGAGATTTAGTATTCTGAGGCTTTGTTCAAGGCAGTGGGGCAGCTCTTCTCAAGGTCTTCAGGGACCCAGGACTCAGTTTCCTTGGAGGGTCAGAACACAATTCCATTGGTGCTGTTTGAATAAAGCTGAATCTGTAGCTCAGGGCTCTCTGAGAAGTCAGACAGTGGAGCGGGGAAGAGGGAGGAGCTTGAGGGAAGGCAGAGTTAGAGTTTCTTCCAGTTCGTGGCGTATTTGCCGTGGCATGTTTGCAGACTGAGGAAATGGAGCCGAGCAGAGGTGGACCACTCCAGGACCAGGTGAGGGACTTGCCGGAGGAGGAGGCAGGAGCTGCTGGGACCAAGCATCAGGCCAGCTTGGGAGGTGTGTGCTGACTGCGCTCCCAGGACGTGGGTGCTCCTGGAAGTGTGGTGGGCAGCATGGAAGGACTTGGTCTGCTTCACTGAGTCATTTGCACCCAGAGTTTCATGGTTTGTGTCCTCAGCTGGGAGGGGCTTGCGGACTGGGTTAGGGGCTCACGGCAGCCCCCAAGCACACCTGGTCCATAAGCAGGTCCCCTATCCGGTGCTGAGCCTGGAGTTCTGGTCTGACGACATTTTAAATGACTTCATTTGGATCATTTTGAGTGATTTTCTTGTAAAAGAGGAATTTCTACCTGTAGTTTTCGATTTATTGAGTCCTATGGACTTCCCTGGTGGCTCAGACGGTAAAGCCTCTTGCCTACAATGCGGGAGACCCGGGTTCGATCCCTGGGTCGGGAAAATCCCCTGGAGGAGGAAATGGCAACCCACTCCAGTATTCTTGCCTGGAGAATCCCATGGACTGAGGAGCCTGGTAGGCTACAGTCCATGGGGTCGCAAAGAGTCGGACACGACTGAGTGACTTCACTTTCTCTTTCTATGAGATGGAACAGTGACACTTTTTCTGGAAAGAGACTTGGAAAATGTCCTTCACTCTTTTAGACTAGAAAGTATATGTTTACTTCTCTTCTGAATATTTGAAAGTCTGGGTTTGAAATGAAGAACGTGGGAAAAGTAAAAACAGCTCAGAGCATCCAAAGTACAAATGTATAGCTCTTTCTCTCCTTTGTCAGGACTCCCTGAAACCCCTGTCTCTGTCACAAGACTTATCATGTAAATAACCGGTACTTACATGTAAGTAACGGGTTTTTGTCTTTTTTCCTCGTGGACTATGTATTCCTTGACATCACCCACATTGTTAACCATCTCTCCTGGTGAGCGCAGCCTGGATGGGGAGGCACCAGCTCCTCGGAGCCCTGAGATCTAGGAACACTGAGTGTGCAGACGATGCAGGGATGCCGGGCTGAGCGCTTAGTCGTATTTTGCGACTCTTTGGACTGTAGCCCTCCAGGCTCCTCGGTCCGTGGGATTCTCCAGGCAAGAACGCTGGAGCAGGTTGCCATCTCCTCCTCCAGGGGATCCTTCTGACCCAGGGATTGATCCTGAGTCTCCTGTGTCTCCTGTGTTGCACCTGAATTCTTTACCTGTTGAGTCAAATTGGCCTCCTGGGTCATACTCCTTTCATGTTTAACAAATAAACACTTGTGTGAGAGAAGGTTTTGGTCACACATTGGCCATCTGCAGGCTTCCTGCCCCGCGTTCCCTCTGGGGCCCGTGCCTTCTGTCGTCACGATGCTGGGTGCACACAGGGTGACGGCAGAGCCACACTGACGGATTTGGGCCCGCCACCTCCATCCTGACACTGGGTCTCACCAGATTCCCCCAGCGTCTGCTTGGCCACCTGCCTGAGGCAGCGGCCGTCAGGTTTCTCCAACTTA
Source organism: Budorcas taxicolor (assembly GCF_023091745.1). Classification (NCBI taxonomy): domain Eukaryota; kingdom Metazoa; phylum Chordata; class Mammalia; order Artiodactyla; family Bovidae; genus Budorcas; species Budorcas taxicolor. The sequence continues at coordinate 2,540,256 of NC_068931.1, read as the reverse complement.
AACTTACTCTCCGCCACCTGCCCGCAGTGTGGTCTTTGGAAGGAAGACGGTAAAAAGGTACATTTAAGGGAAGGGAGTTGCACCCATCTCTTTTATCCATAATCAAAGATAAGATCCATGAAATAAGGAACCTGGCTTTGTTTTTTGTTCTGTTTTCAGAACAAAATAGTTTTGGGCAAGTAGCAGGCACCGAAGGGTAACGAGTAAAAGAATAAAAACAGACCACATTCTTTCTTCTTCCAATTAAAGGGAAAAAGCCACCTTCAAATGCAATCCTAAGTATGACAAAAAAGAGGAGGAAAAGAAGCATGGAAATAGAAAACAAATAGGAAGTATTAGTGTAAAATAAAATGTTAAAACTTAGAGTTATAAAAGCTTATTATAACAATAAATGTAAACAGACTAAATTCACCAGGTAAAAAAAAAGTTGAGATTATTAAGTTGGATTTTAGAGTAACTCAGTTCTGTGCTGTTTCCAAGAGATATCAGGGAATCACAGGGCATAGTGGGATTGAAAAAGGTTGAGCAGGCCAATGAAAAGCAACAGTGCTGGTATACTTCTGGTAATAACAAAGTACACATTAAGGGAAATATAACCCCAACCATATAATATTAAAATAAGACCAAAACCCCACAGAATATTATTTAAAACACACGCATATGCCATAAATGTATAAATAAGTGATCAATAGATGATACACTTAGGTTATCTGGAGATGTTGGGGTGAGGGTGAAGGTTGTGGCTGGGGAAGAATACAAAAGTGCTTTCAATTTTATTGATAATTTCTTTTACGATTCCAAGCTGCTGATGGGCACGTTAGTATCGCATACAGTTTTATAATATCTGTTCCATGTTGAAAATAGTTCATAATAATCAGAAAACCCTTCCCCAAGTCTAATTGCAAACAACTTTCCGTGCAGCACAGGGCACCGTCACTGTGACAGTGTAGGTCGGAGGGCCCCCTGGCCCTGAGGGTGATGGGCAAGACAACTGAACAAGGCCCAGCTATCCTCTTAGGGAAGGCAAGGGTGTTCTTGCTCTACCAGGATACTTGGTAAGCTACTTAAACTCAATCTCGTCCTCTGGGAAATGGGTGGAAACAGGAAGGAAACTGCCAGCACTAAATGAAGCAAAGGATACAGGTAAGATGCCTGGTATATGGCAGGTGTTCTATGAACTGCGTCAGAATCTTTCTGGAAATGAAGCAGAATACAACTATCCAGGTAGAGTCAAAGAGAAAACAAACCCTACTCACTCCCTAAACTTCCGGGGCCAGGGCAGACGTGCCTCAAGGTGCCCGCTTCCCTCGCAGCACCTGCCCCGGGGGGCACTGTGCCCTGTTCCCCGCCGCATTCCCCGTCCCCCCCATCCCCCCCCCCGCCCCCAGCCACGGCGCCCAGCGCCTACTGGACACTCGGGCGTCATCTGGAGAATGGTGGAAGGTGTGGGGATACTTGAAAGGGAACATAGACAGATCGTGTAAACACTGCGAACTGAAGGGATCAATTGCAGCCCCTTAACTGCGAACCGGCAAGCGTATAACGCTTACTCACACTTCTAGACTTACACAGCCCTTTTGTTGCAGTGGGCGGATCCACAGCAGTGAAATGAAATCCATTCTTTTCATTTTACAAATATTTCGCGCCTTCTGTATATGTCACTCGGATGAGTAACAAGGCAAAACTGATCTAAAGTTGGACGATGTAAACAGGGCACCTTCCCCTTTCATCTTACCCACGTTTATCACGAAAACTCCATTAGGCCACCCGTTTCCTTTCCAGCTAGTTCCCTCTCTAGCAGCCGGCAGGGTGGGGGTGGGGTCAGGGATTTTGCAAAGCCCCAGGTAGCCGCAGGGCCAATCACCGGTTTCTGGGCTTCATTCCTGGGGCGGGGAGCGCGCGCCCCGACCGCCAGCCCTGGAGCGAAGGCACGAGCGGTTTTGATGGAGGAGGAGACCTGCGCACCGCCCGCCTCCCCGCCCAGCACGCCCTGATCGCGCACAGCCTTGCTAGTCGGGGTCGGGGCGGGGGCTGCACCCAGGCGGCTGCTGCGGTCGCTGGGCGCTGGCAGGTCCGCAGTGCGCAGAGAAGAGCGCGCGACTGTTCTCTGAGAGGCAGTGGTCGGCGATCCATCCCAGTGGGCTTCGTCCAGTCCCTGCGTGCGCCTCGACTTCCGGGGGGCGGGGGACCCCCGGGAAGCGCGGATTTCAGCCGGTCTGAGTCCTCGCTACATCTCAGCGGCACCCTGCGGACGGCGGCGAAGGCGCAGACAGAGCGCTCGCCCAGCTGACCAAAAACTAAGGGGAAAGCGGCGCCGGCCGGCTGGGGGGCGCGGCGAGCCCTCTCCACGAACCGCTCGGTGCGCGCTGCGCGCCCGGCTGTGTCCCCGGAGCGCCGCGGGAAGGGAGCCGTGCGGAGCAACAGGTGCCGCCCGCAGCCTCTCGGGACGAGGGAAACGACCTGCAGCGGCGCGGAGCTGGTAGGGAGCAGAGAGGGCTCTTTCCTCCCTCAGGGCTGCGGCGGCCGGTCCCTCCTCCCCGGCTCGGTAGCGGATCAGCGGACGCCCGGCGCTCTTGGGACAGCCTCGCGAGCGCGGGAAGGTCCGGCTCTGCGTCCTCTCCCAGGTGGCCCCGTCCGAAAAGTCGGTGCCACTCGGCCCGGGCGCCTGGGTTCTGAGTGCCCCGAGCTGGGTCACCCGGAGCCCCTCCTTCCCCGGCAGGCGCCCTTCGCCAGCGCGACCTAGGCTGCCCCTGCGCGCCATGGAGCTGGAGGTTGGGAACTTCAGCGAGGGGAACGCGAGCGGGCTCGAGCCCCCGACCCCGGAACCCAGGCCGCTCTTCGGTATCGGCGTGGAGAACTTCGTCACGCTGGTGGTGTTCGGCCTGATCTTCGCGCTCGGCGTGCTGGGCAACAGCCTGGTGATCACCGTGCTGGCGCGCAGCAAGCCGGGCAAGCCGCGCAGCACCACCAACCTGTTCATCCTCAACCTGAGCATCGCCGACCTGGCCTACCTGCTCTTCTGCATCCCCTTCCAGGCCACGGTGTACGCGCTGCCCACCTGGGTGCTGGGCGCCTTCATCTGCAAGTTCGTCCACTACTTTTTCACCGTGTCCATGCTGGTCAGCATCTTCACGCTGGCCGCGATGTCGGTGGACCGCTACGTGGCCATCGTGCACTCGCGCCGCTCCTCCGCCCTGCGGGTGTCCCGCAACGCGCTGCTGGGCGTGGGCTTCATCTGGGCGCTGTCCATCGTCATGGCCTCGCCGGTGGCCTACCACCAGCGCCTCTTCCACCGGGACGTCGGCAACCAGACCTTCTGCTGGGAGCAGTGGCCCAACCAGCGCCACAAGAAGGCCTACGTGGTGTGCACCTTCGTCTTCGGCTACCTGCTGCCGCTCCTGCTCATCTGCTTCTGCTACGCCAAGGTGCGGGGCGCAGGGCGGGTCCGCGGGCCCGGGGCGGCTCCTCTGTCCCCGCACCCCTCCGGGGCCCCGCCCCCTTGCCCTCGTCCCCTGCGAGTTTTCTGCCCGAGCCATCGCCTCCTCCGGCCGCGGCTTGGGCTCACGGGTTTGATGCTGCGTGAAAGTCGCTTGGAGTTTGGGCGACACCGGGAAAGTTTGCAGGTCCGGGCATCCGTCCTGGCCCCCGCAAGCACTGGGCCCTGAGGTTGTCCCCAAAGGAGGAGGGGTTCAACACCCACTTATCAGGAGGTTTTAGCTTCGTAGCCCGTTCAGCCTGCCTGATCGCCTGCATGGCCACAGCGTTATGTGAGCGCCCGGTCCTGCCCTGCCGAGCGGGCGTCTTTGCTGGGTGGAGAGCCCGCGCCCCTCAGCAGCCCTCAACTGAGGTCGGATGGGGGGATTTCACTGCCCGCGGGGTGCACAGGGCTGGGGCGCCGGCCAGGACCGCCTTTGCAAAACCGCTGCTCCTGGCGACAGAGCTTTGAATTTTATTTCATAACACGTTAGGCGTCATAAATCCAGATGGTCAGAAGTATTTCCTCGCGGATTCTCCAGAGAACGTTGGATGGACGGGTTTGCTGCTGCCGTTTCCTCATTTCAGTGCTTTTAGGAGGAGGTAAAGAGTATTTAGCGGTTCAGGTGGCAGGTCTAAAGCCTCCGCTGGGAGACACACAGCTGACACCTGTCTGGTCCCCCTACGGCACCTCCCTTCTCTGTGCAGTGCGTTTTCCCCCAGCTCAGCACAATCACGTTCTCTCTCATTAATAACACATGGTTTTGAAGATTTTGTAACATTTTAAAAGTCTTACACCTTCTACACAACTTGTCTGTGTGTGTTAGTCACTCAGTCCTATCTGTTTGCGACCCCGTGGACTGTAGCTGGTCAAGCTCCTCTGTCCATGGAATTCTCCAGGTATGAATACTGGAGTGGGTAGCCATTCCCTCTTCCAGGGGATCTTCCCCAGCTAGGGATCAAACATGGGTCTCCCGCGTTGTAGGCATATTATTTGCTGTCTGAGCCAGCATATCTGCTTAGTAATCAGGAGATGCAGTGCATGGGGTGAGAGCCCCCCTCCCTGACACACCCTCCCCAATACCATCGCCAGTAGAGAAACACTTCTGTGGCCGAATTCTGAGATCTGCACCATTTTATCTTCTCTCTCTCTCTCTGCTTCTCAATTTCTTTCTGATAAGCCTGTGATTCCAGGACTGTGAATAACCAGGTGAAGCAGTCAGTTCTTACGTTCCACTCGTCTTTTTTCCCCAGCAGAAATGTGGACTGTGAGCCACCTGGTTTTGTTTGCCCCTCCCCCAGGCCATCTATCTAGAGCAGGGTCTATTCTGAACGGTAGTGCTTTTGGATATGATCTGAAAGAATGTCCTGCACCGAAGGGTTGTGCATAAAGACATGCAGTAAAGGCAGGAAATTGGGAATCACTGCAGCTTAGCTCTTTGATAAATGGCTGGCTTATTCCCTTTGCTTCTAGCAAAAGCAAATCGAAGCTTGGTCTGCACAGGGCCGTGGTCTCCAGTGTGCTCTCTGTCACTTGATCTGCAGGCGACCCAGTGGGTTGCAGCCACTGTGCATATTTTATTGATAAGGAAAGAGGGTTTTGGAGGAGTGAAGCAGCTGACTGAGATTGTGAAGCTGGTAAAGCTTTCAGGAAGGATTTCCATGCAGGGCTTCCTAGCCCCCTGGGGGAGGCCAGCCTGTGGGGCATGGGCCTTGAGACTAGAGAGACTCTTAAAGTATTTGGCTTTTCATTCATCATTATATGGGTTATTCTTCCTTTGTTTCCCCAAAGTCTTTGGTCTTTTGGAAATTCAGGTCTTTTTAATGGAAACAGCAAGATAAACTTCTAGGAAGAAACCAGCCTAATTTCTGTCATTTGAGAATTTATACAAGTCATACCTAAGGCAAAGTTTCTAAATTAAAAAATTCAGTAAATACATGATCATTGGGATTTTTTTTTACAAATATGGAAACAGTTTGCCTTTAAGCATAACTGGAAATTTCTTTGAAACTCAAAGTAATATTTGCATATTCATTCTGGGCTTGAAAAAAGGTAAAGATTAAAGACTTCAGTTGCTTTCCTTTGATTCAGTCACTGTCTGCTTTGCATGGAAGGGTTTCACTAGTTAAATGTTACATTCCGGATTGATTGTTACCCCAAGGCCCAGATCAAAAGACATATAAAATCACAGTGTTTTTTTTTTTTTTTAAGTTAACAAAGGAATTGCATTCCAGAGTTGCCTTCTGTACCGACAGGAGTTTAGTGGAGGGTCCTTTGCACCTGCCCTCCCCGAGACCCAGAATGTGGGGCTGGAGGATGAGTCTGGGGCGCCCTCTGCTGCTGTGGGGCTGGCTCACTCTTCCCCCGGGGGAGTGCTTGTCCTGGGCCCTCCTTGGCCTGACACCAGAGGAACTCGTGACCTGCCCGGTTCCCGCACATTCCTGGAGACATCCTGTGCCAGGACTGGTATCGGTCTCCTGCACACACTTCTGAAAGTACGAGCGATGGGGAAGTGCCCGCTCACCACTCTCGTCAGCTTCCAGAGAAGCGCAGTCATAACCCTTCCTCCTCTGATGGTGAGACCTTCGTGGGGTCTGTCACACGAGTCAGTGTGGGTCCATAGCGGGTGCTCATGGAGTGGAACAGAGCCAGGAGAAACATGCTTGGGCGTTCTCCCCGTGGACCACTCCACGGCGCTCCTTAGGCATTTTGTAGTTATGAGACGTGACCCCCGAGTCTGTGGAAGGACTGAGTGGCCCCAGGCCAGGTAACATAGAAGTAACATCTGACTTTTCCATATGGGGCCCTCTCCAGGCAGCCCTCGCTGACGCTGCCTTGCCATCTCTCCCTTTCTTTCAGTGACTGGAGCCCTCCTCTGGCTGTGGGGAGGCTGTCCCCAGGGAACCTGGCCCGGCTGGTCCTCTCTGGGAGGGGCCCTGTCCAGCCCGTTCCTTCCTCTTGAAAGTCCTCTTCATTTGTTCCTGCACAAGCCTCCCTTCCGTCGTTCTCTTCCATTCGGTTTTCGATACCCCAGTTGCTGACGGCAGGACAGTAGACAGACCCACTGTTTCTGTACTGAGAGTGACTGCAGATGTCCCCATAGTAAGTGAGAGGCTTGTCTTGCAGAGGATGCTGAGCCCTTGTGGGAAGTGAGCAGTATTTTGGTAGGGCTGGGAGTTTGGAGTCAGAAATTCACACCCCATGATAGCTGCTTGACTGGGGTAGGGAATCGTGAAAGTGAAGTGAAAGTGTTAGTTGCTCAGTCATGTCCGCCTCTTTGTGTCTCCAGGGACTGTAGCCCACCAGGCTCCTCTGTCCCTGAGATTCTCCAGGCAAGAATACTGAAGTGGGGTGCCATGGCCTTCTCCAGGGGATCTTCCCTACCCAGGCATCGAACCCATTGCAGGCAGATTCTTTACCATCTGAGCCACCAGGGAGGCCCCCAGGGAATCATGAAGTGGTGGATAAATCTCGCGGCTTCTCGATCAGGGAGTGCCCGATGACTCCAGAGGGTTGCATCTGCCCAGACAGAGCAGCTTTTGTAATACGTTCAATTTGATTAAATTATTTCCATGCTGCGGTGCTCCAGGGGGACAGGGAGGTGGCTGGAACACTGTTTCCAGTGTTTGGAGGGACTCAATGAGCAACCGATGGGCAGTCTCAAGCCCTTAGTCACCCTGAGCTGATTGTCCTTAGGTTTTTCACTCATAAGAGTGAACTCAAGACCTGCCTGGAGTGTGTACCACCATCCTGACCCTGTTGTATGGCTTAGTTGCAAGTTCTTATGTGGAACCACATTGTCTCACATCATTTCTCCTGAGTATGACGCTATCAAGAGAAGACAAAACTAGTTTCTCTAGGGAAGGAAACAAGTGTCTCCCTGGAAGCCTCCCCCATGGGACGTTAGTTGTAGGACCTTGCAGAATGGTGGTCTGTCAGCTATCAGCGTTGTTGGAAGGCAGTCTGTAGTTTTCCCGCATATCTAGGATTTAACATATAGCAGGGACCTGGGATTGTGGAAATGTAGATTCTTAGGGGAGGCCAACGGGGATGCAGGTATGGGCAGCGGAGTGGGTCTTTCTGGAAGAAATCTCGGAGCTACCCACACCAGAGCTCTGCCTACAGGTGCTCCGGACACAGGTGGTTGGAGGACCAGACGCTTATGGCAATCCATAGTCGGCATTACTCCACCAGCTCATGTGAATTGCAGCTTGCGTGATTTTGTAAACCATGGTCTTCCCTTTTCAGAACATCAGGAAATGTCAGTGCAAAATGGACAATGAATTGTGCGGTCTGAGGCAAACCGATTTTATTAGTCTGTGTTTTGCAGGTTCTTAACCATTTGCATAAAAAGTTGAAGAACGTGTCAAAGAAGTCAGAGGCATCAAAGAAAAAGGTAAATCTCATGGGTTTACATTCTCCATGCCGTTTCTGGAGCTTGGTTTAATGTATACTCTTAGCTTTCCTGCATCCTCCTGTGAAAGTATGGTCCCTGGGTTCAGCGATTTGAAATGAACATCTTAGCCCTGGGCAGAGAGGAGACACGGAGAGTCAGCTGCTGAGGGTGAGCAGGCAACTGAGCTGCCTGAGAACGTGGGTGGAGGTCTGGGGAGGGGCCAAAAGGTGTGTCTTCTGGATTCTGAGCCTCTGGAGAAGGTGCGCTGTGGGTGACTGGGACAGGGTGTCAGGTGGCTGGACCCACAGTTTGCTTGAAACTGCAGGTGGTGCTCGTGGTAAAGAGCCCACCCGTAAGTGCAGGAGTCCCGAGTTCCATTCCTGGGTTGGGGGGATTCCCTCGAGGAGGGCACAGCAACCGCTCCAGCCCTCTTGCCTGGAGAACACCACGGATAGAGGAGCCTGGTGGGCTACAGTCCATGGGTCGCAGAGACACGATTGAAGAGACTTAGCAGACACACTTCTTGTGTTGCATATTTACCGTCTCTGATGTGGCTCCAGGAGGCCCCGTCTCAATTATCTTTCGAGTGAGTGTTGCTGTATCCCTCCCTGAAGCCGCGCAGCAGTTGCTGTGTTCTGCTCTCTTCCTCCCAGACGGGTGCTGGTTCGGCCCCCCGGGGGCAGAACTGAAGCTGGGAGCGGCCTCAGGAGGGTCCAGCCCATCTTTAGTTGTCTTTCTCGTTCTCCCCTGAATCCTGGTTCCCACAAGCTTCCCCTGAGGAGTTTGACAGCATCTAACACCCTGCGATTTATTATGTTTCAAACCCAGTTTGAGGAAAAGCTATTTTACAAATTGGGATTAATTTACCTCTTACTCAGATCATATGCTGGAGAAGGAAATGACAACCCACTCCAGTATTCTTGCTTGGAAAATCCCACGGAGAGAGGAGCCTGGTGGGCTGCAGTCCCTAGAGTCACAAAGAGTTGGACACGACTAAGCGACTGAACTGAACTGAAAGATTAGTGAGCATTTTAACATTTACATTCTTTGGTTTTATATGTATATGTGTACATATGGGTGTGTGTGTGTGTGTGTGTGTGTGTGTGTGAGGCATGTGTATTGTTGTTGTGTTAGTCGCTCAGTCATTTCTGACTCTTTGTGACTTCATGGACTGTTGCCCGCCAGGCTCCTCTGTCCATGGGATTCTCCAGACAAGAATACTGCAGTGGTTGCTAAGCCCTTCTCCAGGGCATCTTCCTGACCCAGGGGTCAAACCTGGGCCTCCCACTTTGCAGGCTGCTTCTGTACTGTTTGAGCCACTAGGGAAGCTCAAGACACACGCACATGAGGGAATATGTTATATGTGCTTAGTCACTCGGTTGTGTGTGACTCTTTGCAACCGTGGACCATTGTTCACCAGGCTCCTCTGTCCATGGGGATTCTTCAGGCCAGAAAACTGGAGTGGGTATCCATGCCCTCCTCCAGGGGATCTTCCCAACACAGGGATCAAACCCAGGCCTCCTGCACTGCAGGCAGATTCTTTACCATCTGAGCCAGCAGGGAAGCCCAAGAATACTGGAATGGGTAGCCTTTCCCTTCTCCAGGGGGTGTTCCTGACCCAGGAATTGAACCAGGCAGGGTCTCCTGCATTGCAGGCAGATTCTTTACTGGCTGAGCCACCAGGGAACGTATGTGTAAATGCAATTCTTCCCACGGGAGAAGGTCTCAACATTTGGAGGAGGGAAGATTTTCTCTTCTATTCTCACAACCTCTGACCCTTAATAACCACTGAACAGATGTCAGATCTCTTTTGATGCTTTTAATTACTTCCTTGTTCGCACAGAACTAATAGTTTGTGTATGTGTATGTACCTGCGTCTAGGCAAAGGCTAGCAGACAGGTGTGGGGAGTAGGGTAGGAAGACGGAAGTGGGAGACGGGGCGGAGGAGGGGAGGGCCCAGGGTGGACAGCCAGCATGCCTCCGACCGGAGGCAGAGGTTGGATCGGCTCAGCTGATGCTGCTCTGGGTCCAGGCAGAGAAGAGTGTTCCTGGGTGTGTACACACTCAGTTTCCGATGGGTCATGGAGTGATGTGGGAAGATCTTGGAGGTGGCTCCCCGCCTCGGTGGCTGCGTAGGGCCCCTTCTCCTGCGCCGTGTCCATCCATAAGGGTGCCGCTTCGTGAGAAGGCTGGTAGCGCTCCTGGGGTGGAGGGTTAGGTTCAACACAAACGTGCGCAACAGCTCTCCTGCCTGTTTGGAGGAAAATAGAGAAGAGTGTGCTTTTCTTTGCCAAAATAGTAGTGACCACAGTACAGAGCCCTGTCTTGATTGGCTCGGCTGGACCTAGAGAAACATTTTCTGGCATAAGGCTGATCAGATAGGAAAACAAGACTCTTAACAATTTCTGGAAGACTTCCCAGTGGGGTAGACTTCCCCAGGATGGTTCCTGGTAATAGCGAGGTAGATGTGAGACCCTCATGGCACCTTCTTAACCACGAGGTTCTCTTAACAGCTGCTCTTTTTCCCCATCTGGCTTAGAGTAACTCAGCAAGCTTTTTGGCTGTCATTTGTACAATTTACAAAATGTTTCTCATCAGTCTCACCATTTAGTCACTTTTTCCTTCCCTGCCAAGTTCCATTAGATGGATTATGAGTAAAATTCTTTGAAGGAAAAAAAAAAGTCAGATGTCTCAGATGGCTTGAAAAAGAGCATCTCACAGGAAGAGGAGAAATTACTATTTTTCAGATACTTTCAGTGCAAGAAGTAAAAAGAAGGCAGGCTAATAAAAGGCCCAACCTTAGGTATAAGAATTCATTCAGAGACTTGGCACGTAACCTTCAACGAGGACTTCTTCCCTATCCAACGGTGATGTTCTGGTTCTGCATGCTACATGGACAGACGGGGAGCGTAGGTGATGCATCAGGTGTAAACCCATTTGTGATTCATGCAAATGATACTGTAAGAAATGAAAATAGCCCCCATCCCCACAGAGGGCCTCGTCACCTCACTGTCTGACTTTTCTAAGGGGAAGAGCGGAAGCGGGTTTGGAACCTTTCCGAGGAGACAATGTGGGTCAGCCCGGGTGCGGTCAGCACCGAGGAAGCTCCTCAGCCTTCCCCTCGAGGTGGGCGAGGCTGCTTGCTTTTGTTGTGGCTTCTGCGGAATTCTTCACTGATTCTTCAAGCACCCATGAGCTGTGTAGGAAGGCAGGTTCCTGGGCGGATACGTCATCCGCACGACCTGTGGAAGCAGCGCTGTGGGCCATGAGACCCCGATACCTGAATTTTCATGAAGTGCTGCGTGACGACGGCTCGCTGAGTTGCTGGAAACCCAGGTCTGGGGTTGTTGTTCAGTTGCTCAGTCGTGTCCGACTCTGTGACCCCATGGACTGCAGCACACCAGGCTTCCCTGTTCCTCACCAAACTCATGCCCATTGAGCTGGTGATGCCATCCAGCCATCTCATCCTCTGTTGACCCTTTCTCTTCCTGTCTTCAATCTTTCCCAGCATCAGGGTCTTTTCCAGTGAGTCAGTTCTTCACATCAGGTGGCCAAAGTATTAGAACTTCAGCTTCAACGTCAGTCCTTCCAATGAACACCCAGGACTGATCTCCTTTAGGAAGGACTGGTTGGATCTCCTTGCAGTCCAAGGGATGCTCGAGAGTCTTCTTCAGTACCACAGTTCAAAAGCATCAATTCTTCGGTGCTCAGTCATTATTTTGTTAGTACAGTGAGTTATTTTGACCAGATCTTGACCTTGAGCTGGTGTGTTCCAGGCACAAGTTTTCTGAGTTGGGGGTAGGTGAGGGTGCTGTTCTGTGGGTAGATGTCTTTCTGCATCCCTCCCATGTCTTCCCAGTTCTGTGGTCCTGGTTCTCTGACGTGAGGGAGACAGAGGAGGGAGCCATGCCCGTCTCTCCCTGGGTACCTTGATGTGCCAGCATTGCGTGAAGCTGTGGCTGGTATGGAGGCCACTGGGGTGCAGGGCTGAGCGCCAGGGCCCATGTGCAGGGCACCCACTCCTGTACCAGCTCGGATGGGCTGAGATGCCTGTGAAATAGGCAGAAAATAAATAGTGAACCTTTGCCGACACATAGCTGGGAGCACAAACATTGTATTAAACAAGCATTCTGTTAAATTCTTTTGGGAGCATCATTTGATAAATGATAAAGTTTATGTAAGTACCCATTGATATTCTTTCCTGATTTATATTGCAGTCTTAAGTCACTCATATTTCAAAGCTACAGGCAGACCAAGGAAAGGAACCTCGTTCATGGTTCTGAAAAGACCAGTACACCTGCTAAAAATAAAAGGCAGAATTTGAATGATCTTGGGTAAACACACACGGTAACAAACCCTCCATAGAAAAGCCGCCCTGCTGACAGTTGCCCTACAGGGATACAGATACAGTGTGGCTCTTAGCTGTAAGCTGTCGGGGTGTAGTTCTGCCCTCAGCTGGTTACTTAGTGAAAACCTCCTGAAAGGAGCAGTGAAACAGAATATCCAGAGAGCATGCATCTTGTGCGGCACAGAAACGGCCTTCCTGCCTTAGGCAGGACAGCGGGTGTGCTCCGAGCTATTTGTAGGTGTAATTGCGTCTAGATGGTTATTGAATCATCAGGACCGCATCCCATACACTAGTGGGTAACGGACGGATAGCAGACGATCCTTGACGTCCAGGAGCGGGGTGCTGGTCTGCTCTCTGTGTCGTGCGCGCGGCAGCCTCAGTCTGGAAGCCTGCCGCCCTGGAAACCCTGCGGTCAGCTTTGTACCTGAGCTGTTTGAAGGTGTTAAGTGGACCAGGCCCACTCAGAGAATCATCACGTTGGGTCACCCCAGTCACAGGCCAGGAGGCTGAGGCCCAGGGAGGTGGCCTTTTGCATGGGTCGTGGCCCCTTCTGACCATCATGTGGTCAGAGTAAGCATGAGTGTAACTCCCGTCTCTGGTGCCCTGGCCGCCCTTGCTCTGACCTCGTCCTGAAGTCCGAGCACGTCCTCTCCCATCTCTGCCGGGTTCCCTGGCTTCAGCCCGCCTCTTGGACAAACGTCCTCTCCGAGTCAGTCAGCTACCCCGCGTCTCTTCTGGAAGACCTGCTATCTTAAGCCTCATGTTCTGGGCGCTGTGGGCTGTGACAGTCGGGTTCTAACTCACAGGAAGTAAGAGCAAAGTCATGGCATACCACAAGGACATTCCTGCAGGGCAGGGGTCCAAGCTTCTCCTGTGAAAGGACCTGTGGGTCCACCACGGTTTCCTGGTGGGGGAGTCCGGGCTCCATGGTGTGAGGCTGGAGGGAAAATAAGCACCTTCCTTCTCTCGCTCCTTCCCCTCCACCCTGCCTCCCAGAATTCGTGGATCCCAGTGGGATCACTTCTCTCCAGGGGCAAAGCGGACAGGGGACCACCGGGCCACGCTTTTAGCTCCTTTAGGGGTGTGACTGCAAAGTGAAGGTCAGCACCCAGAGCAGGTTTAGGACTCACTTGATTCTGTGAAAATGTACAGGAAATCCCCTCTGTCAGTGCATGAGCTAGAATGCTGGGCCCCTGTCTGCTGTGACCAGGGCCTCTGCTTCCTTCCCTTCTCCCCTGTTGTGACCAGCGCCTCTGCTTCCTTCCCTTCTCCTAGACCGCGCAGACGGTGCTGGTGGTGGTGGTGGTCTTCGGGGTCTCCTGGCTGCCCCACCACGTCATCCATCTCTGGGCTGAGTTTGGGGTGTTCCCGCTGACCCCCGCCTCCTTCTTCTTCAGGATCACTGCCCACTGCCTGGCCTACAGCAACTCCTCCGTGAACCCCATCATTTACGCCTTTCTCTCTGAAAACTTCAGGAAGGCTTATAAGCAAGTGTTCAAGTGCCAAGCCCGCAAGGAGTCACCTCTTAACGACACTAAAGAAAATAAAAGTCGACTAGACACCCCACCATCAACCAATTGTACTCACGTGTGAAAAAAGAGTATTATTTCAAAATGTGGTATTTGGATGCATGTGGACCAGACACAGAGAAATACATTGGGGTGTTAAGCAAGGCAGTAACTTGCTATCTTAACAACAATTCATATTATATTGATTGAATTCCACTTGTGTTTAAAAAGTACTTTGATCTACCTGGAAAATCCCTAGGTCTCGTGAAGGCCATTTCTAAATTTTATTTCTAAATTCTATTCCATAGGCAAAAAAGAGTAATATAGTTTTATACATCTTAAGAAATGAAAGTTTCTCAAGAAACTTTATTTAAAGACTGTAAAGAGTCTATAATCGGACTCTCTAGATCTGTATTCTTGTAGGGTAAGGAAGAAGGGCCTATCACGGTGGTCAGGAATATTTGTGATCTACATTGTTTTGAAACAGATGTTATTGGAAAGCACATGCTTTTGTTCTAATTTTAAGATCAGTGGTAAAGCTGAAACCATATGTGTTTCAGATACGATTGTGGACACTTGATCCTGAGTTTTATTTTTGTGGCCGTTTGTATTAAGACATATCCATCTGATGGAAATAAGCTTATTTGCACATTTGCTGCGTCTGCTCCCGGCTGTCAACAGTGCATGGGGCTCCTGCAACATACTGTGTCTGCCTGCAGTCATGAGGTCTCTTAAGCTTATCTCAGGCAGTCAGCAGCATGACCCTGAGGTGTCAGCCATCAGGAGGTCAGTGAAAAGCTACGCTGAACTTAGTCTTCGTTGAGATGACCAAAAAAATCAGGGAAAACCACCACCTGCGACTATTCTCATGGTGGAAGCTGTGAATGAGTTTCTGAGAATGAAACTGGACATGAAAAATTTACATATCGACACACTCCTGTATGTGTTTTCAGGTATTAGCTATGCCTTGAGTGGAATCGACTCAAAAGGAGAATTTTTAAAATGTCAGTGAAAATGATGTACAGAAAATAATTTCTATGAATTCAGAATAATTTCTCTGAATTATAAGCCACATGAGATAATGGTCATGCCGTGTGGGGAAAGTTAGTGAGTGTAGTAAAATGTCTGGTTCAGATAAACTTTGAAAAAATAATCTGATGGTTGGACATAGCTGGGCATATCGTACAAACAAATGCTTTTTTCATCAGATTTGTAATGATGTCTAATGCATATTTATCCCAAATATTGTTCCCTCTAGAAATGTTAGTCTGGGGTTCAAATCATCATAACTTAGCTTCAAATGTAGTTTTTGTGACAGTTTCATATTTCATAATGAGAAAATGGTATGAAAAGATGAAATGATTCTATATTAGTAAATAATTTTCACACTGCAAAACTGATGTATTTTAGGATGATACAAAAGCAAGAAAAATTTTTAAAATAATTTTGTGTAGTGCATACCTGAGTCATATGAGGACTTCATGTGAAATATCAAATTTTGGATCAAAAAGATCAACTCAATGTAAGTCTGCATGTTAGCTTCTCTAGTTTGTGAATTTATTTTACTAACTATATTCCTCTAGCTAACAGTATTTACATTTACCAAGTTATAAATAGTTCTCTGGACAGAAGAGGAGAAAATTGTCAGAGGATGGGAAATCATGACTTTTCATGTTTGATGGCCAGGGGAAAAATTGTACATACACCTATGTGAGTATTTTTAAGAACAATGTAATTCCTTGGCACAGAAAATTTTTTGCACTTTATTCAAATATCTCAGCAGAAACATTTCGCTCTGATGACGATACCGCATGTGTTTTGTGAAACTTGAAGCTGCCATTGCAAACGCCAGGACAGCTTCTGTGTGTGTGGATTCATGCAGCTGCACAAAGAGGTCCTGCTTGGACTTGCTCGGGCGGCAGTGGCTCCCCGCACCGCGGCTGCTCTCTTCCGATTCCCACGCACACAAGTGAAGCTTGGAACAGACACAGTAGCCGCTGCTGCCCTATTCGGGGAAGTGCTGAGATGGGTTTGGACATGATGTACTTGCCCTTGTCATGCCTTGGTCCCTTCCAGATGCCGTCATCTCCGACTTGCAGAACCCAGAGCGCCGGGTGTAAATGCAGATTGCTTCGTCTCACAGGCAGGTGGGCTCTTCCCCCGTCCAGCGTCTTTCTAATCAATTCCTCCTGTTCAGAGTTTACGTTGTCTCCTTCTCAATGAGTTTCAGTGGTAATGGAGGTCTGCAAAGATGTAAACCTGCATACAGTTTCCTGAGTGAGGGGTTCCAGAACTTGTATTGTATCTGCAGACCAAGTACTTCCTGGGGCACCCTTGTAATCATGTGTAATTAATGGGGACCCATCCAGAGGCCCCATCCCTTCTTCACTGAGTAACCCAGACCCCTCCCACACACACACTCTCTTTCCCCCCACTACTAGCAGCCAGGCTAAAGGAGATACACCCGCCCCTCTCCACCCCATGTGCCTTTGAAGTCCGGATGCTGGGAAAACCTCGTTTTTCTGTGAACTTCAAAGAAAAATGATGCTTTCTCTTTAGACTTGGCTGCCCCAGTGGCCCAAGGCAGTTGTTATTTTTCTGGGCCTTTTGCTTTCTCATGGGGAGATGGCTCTGGAATATTTAAATAGCGGGCATACTGGCTGTTTCGTATGCATAAACCGCTATTTTGGTTCCTTGCTGATGAATATGGGGACGCGGTTGAGGAGCTGGTCTTGTCCTGTCTCCTCAGGGGTTGCTGAGACAGAGTCTCTCTGCTGCTCTGACCATGTATGTGCTCAGCAGTGTGGGGGCTGAGCCCATTTCTGAGTATCTTAGGGAAATCCTTTTGCTGTAAATGGAACTGGGGATTAAACTGTCATCCCCCTCTCCTCTGCATCTCCAAGCCCTGTGTGCTCACATCCTACCTTGCTCCGATCCAGAGTTCCTCACTCTGACATAAACCACAGTAAAATTCCTCCGATGCCCCAGGCATATCTGTGGAGAGATGTCTGAACTGCGTGACTCATGCAAGGCTAAAAGCTTCTTGTGACTCAACTTCAAATTGTGATCCTGAGGATAATTGCATTTGCTCGATGTCTCAGATACATTGAGATGGTGCAGAAATAATTCCTAGACGTTAACTGATACCCAAGGTCAGGTTCTGGGCAGGAGAGGATCCCTTCTCTTTCCATAGATGCCATATGATCCCCAGTGCTTATGCTTGAAGCAGCCTTACATCAAGGAAAGCAATGTATTATATAGCTTTGTCATGTTCTTGCTGAATAATTTATTAAATGTGTATAAGAACCACATAGTCATGTAAACTGAATCAAGAGATCAAAGTGGCTGCTTCTGGAAACTTACCTAAAATCTGTCAATTTCCAGCTCCACTGATTGCAAATATCTTCCTGACTTTAAATTTGTAAGTGATTTTCTCTGTAACCTATTTGTCAAGCAGATGTCAATGACTTGTTTATCTAAGGATGTGCTGATTTAAAAAATTTCCACATAGTTAGAGCAGGTAGCCTAAAATGCTGATGGTGACTTGTTATCTTGGAAGGAAAAAAACTGCAAAAGGGATTTAATTTTTGCTGTATTTTAAATTTTTCCTATTTGAAAGTGGAAAAATTAAGCCTCCAGAACCACGTAAAAAGCTTCAGTGTCCCTGGTGTGGGCTGGGTGTATGTCAGGCAGGCGTGTGCAGGGGAGCGTGCCGGGCGTTGTCTGCGTAGCTCAGGGGCCTCTGTTTGTTTTCTTGTGAGAGCACCTCGTGGCTCTGATGGTGCTTTCTTTTCCTCTGTGGGTGTGAGTGGCCAGTGCACGCACTCCGCCCTGTGAACCTGGGACTCGGCAATGGGCAGGTCTGCTCGTGTGGTGAGATCTCCAGGAATGGCAGCAGGCCTGGGCACGGCCCCTCTGCTGGGTCCTGCGTTCATGGTCAGGGTCCTCCCACAGCTGTTCCCAGGCCTTGGAGATCCGGGTTCTGTCCCGGGGGCATCAGGGGCAGTGGGGACGCCCCAGTGATGGGGAGTGGAGGGGGAAGGTGGCGGGTGACCTCTCCACTTCTGTGTACGTGGTGAAATACCCTTGGTCAGACTTTCTCTCTGGGTCGTGAGTGCTGGCTAAGTTTGCTGTATTCACAGAATTGTGCGAGGAGCCAGTTTTGTAGCTAAAGGTTTTGGTGTCACTTTGGGGTAGAAAGCCTCATCCTTTTTGGTCTCTTTTAAAGTGAAGTGCAGTTGGTTTACAATATTGTGTTAGTTTCTGGTGTACAGCAATGTGACTCAGTTATACATATATAATACAAATTCTTTTTCAGGTTCTTTTCCATTATGGTTTAGTATAAGATATTGAATAGAATCCCCTGTGCTGTACCGCAGGCCCTTATTGTGTGTGTATCTGTTAATCCCAAACTCTCAATTTATCCCTTCTGCCCCTTCCCCTTTGGTAACCGTAGTTTTTTTTTTTTTTTTTTTTAAATTGGAGGACAATTTCTCTATAATATTGTGCTGGCTTCTGCCACACAATAAGTTTGTTTCATATGTCTGTGAGTCTGTTTTTGTTTTGTAAGTTCATTTGAATCATTTCTTTTTAGATTTTGCACATAAGGGCTGTCATATGATATTTCTCCTTCTCTGACTTCACTGCATATGACAGTCTCCAGATCTATGCATATGGCTGCAAATGGCATTTTTTCATCCTTTTTTTTTTTTTAAATGACTGAGCAGTATCCCATTGTATGTGTGTACCACATCTTCTTTATCCATTCATCTGTCGAAGGACATTTAGGTTTCTTTCATGTCCTGGCTGTTCTGAATAATGCTGCTGTGAACACTGGGGTGCATGGATCTTTTTGAAGTACGAGTTTTCTCTGGATTTACACCTGGAGTGGGATTGCTGGCTTGTATGCAAGTCTCATTCTTTTTTGCTGGGGAATAGTTTTCTGAGAATCTCAAGAAATGGGGGGCTGTGCCCCCAGTTCTCAACCTTTTAGAGAAGCCACCGGCCGCTGGCTGCTGGGATCAACGGGGACTGGAATCTGCCACTTAGACTCCTAGACTGTTAGGTAGTGGGGAGCAGCAAGGCGACCCGGGGTTTGGGGGGAACTGTGCAGCCTGCCGTCGGTTTTCTTTGGGACACCGTGTTCTGCAGAACCTTATTTCAGAAGACGGGGTGTTGCCTATTGAAATGAGAACTCTTTATGTGTTTTGAAGACCACTGTGGATCCATCAGGCTTGTTTTCTCCCTTCAGCTGGCTTCTTCGGGGCTGTCATGCTAACCTGCCTTGCGGCGGGTGGAAATGCGGGAGTCCGGCCGCTGGCGCCGGTGGAGAGTGAGCTCAGCCCTCTGTGAGCGTGTCCTTCACGCCTTTCAGCGTCAGAGCCAGCGAAGGGCCGACCTCTGGGCCCGCGGGGCTGACCAGCAAAGGAAGCGCGGCTCGTCACGCCTGGGCGTAAGCGGAGGACTCCAGCAAAGGCCGCGTCCCTGTCTCTGTGTGGGGTGAGGGGAGCAGGGGGAGCTTGGGATGCAGCGGACGGTGTCAGGCCCTGGAGGAGCGCCGGAGTGGTGAGGAGATCCCGCGGAGCCCGCTCCTCCGGCCCTGGGGAGTCCGCTGGCTCTCAGGGCCCTGGCTGAGCCTGGGAGCCTGGGGCCCCTGGGGAGCTGCCCCGGCCCTGCTCCCAGTTGACCCGGAGGGGCTCCGCTTTCGTCTGCCTTCCGCTCTCCACACAAAACTTCACTGGAAACTAGGGAACTCTCATGCAAGGCCCGTCCCACCCGCTGGCTAGGTTGACTGTCTGACACGCTGTCATTCCCTGCTTCCGTGACTCAGACGTGTCCTTTCTTGTTCTCCGTGCTGTTTCCTTAAAGTCACCCATCATTTCTATGCTCAGGATCTTCTGAATTCGGTCATCTCTGAGGGGTGCATGTGTGGTCTGGGCCCTACCCCCATCTTCACTTCTTTTTTTTTTTGCTGGTCTGATGACTCTTTCCTGGTTCCCTGGCCAACAGTCCTCCCTTTAACAGTGAACTGTCAGAAATGCAAGCAGGGAGAGCTCATCACTTTCCTAGGGAGCACAAGTGAGCAATTTCTGCACAGAACGAAAGGTGGGGGAGCTGGTCTGTGGGCATGGTCCGCCTGGGGGCCCTCTTTAGGGGCTGCCCCTAAGTAAGTTCGTCCCCTGGGAGTGGCCCTGGTCACCTCTGAGAGGCTCTGACTCAATGGATGGTGGGAGGACTCCTGCTGTCTCCCCGAGGCTGCAGCGGGTCCCCTGGACTCACTCTATCAGGCTCCTCCCCGACCCGCTGCAGCGGCCAAGTGCATCCATCTGTCTAAGGATATCCCACCATCCTCGGACTAGAACTTCCCAATCTGTCAGGAGTGAAGATGAAACGTCGCTGCAACTTTGGGACACAGAATGACCAGAATGTAAACAGGTGCCCTGTCCTTCAGCACTGAAGGTTGCTTTTGTTGGGCTTAGTCACTCAGTCATGTCAGACTCTTTGTGACACCATGGACTGTAGCCCACCAGGCTCCCCTGTCCACAGGATTTCCCAGGCAAGAATCCTGGAGCAGGTTGCCGTTTCCTTCTCCAGGGCTCTTCCTGAGCCAGAGATCAAGCCCATGTCATCTGTGTCTCATGCGCTGCAGGCAGATTGTTTGTCCTCTGAGTCATCAGGGAAGCCCAGTTAAACGAGATTTCCACTTAGAAACAACACAGATCCAAGAAGGAAGAAGTGGATGGGGGTCATGTTGATTTCCAGTGGAAATCTCCTCATCTTGTTGAAGGGGAAGAAGAATAAGGATGCGCTTTGGGTACATTTTGTCAGGGTCACCAAGCTTTGACTATGAGAAAATATTGCTTTAAATGGAAAGTGTGTCATTTTTCTTCTAAAGAGACCAGAGCTGGTATGTGGATGTAGCTAAAAATCAATGTCAGTGCTGCAGCTCAGGTCAGTGAACACGAAATGAGACCAGGGGTGTTGCAGGCATCCTGCGCTGTTGTCTTCGGAGCCTCGGGGGCCTCACAGAGACACTTGCGCTAGGAGACACTTAGTAAGTGAGCACACTCCTGCGTTTTTGATGTTTTCAAAATAGGTCTGAAAGTGAAAGTGAAAATGCTCAGTCATTTCCAACTCTTTGCTACCCCATGGACTGTAGCCTACCAGGCTCCTCCGTCCATGGGATTTTCTATGCAAGAGTACTGGAGTGGGTGGCCATTTCCTTCTCCAGGGGATCTTCCTGACCCAGGGGTCAAACCTAGGTCTCCTGCACTGTAGGCAGATGTTTTACCATCTGAGCCACCAGGGAAGTCAAATAGGTCTACCGTGGATAAAGAGTGAAACTTCATACTTCTCTCAAAGTAAAATCTGATTATAATTTAGGAATATTTATGAGCTGGGAAGGGATACATCAGTGTTCCTTTCCATATGTTGGTTTTCCAAGAATCTTGGTTTGCTGCCATGTATCTTATAATGATTGAGGATCTGACAATGGGGATAGAAATGCAAAGATCCCTTGAATATCAGTGACCACATGTTTCATTCTCTCACCTGACCTCTGCCCAAGTCAGGAAGAGGGTTGTGAAGTGTTCCAGAAAAGATGATGCACGATAGGGGACTGGAGATTTGGTTGAATTCTGCTGGTAAATTGCTGTCTGCTGGGAAACCCTGTCTTTGGTGCCCTGACGTCAAAGAAGAATTTGGTTGAGTGAGTCCCAGGTCTTCCCTGGTGGTTCAGAGGGTAAAGAATCTGCCTGCCGTGCAGGAAACCTGGGTTTGACCCCTGGGTCGGGAAGATCCCCTGAAGAAGGGAATGGCTACCCTCTCCAGTATTCTTGCCTGGAGAACCCCATGGACAGAGGAGCCTGGCGGGTACAGCCCATGGGGTCGCACAGAGCTGGACACGCCATAGGTACGAATGCTGAATAAAACCCCAGACTGACGGCATGTTTGAGTGAGTGGGGGAGATCCACAGAATCCTGATGTTCTGCCCTCAGCTTTGAGCAGCAGTTCTCAAATGTCACTGAGCATCTGATCGCCTGGAGTTTCTTAAAACTCAGCTTATGTGGCTTCCCCTCCATGTCTGATTCAGTAGATTCAAGGTGGGGTCCCCAATTTACACGTCTACAAAGCTCTGCTAACATTGATGCTGCTGGGCTAGGGAACACATTTTCAGAACTACCATCTGATTTAATGGTTTTAGAGATGGAGCCTAGACATTTTTTTTTTAATGCTCCCTGGTGTCCGAAGGTGTTGTGAGCCATCAGGTTGATACATGTCTAAATTTCTGTTGTTCTGTGGAAAAACAAAAAGAAAAACAAAAAATTGCTTCAGTGGGACCTAAATCATTTAAATTTTTTTGCTTACACTGAACAAGTTCATGAAATACCCGTCCAACTCTTACATGGCCACAGCTGCAGAGATGTGTCAGCTTTTAGGAGCGCGGAGTTTATTAACTTTCGTGTAGGGGTTTCAGAGGTTATCATTTTTCTTCTAGAGAGTAAAATAAAATAACTTGGTGGAAAGGTGCACCTATACTTTGTGTTGTTCTCCTATACTATAGACAGATAAATACAGGGTTCAAAACTCATTACATGTGAAGTTTTAAACTCTTTAAATGTGTGCATGTCTGTCTGTGTGGTTGCTAATTTTTAACATTATTATCTCTAAGAGATAAATGTAACTTATACCGGGCTTCAAGTTTTTCAACTAAATATCGCCTGATAACTTAATAATATGGATGAGGAAGAAAATCTATGTATATTGTATTTTTATTCTACCAGTGCGATTGTAAACTCTGCTATATAAATAATGCTGACCGAGGATCTTCTTATACCAGATGATGTTACAGCTCTTCTCTAAAGTTTGTTTCTCCAAAATTTGTGTCACCATCCATAAATGTAGCATAACTATTATATATACACATAGCATGAATAAAGTTGCAGAGCCAACCACCCCAAGTTAAGAGGTGACGTTAACTTACTTTGTAGCAAATGTAGTCACTCTGAACACCCTACTTTTGTGTTCTCCATGAAATTTAGCTGGAATCTAGGATTTGGATCACTTTTCAAAAGTGAAAATAAAATTTGTTCCTCAAAGTGTTCTTATCTATGAGTATGCTAGTTTCAGTAAAGCATAGTTGCAGCATTTTGTAAAATATTCATCTACATATAGGAACACAGTGCCAAGTTATTGCGTTAAATTAGTTTCATTCGCATTGGGAGCTGTCATGTGAAATGTGAATAGATCACATCGGTGAAAAGTTGGTACCTGTATTCACAGAGGTTTCCCTTCCTCATCCCTTTTCTTCCTCCTTCTCCTCCTGCTTCCTTTCCTCTTTCTCTATTTAAAAAAAGAATACATGTCTACCGTTTTTATGAAAATGTCACAAAATTAGTACAAGAAATTAGAAGAAAGAAAGCATTCATCCAAAGTTTTATTACCAAAAAAGAGCCATTGCCAACATCTGAATATCAGTCTAGACCTCTCTCCAAAGAATATAATTAAATATAGATAAAAGGGATGGAGGGAGGGAGAAGGAATTTTAGAAAAATTGGATCATACTATGCATATTATCTGTGAATTCCCCAGTGGCTCAGCAGCAAAGAATCTGCCTGCAATGCAGGAGACAGAGTAGGCATGGGTCTGATCTCTGGGTCAGGAAGATACCCTGGAGTAGGAAATGGCACGTCACTCCAGTACTCTTGCCTGGAAAATTCCATGGACGGAGGAGCCAGGTGGGCTACAGTCATGGGGCTGCAAAGAGACACGACTGAGTGACTGAACAGGTAGGTATAGGTGATGTTCAATGATACAGTAAAAAAAAAAAAAAGTCACTTAAAAATGTAAAAAATCTCCAGTGCTAGAGATAGCCTGCAGATACATAAGCAGCTGTCTTCTTGTTGCGCCTTCACATGGCAGCAGGGGAAACTCTCTGGAGCCTCCTTTATAAGATGCTGATCCCTTTCCCCAGAGCTCTGCCGTCGCGGCCCAATCACCGCCCACCTCCAAGCACCATCACACGGTGGATTAGGCTTCAACAAATTAATCTGGAGGTAGGGGCAGCATCCCCCTTGATGATCAGAGTCTCTCCTCCCAGTTTCACACTCACGCCCTTGCAGTCACTCCTGATGCAGTCTGCCTGCCCATCCACCCTGTGTCCCTAGGCTCGAGGGCCAGTGCGGCATCTGGGGGAGTTCAGAACCCTCTCTGCTTACCAGCACACTCAGGTGTGTCGATGGGGTGAGGGAGAAGGGAGTCTCCATTTGCAGACCTGCCCTTAACACCTACAGCCTCTCTTGTGTTGTTGGTAGGTTTTGGATGGATTTGGGGCGATATGGCCCTTTCTTTCTTCCTGGCCCATCAGTAAGCATGACCATGGGGCGCCCAGAGGCGGTGAGGAGGACATGGCGTTTCTGAGGCCTTTTCAGCCCAGGCGCCTCCCTCTTGTTCAGAAATGTGGTGCGTCTACCAAATGAACTGCATCTCTGAAACTCGTGATCCCACCTTTGTGAGGGACAGGCCAGAGGTGCTGTGTTCACAGACAATCCTGTGGGGATGCTTAGCTTCTGCCACGGGGAGTACAGTGAGGGTGTGAAAGTGTGAGTCGCTCAGCCATGTCCCGCTGTTTGCGACCGTGTGGACTGTGGCCCACCAGGCTCCTCTGTCCATGGGATTCTCCGGGCATGAATGCTGGAGTAGGATGCCATGCCCTCCTCCAGGGGATCATCCCGATTCATGGGTCAAATCCAGGTCTCCTGCATTGCAGGCAGATATTTTACCGTCTGAACTACCAGGGGAGCCCCAAGGATTACAGTACCCAGTTGTAAAGTTCCCATATAAGAGACTTAAACCGGCGCACTTGAAGCTGCTCCCTGTCTGTGATGCTGTTATGTGGAATGCGGTTTGAGCATATTTGACTATTTGGGGCTGGCTGTGAGAAGAGATGCTTGTACGCTGTTGAAATCAGGGCATTCACACACAACGAAAGCCTCTGTACCCTCTGAAGCCTAACTTCATCACAGCGTGCAGATCAGAGTCTGCTGCCGCTGCTGCTAAGGCGCGTCAGTCGTGTCCGACTCTGTGAGACCCCACAGACGGCAGCCCACCAGGCTCCCCCGTCCCTGGGATGCTCCAGGCAAGATCGCTGGAGGGGGTTGCCATTTCCTTCTCCAAAGCATGAAAGTGAAAAGTGAAAGTGAAGTCGCTCAGTCGTGTCCGACTCTGTGCGACCCCATAGACGGCAGCCCACCAGGCTCCCCCATCCCTGGGATGCTCCAGGCAAGATCGCTGGAGGGGGTTGCCATTTCCTTCTCCAAAGCATGAAAGTGAAAAGTGAAAGTGAAGTCGCTCAGTCGTGTCCGACTCTTAGCAACCCCATGGACTGCAGCCCACCAGGCTCCTCCGTCCATGGATTTTCCAGGCAAGAGTACTTACTCAGACATAATTCTTGAAGAGTGTCTCTTAAGAAATTGCCTCATTCAGAGACGTGGAAAGAAAATGAATAAAATTCTAAGAGTTTGTTTCTAGAGAGACTATACTCTAATATAGAATATTGGCAGATGAAGGATCATAGTCTCAAGTTACACTATTTGAATAATTGCCAAACATTTGAATATGCTGCAGTGATTCGTGCTGAATGTATAATGTATTGTTGTTTGTCTCTTTTACTAGAAAGTGTTTCTTAATCATGAATTCAGAAAGATTAAATTATCTTAATCAATCATAGTTTGTGGTCCAAACGCAGATATTGATCTTCTTTCTCATTCAGTGAACGCACAAGTGGTTTTGCACAGCATTTGTGTCTAACTCACCGTGTTGTTGTTGCTCAGTTGTTGAGTGGTGTCCCAACTCTCTGCGACCCCATGGACTGCAGCATGCCAGTCAGCCCTGTCCTTCACTATCTCCCAGAGTTTGCTCAAACTCATGTCCATTGATGATGGACGTGATGTCGTCCATCCATCTCATCCTCTGTCGCCCCCTTCTCCTCCTGCCCTCTATCTTTCCCAGCATTGGGGTCTTTTCCAATAAGTCAGCTCTGCACATCAGGTGGCCAAAGTCTTGGAGTTTCAGCTTCAGCATCAGTCCTTCCAATGAATATCCAGGGTTTATTTCCTTTAGGATTGAATGGTTTGGGGTACTCTTTCTGCCCCCTTCTGATGTCTATGTCAGAAGCTTTCTCTATACTTTTTATACTTTAATAGAACTCTATTACACACACACACACACACACACACACACACACAGAATTGAATGATTTGGCCTCCTTGCAGTCCAATAGTTCTTTAGGGGGATTCTGAAGGCATGATTGTGTGATGAGGGAAACACATACGAGCAGGGGATTTCCAGGCTTCATGAACAGCTCTAATGTACTGACAGATAACTGGACCGCTAGGCAGCCTGCAATGCAGCAGGGCAGTGTGGACATGCCCTTGAGTAGGTGGGTCTCTCACCTCAGTGAGGGCCCAGAGAGCTTTTCATTCTGTGGATTGTATCCATCCATGTTTACAGCATTGAAAATTAAAAGAGAAAAATTTAAATGATGACCCACAGAGATGCTATGGGGAGGGAGGTGGGAGGGGGGTTCATGTTTGGGAACACATGTAAGAATTAAAGATTTTAAAATTTAAAAAAAAAAATCTATATCAGTTTATTAAAATAATAGTAATTAACTCATTGCATGTTTTAACCCAGATAACCACGTTTGTAAAAAAAAATGCGCATACAGATATGTATACTGTCGTGAGGGGAGTGGGCTTGTGTTACGTTCCTTTTCCCTGGTGGCCCCAGTGGGGCTGGATGTCATGGCCATTACTGGTGCTGGGAGCCTGTGGTTTCACCTGCCATCCTGGCATTCCACCAGCACAAACATCAATACACTGAAAAAGGCAGATTCCATCCTGGTATTAGTGTGAAAGCGCTCTGATCCCTGCAGGCTGCCTGCTGACAAGTGCAGGCCTGGAGTTCAGGGGGAGGGTCTGGGTAGGGACCTGGACTCAGGAGTCATCACTGGCGGGTTTGACGAGAGACTCAGAAGATTACGGATAAACATCTGAGAGGCCACCCTGTGGAGGGCAGGCTGGGAGGAGGTGGCCCCGCGGAACCCTTGTAAAGGAGGGCCAGGCCATGAGGAGGATCAGAGGAAAAGGTCACAGATAAAACAGTTTCTAAAAGGTGGAGAGAAAACCCCCACTTGTGGTGCAAAAGAAGTTACATAAAACCCAGCTCTCGAAGTGGCTCTCGGGTTTTCCACTGAGGACCGTGTCAGTGGGATTAGTCAGAGTAGCTTCAGCGGGGAGTGAAAATATCCAAGTTCAGAAAAAGAATAGAAGATGACAACGTGACACTGTTAATATATTTCTCAGTGAAGCCTAATTACAATTTATCATATTACGGTTTCCAAGTTCAGCTTTCAAAATGCCTCAGTTTTCTGGATCCCACGTTCACTGCATTTGAGGAGACAAACCCTGTTCCCGACCCTCCACACCTCCTTTCTGTTTGCTAGAAACAACGATGGCAGCCTACACATATGCATGTATTAGAATTCACTTGCTGATGTATCACATTTCCAAGTACTTAGCAGCTTGAGCAATATAGATATATTATCTTACTGTTCTGTAGGTCAGAAGCCCTACACAGCTTTCACTGGACTAAAATCAAAGTGGGGCAGCATTTCTCTCTGAAGCTTCTCAAAGAGAATCCATCTTCTTGCTTTTTCCGAATTCTAGAGGTGTGACACTATTAATTTTGACCGTTCTTTCCAAAAGAGGTTCAGTGTGTTGCTGCGCAAACTTGGGTCCCAACAGCAGAGCCAGTCTAGTGACACCAGGCTGTTATTAAGAAAAGTATAGTATTGATTGGGCTTCCCAGGTGGCACTGGTGGTAAAGAACCCACCCGTCAGTGGAGGAGACTCGGGTTCCATTCCTGGGTTGGGAAGATCCCCCGGAGTAGGGCATGGCAGCCCTCCCTAGTATTCTTGCCTGGAGAATCCCATGATCAGAGGAGCCTGGTCGGACACAACTGAAGTGACTTAGCAGGCACACATAGTATTTATTACAAGTCACCAGGGAAGGAAAATGGGCAACACATGTTCAAAAGATCTGAACTCCCTGATGGCCTTGACTGAAGGGTTCGCTCAGAGTGACTGAGCGGCTCACACACGATTCCCTGACTGATGGGGAGGTAACAGGATAGTGTGTCCAGAATCTGTCATTAACCCTCTGGTTCCAGCAGGTCTGGGATCCACGTGCTGGTGGGCAGCAGGCAGTTATTTTTTCCACCTGCTGGGGGTTTTACTGTCTACAAAACAGCTCAAGCTCAGAATAATGTCCACAGCCCTTGAGGAGGAACTGAAGGCCCTTGTCTTTGTTTTCGGGCTAAACTGTTATTACTTTATCTTGCTTGGCTGCTTTCCTTTGTTTCTGCATTTTCTTACTTGATTAAATTTGCTCTTTGGAACTCAGGGAAGGCCTCTGACACTAAGGCTTTTCTACAAACAAGAGGAGGGGGCACAGGCTGGGGTCCCAGCAGGCGTGGGTGGAACACAGAGGGAAAGTGGCAGCAGCGGATGCTCTGAGCTGGGGATTCACAGGGAGGAGGTGATGGGTAAGAGCTGGCCCGCAGGTGCCCGGCGTTAAGCCAGAAAGAGGTGGACAGCTCTGCCGCCCGGAAGCGTGGGTGAGCACATGACCCCGGCAGGGACTCACCACAGGTGGACGCTGTCCTTAGAGTAACTCCCGTTGTCCACCCCAACAAAGTCCTGCACTTTGCAAACAGGGTTTCTCCGCCTGAGATCTCAAAATGCAATTTCCTGTGAAGGACATTCTGCAGGGAAAGACCATAGAAACTCGTCTGGTTTTGTGTTTGTTTAATGTTCTTTTTCTTGTTCTGTTCTTTCCTTGATTGTCACTAGACATTTTTAGCTATTTTTGAAAAAATGATTTCAAAACAAGTCAGAAGCCTTGCACACGTGGTTCATAACATTTCATCATGCCAAGCGCACATTCAAGGTCTCCTCTGTCTCTGCCTTTATTCTGACGTTCACCCGTGGCCACATTTAATACCTGCACAGTAAGAGCAGGACGTGAGGCTGGGCTGGCCTTCAGTCCTGCTGACCTGGACGCTGCAACGTGCAGTGTCCACTTGACCCTCTTCTGCGGGACAGGCAGCGCAGCACGATGGAGACGGCGGCCACAAGGCCCTTCTCTGGGGGAGGCCATGAGGCTCACAGGAGCCAGAGGACATGGCGAGCATGTTGCCGGTGACGAATGCCTCGAATGCTAGTTACTGTCCCTGTCAGCGTCTCCATCATCACAGCTGTGGTGAAGCTTACACACCCTGAGGCAGGGGACCTGTAATTCACGTCTGAATTCTCTTAGGACACAAACCTATCTTCTTGATCTTTGCAATTTCGTGGGGCTCAGTAAGTGTTCACAGGGGCAACACACTTCCTCTCACTGCCCAGCTCTGCATGCTTCAATCGCATACCACACACACACACCCCACACATACCCCACACACACACCACACACACCCCACACACACACCCCACACACACACCACACACACCCCCCACACACCCCACACACACACCCCACACAGAGCTGACACACACCCCACACACACCCGAAACACACCTCACACACACCCCACACACCCCACACACACCCCACACACCCCCCCCACATACCCCACACACACCCCACACACACCCCACACACACCCCACACACACCCCACACACACACCCCACACAGAGCTAACACACACCCCACACACACCCAAAACACACCTCACACACACCCCACACACACACCCCCCACATACACCCCACACACCCCCCCACACACCCCACACACACACCCCACACACACCCCACACACACCCCCCCCACACACACCCCCCACACACCCCACACACACACCCCACGCACACCCCACACACACTCCACACACATACCCCACGCACAAACCCCACACACACACCCCACACACATCCCACACACACCCCCCACACACACCCCACACAACCCCACACAACCCCACACACACCCCACACACACACACCCCACACAACCCCCACACAACCCCCCCACACAGCCCACACACACACCACACACACCCCACGCACACCCCACACACACACCCCACACAACCCCCCCCACACCCCCCCCACACCCCCCCCACACCCCACACACACTCCACACACACACCCCACACACACACCCCATGCACACCCCACACACACCCCCACACAACCCCCCCCCACACACCCCACACACACCCCACACACACCCCACACACACACCACACACATTCCACACACACCCCACGCACACACCCCACACACACCCCCCCACACACCCCCCACACACACCCCATGCACACCCCCCACACAACCCCATACACACCCCACACACACCCCACACACACCCCACACACACACCCCCCACACACCCCACACACACCCCACACACACACCCCGCACACCCCACACACACCCCCCACACACACCCCACACACCCCCACATCCCCCCCACACCCCCCCCCCACACACACCCCACACCCCACACACACCCCACACACACACCCCACACACTCCACACACACACCGCATGGACAAAACCCCCACACACACCCCACACACACACACCCCACACACACCCCACACACACACCCCCCACACCCCACACACACCCCCCACACACCCCACACACACCCCCCACACACCCCACACACACCCCACACACACTCCACACACACACCCCACACACACACCCCCCACACACACCCCCCACACACACCACACACACCCCACACACACATCCCACACACACCCCACACACACCCCACACACACACCCCACACAGAGCTGACACACACCCCACACACACCCAAAACACACGTCACGCACAACCCCCCCACACCCCACACACACCCCCCACACCCCACACACACCCCACACACCCCACACACACCCCCCACACCCCACACACACACCCCCCACACACACACACCCCCCACACCCCCCACACACCCCACACACCCCCACACACACCCCACACACACCCCACACACACCCCACACACACACCCCACACAGAGCTGACACACACCCCCACACACACCCCACACACACACCCCACACACACCCCACACACACACCCCACGCACACCCCACACAACCCCACACACACCCCACACACACACCCCACACAACCCCCCCACACCCCCCCACACACCACACACATTCCACACACACCCCACGCACACACCCCACACACACACCCCACACACACCCCCCACACACACCCCATGCACACCCCCCACACAACCCCACACACACCCCACACACACCCCACACACACACCCCACACACACGCCCCACACACGCCCCTCACACAACCCCCCACACACCCCCCACACACCCCCCACACACCCCATGCACAAACCCCACACACACCCCCCACACACCCCCCACACACACCCCCCCACACACCCCCCACACCCCACACACACCCCACACACACACCCCACACACTCCACACACACACCCCACGGACAAACCCCCCACACACACCCCCCACACACACCCCCCACACACACCTCCCCCCACACAACCCCCACACCCCACACACACCCCCCACACACCCCACACACACTCCACACACACACCCCACGGGCAAACCCCCCCCCCACACCCCACACACACCCCACACACACCCCCCCCCACACCACACTGGATATATGGCCAGGAGTGGGATTGTTGGATCTTGTTTTTAGTTTTCTGAAGAAACTCCATACTGTTTCCCTCATTGAGATAGCCATACTCTACTGTGTATTTGGAGAATGAAGGTTTGGATGAACAGAAAAATATGAAATTCTGATTAGTCAAGGTAAGTAACAAATCTAGGGACCCTGCCTCTTTGTCAAACGTCTCCTGTGCTTTCATTTCAACTGTGTCCCCCTTGCTGGGACTTCAGTCTCATGGAGGGAAGGCCACGTTAGGCATTTAGAAATGGCTTTGAATTCCAGTTAACCTTTTGTATGCATTTGTTCGACTTCACCAACTCTCCACTTCATCAGTTGTGTCCTTTCCTCTCAGTGGCCTCCCTGGCGTTAAGGAGTTTTATAGAAGGAATCCTTGAGAACAGTCAGAAATGACTGGGAAGCTGAATGTGATCCCTGACTATGTGCTGTGACTGTGACACACGTGGGATACCCCAGCCCACGGGGCACCTCTTCAACTGGCGAGCGTCTTTTTAGCTGCCATGCGCACCAGACTCCTCTGTGCACTCAGGAGAATGTCGCAGCTGCAATTCCGTTTCTTTGCAACAAGAAAAACATTCTCGGCACAACCTCTATGTCATTTCCTCTGTAGTGTTTTCTGATGCTTTCCCTTCATTTCTCTGTTCAACAGGGTTTTGGACACTCTATGCGCCAGAAGCACTGATGGGCATGAAAGAGGTGAAGGAAAGGAGAACCCCCGGGTGTATATCCTTGTGATAGAAATTAACATGTGAGCAAACACACACAGCGCCCTCCCAGAAGCAGGTGGGTGGTGCTGCGGGGTCTGGCAAGCGTCTGGACAATCTCACCATGTCCACTCACAGCCTAAGAATTGATGGAAGTGAAGTCATTCGCTTCTGGCCTACTTTGGCTCTTGAGGGTGTTTTTTCTGTGTGTGTGTGTGTGTGAGGTTAATTGAATTTTCTAATTCCAAGTAGAGTGTTTGGAAAGACTTTTTTAAATTAAACTGGCAAATGTTTGAATTTGTGTGAATTTGTGTGAATTTTCCCTCTTCCAGTTGTTGCGTGTGTTAGTCGCTCAGTGGTATCTGACTCATTGTGACCCAATGCACCGCAGCCCACTCAGCTCCTCTGTCCATGGAATTCTCCAGGCAAGAGTACTGGAGTGGGTAGCCATTCCCTTCTCCAAGAGATCTTCCCAACACCAGGACTGAAGGTCTCCCACATTGCAGGCAGTTTTGTTTTGTTTTTTAACTGTCTGAGCCACCAGGGAAGCCTTGAGTGACGACCTGCAAAGTAATTCTTGAAAACTTTAAAGTTTTGTGGGGCTTATTTAATGTTGTGTATGATGCTAATATAATCCCATTAATTACACAGTGTGAGTAAGCTGAAGATGTATTTCTGAAAAATAGGGACAAATGACTGCTCTCTCATCATCACTTCCCGTGTGATAAGCTGACCTGGTCTAGCTCAGCGATGTGCAGAGCTGGAGCATCCGTGCCCTCCAGGATGCAAGTCTGATTGTTGCAGGTCCCTGACTTGGTGAAGGACCCTAGGGGGGAGAGCTGTCGCCAGGAGCCAATTACCCTTGAAATTGCTCCAGCGATGTCCAAACAGCGGCGCTTCTGGTGAAACTGAAAGCCTCCATCCAAGCCTTTCAATCAAAAACTTTTTCTGAAATATAAAAATGTTCCCTGGCATGGTTTTCATGAAAACAGAAGTGAGACCCTTTCTATTTTTATATCAGATAAAGCTCATTGTAGATACTTGATTCCCTTGAAGAAATAAAAAAATGAGAAAACGTTGGGAAAAATCATGAAAGATTAGACAAGATAAGACTTCAGGGATCCTGCTAAAGCCTTTCTTGTTTTAAGATGAAGGAAACTGAGCTCAGAAGTTAAGAAAATTGTCTAGGTATACACAGGCTTACAACTATCTGCAGAACAAGGGCTGCTCTACTCTGCCTGGTTTTTCCATAGAGCTTTTTTGGGTGAGAGTCAGTTTTCCAGAGTCTACTGCTGCTGTTGCTGTTTAGTGACACAGTCACGTCCAACTCTTTCGGACTGTCGCCCGCCAGGCTCCTCTGTCCGTGGGATTCTCCAGGCAAGAATACTGGAGTGGGGTTGCCATTCCCTTCTCCAGGGGATCTCCCTGACCCAGGGGTCGAACTAGTGGAAGGAAAAATTACTTTCCCAATTGATAGCGTATTCACCTTCAATTAATTCTTCTTTGTTGTGACATTGGCTGTTCTTTTCATGTAACCAAAACCATGAATAGAGCTGGTGTGTCATTTAAACCTCTTCGACTAGGTAATCTTAGTTTTTGGATGACTTATATAAGTATTTTCAGTTATCTGCAGTATAGTATATTGTATTAAATCAGGTAAATTGGACAGCTGAGAAAGGAGAATTCCTAGGTTGAGAGTTCATTCTGATAGCGATTTCCTCATTTTTCCTGTAAAATAACTAGCTTCACAGAAAAAGCTGGAATTTTGAAATTCTGCCAAAAGCTAATAGGCATCTGATGTCCCTCCAGTTTCTGAGGAACACTCACCATCTAAAAACAGCTGCATTGATGAGCAGTGTAATGTCCGCAGGCTTTCATTCATTGCAGCATCCAGATTTTGCCTCATGAAACAGAGACCGTCTGAGGGAATGGGTGGAGGCATGTTGCCATCCTCCATGGTCTCCATAGAGACCCAGGGCTGTGTCACCTGGGAAGATGTGTAATATCAAGTGTCACGGTTCTCTTGTCTTCAGCTGAAATTCTGAAGCCATCTGTACCCTTTCAGAAAGGCTTGTTGATGTTGCTTAGTTGCTCAGTCATGTCTGACTCTTTGCAACCCAATGGCCTGCAGCACGTCAGGCTTCCCTGTCCATCACCAACTCCCAGAGTTTGCTCAAACTCATGTCCATTGAGTCGATGATCCCATCCGACATCTCATCGTCTGTCACCCCCTTCTCCTCCTGCCCTCAATCTTTCCAGCATCGGTTCTTTCCAAGTGAGTTGGTTCTTCACATCAGGTGGCCAAAGTAATGGAGTTTCAGCTTCAGCATCAGTCCTTCCAGTGAATATTTAGGGTTGATTTCCTTTAGGATTGACCGACTTGATCTCCTTGCTGTCCAAGGGACTCTCAAGAGTCGTCTCCAGCACCACAGCTCAGAAGCATCAGTTCTTAGGTGCTCTCTCCCTCCTGCTCATTCTTTCCTCCCTCCCTGGTCTCTTCCCTTCCCTCCCTCTTTCTTTCCCTTTCTCTCCCCCTCCCTCCCTTCCTTTCCTCCCTTTCTGATTTTCTAACTGGATTCCCTTTACCACCTAGTTCTGGGAACTTTCTGCAGGTAGTCTTAAATGTTCCAGAATCTGCTTGTGTTGCAGTGAGCCTCTCAAGGCAGCTGGCTGACGGGATGCCCTCTGTCTCTGACCAGACAGGTCCGCAGCTCCGGCTCTCTGCCCGTGGCCTCGCCCAGGGCGTGTGCACGGGGTGTCCTGGCAGTGAGAACTGCAATTCCCCAGAACCGCAGAGCAGGACAAACGGCTGACTGTAGAGAGGCACAGGGGGACGGGACAGAGCGAGCGGGAGGACCTCCTCCCTCCTCCCCGGCTGCAGGGGCAGCATGACCAGTTTTGCTCAACTCAAGCCATTTTACTGCTCAAGAACCCAGTTCTCTGCCAGAAGCTTCACCAAGTACTGTTTAGAAAATCCTGATGGGCAGATGGATCTGTAAGAGCTTCCTGTGTCTGGAACCTGTTGCTGGGCCACAGCTGAAGTGCCCTCTTGTCCCTGGGGGGTCCAGAGAAATCGCCGCTCTTGCGGTGTTGGTCCTCCCTGGGGATCTGGATGAAAGGAGGGTGCTGGGCGGCGGGAGGGCAGGGCCGTTGGTCCCTCCTGTGGCCAGCTCCCCTGTGATGGGGCTGGACACAGGGCAGCTGTGGGCTTCACTTAAAGAAGGGGGTTATTCCAAGCTTCTCTCCAGCTTCAACTCTGGGGGCTTCATGGCAACGGCACCGTAATTCTCAGAATAGGAGCGCCCTGAGTATTGCTGTATTATTTTTGAAAAAAGTATTTTAACATTTAATTTTGCTTTAATAACATGTAATCTTTTTTAAAATTAGTTAATTATTATTATATTTGGCTGTGGTGAGTCTTTGAGGGCTTTTCTCCAGTTTCAGCGAGCAAGGGCAGCTCTCTAGTTGTGGTCCGAGGGCTTCTCAGTGCTGCGACCTCTCGTGTTCTGGAGCACAGCCTCTCAGGGGTCCAGGCTTCAGGGCATGAGGTTGAGGCCCATGGGCTCTAGGGCACAGGCTCAGTAGTTTGAGTGTGTGGGCTTACTTGCTCTAAGGCATGTGGAATCTTCCAGGACCAGGGATAAACCCATGCCTCTTACACTGGCAGGCAGATTCTTTACCACTGAAACACCAGGAAAGCCCCAATAACATGTAATCTTTATTTCATGGTCCCAGACACAAGGAAAAACCTGATTTTTACCAAGACAATGAGCTGTACCCAGGCTTCCAAATGGCCTCCTTGTGGCACTCAGGATTATTAGATTTTGTTGTTTTGTTAATTTAATACCACCTCTGGCAAGTATCTGTATTTTTAAAATCATTTCCTTACTCATTTAAGAACTTATTGCTTGTACCCATAAGGCACACACCCACCTGATTACTTTATGAGTAAAAACTAAGTAAAAATGCAAACAAATGGTGGCCAAACTCCCTTGGACATGTTAGTTTGCATAACTGTGAAATTCTAATATAGTTTACAGGTTCTTTTTTCCATTTGAAGTTTTCACAGTTGCTTTGGGTATTACTTTACTGTGTCCAGTATTCCTCGGAATTTTTGCCTGTTCTCACATATCAGCTCTGTTTTATGGACAATAATACAATAACCCAAGTGAAACCCAATTATAAAAGTATTTGTGAGCAAAGTATCAATTTTTCCCCAGCAGATTTTTAGAGTGTTTTAATTTTCTGGGTTTTTTTTAAATCATTTGTGTCCTTACTGTATGTCTTCTTGGCAGTAGGTGCAGAACACTGTTCTCTAATCCTGTGTTTTTGTGGCTATTTAGAGTTCACTTTCTAAAATAAGTGGTGATATGTAAGAAATATCATTTTTCTCTCTCTGAAAATGTTGCTTTTCATTTTTCATTTCAACCTCAGGAAATAAATATCAAGATCTTAGGAAGCTAAACAAATACATTCATGAAACACTGTAAGGCAGGGGGGAGTTTGGAAACTACCCCAAACATCATATCTGGACCAGAAGCGTCCTGTGCAGGCAGGAGATGAGCTACAGCACACAGATGAACACCTGGGCTGGTCATCACTGCCTGTGTATCTGCGAAGTAAAGTGAACACAAAACGAAGATAAAGAGGCCCATATGCGCTGAGGTAGGTATGGATGTGAGAGTTGGACCATAAAGAAGGTTGAGTGCCAAAGAATTGATTCATTCCCATTCATCACAAAAGATTCTTTTTCTGGCTAAGTGTTCTGGCAGAGGATGAGATGGTTGGATGACATCATCGACTCCATGGACATGAGTTTGAGCAAGCTCCGGGAGATGGTCAAGGACAGGGAAGCCTGGCGTGCTGCAGTCCATGGGATTGCAGAGTCTGACATGATTGAATGACTGAACAACAACTGACCTGAGTGCAGCTCTGGATACCTCCTGTACACAGGAATGGGAGAGCTTTATTTGGCGAAGTCGCCCATTGTTGGCAGATATTATTTAAATTGAAGGCAGTCAGAAAGGTGCCTCTGTAATCGGTGTTCCCTGTGTTGCATAAAGCAGGCTGTGGTCTCAGAGGGAAGACCATCCAAGGGGCAGCTGCTGTGAGCTCAGGGAGAATTTGGCCATGTCTGCAGTCCTTGGGGGAATTGCGTATTTCCTAATCTCCTGCCCCGAACACTTCGCCACAAGAAGCTTTTGTGAGGCAAGGGAATGATATGAAATCCAAGTCTCAGCATCCCTAAGCCAGTGTGACTGGGCCCCGGGGCTGTGCCCGTTGTCTGTAGTGCCTTGGGGCCACACGGCAGGGTTGAGCCAGGTCACTGAGAACTGGGCCCTGCGAAGCCTGAACTGTGCACTGTTTGACTCTCTGCAGAGAACGCTTGCTGACCCCTGGTGTGGATGGATTCCCATGAAGTGCTCAGGTGCCAGGCCCACACTAAGGGAGGGTCATGAAGCAGGTGTGAGCGGGGGCTTGCCTGTGGTGCCCACCAGGGGCCTGGGGACTCTGGGAGAACAGGCTTTGTCCGAGCCAAAACCATGTCTCTGGGTGTGATCACAGGCTTTCCTCGGCTTCCTTGCCAAGGTCCTGGGCTCAGGTCCAGCCGGGGAGCTCGATACAGGGCTGGCTTGCTCTGGGTGCTCTTACATTGCTTGCATCAGGCTTGTGGATGTGATGATGGGAGGCTGGGGACGTGGAGCTTGCAATGTCCAGAAAGCCACTTACTGTGGTCAACTTGCCAGGAACTCTTGCATTTTCAGAAGCCTATGCTGTTTGTTTAGGGCTGAGGTTGCCAAAGCATGTTTGCCAGGATGCTGACTGTGAGAGTTACACCCTAAAAAATGGGTCCAGGATAAAAATATGGGTCCAGGATAAAAAAGATGGGTCCAGGATTAAAAACAAAAGACAAAACAAAAATCAAGCAAATCCTAAAAGCTTTGCGTACACCTGAAATTGGCACCCTCTCTCCTGGAGATTCAGGCTGTGTTATTAATCTGTTAGCATCCTCAGACACTGTTGTAAACTGAATGTGATAATTCCGTGTCTTCCAGCCATGCAGCCACAGAACCCTCCTCCTATGCCCAGCACAAACAGGTCTTACCATTTTGGGTAACTAGCCCCTAGCAAGGCCTTATTGGTAAACGATGCTTTGGACTGACCTCTGCTTATTCCTAAGAGTAAAGGATTCTTCCACGTCTAAAGACACGTCACTTTCAGATTAGATGCAATATTGCTTTGTTTGTTCCCGGGAGTATTTTTAGCTTAGAGACTATATTTGGAAATGTAAGTCTTATTACATCAAAACAGCATTCAATGTAAATGACTTTCACTTTCAAAGATTTCAATAGTTGGATGAATAAGAAAATATGCAATTCAAATAGAGTTCATTCTATTCTGTGCTGAGAACTCTATCATATTATTTTCTCCCGTGATTATTTCTGGTGACAGTAAAATCTATCAATGGCTTTCATTTGATTGCAGGAGTAAGACTATTATAGGCAGGAATGCTTAAGGAAAATTAGAAACTGCTTAATTGTAGTATCAGGTGGCGCTAGTGGTAAAGAATCCGCCTGCCCTTGCAGGAGACTCAGGAGACTTGGGTTCGATCCCTGGGTTGAAGAGATTCCCTCAAGGAGGGCATGGCATCCAACTCCAGCATTCTTGCCTGGAGAATCCCATGGACAGAGGAGCCTGGCGGGCTACAGTCTATGGGGTCACAAAGAGTCAGACACGACTGAATTGACTTAGCATGTACGCACTGTAATTAATGCAACCAATTGTCTCATAACTAGATTTCTTTTCTTTCTTAAATAAAAACACAGTGAAGTGCTCTAAAACGAAAACTTTGACCAAAATGTTTCACTTTATGATAAATATAGAAGCAATAGGGCCTATATTTACGCATATTAAAAATTTTATGTGTTTTCTTCTTTTTATATTTGCTTCTGTACTTTATTAGTTGATATTAATTATGTTAATGTCAGATCAATAGTCTGCTGTTTTTAGAACTTAAGACTGTGGAGATTTCTCTCCCTTTGTGTTTTTGTTATAAATTCTTAATCTTGCTGCAGTGTGGCTAGAAAAACATAGCTTATACAATTTCTCATTTTTAGAGTTTGTTGAGATTTTCTGTATGGCCTGAGAGATGGTTTCTGATATTAATGTTCAAAATTCCTTCCTATTGGTTTGCACTTAGTGGTTTAACTTGCCTCTTTCAGTTTTAAACTCCATATGTCTTTTACTTTAGCTTTGTGAGGTGTTTTTTTGTTTTGTTTTTTAAATTGAGGTTTGGTTGATTTACGATATTGTATTAGTTTCAGGTGTACAGCATAGTGAGTCATCATTTTATAGACTATACTCTTTTTATAGTTACTATAAAATATCGGCTGTACTAGCTATGTGTTTTGAGGGCCCTGGGTACATGTATCTTGTGGAATTTCTATATGTTTGCTTTTCACTGAAGATTATTTTTGTCATACCGAGATTTTTAGTTCAAAATGTAATATAACTAATTCATATTGATTTGCAATCAACAGATCATCTTTTCTGTTTTGTTTTGCTTATATCTCATGGTAGTTTCTTTGATTTTTAAATTTCTTTTGCAAGACAAATTGTGACTTCCTTGGTTATTTTTCTCTGGCATCTCGAGGGGCATCTTCTGAGTATCTCAGACAAAGCAGGGTGATTGCATGTTCTGTGTGAGCCTCCCTTCTGCACTTTCTTTGTGTTAACCAGGCTGGGCAATTGCCATCTTGAGGCTGACCCTGGTGGCTGACTTGAGAGACTGGCTGAATGATCGAGCTTTCCCTTCCTCAAACTTGAAGGAGGGATTGTAACTAAGAAATGGGGGAAGGGGTTGCAGCACCGCCAGACAGAGCTGTGGTGGGGAAGACCCCTGCCAGCCCGTCACTCACTGTCTCCCTGGAACCTGTGCAGCCCCTGGTCTGTTCTTTGTCCCTGTGGTTCAGCCCTGCAGGATGTGCGGTCCTCCAGACCCCCTTCAGCTGGTGTGACAGGCTGGTTGACCCCTGCTCCCCAGGAGGTGCCGGTTCTGGAAAACCACACTGCAGAATACTTCTCTCTTCCCCAGGCGAAGAGCGTGAGACTCTTTCCAGTGCCTGGAAATTGTGAAATTGTAAACACTCACGTCCAGGTGCTTGCGTGAGCACTTGTTTTTATTTCATGTGTGTAAATGCCTACAAAAGGGCCTCCTGGGTATGGCAAGTGTGTCTAATGTTTAAGGAATTGCCGGCTGCTCGACACAGAGGATGTGGAGGTCGCATCCTTGGCAGCAGTGTATGAGAAACCCGGTTCAGCATCCTCTCCAGGACTGGACTTGTCAGCGTTTTTCTTTCTTAGCAGCTAATCGGTGGTATCTCATAGCTCTAATCTGTATTTTCCTATGGATTACTAATGTTGGAGGCCTTCCCAGGTGGTACTAGTAGTAAAGAACCTGCTTGTCAATGCAGGAGATGCAAGAGATGCAGATTCGATTCCTTGGGTCAGGAAGATCCCCTGGAGGAGGGCATGGCAACCCACTCCAGTGTTCTTGCCTGGAGAATCCCATGGACAGAGGAGCCTGGTGGGCTACAGTCCATGGGTCACACAGAGTCGGACATGACTGAAGCGACTTAGCTTGCTTGATGTTGGCATGTTCTCATTTTATCTTTTTGATCATCCATGTATCTTCCTTGGTGAAATGTCCA
This sequence comes from Budorcas taxicolor, assembly GCF_023091745.1. Taxonomy (NCBI): domain Eukaryota; kingdom Metazoa; phylum Chordata; class Mammalia; order Artiodactyla; family Bovidae; genus Budorcas; species Budorcas taxicolor. Next base: position 2,499,347 of record NC_068931.1, on the reverse strand, counting down.
TTCAAATCTTTTGACCATTTTTAAATACTGGGTTCAGCAACACATGAACCGTGAACTTCCAGATGTTCAAACTGGTTTTAGAAAAGGCAGAGGAACCAGAGATCAAATTGCCAGCATCTGCTGGATCATAGAAAAAGCAAGAGAATTCCAGAAAAAACACCTATTTCTGCTTTATTGACTATGCCAAAGCCTTTGACTGTGTGGATCACAATAAACTGTGGAAAATTCTGAAAGAGATGGGAATACCAGACCACCTGACCTGCCCCTTGAGAAACCTATATGCAGGTCAGGAAGCAACAGTTAGAACTGGACATGGAACAACAGACTGGTTCCAAATAGGAAAAGGAGTACGTCAAAGCTGTATATTGTCACCCTGCTTATTTAACTGACATGCAGAGCACATCATGAGAAATGCTGGACTGGAAGAAGCACAAGCTGGAATCAAGATTGCCAGGAGAAATATCAGTAACCTCAGATATGCAGATGACACCACCCTTATGGCAGAAAGTGAAGAGGAACTCAAAAGCCTCTTGATGAAAGTGAAAGAGGAGAGTGAAAAAGTTGGCTTAAAGCTCAACATTCAGAAAACGAAGATCATGGCATCTGGTCCCACCACTTCATGGGAAATAGATGGGGAAATAGTGTCAGACTTTATTTTTGGGGCTCCAAAATCACTGCAGATGGTGATTGCAGCCATGAAATTAAAAGACGCTTATTCCTTGAAAGAAAAGTTATGACCAACCTAGATAGCATATTCAAAAGCAGAGACTTAATTTGCCGACTAAGGTCTGTCTAGTCAAGGCTATGGTTTTCCCAGTGATTGTGTATGGATGTGAGAGTTGGACTGTGAAGAAAGCTGAGCGCCGAAGAATTGATGCTTTTGAACTGTGGTGTTGAAGAAGTCTCTTGAGAGTCCCTTGGACTACAAGGAGATCCAACCAGTCCATCCTAAAGGAGATCAGTCCTGTGTGTACATTGAAAGGCCTGATGTTGAAGCTGAAACTCCAATACTTTGGCCACCTCATGTGAAGAGTTGACTCATTGGAAAAGACCCTGATGCTGGGAGGGATTGGGGGCAGGAGGGGAAGGGGACGACAGAGGATGAGATGGCTGGATGGCATCACCGACTAGATGAAGATGAGTTCGTCATGGACAGGGAGGCCTGGCGTGCTGTGATTCACGGGGTCGCCAAGAGTCGGACACGACTGAGAGACTGAACTGAACTGATTGAACTGAAATACTGGGTTGCTGTCTTTCACGTTATTAACTTAGAAGTTTCTTTCTTTATTCTGGAAATAAGTTCTCTTCAGATATTTGACTTTAGAGATTTTCTCTGAGTCTGGCTCTTATCTCTCCATTTTTTTCTAAGTGTCTCTGTGAGAGTAACATGGTTTAATTTTGAGGAGCTTGACCCTGGTCCATAATTACTCCCTTTAAATATAGACCATTGTTTCTGACTTGTGCCTTTCCATTTTAGTATTACAGTATTATTTTGAGTAAATATGTTCCTTCTGGATCAAAAATTTCCATTATTTTTCACTGTAATTTATTAATTTTCCATGGTTGCCTCAAGAGAAGGTATTTTTGAGTGATCAGGATGTAAGGTACACTCTATGCTATAAATATATGCATATTCTAACTCAGTGTCTCTGCTCCAGTGTCTTAGAGTCTTAACAGATTACAGACCCACCCTGAGTGTCTCTAAAAGAAGTTATAGATTTCAGGTGTACTCAGAGCTTTTATGCATATTTGAATTTTAATGTTCTTTTCTTCTTGTTTTTACATATACTTCTTTTCTTTATGTCTTGATATTAATATGATAACAGAGTAGATTTAACATACAGAGATGGTCTTGCTTGATCACTTCTGCTTTCTGCTGCTTTTTTCTCTTTCTTCCTTTTCTGTATGTGTGGGTTGTTGTGGTTGCTGTTGCTGTTAAAATATGCTTATTTATTCCACAGTTGACTTTTCTATCTAATTCATATTTTAATGGGTTATTTGCTTAAGTAAAGTGTAAAGAGAAACTTTTTTTCTGCCTCTTCAAAGCACTTAATGCATTGTTCATTTTACAGTCAAATCTCAGGACATGTTGGTTACTAATTGGTAAAAATAAAATAAAAAATCCCCAATCATACAGACTGCACAATTTTGAGAAAAGAATGCTTCTTTCAAAAACTTTTACACCACCATGTTTTATGTTCTCAGTAAAGGGTTTTTGTTATTAAGACTAAGTATTTTAATGAGAAACTGAAAATCATGGAGTTTTTAAAAGCAGAAATGAATTTTTCAAAACCTATCAAATAGCATTTCCAATAGTGTTTTGAATGGCCACGTTGAAAAGGCAGACAGATGGATACATGTACACATACTATAGGGAGGCAGGAATCTGTGATCAAATCCTCTGTTCCTTGAAAACTGTGAAGAAGGAAAGAATCAGATAAATGAGAAGGTTACTTACAAATAAGCTGGAAAACCCAAAACTGAATGTGACTTCTCCCCAAAGGGTCTAGAAAGGGCAGCTGGCGTCTCAATCCCTCCTTCCAAGCTGATTTGATATTGCATTTCCCCCAATATTTATATATGAATAGGAAGAAATTGTTTTCCTGACTTGCACAGTATTTGTGGTGTATGGAAAATGCTCAGTGAAGGTGTAATAAATAAGTCTCATTTTATTTCACACTCCAGAGGCTCTCTTCTCACCTACCAGATGGGTTTTCTTTTGGGTTTAGGTACTTATTGGATTTTATTGTCAAGAAGGTACCAGCTCTCATAAAGAAAAAAATATGCATGCCGAATGAAGGAATTAGTTTGAATCTTGTATCTGTTGTAGTGCAGCTGTTCTCAAAGGTGGTCCCAGGAACAGCAGAGGCAGCCTCCTGGGAACCTTGCTGGACTCCACCCCGTCTCCTGGGCAGCATCTCCAGGTGGGGCTGGGCGCTGGTGCTGTGACCAGCCCTCCAGTTGACGTGGGTGTAGCTCAAGCCGAGAGCCCTCTTGTGAAAGGACTCCTCAGTCACCGACCACCTGCGTGTAAAACGTGTGTCACAGGGCCTGGCCCTGGGTACTGGATACATTTTGATCTCCAGCCTTCCTTTACCACTTCTTCTCTTGGACAGAAGGAAATCATGTGGACATTTAACATTCGAAAAGTTGTACAGCCTCTCCATGCTAAGTCACTGCAGTCGTGTCCGACTCTTTGCAACCCTGTAGACCGTAGGAACCCACCAGGCTCCTCTGTCCATGGGAGTCTCCAAGCAAGAATACTACAGTGGATTGCCATGCCCTCCTCCAGGGGATCTTCCCGACCCAGGAATTGAGACCTCATTTCTTATATCTCCTGCACTGGCAGGCAGGTTCTTTACCACTTGCGCAACCTCTCCGGTCATCAGCAAATTTTAAAAACAGTGGAATGCATTTTAAATAAGATTGATAAGCATATAAGAAAACACACAGACATTGTTCATGGGAGTAGGAACTGGGACAGTCTTTAAGAAGATTCATTTAACTCTGTGGACTCTGTAACCTCTGCTTCTCTGAACCATCAGCTGAGCTTTCAGGAGTCTCCTGCAGAAGTAGCAGGTGCCCAGAGAGATGCAGGCACCCTGACCATCAGTGGAACATTATTAATGACAGCAAAACATCGGAAACAGCTTTAATGAAAACCTCTTAATATTGGATTGTCTGTATTAAAATCAATGCACAGATAAACATAACAGCATACTTAGAAATGCATTTTGGAGCTGTGCTCGAGTTGGATATACGTAGAAATGATGTAGAAAGATAAATTCTCAAATAGACCACAGTGATTATCTCCAGGGTCGGGTCACAGAGATGAAGAAAAGGTAGATGGAAGTTTTGACCATTCTTCCAAAATGCCTGTACTGTTTTTAAACCACAAGAATAGGTAAATTTTGTGATTTAAATAGTCACAACTAAAATGAAAGTGAAAAGAATTCTTTAGAGGCCGTATTTCAATCAGGATGGTATGACTCAGGCTTCAAGTTAGAAAAGGTGTGTGCAGACTCAGCGCTGGCGGCTTTCGGGGCAGAAGGCCCTGGACATCCTGATGCAGAGGAGACCGCAGGGCAGCGCTGGGGGGAGAGGGTGGCCCTGGGGTGAGGCCTGGGAGCTGCGCAGATGTCCCGCATGGGGCCATCACTTCTCAGAGCCTGATTCTTGGCACCGAGTTCCAACACGGATCCTGCGCCAGGTGACGCTCAGCCAGCGTCTCTCCCAAAGGAGCAGCTGAGCCAAAGTTGCTCAGCATAGTTACCGTTGACCCCTTCATGATCTAACTGGGGAAACACATATGCAAAATGAAGGGAAAACGAGCATAATAGAGCGGCTGGGGCCAGAGGAGCCCAGAGGCATGACTTCCCGTCTGTGCAAGTTACCCGCGGGGTCAGACGTGTAACTTGGAAGCGGGAATATGGGGGAGGGTGAAGGACTCGGAAGAGAGAGAATAGAGTTTGGGAAATTCATCAGCAGCTCTTGTGATAACGCAAGACATAATAATTGGGAGGCATTTTGGAAGGAGAACAAGCAGGAATGCTGTCAGCATGGGGAGTAGGGATGTTTTCCCTGGAAACAGGTATTTGTAGGTGATTACTGGGTTTCCCAGGTGGCTCAGCGGTGAAGAATTTGCCTGCAACCCGGGAGACATAGGTTTGATCCCTGGGTCGGGAAGATCCCCTGGAGAAGGGAATGGTAACTCACTCCAGCTTTCTTGCCTGGGAAATCCCGTGGACAGAGGGGCATGGCGGGCTACAGTCCACAGGGTCACAAAGAGTTGGACATGAGTGAGTGACTAAGCAAGAAAGCAAGGAAATATGTGATTAAATGAATGATGTTAAATGGGAAGATTATCCTGGATGGTCATGGGGACCCAGTGGAGCCTCAAGGGCCCTTGTCAACGAACAAGGGAGGGGCAGAGGCAGAGGAGGGGTCGTGGTGGCGGGGGCAGATGGAGAGGGAGTCTGGAAGATGCTGCTCTGAAGGTGGGGTCAGAGGCCGTGGACCAGAGACCCAGGCAGCCTCTGGCCCCTGGAAAGGGAAGCGCCCCGAGGGGGAGCCAGCCAGCTGATGGCTTCCTCTCAGCTCCGTGACGCTCATTCAGGACAACTGTGAGACAGTAGGAGAGCCGTCATGCCGGGGGAGCTCCTTACACGGCCAGAGACGACAACTGTGTGGGCCTTCCGGCCACCAAAGTCGTGTAAGCTTAGATCTGTTGTGTGCTGAGCTCCAGGCCACTGATGTTTTTACCGGGCCTGCCCAAATCGTATAAGCTTAGGTCTGTTCTGTGCTGAGCTCCAGGCCACTGACCTCTTTACCAGGCCTGCCCAAATCATGTAAGCTTAGGTCTGTTCTGTGCTGAGCTCCAGGCCCCTGATGGATGAGCGGTCACATACACCAGTTCAGAAATTAACACTGCCAGCATCATCGTTACCACTCCGGAGAGCTCTTCTGTGGGCGTTACTCTGACACAATTTTCTTCTGAAGATACTCCAGGGGCTGGGGACGTGGCATCTGGGGAGGTAAACTTGACCCCACAGTCCCGCGCCAGGGAGGAAACACAGCCACAGATTCGGCGAGAAGACCAGCCCAGTTCTTGTAGAAGAAACCAGAACACATCCATGGGCCCGGGGACCTTCCCAATCACCGGGGACTGACCGAAGAGGCCTTCATCCCAAGACCCCCTGAGTTCCGAGGACGCGGCCACTCAGAAGCAGGGCCGCAGGGCGCAGAACCAAACCCGGACCTCGAGTCCCGCCTCCCGGTTCAGATCTGACAGCCCGGGAGGGTGGCGGGGCCAGCCTGGCTTTCCATCCTGCGCGCGGATCTGGCCCAACCCTTTTTTCTTTTCTCTGTTTTGGTTTGGAGGTGATTGTTCACCAGGGAACAAAGTGACCTCGTCAGCAAGTTACGGACAGACTGGATGTTCTGCTTCGCAGAGGACTCATCTCCGAGTTCACTGTAATAGCCGAGTTGCCAGTCTTTGTGTCTTCAGAGGGGGTCGCAGCACCCCAGGCCCTCTGCTGGGCGCAGACAGACCTCTAGGGACGGCCACGGTCTTCTGCCCCGTGTGCTCCTGGGCAGGTGAGCGAGGCCACTCACGCTTACTTAAGCCTTCAGTCCCGAGTTTTCTCCAGCCTGGACCTGTCGACCGGCACAGGGAACTCTACCCGTTCTGTGATAATCTGTGTGGAAGAAGACTCTGAGAGACAACGGCACAAGTATGTACAGCTGAGCTGACTTTGCTGCACACCCAGGACTGACACAGCATTGTGAGTCAGCAGTGTTCCAAAAGCAAAATAAAACTGCAGCAACAAAAACTGCTCCGGCCAGCACGCTGCAAGCTGCCACCTTTATTCCACGTTCTACTTTGTAAGGAGGAAGCAACAGCTCTTTCAGGGCCTTCAGACCACAGGCAATCCGTTTACTCAAAGCTGGCTCACTGGCTTCTCAAGTCAGACATCCTGACTGCTTCCTGGGTGGAAGCCTGAATGCTCGACCAGACGTGATTAAGGTGATTTTATCAGCTCAGTGGGAGTGACTGTCCTTTGCTGATGAACGTGATAAAATAGTGTTTTGGTAAATCTTGTCATTAACCACAGACGGGCACTGGCAAACTGCAAATGTATCCAATACATTCACGGAAAGTGTCTGGTGGGAGGTTGGGGCAGGGATTTCATTTTCATAAAAGAGGCAGAGGAAAAGCACGAGGAAAAACACGCAACAGAGTCGGGAGAGAATGCAAAACGCGAAGAAAATGGAAAACAAGGCCGTGTTTAAAAGTGGAAGTGTTAGCTGATCTGTCCGGCCCGCCAGGCTCCTCTGTGCATGGGATTCTCCAGGCAAGAGTGCTGGCGTGGGTTGCCGTTCCCTTCTGCAGGGGGTGTTCCTGACCCAGGGATCGAACTCGGGTCTATCATTTAGAAACTGAGCGCCTAAGATCGTGTTTAGTTTCTAAATAATACCAAGGACATAGCAGAATGCCATTGGACACCACGTGATTCTGCATTTGGTCTCGTTTTTGAAGGGGGTAAAAGACTGGCCTTCTGATTCGATAAGCCATGGGCTTGGTGAGAGAACGGAGTAGCTCAGATGCTCAGGGCCTTTGTCCGTGAGAAGGGCGGCACTCGAGTGGGGTTGGGGGTTAGGGGACTAGGAGCATCAAGGAGGCGGGTTCCCAGGGCAGGTGTGGTGCCGGCAGGGTGGTGGGATCCAGAGTCACCAGCCAGGAGCGTGGCCAGCCGCAGGGGTTCACGCTGCCTCTGCCAGACAGACCCTGGGGCAGCTGCGACGTGCTGAATATAGCACCGACCCGGGCAGCAGGTTGTCTCATCTGTGGGAGCTCGGAGCCCCTTCCCCAAACAGGAGCCCAGGAGAAGCCCTGAGAAGCTTGCCCTGAGTCCTGAGGCCTCTGAATTTCACAAGCTTCCTATTAAGATGCTAATGATGCTCAGACCCCAGCCCCCAGGAGATACTGCCCGGGCGGGGGGTGGGGGGGTGGGGTGGGGGTGGGGGGGTGGGGTGGGGGTGGGGGGGGGATTCTGCTATGGAAAATCTGATCACACCTCCGGATCCCAGAGTGCCTGCTAACATGGCCACGAGTGCGATAATCATAATTTTAATCATCGATGGCTTCTCAGACACTTAATTTTGGTGGAACAGAATTAATTGAATTCTAGGGCTAGAAAGGATTTAAAGAGGCACGATTTCCAAAGTCTCCTTCTGTACATCGGGAAAGCAGGATCTGGTGGCTGAATCCAGAGAGCTGTGGGTTGAGGCCTGGTGGTCCCCTCACTGGGGGCCGAGTGCACAGATGCCCACGAGGCTTGTCCTGAACCACTTAGGGTTTCCCAACTCCTGCGGCCCCGTCCGCAGGACCTGCCTTGAAGGAATTTGAGCTTCTCGTAGAGCGTACTGGTGGAACGAGGGTACGGTTTTTGTCTTTCAGATCAGAAGCTAGGAGTCAGAGCGGTTTAGTGACTCAACTCTGGAAACAAAACAAAGTACAAAAGGGAAAAAGTGTCCCTGAGACCACACTTAGCTCTTGGTCCGATGCACCTCCCCCTCCCCCTGCAAAATGTCAAGTCTTGTCCTGGAACCCTGGGGCTTCATCCGGGCCCTCAGGAGGCCACTAGCCGGTAGCTGGGTTCCTCAGGGTCCCTATAGTCAGGGGGCCTCAGAAAGGGGGTGTTTGGAGCAAGTGGATGTTCAGAGGCTCAGCAGGACCAGGCCTCAGCACGCCTTTCTTCCCCACGGGGCTCTGGGCCAGGCAGGGCTCTGCCTGTGTCTGGGGAGGAGAGGAGAGTGTGGGTCCCACAGGTCTCCTGATGTGCTCTGCGGGTTGTCGGGCCAAGGGCTCCGGTTCCCATGGTCCTATAGGTGTCACGTCAGGCGAGGTCCCCGTGGTGGACACTCCTTGCTGGAGTGAACTGCAGGGTTACCACCTGAATTGCACAGTCTGTGGGGCAAAGTCTTCAAAAGCCTGTGGTGAGGTCTTCAGGGGGATTTAATCAACCCCAGAGGCATCAAGAGAAACCTGGGGTCCCCACGCTCCAGCTCCTTCAGCGGGACTTGCGGGGTGGGCCGGCACCGAAGGAGGGTCTGATGTGAGCATGGGACCAGCAAGGCCCTCGGAGCACCCTCCAGGCTCCTCTGCCAGGCTGTCTGACGGGGTTTGGAGGGCCAGTCCTTGGAGGTCTGGGTGCTCCTGGCCACTACTCCCTACCCTGCCAGCCCCCCTGTTCTTCAGGGGAGGCTGACCTCGCCAAGAGCAGCAAAGAGCCTCCCTCCAGTGCTGTCATCCTGCGCTCACACGGCACATGGCTCGCTCCAGTGATCACATGGGTCAGCCAAGGGCTCCTTCCATACAGACTGGGGCTGGCAGAGTTGAGGCAGGTCTGAGAGTCAGCCTGCATCAGGAGCTCCCGGTGACATGGTTCTGCGGAGGTGAGAACTTAGAGAACACTTGAGTCGTCACCACGTGTGGAGGTCACACCTACACACTGAGGTCCTCTTTACGAGGCAAGCTGCTCAGATGCCCTGTCTCAGAGCTTCTCAAAGTGAGGTTCCCAAAGCAGGAGGATCAGCCTTTCCAGGGACCTCGTTAGAAATGCAAGTTCTTGGGCCCCACTCCAGACCTGCTGAGTCAGAAACTGGGGCTGCAGAAACAGTTTTAACAAGACTTCCAGGTGATTCCAGGCTTCCCAGGTGGCGCTACTGGTAAGGAACCCAGCTGTCAAGGCAGGAGACATAAGAGATGTGGGTTCGATCCTTGGGTTAGGAAGATCCCCTGGAGGAGGGCATGGCAACCCACTCTAGTATTCTTGTCTGGAGAATCCCATGGATAGAGGAGCCTAGCAGGCTACAGACCATGGGGTCACAGAGTCAGACACGACAGTAATTAAACAACAACATTAAAAACAGAAATAAATATAGTTTTGGTTACTTGTTTTTAATGTAGTTGATATCATACTGTCTCACCTCCTGTTTTCTCACATATCTTGGAAGTATTTGGAGCTTAAAATTGTTGGTTTTCCTTTTCTGAAATTCCCAAATAAACAAAATTTTAAAATGTCGTGGACTTTCACACATGAAAGGTCAGTCAAACATACTTATTAAATGAATGTACAGGCATAATAATCTGCTCTTGTTCCTTTAACGAAAATGTCAACCCACTTGGTGATTATTCAGTAACTTAATGATTCAGTTCAGTTCAGTTCAGTTCAGTTCAGTTGCTCAGTAGTGTCCGAATTCCTTGCGACCCCATGAATCGCAGCACGCCAGGCTTCCCTGTCCATCACCAACTCCCGGAGTTCACTCAGACTCACGTCCATTGACATGTTCTTAATAATGGTGTGATATTAGAGTTTACCGGCTTCCCAGGTGGTGCTAGTGGTAAAGAATCCGCCTGCCAGTACAGGAGACGCACGAGATGCAGGTTCAATCCCTGGGTTAGGAAGATCCGCTGGAGGAGAGCATGGCAACCCACTCCAGTATTCTTGCCTGGAGAATCCCACGGACAGAGGAGCCTGACGGGCTACACTCCAAGGAGTCACAAAGAGTCAGACACAGCTGAGTACATACATACGTTCACTGTAGGTTAAAGGAAAAACAACCATATAGGTCCCATAAATTTGGCATAAGTGGATAAAATGACTTACTATTATCTCAGATTTCCTTTCTGGAAAGAGTATTTTTACCTTAACGCAGTGTGTGTGCATGCACATAGTCTTACGCTGAGCAGAGCACATGGTTTAGTTAATGGTGCCGCCCGCACGTGCCCATTTTTCCAAAGGCTTTAGAAACTAGCATTATAATTGAACCGTATCTATGTCCTTGTCACTCAACACTGAGATTGTTTTATTGCACATTTGTGTGCAGGTTTTCTAAGCTGCGTTGCCTTTCTAATTACACTTATCTGCACAGAATTTAGGCCAAGTTTGAAGTACTGTCCAGCTTACAATTTCCAGAGAATGACTAGCACATGATCTGCACATGAGTTGGGTTCTAGACCCCCCTGAGCAGGTGAGCTGTGTGACTTTGGTTATTTTCTCCTGTTCAAAAAAAAAAAAAACAAAACCCTGTGATGGCTAATCTCCAGGCCTGTTGACAACATCTACCCCCCCTTTTTTTTTAACCTACCCTGTACCTTGAGTATGGCATGACCATTAAACTGAACTCCAGGATTTAATCATTCATATAATATGATGATAATATTAAGTGTGTTCAGGTATTTATTAATTACAACCAGCATAGAGCTTTCTAGAGAGATGGTTGGACTACATAACCACTAAGTCTCCAATGAAAGGGGTATCTTCTTTACTACCAGAATCTGCCTGCAAAGCGGGAGACCTGGGTTTGACCCCTGGGTTGGGTTGGGAAGATCCCCTGGAGAAGGGCCTGGTCACCTACTCCAGTGTTCTTGCCTGGAGAATCCCACAGACAGAGGAACCTGGTGGGCTACAGAGCATGGGATCACAGAGGAAGTGGCTTAGCACGTGCGCACTCTTCACTGCAGCCAGCTCCTTGATTTCTTGAATGAGATCTGCCTGGAAGAGCAGACACGGTTAACAGTGCTGTGTTTTCTCTGCTGGCTGGCCCTTTTGTCCTGTCTTTGGGTCAGTTCTTGGCACTGGTGAGCTGGTGATGTCAGGCTTTCTCTCCGTGCTCACAGGCACTGTGCATAGGCTGTGAGACGAATGTCATTTTCCTCAGAAAGTTTCTTTGCATCCACACAACCATCATGGGCTTCCTAGAGAGAGGAGGCAAAACTCCCCTGCAAGGAGGGGAGGCGCTGGGATGGCCAACATCACACTGGTTGGTTGAACTTAGAATGTGCTAAGAAACAGATTTAGTGGAAAGGGAAAATGACAAAGCAGCACGTGCTGTGGAGAACGCAGAGCTTCCTGACTCTGCTTGATTCAGTGTAACCGTGGTCAGCTTCAGGGGCCATTTGTCTCTTCCGTCTTGAGACGTGGGAGGGTGAAGGCCTGGCTTCTCTTACAGGCCAGTATTCTCTCTACTGTTGTTGGTTCTCATGTTTTTCACCAGGGGAGGGTGTTGCCATCCAGGGAGCGCTTGAAGGTCAGAGTCTGGAGACATTCTTTTTTTAAATTAATTAATTCATTTTAACTGGAGGCTAATTACAATATTGGAGTGGTTTTTGCCATGCATTGACATGAATCAGCCATGGGTGTACATGTGTTCCCCATCCTGAAGCCCCCTCTCACCTCCCTCCCCATCCCATCCCTCAGGGTCATCCCAGTGCACCGGCCCTGAGCACCCTGTCTCATGCATTGAACCTGGACTGGTGATCTCTTTCACATATGGTAATATACATGTTTCAATGCTATTCTCTCAAATCATCCCACCCTTGCCTTCTCCCACAGAGTCCAAAAATATGTTCTTTACATCTGTGTCTCTTTTGCTGTCTCGCATATAGGGTCATCGTTACAATCTTTCTAAATTCCATATATATGCATTAGTATACTGTATTGGTGCTTTTCTTTCTGTCTTACTTCACTCTGTATAGTAGGCTCCAGTTTCATCCACCTCATTAGAACGGATTCAAATGCATTCTTTTTAATGGCTGAGTAATACTCCATTGTGTATATGTACCACACTTTCTTATCCATTCGTCTGCTGACAGACATCTAGGTTGCTTCCATGTCCTAGCTATTGTGAACAGTGCTGCGATGAACATTGGGGTACATGTGTCTCTTTCAATTCTGGTTTCCTTGGTGTGTATGCCCAGCAGTGGGATTGCTGGGTCATATGGCAGTTTTACTTCCAATTTTTTAAGGAATCTCCACACTGTTCTCCATAGTGGCTGTACTAGTTTGCATTCCCACCAACAGTGTAAGAGGGTTCCCTTTGCTCCGCACCCACTCCAGCATTTATTGTTTGTAGACTTTTTGATAGCAGTCATTCTGACTGGTGTGAGATGGTACCTCATTGTGGTTTTGATTTGCCTTTCTCTGATAATGAGTGATGTTGGCATCTTCTCATGTGTTTGTTAGCCATCTGTATGTCTTCTTTGGAGAAATGTCTGTTTAGTTCTTTGGTCCATTTTTTGATTGGGTGGTTTATTTTTCTGGTATTGAGCTTTATGAGCTGCTTGTATATTTTTGAGATTAATTCTTTGTCATTTGCTTCATTTGCTATTATTTTCTCCCATTCTGAAGGCTGTCTTTTCACCTTGCTTATAGTTTCCTTTGTTGTGCAAAAGCTTTTAAGTTTTATTAGGTCCCATTTATTTATTTTTGCTTTTATTTCTATTACTCTGGGAAGTGGGTCATAAAGGATCCTGCTGTGATTTATGTCAGAGAGTGTTTTGCCTATGTTTTCCTCTAGGAGTTTTATAGTTTCTGGTCTTACATTTAGATCTTTAATACATTTTGAGTTCATTTCTGTGTATGGTGTTAGAAAATGTTCTAGTTTCATTCTTTAACAAGTGGTTGACCACTTTTCCCAGCACCACTTTTTAAAGAGATTTTCATTTCTCCATTGTATATTCTTGCCTCCCTTGTCAAAGATAAAGTGTCCATAGGTGCATGGATTTATCTCTGGGCTTTCTGTTTTGTTCCATTGATCTGTATTTCTGTCTTTGTGCCAGTACCATATTGTCTTGATGACTATAGCTTTGTAGTATAGCCTGAAGTCAGGCAGGTTGACTCCTCCAGGTCCATTCCTCTTTCTCAAGATTGGTTTGGCTATTGGAGGTTTTTTTGTATTTCCATACAAATTGTGAAATTATTTGTTCTAGTTCTCCAAAAAATACCATTGGTAGCTTGATAGGGATTGCATTGAAACTATAGATAGCTTTGGGTAGTATACTCATTTTCACTACATTGATTCTTCCAATCCTTGAACAAGGTATATTTCCCTGGAGACATTTCTTATCATCATGACCTCATGACAGGGAGAAAGAAGTGCCAGAAGTGGGCAGGGCTCAGCATCCTGCAAGGACCAGAATATGCCAGCACCCACCATTGTCCAGCCACAGCATTCGTGGTGCTGAGGCTGAAGCACAGCCATGTGGTCTCCTCACTCTCCCTCTTACACATCAGCCTGTCGGGGGGGATGGTGGTGGGACAAGGGGCCAGTAGAATGTTGCAGTTAAAAATCAGAAATGTGAGTGTTCAGATCTCCAGGGGATTAGCATTTTGATCTGTCTACTGAAAAAAGAGAAAAAGAAGAACTCATCTCGTGAGAGTTGTGAGTTGTTTTGTTTGGGGCAAAATGAGGACTCAAACCCAAGAGAAAGTGTCTGAGAAGGTCCGAGGAACTGCTCCAAAGGTGGGGGAAGGTCAGCACAGGTGTGACTTTGTTAGCCCGGGGACTCCAGCAGAGAAGGCCCCTGTGACTTCTGGTTCCCCAGGAAGCAGTACTGGTTCTGGGACAGATAGATCTGCACAGATCAGATCACAGAAGGTGAGTTCAGAAGGGACCGGAAGCCACACCACACAGGTAAGGGGGCAGGTGGAGGCTGGCTGCCCAGGTTGTATCCTGTTTTCACTGTTTACCAGTGGCAATGTGTCTTCAGCAAGTCATGTGGGTTTTGTGCCTTCTCCTGTGTGGTCTGTGAAAGTTGACGGTGAGAGTAACTACCCCAAAGGGTTGTGGTGAAGGACCGGGGGCTGCGTATATAAAACACGAGCTCAGGGCCACCCACGGTGAGATTTCTGTGATTTCATCCTTTTCTCTGCATCTCCTCCTCTGGGGCAGCCTCGTCCATCTTAGAGCCCGGTGACTGGTCTAGGGATCTGGGCTCCTGGACCGTCCTGGTCCCCTTGTATTGTGTGTCTTCCCATCTCCGCAGCCTGTGGGGAGTGGGGGATCCTCTCCCTGTTCCTCCTCTGGTCTGGGGAGCAGGGTGGAGTATAAGGCTTGAATCCTCCTCTCAGCCTTGAGCTGTTTAATTTGGACCAGAGGCTGTGGACCGGGCATCAGGGACAGAGACAGGCCCAAGCCTGGGAGACCCTGGCACACATCCTGGGTGAACTACAGGATCAGGGAGTCACTGTTTGTCTATAGATTTTTCTGTCTGCTCTCTGCAGGAGAAAGAACCAAAAAGGCTCAGAAAGTCTCCTAATCTTGTTTTCCTCCTTTAAAAAAGTTGTCTTTCATTTACTCTTAGATCTTTGTGTTGTGACAGGATCAGCCTCTGAGCTCTGAGGGCTTAGCCCAGCTTCCTGAGGACATCTCAGCACAGTGGGGTGTGCGAGGCACCCGTCTCCCACGTGGACCAGGAGGATGGTAGATGCGGGTCCGGGAGTGAAAGGCTGCAGGGGGCTCAAGGGTGCTGGGCACCCGGCAGGAGAACAGATGCAGTGCTGCTGTCCTCAGAATCTGTCCAAAGAAGGAGCAGCTCTCTCTGATGAACAGCAATTAGCAAAAGCCACGTGTGGACCAAAGAGGCGTGTGATTGCCATCCTCAGATTTCAGCTTCAGACCCTCAGTGTGAAGCGTGATGTTTCCACTGATCACTTCAGCATGTTATTAATGAAATTACAGAGGACTCTGCCAGCAAAGACATCCTAATTTCTCCCCTAGTTTAGATAGGAGGCAAAGAGGGTTGAGATCACATTCCCTTCGCCTGTGATGGTCTGGAGCAAGACATAAAAGTGACATGCAGCCTTTGAAGAGCTAAGATGACAGGTGACAACTTCCCAAGGCTGCAGCGCTGAGGCCCGAGAAATGTGAGCGAGGCCGCAGGGCCCAGCGTCTGACCCAAATGGGCCGTTTAATGCTAAGATCCTCTGGAGGAGGACACTTTCTAGGATGAATGCCATTTCCAGGACTTGGAACGCAAGCTGAGTGTGTTCCTATGAGGCCAAGATACCCTCTACGTCCAAGTTAACCATGTCCAGAGGCACAGAGTTCTCATTCCTCGTTTGCGGACTTGAATTCAACCGGAATCAAAGAAAGGTTGTCTGTTCTCATGGCCCAAGTTCTGTCTCCTGACCCAACTCCCTGCTCCCTAGTCATCACTCAGACTTCCCCCTTCACGCTCAGCACAGAAATCCATGTCCTATTTCATTAATAAGGCAAACCCATCACATCAGGGGCGTCTCGGCCTCTTTCCAGAACACTGCCAAGCATCTCTGCATCTCCCTTGCTTTCCCCATACTGGGGCTGTGACTGCTCTCTGCAGCCGCAGGGGGCCCATCTCCTCCCCTCTGTTAGCTCCTGGCCCACACCTGAGTGCTTCCTGTGTTTAAACAAAGTGCCTTTACCTTTCTCGTCTCCTCGGCTCTCATTCTTTTCATCTTTTTCTTCAAATGAAAACTATTGCCTTTAATCTGCGTCATTTGCTCTCTCACTCCTTTCTCTTTCTCGAGTCTCCCCGGGTCTGAGTCATCCTCACCGCACCCTCAGGGTGTTCACTCGTCTCAGTACTTCAGGTGGACCTGGGCACAGGTCGTGGGTAGTGGGCGGAGCCCTCACCCCGGGATGTCCCCGCTTCCTCCCTCAGGCCCCTCTCCCGAGGCTCCGGACGCAGCAGCCGTGAGCAGTGGCTGAGCTCCTTCCTGTCTTGTGGCACCTCGACCCGAGCGGTGGTCTCCATCTCGTCTCGCCTGCACGTTCCCACCCAGTCTTCTTGCTCCTGGTTCCAACCCAGGGTCCATGTCTCTGCCTTTACTCCTCTCTCCCGAGTCCCTTACTCCACCTGCCTTTGCGACGTGACACCCCCTCCAGAGAATGCCCCGACTGCTGAAAGTGAGCCTGCGCCCTGCTCCTCCTGCCATCGCTCACGCCCAGGGCCTTCGAGGGGAGACGCCCCGTCCACCCACTGCCGAGCACCCTCGGAGCTGACTCCCTGCCAACTGCTTGCGTGCTTGCTCACCTGGCTTCACTTCCCCGTGTTTCCCCACCCTGGACCTTCATGCATCCTCTTCCCTACGTCTAAAACGCAATTCTGTCTTACTTTTGCCTGGCTAACTTTTAATAAGTGTTCAGGTCTCAACCTAGCAAGTTACTCATAGACCAGACCTTCTCTGACTTTGAAGGCAAAGTTGAGAACAAGGTGGCGCAGTTGCAGCATATGCCCACAGTCTCATCGGCAGCACTTGGACTTACAGGCATCGGATTCATGTTTATAATTGTTTGTCTATAGCTATCTGGTCCCCATGTCATAAGTTTTACGAGGTTGTGGTTTCTGCCTTTTGTCACCAGCTCTGTCTTGGTACCTATGGTACTGGGAATACTGTGGGTTCCGTCTCTATATGTGTTTATTAGCAAATTTTCATACAGGTGTGTTTACTTTTTTTGTTTTATTTGACTATGTAGTTGTAGTATTCATAAAGGGGAAGCTGCAGCATTATTAACTGGGGGTGTTTTTTCCAGGGCAGATATGGTGATGAAATGCGGTTATTTCAGCACATTTAAGAGCAGTTCAGATGACTGAGGAGGCTGAGTAAGGAAGGGTGAGTGACAGGGGCTGAGAGTCTACACACAGAAGGATCAAGGATCAAGGCCTCCATAGGTAATGAGGATCAGAGAGGGTTACAGGAAACCAGAGTTACGGGTGGGAATGAGCACTGGAGCTTAGTATTTGGGGGTTTCCGGTGCAGGGATGACCTGGATCTGGCAATGAGACTAGCACAGCCGGATGGAGATGAGGGTCTTTAAACGGATGTGATCTCGCACGACCACTGAGACTTTCTGGTCTTTACAGAATTTGGTACCGAAGCAGGTTTCAGTCTCCAGTGAACCAGGGGCACTGGCTAGGAGGCAGGGGGAGACAGGATGGATGTAGGTAGAAGGTGCTCCAGATGAATCAGTGAGTCTGAGGCAGGGGCAGAGTGCAAGTGGGGTCAGGAGAACGCGAGCTCACTGCCTCTCCCACCTCCCTCACTGACCTTGGGGGCTGAAAGGGCTGCGACGGTAAGAAGCTTCCATGTCCAACAGGGCAGGGAAGGGCCAGGTTTCAGCCAAGGCAAGAAATGGAGAGAATTTTCTGCACAAATTAGAGGGTAAATTGGAGTTTGTTTATAATGTAAGGATGATTCCAGGAGGTATTGGTGAGCTGTGTGTATATGTGTGTGTGTTGATACTGAGAAGAACCAGGAATGAGAAAGTACAGATCTGCAGGAGGATGAGAGGCTTAGGGGTTATTTAAGGGGGGCTTCCCAATATTCATAGACACAGAGGTAGGGGCTGAAGTCTGGTGAGATGCGAGGAGCTCTACATCTTGAACTCTGGCCAAGGGGCTGTGTGTGTCCTCGTGATGGGGTGCCGGCAGGTGTGACTGCGGCCACTGCAGGGTTTCTCCCTGGGCTAACAAAGGGCTGCAGTTCGGACACTGAGGGGAGGGCAGCAAGGGCTCTGGGCGGGGGCGTGGGGACCCCGGCGAGGAGGTGCGGGCCAATGCCGTCTGCACACGGTTGGAAGCGGGCGCACTCTGCTGGGGAGCACAAAGGAATGAGTCCCGCAGGCGCGCCGGGGCCCTAGGCTGACAGAGCACAGGAGCTGCGCACACCTCCCCTCCGGCCCCCACCGCACCTGAGGCCCCCATGCTGTTCTCCCCGGGCCCCACCCTCGCTGTTTCTTCCAAGGGCATCCTCCGCATGGCACGCGGGCTGCCTCCTGTGGAATCAGAGAGATAGTGAGAGTGATGGGACTCTCGCACTCATTAATTAAGCTTACAGAGCAGAAGGGAAGAGAGACAGCAAGCAATTAATTATCCACACTGTGCTCTATTGAGAGCTGTGGTCTTCAAGCACTTCCGAATGGAACCCCATCTCGTCAGCTCACTAGGCTCTAAGATTGTCTTCTCTGTAAGGTCTTCTGATGAAAGAGAATCGATTCTTTGGTCTAAACTTTGAACTTTCCCCGTAACAAGCATTTGGGAGCTATGAATGTTTATTTATGAACTGAACTATGTTTTCCGTTCATCATTTTTTTTATCATCATTAGAATTAATCACTGCAGATGGTGATTGCAGCCATGAAATTAAAAGACGCTTACTCCTTGGAAGAAAAGTTATGACCAACCTAGATAGTATATTCAAAAGCAGAGACATTACTTTGCCAACAAAGGTCCGTCTAGTCAAGGCTATGGTTTTTCCTGTGGTCATGTATGGATGTGAGAGTTGGACTGTGAAGAAGGCTGAGTGCTGAAGAATTGATGCTTTTGAACTGTAGTGTTGGAGAAGACTCTTGAGAGTCCCTTGGACTGCAAGGAGATCCACCCAGTCCATTCTGAAGGAGATCAACCCTGGGATTTCTTTGGAAGGAATGATGCTAAAGGTGAAACTCGAGTACTTTGGCTGCCTCATGCAAAGAGTTGACTCATTGGAAAAGACTCTGATCCGTATGGCAAAACCAATACAGTACTGTAAAGTAAAATAAAGTAAAAAAAAAAAAAAAAAAAAAAGAGAGAGAGAGCCTGAAAAAAAAAAAAAAAAAAAAGACTCTGATCCTGGGAGGGATTGGGGGCAGGAGGAGAAGGGGACGCCAGAGGATGAGATGGCTGGATGGCATCACTGACTCAATGGACGTGAGTCTGAGTGAACTCCAGGAGTTGGTGATGGACAGGGAGGCCTGGTGTGCTGCGATTCATGGGGTCGCAAAGAGTCAGACACGACTGAGTGACTGAACTGAACTGACCAAATGTCCAACTGGACACTTACTAATTTAACTCTAATCAAATCATGCTGGGTGCAAATGAATGCTTAACAAATTATTTTGGATTTATTTAGAATATTTTGAAACATTTTGTAGAGGTAACTGAAAGAAAAGGACAGCATGACCAGAGCTCTTAGACAAAGAAATGTTTGGTTTTTTTCTGTCCTTGATGCCTAGAATATATGGTAGGCAAAGAATATCTCTGTGAGAATATGGAAACCAGCATTTTAAACCATCTTTTTGACAATTATAGTGAAATACACACATATGTTTAGGTGAGGACATATTTATCAATTGTTATGAGTTTGGCATTAAGACAAATAGATTATAAGCATATAACATTCACTGCTTCTGCTTACATTAATGTAACTTTGGATACCTATTAATAATCAAATCAACCTTCTGAATTTAATACCTAAATTTAATACCTATTATACAATTTAATACCTAAAGAAAGACAGTTTTCTTATGTCCAGCTCTGTTATTATCTGTGTCTCTTATTCCCTTGAAAAGCTTGTTGAAAGGATGAGCTTCTTTATACACTTTTATCATTTTCCTGTAGCATTTATTACAGGACCAATTGGAATAAATATTGATTGACTACGTAAATGAACGCTTCCCAGTTGGTTCTAGTGGTTAAAAAAATCCCGCCTGCCGTTACAGGAGATGTAAGAGATGCGGGTTTGGTCTCTGTGTCTGGAAGATTCCCTGGAGAAGGAAATGACAACTGACTGCAGTGTTCTTGCCTGGAGAATCCTGTGGACAGAGGAGCCTGGCGGGCTACAGTCCACAGTTGCAAAGAGTCTGACACGACTGAAGCAACTTAGCACACACGCATATAAATGAATAAATGAATTATTTTTTATATAAAGTTAACTTCATTCAGGGGTATTTTTAAAAATCTATGTGAAGTTAAATTTCTTCCCTTGACCTTCTGAAGTGGAAGATGTATTCTTAAATGTCATGTATCAGAAAGGATGTTGAAAAGACCATGTATTCTCGTCAAATCTAGACAAGGCTAGATGGTAATTTCTCCAAAACTGTCAGCATTAGCATTTTGCAATTTCAGGATGAAGATCCTGTATCTGTTTTGTGAAGTGTTTACAAAGGATTTCCTTTTTTTGACTGAATATAAAAGGCACTGTGTTTTTAATGTCTTTTCCTTCATGTTCTTCCCTGGTGGGTCAGATGGTAAAGAATCTGCCTGCAACGTAGGAGCCCCAGGTTCGATCCCTGATTTGGAGAGATCCCCTGGAGGAGGGAACGGCTCCAGTATTCTGGACTGGAGAATTCCATGGACAGAGAAGTCTGGTGGGCTACAGTCCATGAGGTTGCAGAGTCAGACAAGACTGAAGAGATGGAGCACACACACAGGGGTACATTATCTTTTCAAAGTAGTGCTCTCACTTTCTTTAGACAAATACCCAGAAGTGGAATTGCTGGATCATATGGTAGCACTAATTTTAGTTTCTTTGAGGAATCTCCATACTGTTTTCCATTGTGGTTGTACCAATTTACATTCTCACCGAAGTATACAGGGCTTCTCTTTTCTCCACATCCTCACCAACTGACACTTGTTAGTGTTCCAAGAGAAGAATTCCCATTTTGCACCTAGTTTCAGGCTGACTGGATGCCAGACCCTGAGGTCAGCAGCTTTTAATGTGGGTTGCTGCTGTTGCTGCTGTTTAGGCACTCAGTCAGGGTCTGACTCTCTGCGACCCCATGTCCTGCAGCCCGCTAAGCTCCTCCGTCCATGGAATTCTCCAGGCAAGAATACTGGAGTGGGTAGCCATTTCCTCCTCCAGGGGATCTTCCTGACCCAAGGATCAAACCTGAGTCTCCTGCTTGGCAGGCGGATTCTTTACCCCTGGGCCACCAGGGAGCACCCTTTAAAGCAGACAGATGGATACAATTTCGTGGGCCTGCAGTCTTTCTCCCTGATGGCCTCCAGTCCTGGGGATCTGGAGGTGTCCCCTCCAGACAGTTGCAGAGATGGAGTTTTCCATAGGTCCTGTTGGTTGTTTGTGTCTTTTACATGTTGTTGAATTTTTGTGCAGTGATTTCCATCAATTACTGAGCGGTGACAGGTCCCCAGGTGCAACTGTGGATTTGTTTATTTCCTTTTAGTCCTCTCAGGTTTACTCTTCATGTATTTCAAAGCTCTGTTATCTGTTGTGTTTCCATTCAGCAACACATTTCTTCCTGGTGATCCGTTTATCATTATCCCAGAGACAAAGTCTTTCACTTTTCCTTTTGCTGAGAATGTCTTCATGTAGTTTCCCTTGATGGAACATTCACAGAGACAGAACCTTATCACAGAGATAAGGTTGTGTCTCTTCCTTCTAGCCTTGGTGTTTGAAATGAGGAGTCTGCTGCCCTTTGAAATGATGTTATCCCATCAGTCAATATGCCTTTAATCTGTACCTAGTTCAAGATGCTCTTCCTTGACTTGACTTTTCAGAATTTTGACTGTCAATCACATGTGTCCTGGCATGGATCTATTTAGGCTTATCAGGCTGGAGTCTGATCAGTTTCCTCAATCTGTAGGTTTGTTTCTTTTGCTGAATTTGGGAACTTTATAGCCATTTTTTTCTTCAAATACGCTTTCAGTCCCACTTGCTTTTTTTTTCCTTTTATGAAATATTGATGATACAAATTTTGGATGTTTACATGTTGGCTAACGGAATCAGACCTATTTACACTTCCTCCATGATTCAGAATGAACTTTTCTCTAAGCATTCATGTGGTGGCTATGTCCTACTTACAGAATTCAGGGACAATTTGAGTCTCAAGTAAAGGTCACATCCGGGCTTTCTGGGGTCTCTTATCAACAGGCCTTCTTGGGTCACTTGCCTCATGTCTTCAGATTTAGTTGATTAAGGACTAAATTTTGTTCAGCAAGAAGTTGAAAATCAACTATTTTTTCCTCTTAGCAAATAGACTTGTCTGTTTTGGAGGCCATGCTTTTTCCAGCCAAGTGAAGTTATTATGTTTTCTTTCTCTATAGGTCCTTTGGTGTTAAAAATGAGGGTTATTTAAGGCTCTTAAAAATATTTTTAACATTGCCATCTGCATCTATCACTTTACTTAGTACCAGTAATTGTCCATTTTGAAGAGATTTGCTCTGTCTTGATTAACTAAGACCCTCTCTTTAGAGATAGTAAATCTCTATCTCTATAGAGATAGCCTGCAGATTTATCCATCTGAACACTCACAGGGTGGTTGGTTAGGCCAACCACCTACCAATTTTTAGTTATTTTCCAAAAGGGACATATAGTTTTGATTCACTGAAACTCTTCTGTCATTCAGTATAGTGTGCATCACCCATTTTAAAAATGATTATCCATCATAGGGGATTTAGTATGTATCCACTGGGAAAGGGAAAAACTGTTTGTTTATTTAATTTCTGCTCTCTTGAGTAAGTATTCATTTTATGAATGTATTAAACTTAAATACTTTCTGTCTTTTGAGCTATATTTTAATGCTTCTTGCTTTATTACTGCTTATTATAAAATTTCTATAATCACTCTAAATTTCATACCTTTTAAAAATTGGTTTGAAGATTATTATGCAAACAATAAAGCCCTGGAAGAACTAATGTATTCCTGTCCCCCTTAGGAATATTTAATACTCATCCTGTTATTACTTCTAAGACAGGGCACCATTTTCCTCTTTGGTAAAGGTACCAGGTCATAGTCCTTGGTGCAGAAGCAAAAGAGGCTTTCTGCCAGCATTATATGTGACCTTGGAGTCCAAAACCAGACTCCTAGGAGAAAAGCACCCTCCGAATAGTCATATGGTCACTAGATCAAAAACCTACTCCTCAAATGACCACCTGTCTTTGAAAACACCAAATTCTAGGTCAGGCCACCAAGAATTGGCAGGAGAGGTAGTATAAGAAAATGTGCAGGTCATAGCTTCTCAGGCTTTAATTACTCCTATCCAAGCAAGGGTTTATTTCCTAAAAGGTTCTAGTTTATTAGATTTAGCTCTTCCCAGAAAAAATAATTAATCTGAGAAGCAATTGTGCTTACAGACCGATTGACTTGGGCTGTCTCCAACTAAAATGAATCAAAATGGACAGTGAGCCCAGAGGTGGCAGAAAGATGGGCTGGTGATTTAGGTTTCATTGGGTCTTTGTGGAATTCTGTAATACCCAGAAATCCTATAAATCACCTAAACAGCATTTATGACCAGAAAAGCCTTTAATTTTTTCGTTTGTACTTGCACTGACTGGACAGTTCATTTCTGTAGCTGTATACAGTGGACACAGGACCATAATGCTTTTCCATTTGTGCTAGAATCAACTGTGCCAACTGCAACGAACACTGTATCTCTTCAAAACAAAAAACCACTTTCCCCTACTCATAGGCATTCTCTATTTAAAAATTTCCTTCACTATGCTGGTTGAATTCTGGCGTTGGTTCAACTTCATCCAATTATTTGGTGAAAATCCAAAACTCTGTAAAGGTTAATCCATAAATCTAGCCATCCGCATTGCCAAAGCAAAGATAATGTTTGCATAATAACTCAGAGACTATGAGACAACTTTAAATGTCAGCCCAGTAGATCATATTTTTAAAATATCCAGGGGCTTTTGTTGAGTTATTGAGCTTTGTTATAGAGGCTGCCATAAAATGGGATTCATATATAATGTATAACTTATGTGATGAATGGATTAACATTGCTTAGCATTTATTGGCTCTTTCAATATAATGAAATAGTGTGCTTCTGCTAGAATAGTTTTCTTTGCTGAGTCACATTGGTGCCCAGATTAGAGAGAAAGCCTGGAAGAGTGAGAGGCAAAGGGGAACTAAACCAGTACAGTGGATGGTTCAGAGTCTGATAGGAGCTAAACTTGTCATGCTGTAAACAAGGAGCATGACATTTTTGCTCATTCTCTGCTTATTCTCACATTTCATCCTGTTTCCTCCATGGAGTCCTGATCTAGGTGGGAAGTATTGAAATGCAAGATAAAATTCCCAAGATAGAACCTAAAATGCACTTTAAAAATTTTGTCTTCTTTTTCTTATCGTTAACCCTACATTTTAAAATTTTGAGAATGTAATAGACTTTATTTTTCAGAGAAGTTTTGGGTTTATAGAAAAACCGCAGAAATTGCTGAGGCCCCATGTATACCCTCCCCCATCCACACAGTTTGTCCTGTGAGTAATATCTTACCTTTATGTGGTCAGAAAGATCCCCTGGAGGGAAGGCATGGCAACCCACCACAGTGTTCTTGCCTGGAGAATCCCATGGACAAAGGAGCCTGGAGGGCTACAGTTCACGGGGTTGCAAAGAGTTGGACATGACTGAGCCACTAACACACACACCTTGGTGTGGTGTGTTTATAATTGATAACCGACATTGACATTATTATTGACTAAAGGCCACAATGCACATTAGGGTTCACTCTTGGTGTGGAACTTCATGGGTTTTGGCATGTATCTACCCTCACAGCATCGTCTAGGATAGCTCCATCCGTCTCTATAGCTTTGCCATTTCCAGGATGCTGTGTGGCAAAAGTTGGAGCCATAGAGTGTTTAGCCTTTTCAGATGGACGTCTTCCTCTGAGTAACATGCATCTAAATTTACTCCATGTCTTTTTGTGGCTTGATAAAAAAATAATTCCTGCACAAATTTCACTGTCTAGATTTACCAGTTTATGTATCCATTCCTTCACCTACTGAGGAACATCTTGGCTGCCTTCGATTTGTGGCAGTTATGAATAACATTGTTCTTCTTGGATAGCTAAAACTTTATATCCACTTGAACAAGTCCCCGTTTCCCCCTCTCACTGAGCCTCTGCAACCACCATGCTTCCCTGCAACAACCATTCTTCCCAAATTTGTGAATCTGGCTGTTTTATACACCTCATGCAAGTGGAAGTGTGCAGGCTAGGTGACTTCAGTCATGTCCGACTCTTTGTGATCCCATGGGCTATAGCTACCAGGCTCCTCTGTCCATGGGATTCTTCAGGCAAGAATACTGGAGTGGACTGCCATTTCCTTCTCCAGGGGATCTTCTGCACCCAAAGATTGACCCTGGGTTTCCCAAATTGCAGGCAGATTCTTACCTGAGCCACCAGGGAATCATGCAGGATTTGGATGCACCTGGGGGATGTTATGCTAAGAAGCTGTCATTGGCATAACTTCACATACATAATTCAACTACAGATGCTAAGACAGCAGCCCAGTGTTTTCTATAATCGCTCTTTCTGGGTGAAGGAACCAGCTTAAGCCATTGCTGTTGCTCATACACAAATATCACTATTTTAAAAATCACCTGTGAGTGTAGTTTTCAAAGGGTCATATTTTTCCTATAAAAGATTAACGAAATCAAGCTATTCCTGGCTGTTCCACAGGACTCTGGGACACACTGCAGGTGCCAGGACTCAGTGCAGCAGGAAAGGAAATATTCTTTGGGGGCACTGAGTGGCCTCTTTAGAACACACCCTAAATCTATACAAAGAGAATCACAGGGACTGACGATTAAGGAGCTGGAGTATGCAGCTGATAGCCGGTCAGGGAAAGCTTTTAGTCTGGCTTCCAAAAGGGCTCCTGGGGTGGTGTTCATTAACTTCTTTAATGTACCTTGGGGTTCTGATTTGGTTAACAAACAAGAGCAAATGCATTTCTCAGTGGCAGACAGAATTTAATCAAGCTGGCAATATTGATACACAAAACCAAAATTTCATCGTATTTGTTTGCAAGGAGCTCACATGATCACCAGTCACACGATACCTTTCAGTATCATCCGACTCAGTGGAAAAGCACTTATTATAATCAGCTCAGCTTCTCAGAGCGAAGATGCACCGTCATGCAACCCGGGGGCGCAGAGTCCATGGGCTGTGCCTCCTTTGGCTGCAGGAAAACCCTTTCGAGCCTCAGAGCCTATTCAGAAAGCTTCTTGAGAAGCTCAGAAACAAGAGCAAAAGGAGAATTGAGAATGAATGTCTAACGGGTTCACGCCAATTTAGCTCTCCTGTCCCCTTCTCTGAGCCCCCCGCCCCCCATAAAAGGTCAGCTACATGAGGAAGTGTCCCCATGGTTACTGCAGGAAGACAGACATGCAACAGAGAGCATTTCACGCCCAGAAATCCAGCTGCGCTTGCCTCCCCCACGTCCTCGACGGCCAGCAGCCCCTTCCTCTGGGCCCCAGGAAGCCGGCCTCCATTCTGCTTCTGCTCTGCTCTGTGACCTGCCACCCCCACTTCCTCCCGTCTCCAGAGTGTGTTAGCCCTGTCCCAGCTCCACCACCCACTTCTCCTCTACAAAAGGCACTATCTGCTTGCCTTTGGGTTCAGCTGCCACAGCCACAGGCAAGGATGCGTTACAGTCTGCAGGTCCTGCAGCTTCTAGATTCTACACTATTAACACTCTCTGGGGAAGTTCCCTCATCAAAGGCTTCACCGTGTTGTCTGCAGAAACAGCCTTGGCACCCTGAGCTACTCTCATCATTTAGGGAAATTCTTATATCAGCTTGTGCGCAGTTGTGTCCAACTCTTCATGAGCCCATGGACTACAGCCCACCAGGCTCCTCTGTCCATGGAATTCTTTCAGGAAAGAACACTGGAGTAGGTTGCCAGGCGATTGTCCCATTCAGCAATCAAACCTGCCTCTTTGACGTCTCCTGCTTTGGCAGGCAATTCTTTACCACTGTGCCACCTGGGAAGCCCCCGTACTGTACTGGATCTTAGACTACTTATCATTGAAGTTCCCAGGTGCCAACCTTCTGAGCAGGTCTTTCTAAGAAGGGATAGTATCAGGCCTGTTGAACTAAATCATTTTTTTTTTTTTTTTTTTTGCAGAGCTGTTAAGAATTCTTCTGGCACTACTAGTCTGGCACTTTTAGTCATATTATGGAAAATTTCAAATTGGGGGGCCCTATTTGATATCCTA
The DNA here is from genome assembly GCF_023091745.1 of Budorcas taxicolor. Taxonomy (NCBI): domain Eukaryota; kingdom Metazoa; phylum Chordata; class Mammalia; order Artiodactyla; family Bovidae; genus Budorcas; species Budorcas taxicolor. The sequence continues at coordinate 2,472,304 of NC_068931.1, read as the reverse complement.
TCTAATAAAGTATTAAAACTCCTTTATTATTGACATTCTTGCAAGACAAAAGAAATTTATCACCGTGACATTGAGACATTTGGTGGTGATGTTGAGACACCCACTGTAACATGTGATTTTTATAACTTGATCTGAGGGCAGTAAGTCTCTTACAAAGAGAACATTCACACTGAACAAGAACTGACTATACTCAAGAGCAAATAAAGCATCCATTTCAACATGGTCTTTCACACCGTTCTACTTTGGTTCATGAGCTGTTTTCTTCATATCAGAAGTGTGTACATATCATTTAAAAAGTTAAAAACAATAAAATAAAAAGAAAAGTTTAGATTCTGTGGCTTCATCACGTTTTAGTAAGATTTCAGTTAAACCAAAGAACTGCATAAGGATACTTAAAACATATTTTATTTCTGCTTCTTACTGAAAAATTATATATCACCAAACAGGGCATAAATGTACAACTCATTGAAGCTCCAAAAATAGATGACGCTGTGTAATCAGAGCCAGGATCAGGGGAAAGCACATTTGTCACAGTGAGACGCCTGCCCTCCACACAGCCCTCTGCAGTCACTCCCCTGCTCATGGCTGACTGCTGTGCCCACTGTATGGTGCAGGCTTTGCTGGTTTTGCTCTTCAGATGGATGGATTGTAGAGAAAGTGCCCTTTGCCATCTGGCTTCTTTCACGAGACATAATTTCTGTTGTTGCATTTTCCTGATGTTGCTGCATTTTAAATTGCTATGCAGGATCTCACTGTGGAAAAGCCACAATTTACTTGCTCACTGCGTTGGTGATGGGCAAAAGGTGGGCCTCCTTCCCTTTGTTGTTGCCACTCAGTTGCTAAGTCGTGTCCTCTCTTTGTGACTCCCATGGACTGCAACACACCAGGCTTCTCTGTCCTTCACTACCTCCCAGAATTTTCTCAAACTCATGTCCATTTCCTTCCCTTTGGGTTACTGCAAATGCCCACTTGTGGATACCATGTTAATCATCACATGGAATCCCCTAAGCTCCCTGGAGAGCTTCCAGGAGTATCGCTGGGGTTTCCCTAGATCCCACCAGGCTTTGGGAGAGCGGGGACTAAGTGGTAGGAATGTCCACGATGCCATCAGCTCCCAGAGTGTCTGGTCTCCAGAACCTTCAGCCCCGCACCAGCCACACCGGGTTCAGGGCTCAGAGGCAGGACCCCACCGCTGAGAGCAGTCGTTGCTGCTGCTCCATCGCCAGCCTCAGGTTCCTGGCTGTAGCTGTCCTCTCTGCTTTGTGTGTGCCTGCCTCTCCACCAGGTTCTGCAGGTGTGGACTGACGCGTGTGCAGGCTCCTTCACGGCCCCACACCGGAGTGGCCTGTGGAATGCAGTGGATAACACCAGTTGTCCCTTCTTGTTTTGGACTCAGTTTTAAAAGTGTCTGAAGCAGTAGTTTCCACCTCTTGTTGTTCAGTCGCTGATTAGTGTCTGGCTCTTTGTGACCACATGGACTACAGCACACCCGGCTCCCCTGTCCTTCCTGCTTATTAAAACGTGTGTCCATTGAGTCAGTAATGCTATTCAACCATCTCATCCTCTGTCACCTCCTTCTCGTCTTGCCCCCAGACTTTCTCAGCATCAGAGTCTTGTCCAACATTTTGACTCTTTACATCAGGTAGCCCAAGTATTGGAGGTTCAGCTTCAGCATCAGTTCAGAATATTCAGGGTTGATTTCCTTTAAGATGAACTGGTTTGATCTATTTGCTATCCAGGGGACTCTCAAGCGTCTTCTCCAGCAACACAGTTTGAAAGTATCAATTCCTTGGGGCTCAGCTTTCTTTGTGGCCCAACTCTCACATCCATACATGACTACTGGATAGGCCATAGCTTTGACTATACAGATGCTGCCCATTATATGTATCCTGAGCATGGCAGAATGTCAGCTGTGGGATAAATAACAAGAATCAGTGGTGTAGCAGGATTTGTACGAAGTCATGGTGACTGATAACACTAAGCAAGTGCAGAGTATAAACTCCCCAAAGAATGAGAAGTCCTGATTCCTCAGTGTTTCCTTTGTTGTCTTTAAGGTTACAGCATGAATCTTTGATTTCACCATCATTAATAAATGTAATTTTATGTTCATGTTCATGCAGGGATTCTAGGACATTTGGTACATGGTATACACTTTGAAAAAATTCTCAAAAAAAATGTTTAATAATACTAATTGCTTGAATTTGTAACATTTAATCTTCAAATAATAAGGACTATAATACTGAAACAGAAAGTAACCCTGGAAACGAAACCATGATATTTTAGCCCCATTTGAATTAAGTTTGCAGGAAAGTATCTAGATGGTACGTTTTCCCTATTATAATAATTTTAATGGCCTATAATTTTCGCCATTTACATGACTTTTTATTGGGCTTTGATAATGGCTATTATATAACTCATAAAATGTGTTATGTGACTATTTTTTTGGATGCTAAATAACAGTTATATAACATCAGAATTGTGTTTTCTTAAGAGTATGATTGAACTAACCCGTTAATACATTGGGTCCAATCTTTTAATTCTTTGGGTAACAGTTTATAACTGTATTTTATGACTCTTGATGATTCAGTTCTTTTTGATTAGTTTTTGACTGTATATCATCTTGTCCAGAGGCTGACGGTGATCCAGGAGAGATGGCAAGGCCGGAAGGAATGGTACTGCTTCCGAGTACCATCCTTGCTTAATCTCTTACTCCCTGTCTTGTTACAGACAGTTAAATACATTTTTAATAACCTCTAAGATGAAATATCATCTGTTACATTTTCCTGGGCATTTTCCATTTCTATTGTTCTTCCTGTATTCCCAAAGTCCTAAGTTTCCCTTCAGGACTATCTCACCCCTGACTGAAGAATTTCCTTAGCATCTCTTTTAGGAAAGCAGGTCTGCCGGGAACAATGTCTCAACCCAGAACGTCTTCATTTAGCCTGCATCCCTGGACAATGTGTTTTCTGGGTGTAGAATTCTGGGTTTACATTCTGCTCATACATACCATCCTGGGATCTCCCACAGGAAATCTGCAGACCTCAGGACTGCTGTTTCCTTATGTATAAAATGCTGTTCCTCACTGGCTGATTTCTAGAATTTCTTTTAATCTTTAGTTTTCAGAATTTGGTCCTGATATGTCTGGTCATGTTTCTCTTTGGGTTTATTTTGCTTTGTTCTGCTTATCTCGAACCTGTGAAATTTATATTTTTCACAAAAATTCTCAGCTGCTATTTCTCCATGTACATTTTTCTGTTCCAATCCCTGTCTCCCCTCTGAGGGGTCCCATTCCAGTGACACATTTGATATTCTGTCAGAATTCAGAATGTTTGATATTGTCCTACTGTAACCTGAGTCTCTGTCATTCTTTTCTCATTTTCTTCTTTGTTCTTCAGATTGGATAATTTCTGTTCATCTTTTGATTGGTGTCTAGTCAGTCCTTTTTCCTATTGAGGCCATTCTTTGAATTATTTTTCAGCTATTGTGTATCTCAGTTCTCAAATTTAATTGCATTCTCTCTTGAATTTCTACTTCTCTATTAAGAATGTCTGTGTTTCTGTTCACTTCAGGTGATGTGGAGGATGGTTATAAGAGTTTCTTTAAATCTCTGATCAATCTGCCATCTCGGTCATCTGACGGTTGACATTTTTGACTGTCTTTCCCTCTGAAAACTGTTCAGAATTTCACAGCCCTTGGCAAGTCAGGGCATTTTGGGGTTGTAACTTAGACAATTAACATACAACATTGTGAGGCGCCTGAACCCCGTTAAAAATTCAGAGACTGCGGGCTTGTGTGTTTTGACTGGTAATCAACCCAGTTAGATTAAGACTGATCCAGACTGAGCTGTGCCTGGTTCTTTAGTATCAGCTTTATTTCCAAGCCGTGCTATACTGTTGGGGTTTGCCCCACAATCCCCCGGCATCGTGTGGGGTTGCCTGAGACACGGGCAGCTCCCTGGACAGCACCCTCGCCAGGCTCCTCTGGGTGTGCTCCAGACTCGGGCAGCTTGGGGAAGAGTCTGGGACCTTGTTGTTTCCTACGTGGAATTAGGGGTCTCTTATGGTCTCCCCCCTACTCTCTGACTTCCAGGGACCCCTCTCCTTGGCCCAACGGCTAGAAATATTCTCCAAGTTTTCTCCCCTGTCAGTCACGCTCTTCTGTGGGACTGGTCCTGCCCACAGGCTGGACGATGAGGGCAAATGGAGAGAACACGGATTTCACTTCTGCGTGGTCTTCACAGAACTGGGGATTCTTTCCACGGTTCCTTCCTCCAGGGATGGTTTTCCTCTGGTCCTGTCCTGTCCTGTCACAGGTCTGCAGGCCTGGAGCAAAGAAAAGATTTCTCTCCACATTCTCCGGTGGCTCTGAGAGCCAGTTTTTCTCAATATTCTGTCCAGAAGGACAGTCTTTTCTTGGAGTTTTTGTTGTGAACCTTTGCGGGGCCATCCCTGTTCAGCTTGCGTGTGCTTGGGTCAAAGCCGGAGATGAAGGGAAGAAAGAAAACCGAACACTGGAAATGACTGTGGCCACATGATTTTCAGTGTGGCTTTTGTGTTTTGTCCATAGTTTTCATTTGTGATTTCATTTCACTGTGGTGGGAATTGTCTGTGCTGGGCTTGCTGTGTCTTAGGTGGAACCAGAAATCTGAATTCTTTATTTAAAAACTTATTATTTACCCATTGAGGACTATTTCACAAATGTTAACTGATGAAGACACATTAAACATTGTTTCTGAATCTCTAGTATCACTCTGATTCTAAGGAAAACACATGAGTGTAGGATGAGAGGAAATTTTGTTTTCAGGTTTTAGTGACACAATCAATGCAATAATTGGCCAACAAATAACCAAAACAACATAATTTTACATCTGTGACTGTAGGGCTACTGTCAGCTCAGACGCTAGGAAGGCTCAGTTAACATGTGTCACTTGCTGTGTATTTTAGCGAGAATCACAGAAGTAATGTTAAGTATCATAATTCACTTAAATAATATGAAGCATATGTCTAGTGGAAATACATCAACCCAAAGAGGTTTCATAAAATAAAGCAAAATAAAATATTAACTAAAGTAAAATAGGATAAAATGATGGAGAAATAGACCAATGATCCTAGATCTGGGCTTTAATGTTTTTAATCTAAATCCAGTTCTAAAATAGTTCTTTTGTGTGTATATACCACATCTTCTTTATCCAGTTCTCTGTTGATGGACATTTGATTGCTTCCATGTCCTGGCTATTGTAAATAGTACAACTGACTCACTGCGGTAGTGCTGCTAAGTTGCTTCAGTCGTGTCCGACTCTGTGCGACCCTGTGGACTGCAGCCTACCAGGCTCCTCCATCCATGGGATTTTCCAGGCAAGAGTACTGGAGCGGGTTGCCAAGCCTTCTCGTACTTTGCTCTACAACACGAACTAAACCGACACTGTAAATCAACTACAGTCCAATAAATTTTTTTTTTTTAGAATGATGGAGAATTTTCAGGCCATTACACATATTATTCCATGTACTATATACACCATGTATAGTAGTATTGAAAGGTCTTTTATATAATAGTGGGTTAAATTAAGTTTAATTCTGTGTATTCAAAAAATAAACTGATGAAATGAGTTATTTTCCTAAAGTTATAAATATAATAAATTAGCTCACTGAAAACAGAAATCTTTTTTAAAATGTTTGTTTTAAAATATAAAAAATACTGCTATCTTTGAACTAGGGATAATTAATGGTTGACCAAATGATACAAAATAGTACATCATAAATTCACATAAGTTATAATTTGACATAATGACAGATTTAGTCCATGAAACTGAAGGTCTTCTTTCTCTTTCAATTATAAAAGCCTCTCATATCAAACTCTTTTAAAAAAAAACTGTAAAAATTTGAAAACTAGCAGAGCCAACCAAAGTATAGCATCTTCTATACATTTGTAGGGCTATCCTGGTGGCTCAGTGGTAAAGAACCCACCTGTCAATGCAGGTGACATGGGTTCCATCTCTGAGTCAGGAAGATCCCCTGGAGAAAGAAATGGCAGCCCACTCTAGTATGCTTGCCTGGGAAATCCCATGGACAGAGGAGCCTGGTGGGTTACAGTCCATGGGGTCACAGTCTGACAGGACTTAGTGACTAAATAACAACAAGATTCGCACCGTACAGTATTAATTAAAGATATCTGGGAAGGGAAATCTTCTGTATTCTCAGCATAAGGGTTTAAACATGCTCGTTGTTTTGAATCTTACTGAAGTGGGTTATTGTAAGGGTATGTGTGATTCTTTTTAATTTTGAACTGTAATACCAGCAAGTTTGGAAAACTCAGCAGGGGCCACAGGACTGGAAAATGTCAGTTTTAATTCCAATCCAAAGAAAGGCAATGCAAAAGAATGCTCAAACTACCGCACAATTGCACTCATCTCACATCCTAGAAAAGTAATGCTCAAAATTCTCCAAGCCAGACTTCAGCAATACGTGAACCGTGAACTCCCTGATGTTCAAGCTGGTTTTAGAAAAGGCAGAAGAACCAGAGATCAAATTGCCAACATGCGCTGGATCATGGAAAAAGCAAGAGAGCTCCAGAAAAACATCTATTTCTGCTTTATTGACTATGCAAAGCCTTTGACTGTGTGGATCACAATAAACTGTGGAAAATTCTGAAAGAGATGGGAGTACCAGACCACCTGACCTGCCTCTTGAGAAATCTGTATGCAGGTCAGGAAGCAACAGTTCGAACTGAACATGGAATAACAGACTGGTTCCAAATAGGAAAAAGAGTACGTCAAGGCTGTATATTGTCACCCTGCTTATTTAACTTATATACAGAGTCCATCATGAGAAACGCTGGACTGGGAGAAACACAAGCTGGAATCAAGATTGCCAGGAGAAATATCAATAACCTCAGATATGCAGATGACACCACCCTTATGGCAGAAAGTGAAGAGGAGCTAAAAAGCCTCTTGATGAAAGTTTAAGTGGAGAGTGAAAGAGTTGGCTTAAAGCTCAACATTCAGAAAACAAAGATCATGGCATCTGGTCCCATCACTTCATGGGAAATAGATGGGGAAACAGTAGAAACAGTGTCAGACTTTATTTTTCTGGGCTCCAAAGTCACTGCAGATGGTGACTGCAGCCATGAAATTAAAAGATGCTTACTCCTGGGAAGAAAAGTTATGATCAACCTAGATAGCATATTCAAAAGCAGAGACATTACTTTGCCGACTAAGGTCCGTCTAGTCAAGGCTATGGTTTTTCCTGTGGTCATGTATGGATGTGAGAGTTGGACTGTGAAGAAAGCTGAGTGCCGAAGAATTGATGCGTTTGAACTGTGGTGTTGGAGAAGACTCTTGAAGGTCCCTTCGGCTGCAAGGAGATCCAACCAGTCCATTCTGAAGGAGATCAGCCCTGGGATTTCTTTGGAAGGAATGATGCTAAAGCTGAGGCTCTAGTACTTTGGCCACCTCATGCAAAGAGTTGACTCATTGAAAAAGACTCTGATGCTGGGAGGGATTGGGGGCAGGAGGAGAAGGGGACGACCGAGGATGAGATGGCTGGATGGCATCACGAACTCGATGGACGTGAGTCAGAGTGAACTCCGGGAGATGGTGATGGACAGGGAGGCCTGGCGTGCTGCGATTCATGGGGTCACAAAGAGTCGGACATGACTGAGCGACTGAACTGACTGAACTGAACTGAACTGAATAATAAAATAATTCTGTCATATTTTCCATTGTGAAGTTTCTTGCTTGAACATAAAAAGCATTACTGGAGATTTCCAGGGCAACAAAGGAAACTCAATTAGCTTGTACCTTTTAATTTTTTATGTTGTTAAAGCTGGTGTAATGAAAAGGTCAGTTCAAGCCTTTGAAATGAAAACACTCATTTCAGCTCTTTTGGATTTCACCAAGCCCAGTTTCCAAGGGCTGCCACTATGTGGACCAGGAAAAAGGAAAAAGGTAAAAATCAACGGGAAAAACAGCTTGGATGTCATGCTTCGCCCTGAGCTGCAGCCTTTCTCTGTTTGCACCACACACGCTTTCATCAGATTCACTATATCTGACACGAGGTGGCCGCCTCATCCTTGTATTTGCTCCAGTTCAGTTCAGTTCAGTCACTCAGTCGTGTCCGACTCTTTGCGACCCCATGAATCGCAGCACGCCAGGCCTCCCTGTCCATCACCAACTCCCGGAGTTCACTCTGACTCACGTGCATTGAGTTAGTTATGCCATCCAGCCATCTCATCCTCTGGCGTCCCCTTCTCCTCCTGCCCCCAATCCCTCCCAGCATCAGGGTCTTTTACAAGGAGTCAACTCTTCACATGAGGTGGCCAAAGTACTGGAGTTTCAGCTTTAGCATCATTCCTTCCAAAGAAATCCCAAGGCTGATCTCCTTCAGAATGGACTGGTTGGATCTCCTTGCAGTCCAAGGGACTCTGAAGTCTTCTCCAACACCACAGTTCAAAAGCATCAATTCTTCGGTGCTCAGCTTTCTTCACAGTCCAACTCTCGCATCCATACATGACCACAGGAAAAACCATAGCCTTGACTAGACGGACCTTAGTCGGCAAAGTAATGTCTCTGCTTTTGAATATGCTATCTAGGGTGGTCATAACTTTCCTTCTAAGGAGTAAGCGTCTTTTAATTTCATGGCTGCAGTCACCATCTGCAGTGATTTTGGAGCCCCAAAAAATAAAGTCTGACACTGTTTCTACTGTTTCCCCATCTATTTCCCATGAAGTGATGGGACCAGATGCCATGATCTTTGTTTTCTGAATGTTGAGCTTTAAGCCAACTTTTTCACTCTCCACTTTCAATTTCATCAAGAGGCTTTTTAGCTCCTCTTCACTTTCTGCCATAAGGGTGGTGTCATCTGCATATCTGAGGTTATTGATATTTCTCCTGGCAATCTTGATTCCAGCTTGTGTTTCTCCCAGTCCAGCGTTTCTCATGATGTACTCATCATAGAAGTTAAATAAGCAGGGTGACAATATACAGCCTTGACGTACTCCTTTTCCTATTTGGAACCAGTCTGTTATTCCATGTTCAGTTCGAACTGTTGCTTCCTGACCTACATATAAGTTTCTCAAGAGGCAGGTCAGGTGGTCTGGTACTCACATCTCTTTCAGAATTTTCCACAGTTTATTGTGATCCACACAGTCAAGGGCTTTGGCATAGTCAATAAAGCAGAAATAGATGTTTTTCTGGAACTCTCTTGCTTTTTCCATGATCCAGCAGATGTTGGCAATTTGATCTCTGGTTCTTCTGCCTTTTCTAAAACCAGCTTGAACATCAGGAAGTTCGTGGTTTACGTATTGCTGAAGCCTGGCTTGGAAAATTTTGAGCATTACTTTTCTAGGATGTGAGATGAGTACAACTGTGTGGTAGTTTGAGCATTCTTTGACACTGCCTTCTTCGGGATTGGAATGAAAACTGACTTTTCCAGTCCTGTGGCCCCTGCTGAGTTTTCCTAATTTGCTGGCATATTGAGTGCAGCACTTTCACAGCATCATCTTTCAGGATTTGAAATAGCTCAACTGGAATTCCATCACCTCCACTAGCTTTGTTCGTAGTGATGCTTTCTAAGGCCCACTTGACTTCACATTCCAGGATGTCTGGCTCTAGATGAGTGATTATCTGGGTCATGAAGATTTTTTGTACAGTTCTTCTGTATATTTCTGCCACCTCTTCTTAATATCTTCTGCTTCTGTTAGGTCCATACCATTTCTGTCCTTTATCGAGCCCATCTTTGCATCAAATGTTCCCTTGGTATCTCTAATTTTCTTGGAGACATCTCTAGTCTTTCCCATTCTGTTCTTTGCCTCTATTTCTTTGCATTGATCACTGAGGAAGGCTTTCTTATCAATTCTTGCTATTCTTTGGAACTCTGCATTCAGATGCTTATATCTTTCCTTTTCTCCTTTGCTTTTCGTTTCTCTTTTTTTCACAGCTATTTGTAAGGCCTCCCCAGACAGCCATTTGCTTTTTTGCATTTCTTTTCCATGGGGATGGTCTTGATCCCTGTCACGAAGCTCCGTCCATAGTTCATCAGGCACTCTGTCTATCAGATCTAGGCCCTTAAATCTATTTCTCACTTCCCCTGTATAATCATAAGGGATTTGATTTAGGTCATACCTGAATGGTCTAGCGGTTTTCCCTACTTTTTTCAATTTGAGTCGGAATTTGGCAATAAGGAGTTCATGATCTGAACCACAGTCAGCTCCTGGTCTTGTTTTTGTTGACTGTATAGAGCTTCTCCATCTTTGGCTGCAAAGAATATAATCAATCTGATTTTGGTGTTGACCATCTGGTGATGTCCATGTGTAGAGTCTTCTCCTGTGTTGTTGGAAGAAGGTGTTTGCTATGACCAGTGCATTTTCTTGGCAAAACTCTATTAGTCTTTGCCCTGCTTCATTCCGCATTCCAAGGCCAAATTTGCCTGTTACTCCAGGTGTTTCTTGACTTCCTACTTTTCCATTCCAGTCCCCTATAATGAAAAGGACATCTTTTTTAGGTGTTAGTTCTAAAAGGTCTTGTAGGTCTTCATAGAACCGTTCAACTTCAGCTTCTTCAGTGTTACTGGTTGGGGCATAGACTTGGATTACTGTGATATTGAATGGTTTGCCTTGCAAATGAACAGAGATCATTCTGTCGTTTTTGAGATTGCATCCAAGTACTGCATTTTGGACTCTTCTGTTGACCATGATGGCTACTCCATTTCTTCTGAGGGATTCCTGCCCACAGTAGTAGATATAATGGTCATCTGAGTTAAATTCATCCGTTCCAGTCCATTTTAGTTCGCTGATTCCTAGAATGTCGACGTTCACCCTTGCCATCTCTTGTTTGACCTCTTCCAATTTGCCTTGATTCATGGACCTGACATTCCAGGTTCCTATGCAATATTGCTCTTTACAGCATTGGGCTTTGCTTCTATCACCAGTCACATCCACAGCTGGGTATTGTGTTTGCTTTGGCTCCATCCCTGCATTCTCTCGGGAGTTATTTCTCCACTAATCTCCAGAAGCATATTGGGCACCTACTGACCTGCGGAGTTCCTCTTTCAGTATCCTATCATTTTGCCTTTTCATGCTGTTCATGGGGTTCTCAAGGCAAGAACACTGAAGTGGTTTGCCATTCCCTTCTCCACTGGACCACATTCTGTCAGACCTCTGCACCATCTTGGGTTGCCCCGCTGGCATGGCTTGGTTTCATTGAGTTAGACAATGCCGTCGTCTTAGTGTGATTAGATTGACGAGTTTTCTGTTAGTATGGTTTCAGTGTGTCTGCGCTCTGATGCCCTCTTGCAACACCTACCTTCTTACTTGGGTTCCTCTTACCTTGGGCGTGGGGTATCTCTTCATGGCTGCTCCAGCAAAGCGCAGCCACTGCTCCTTACCTTGGACGTGGGCTATCTCCTCACCGACGCCCTTCCTGATCTTCAACGTGGGATAGCTCCTCTAGGTCCTCCTGCGCCTGGGCAGCCACCGCTGCTTGGACGTGGGGTTGCTTCTCCTGGCGCCGCCCTGGCCTCGGGTGTGGGGTTGCTCCTCCTGGCTCCAGCCAGGACCAATTCAGGCTCGAGGTGCCACCTGGCAGCCTGTCACCTCAGTCGTGCCCCACGTGCTGGCTCTCAGCCCAGGAGCTTCCTGCAGTACCGTCTGTCATGGCCCTGACCCTCACCACTGCCGGGTAGAGGCATAGCCCCGGAAGTACTTGGGAATCAGTTCCAGGGCAATCCTGGACCCGTGGGGAACTGAAGCCCGCGGAGACCTGCCTGAGGGAGCCGACTTCCCCGGGGCTCTGCAGAGGGCCGTGCGTGGCGGGACCTTGCTCCCTGCAGAGGTCATTGGCTCCTTCTTCCTTCCCCGCTTCGGCCATTCTCACACCTCACTCTCTCCTTTCTTCTCGCACACTGTTCGTCTGCCTAGAACCCGGTACTGCCCTCTTCTCCAGGGACCGACCCCCGCCTCCTCCCTCCCCTCACAAAGGCAGGCCTCGAGGGAAAGATGGTTCCTGCAGGGACGGTTTCCTGGTGTTTTTAAGCAGCACCCCTGTCTCCTGGTCCTGTCACAGACAGGGCTTGCACTTTCCCTTTGGAGAATTGATCGCCGTCCATGGAAACGGCGCATGGGAGGGAGTCTGTTCTCTCTCCTGCTCTGCCCGTCCTGTCACAAAGCAGACAGTCGTGAGTTGTCTGGCAAACGCATAAAGAACCCTTTAATCTAGTCCCCACCCCGCCCCCCGCCCGCTGCGTCCACAGCAGAACCACCCTCTGGGTGGCGGCCAGCGCGGTGGGCTCAGGAGGCAGGTCTGTCCAGGGGCTCCCCTCGCTTGGATCCCCTTGGGCATCTCTGCTGCCCCTGCCCTGGGAGGCCCTCTCTTCCTATGTCAGCTCGTCCTGTGCCATGTGCTGTATCACCATCCACATTTTCCTGAGAAAACCCCTGGGAATAGGCAAGTCCAGAACCTCGAGGAAAGTCATGTTGCTGGCTCGCGGCTGACCTGAGATTCGAAATGGGCATCTGGCCACAGGGTGGACGGAGACCAGCAGAGGAAAGACACCCCCCTCCGCCCACTTCATTCCACAGGGTGCTCTCCTTTAACCAGGGGGACAAATGAGGATGGGTAAGTATTAGGAGGATGATCATGACGAGAGCAAAAACAGAAACACTTAAATTCCAAGCAGAAGCAGTTGAAATTATTTTTTGATTTTCCTCTTTTACCAGGAGATGAAGTTTATATCTCAGAAAATACTTATTGATAGAATTATCCTGGGACTGTCAATTATGTCATGATAAGTTCCCAAAGATAAAGTTGCTTATCATTTTGGTTTCCTGAGCAAAGAGGTCAGATCTGACAGCCTAATAAGGTCTGGTTCTGTTCGTGACTTTGCCAGACAAACCCAAATTTGATCATTCTTTTCCCATTCTAAAAGCTAACAGCTAGATTACAGAGTCCTAGTTTTCAGAGTGTGTTCTCCAGATGTAGGTTAGGATGGAAAAACCTGTCAGTAGGGCAGGAATGATAAAGGCACTAAATGGAAAGGTGCAAGTGGGCTCCTTCTGTGTTGTTAATAACTACACTTGTGAGAGGTTTTCCTCTGAGCTACTGCTTTAAATTAAAAGAGAGATGCTAGCAGTAGTTTCCATGGTAACCAAAAGTCAACTGTATCCCAAACTTCCTCCTGACTTCCTTTGTAAAAAAATGGTTCTGGGTGAGTTTTTTTCATTTAACTTAACTTTCAAAAAACGGTTAAGATTTAAAGGGTCCTGAATTTTCTTTGGGTGGGTAAAAGGCTCTGGAGTCCAGGAAGAAGTGGCCGCTGTTTCTGACTGGTGTGGGTTCTTATTACTGGGGACGCTGCCCCATTGGCATGGAGGGGGAACTGTCAGTCCAAAAGGCAGCCAAGCTGACATGTAGCTGAAAATCAGTATTGCAACTCGAAAACCCCATTGTTAGACACTAACTGCAAGTGCACAAACACCAAATTGCTGGTTGAGGAGAAAATTAGAGAAATGATCCTCCTACTTCTTCTAAAGGGCTTGAGTCCAGAGTGTCTGATTCCAAGACCATTGTGTCTTCTTTGACATCATGACAGCTCCTTCAGGACGTTACAATTCAGGTCCCTCGCAGCCAGTCCTGCAAGCTGAAGTTAGTCATCAACCAGTTTCCCAGAAACATTAAAAAATTTATAATCTCCATTTTTAAATTTCCTTCCTTCACTCCTCCTTCCCTTCTTCTTTCCTTCATCCTTCCTTCCCTCCCTCCGAGGGAGGGCTCTGTTTCTGACTGCTTCCTGAACCTTCAGTCCTCAGCTGGCTTCACTATTGCTGTGAAATCACAGTTCTATGATCCCACAAACCTATTTCTTTATTTGCTATTTTTCCCTTTGACATTTAGGGAAGACCAGTGAGAACCTCGAGTGCTTCTGGCAGAATTGTTGGGTCTCTGGGGAAGGACCTGGTTTGCTGTGCTTTCTTCTGGGTTTTAAGTTTTATTCAGCCCCTGCAGACGGCTCAGAAGCAGACTGGACATGCACGGCTCAGTCTGGGAAGGAAGGACCAAGACAGGGCTGGTGGTGACAGAGAGAAAGGGGGGGGGGGTTCTGAAGTCCTCTGCTTCTGATTTCTCAGGGAAGTACCACAATTTCCTCATGCATCTCCCTTGGGTCAGGAAGGCTGACTGCGTGCAAGGGGACAAGGACGGGTGTCAGCTCTCCCTCCAGCCTGTTCCGGTCGCCAGCCTGGCCCAGAGGCCAGGGAGTGTGCGCACAGAGAGCCCCCTGCGTGTCATGACCACCAGTCACCTTTGCTGACAGCTGTTCTGGACCTAGTTTGCAGCTTTTAAAGCCTTGGTGTTACAGAGAGTGTCCCTCAGTTTAGATGAAGCGCAAATCACTTTATTGAACCCCTGGCACTAGCTCCAGGTCTTTCATTTTGATTTAGTTAGATTTCTGCTTCCTGTAAAAGACTAACGTTGTGAATTTGCCCAAGGACCCAGGAGAGGGCATCGGGGCAGAACAGGACCAGGATCTGAATTAATTCTGAAATGTGTTGTCTTCTAAATTGTTCTTAATTTATATGGAAGGTTCTCATACTTTCAGGTGTGTTTTGTATGTAATAATGGGGTCACCAGGACAGCATACATCCTAAGGAAGATTCTCATTCTTTAGTTTTCAGTCCTGTAAACACAGACTCTATCAGAGATGATTGAATTTATGTCATATGAAATGTACCAGGACTGAAGGATGAACTCTAGTGCAAATTTTTTCTTTTTTTTTTTTTGGGTGTGTGTTAACATACTTTAATAGCCACAGTCTTTTTATTAAAAGGATAGACATGAAAAATAATAAGCACTTATTAGAATGATAAGCATATAGATACAAACAATGTATACAAAAGGAATGAAAAATTTTTTTCTTCTTTTAAATTTTCTCTAGGACTTCATATTCTGATGTTATTTTTATTGAAGTATAGTAGATTTACAATGTTGTGTTTGCTTCATGTGTACACCACAGTGATTCAGTTATTCTTTTTCAGATACTTTTATAAGTTCAGATACAAAATATTGAGTGTTATTCCTTGTGTTATACAGTAGGTCCTTGTTGGTTATTTATTTTATATAGAGTAGTGTGTGTATATCTATTAATCCCCAACTCCTAGTTTATTGCCCCCCACCCTGATTTCCCCTTTGGCAATGTAAATTTGTTTTCTATGTCTCTGGGTCTATTTCTGTTTTGTGAATAAGTTCATTTGTGTCTTTTTAAAAAGATTCTGCATATAAGTGATATATGTGTGCATGCTAAGTGGCTTCAGTCATGTCTGACTCTTCGAGTAGTGCTTGCATCGATGTCTGCAAGTAGGGGTGTGTTTACCCCTTATTTCTGATTTGTGTACATGAGGCTCCTTCTCTGCCTAACTGCTCTAGTAAACACTTGCAGTGGACATTGATGGGATGCTGGCTGTCCTTGACTTATTTTCTCCTGGGCTGAGTGGCAATATTTCCTTTGATTTCACAGGAAGTCTCCGGCTTTTAGGTTGTTGCGTGTATATATAAATGGAATTCAATACTTCCTTTGATATTTCATTTTCTTCATCAAGAGGGGTTGTACTTTGCCAAAGCCTCTCAAGCCCCATGGAGGTTATTGTGTGGTTCTTGCTCTTGGGGCCAGTGTGAGTGGGGCAGCACTGTGGCTGGTGCTCCCTGCGACCCTGACAGACTCCTTTGGATCAGGACATGGTTTCCTCCAAAGCACCAAGGATGCTGCTCGCCCCTGTGAGAGGAGGGGCCCGTGCCCGGGCAGCACTGCGACCCTGCGGTTCGGGGCTCCTGTGATGTCACTGCTCCCCTCTGACTCTGGGGCCCCGCCAGCCTGCCGAGGCCTCTGCCCTCTCTGACTCTCAGCAGGCACGTGATCACTGCTCTTCCTGGTACCAGCCAGACACCCTGGCATTGTCTAGCTGCTCCTCTCGCTGGATCTTGACCCTACTAAGGGATCCCATCCTCAGAGTTCCCTAGAGGTGCTGGTCTCTGGCTGTGTTGGTCATGGGAATTTCTGAAGTCCCCTGCCCTCTTCTTCACCCCGTTGGAGTGTCCCCAGGCTTCCTTGGGGACTGATGAGCACACACTGATCTCTCTGTTTCAATAGCTCTTCTGGACTTCCCTGGTGGTTCAGACGGTAAAGCGTCTGTCTGCAATGTGGGAGACCCGGGTTCAATCCCTGGAGAAGGAATTGGCACCCCACTCCAGTATTCTTGCCTGGAAAATCCCATGGACAGACGAGCCTGGTAGGCTACAGTCCATGGGAGTCACAAGAGTCAGACACGACTGAGCGACTTCACTTCACTTCTGTGTAATTTAGAGCCGACAGATTTTGTGTCTTCTAAGTTTCACGATGTTGGGTTGTTCCCCCTGCATCATCATTGCTGCCCTGTGAGGTGAGACAAGCGAGTGGGTTCTGCGAGATGCCTCCCCTGTGTTTCTAGGGCGAACGTGCCATGTGTCCAGGGAGACGTCTCTGGTGATGTGTGGAGCACCCGTGTCAAGGGTTGGGGGAGTCTCCACACCCCCCATGCTGGTGCGAGGATGCTCACGGATGTTGTCTGAGTGCATGAGCCCCAGGAGAGGCTGGGAGGCTTCATCCCTGCCCCTGGGCCATGAGAGGGATCTGTGGTGGAGCGGGGGCCCTGTGGGCAGGCGGGTCTGGCCCCTTTTCTGATCAAGTTGACCCGCATGTCTACCTGCCCCATGCGCTCAGGTCTCCTCTGGGCTGAGATTCTGAAACTTGCCACTGAATTTTCATCAGTCATGTTACTGAGTCATGTCTGCCCTACCTGCATCCAGACACTGTCCTGACTCCTGCTTCCTGCTCCTACCATTTCACGAAATCCATGAACTCTGTGACTCTGACTTTTTTTTTCATCTCCCCAAGTACTCATAATACAAATATCTACTTTTGTATAATCTGAAAGGGACTCAGATTTTCCCCTTGGCTGGGTAAGCAGGTACACTGTAATTTTCTTACAGACGACAGAGAATCGGGCCCATGTGGTGATCTAGTTCCCGTGGGTTGTGGGGAGCAGCTCACACACCACTCAGGTCTGTGATGAGGCACACTGCAGTCTGAATGTCAGAGTCACCCCACCAGGGGTGTCAGGACCCCTTCCGCTCTCGATTTCTGGCTGAACCCACGAGCAGACTCATTTTCAGCCTGTGGTTCCTAGGGTGGTGTTCAACAGGGCTCAGAACATTGTCCTCGTGACACAGCTCATTAGGAGGGAACATTTCCATCTTCTCTTCTCTGTGCTATTCAGCTGGAGGTGTTTATCTGTACAGTTTTTGTGTTAGATTCATCAAGATTCAAACTGTGTTGTGAATAAAACTGAGGGAGGCCGGATGCACAGGAGAAACAAGAAAAGATGTCTTCCTTTTTTGCAGCATAAAGAGGTAATTATATAAAATTTAAAGTAAGATTTTTGTCCATTGTCATTGGCCCAACTTCACAACATGGTACCCCTAGTAACAGGACGAGAAGGCCTACTACAAAGTGCGTATTTTGCAAATTCCAATGTTTCTGATAAGATCAAGATAACTTTATTTTTTCCAAAAAGTTTTACTGATTTCTTTAACTTAGCTATTCCCATTACATTAGTTTCATTTCCGTTTATGTTCAGTAGTATAGAGAGCCCTCCACATAATGTCACAGTCCGTGTTATAAGGGGCCCTGAGAAGAATGAATGCTCATTTCTCCTGAACCCTAATGTTGTCCCAGATCCTAAATAACATAAACTGAGAAAGTTTACAGAAAACCTAAATATCTGTCATAGCAAGAGTTGTCATCTGTATGCTATAACATGTTGACCTTTTAGATAAGAAATGTTTTATTTATAAAGTATTTTTAAAGTTGTTGGAAATATGAATTAATACTATTTGCATCATAAGATACACATTTTGTATTAAAGTGAAAGTCACTCATTCATGTCCAATTCTTGCTACCCCTTGGACTATCCAGGCCAGAATACTGGAGCCTTTCCCTCCTCCGGGGGATCTTCCCAACCCTGGGATCGAACCCAGGTCTCTAGCATTTCAGGTGAATTCTTAACCAACTGAGCCACAAGGGAAGCCCTTTTTGTATTAAAAGATGTAATTAATATGTACCAGTAACTTGGGATGAAAGGTAAAGCTTAAACGGTGATTCATAATAATAAAATACATTTTTGTAACCTTGAGGTCATACTGAAATGTGACATAGCTCTAAAATAGGGATCACGCACTTCTATGCTTACAGGGCATTGAGAGTGAAAGTGTTAGCTGCTCAGTTGTATCCAGCTCTCTGCGACCCCATGGACTGTAGCCTGCCAGGCTCCTCTGTCTATGGAATTGTCCAAGCAAGAATTCTCCAACGGTTTCCATGCCCTTCTTCAGGGAATCTTCCTGAGCTAGGTATGGAACCTGAGTCTCCCGCCTTGCAGGTGGATTCTTTACCATCTGAGCCACCAGGGAAGCCCCACAGGGCATTAACTGACCTTATAATCTGGTGTTTCTGGAAGGGACCTAAGAAGTCCTGTAGTACAAGATTCCAGCAGATAAAGGAATGCCTTCCCCCTGGTTCCTGGGAACTTACACATTCTCGGATAGAGCATTTCCAGTGACAGAGGCATCACCACCTTCAAAGGCAGCATGTTCTGCTGAGCGACTGTAAGGTTTAGACAGTCATTCACGTACTCACCCCAAACACGTCCTCCTGCAGCTCCCAGCATCTTTCCTTGGCAGGGCACCCTCACGCCGCTGGGCACCTGGCCCACTTCCCCTGGCCCACACCTCAAGCATTGAGATGAGATGATGGGATCCCGCCACTAGGCTTGGGTCCCCTTTCTAAACCACACTCGCTGCCTCTCCAGCTGTTCCTCATGTGACCCACATTTCAGTCACCTTCTACCACGCTCTAACACGTGCTCATTTTCAGATTCTTTTCCCTTATAGGTTATTATACAATACTGGACAGAGTTCCCTGTGCTATACAGTAGGTCCTTGTTGGTTATCCATTTTGTATATCATACTGTGTAATGTAATGTTCATCCCAGCCTCTTAATTAATCCCCCCTACTTTCCCTTTCAGTAACCTTAAGTTTGTTTTCTAGGTCTGTGTATCTATTTCTTTTTGCAAGTAAGTTCATTTGTATGTTGTTGTTTTTCTTTCAGATTCCACATGTAAGTGATATATGACATTTCTCTTTCTCTGTCTGGCTTACATCAGTCAGTATGATGGTCTCTAGGCTTCTCCATGCTGCTCCTAATGGCGTTCTTTCATCGTTTGGGTGGGTGAATAGTATCCACTGTACACGTGCACCGCATCCTATGATACTCTCTTCTTTTCTAATATGAGTTTTGTCCCAGAAGTGGGTTTGCTGGGTCACATGGCAGCTCAAGTTTAGTTTTGTAAGGAACCTCCATCACGCTCTCCATGGCGGCTGCGCCAGTTGTCATTCTGACCAACAGAGGGCTCCTTTTTCTCCGTGCCCCCCCCCCACCCCCGGCAGCGTTCCTTGCTTGTAGACTCTGGTCGTGGCTGTTCTGGCAGGACTGAGAGGATACCTCACTCTAGTTTTGATTTGCACGTGAGTCTGTTTTGAAAGTGGATTTCTTATGTTGCCACTGATGCTTGCGCTTCTAAAAGCCCCTGTGGGCGCTAACAGGGGACGTCACCGACCCGTGCTCTGGAAGGCACGGAGCACCTCACAGATGGTGGCTTGTCCGATGTATGCCCCCAAGGTCTGTAGTGGCTGCGTGTTAGTCTCATTTTACAGGCCAAGACGTAGATGGTGTGAAAGCCATTGAGAGTTCCTCCATATCACTCTAAGAGTGGATGGAACCCGAACATCCAGGTGAAAAGGGAAAATACATTTCACCCAATTTCTGGAAACAACCCAGTTTACAGACTAGCACCGCGTGGGTTGTTCTAAAACCAGTTATCCTCATTTGAGGTTAAGAAAGATGCCCTGATCCCTGTCTTGATGAGCAAAGCCTCAATTATAATGATGGCCGAGAAACCTATTTATCGTTGTTTGAACACCAGTTTAAATAGTGATAGTGACATGAGGATAAATTCCATAAGGGGTGCCTGAAGGATCTGTTTGACAACTGATTTCATTAACCTGCTGTCTCCAAAGGTGCTTCTACCATCAAGATGAAGAGGCTAGCCGTCCCACCCCCGCTCAAAGGACAATGGGAGAAAATTAGGGTGGGTCCAGCAAATGGAAACTGTTTAAGGATGTCTATTCCCTTGGGATATTCACAGGAGGTTAAAGCATTTATGTTAATAGTTGAGTTCATGAATAATTGGTCTTCACGCAGCGTTCGCTGTGGGCACGGTTTTAATGAGGACAGAGTGTGGCATCTTGAAAACAGTTCCTGCCTTCCTTGCCTTTTCCCCGCTCTGGTGCCCCCATGTCCACGCGGCAGGGCCCCCGTGAGGCCTGTGGCCGGCAGTGCCCCTCCAAGGCTCCCCTCCCTGCTGATGTGAAAATGGGCTTCATCAGTCGAGGCCCTGGAGCGTGCGTCTACAGGCAGATGTCAGACTGTAGGGGGGCACCTTCAGCCACAGAGAGATTCCCACAGTGGGCTGTGGCTGCTTCAGCACCCCGCGTGGCGGCTTGGCTTTCTGAGCCCCAAGTCCTAACGACCTGCCAACATGAAGTGACTGGTGTCCGTCTAGTTCAAACTGGCTGTTCGTGGTGCGTCCACAACTAGGGTGGGGATCAGCTCATGGAAGTGAGCCTGATTTGTTTTCCAGATTTTCATTCGAGATTAACAGAAAACTGATGTTTGCTTTCAATATCTCATTATTTTCCTCAGGTGCACATATACTTTGAAACACGGGATTCTTTTTTGAGATTTCTTTTTTTTTTCGCCTTTTAATTAATTACTTTTTTATTGAAGGGCATTTGATTTACAGTGTTGTATTCATTTCTGCTGTACAACAAAGTGATTCAGTTATATACATACGGTGGTGGTGCTTTAGTTGCTAAGTTGTGTCTGACTCTTTGCAACCCCATGGACTGAAGCCCGCCAGGCTCCACTGTCCATGGGATTTCCCAGGCAGGAATAATGGAGTGGATAGTTGCCATTACCTCCTCCAGGGGATCTTCCCAACCCAGGGGTTGAACCCAGGTCTCCTGTATTGGAGGCAATCTCCTGCATTGCAGGGGGATTCTTTACCCACTGAGCCACCAAGAAAATCAGTTATAAAAGTATATAGACACATGTCCTTTTTAACATTCTTTCATTACATTTTATCACAGAATATTGAATATAGTCCCTGTGCTATACAGTAGGACCTCATTGCTTATCCCTCCTGAATACACTGTCCTGCATCTGCCACCCTCAACCTCCCAATCCACCTCCTCCCCACTGGGCAACCTCAGGTCAGTTCTCTGAGTCTGTTTCATAGACAGGCTCACTCACTGGATTCTGATGTGTCTTTGCAGACCTCATGCGTGAATGGAGGCATAAGCGGGAGCAGCAGGTGAAGGTTCACCCCGGGAAGACTCCCTCATCAACCTGGAAGGGTCCCTTCTCCTCAGGCTTCTGGCGCCCCAGGAAACTCCTCGTCTGGATGGAGTTGAGTGGCTGATCCTTTGTACCATCTCTGATCAGTGTATAAAGAGCACTAAATGGTGTGTTTGTCAGACACGGCTGACCCCATCTCCTGACCTTCGTCAGAAAATCATCTTCAATTCTCACAGAGGTTCTCAGCACCTCTGAACACCAAGTTCTGATTCCACAGACCCAGTGGATCAGATTGTAAAGTGATTTTGCTAACATTCTGGTGTCATCGTTCCCTGGTCCTGTGAATTCTTAGATCTGTTCAGCTGGCTGACTTATGAAATGAAGAGACTGAAGTTAAATTCTTGAATATCCATTCCATTTAATATATGTATTGGAGCCCTCCATTGCAATCTTATACAAGAACAGAAAAGGGAGTCTTTTACCCAAGAATCCTAAGATTTATTTAGTGAAATAAAGCATAGATTTACAGGGGCTTCCCAGGTGGCACAGTGGTAAAAACACAGATGTGATCCCTGGGTTGGGAAGATCCCCTGGAGAAGGGAATGGCAGTCCACTACAGTATTCTTGCCTGGAGAATCACATGGATATAGGAGCCTGGCGGGCTATAGTCCATAGGGTTGCAAGAGACAGACATGACTGAACACGCACACGTAGGCACATAAGGCATCAGTTCAGTTCAGTTCAGTCCCTCAGTCGTGTCCGACACTTTGCGATCCCATGAGTTGCAGCACGCCAGGCCTCCCTGTCCATCACCAACTCCCGGAGTTCACTCAGACTCACGTCCATTGAGTCAGTGATGCCATCTAGCCACCTCATCCTCTGTCATCCCCTTCTCCTCCTGCCCCCAATCCCTCCCAGCATCAGGGTCTTTTCCAATCAGCCAACTCTTCGCATGAGGTGGCCAAAGTACTGGAGTTTCAGCTTTAGCATCATTCCTTCCAAAGAACACTCAAGACTGATCTCCTTTAGAATGGACTGGTTGGATCTCCTTGCAGTCCAAGGGACTCTCAAGTCTTCTCCAACACCACAGTTCAAAAGCATCAATTCTTCGGCGCTCAGCTTTCTTCACAGTCCAACTCTCACATCCATACATGACCACTGGAAAAACCATAGCCTTGACTAGACGGGCCTTTGTTGGCAAAGTAATGTCTCTGCTTTTGAATATGCTATCTAGGTTGGTCATAACTTTCCTTCCGCACAATTGCACTCATCTCACGTGCTAGTAAAGTAATGCTCAAAATTCTCCAAGCCAGGCTTCAGCAATACGTGAACCGTGAACTTCCTGATGTTCAAGCTGGTTTTAGAAAAGGCAGAGGAACCAGAGATCAAATTGCCAACATCCGCTGGATCATGGAAAAAGCAAGAGAGCTCCAGAAAAACATCTATTTCTGCTTTATTGACTATGCCAAAGCCCTTGACTGTGTGGATCACAATAAACTGTGGAAAATTCTGAAAGAGATGGGAATTCCAGACCACCTGACCTGCCTCTTGAGAAACCTATATGCAGGTCAGGAAGCAACAGTTAGACTTGGATATGGAAGAACAGACTGGTTCCAAACAGGAAAAGGAGTATGTCAAGGCTGTATATTGTCACCCTGCTTATTTAAATTCTATGCAGAGTCCATCATGAGAAACGCTGGGCTGGAAGAAGCACAAGTTGAAATCAAGATTGTCAGGAGAAATATCAATAACCTCAGATATGCAGATGACACCACCCTTATGGCGGAAAGTGAAGAGGAACTAAAAAGCCTCTTGATGAAAGTGAAAGAAGAGAGTGAACAAGTTGGCTTAAAGCTCAACATTCAGAAAACGAAGATCATGGCATCTGGTCCCATCACTTCATGGGAAATAGATGGGGAAACAGTGGAAACAGTGTCAGATTTTATTTTGGGGGGTGCCAAAACCACTGCAGATGATGACTGCAGCCATGAAATTAAAAGACATAAGGCAAAAACTTATGAATAAATGGTCCTCAAGATGATCATTTTACATTGACGCTTCAGGGGCTTTAGATCCAGGCCAACTCAACTCAGCCATGACTCTGGATAAACCCAGCCCTCCAGAGGTCTGGGCATGAATTGTCCCAATCCTGGTTCTCCCAGTTTCCAGCTAAAGGGTTTCAGTTTGCCCAGCTCTTAGTGCTAGGGAGGGAGTGGAGACTGACAAGCTTTGCACTTGTCAGAGCTTCAGAATTCTTTTTCAAGTTTTGTTTAGGTTTTGCTTTTAGGGTTATACTAGCTGCATAAATGGAGAAGACAATGGCATCCCACTCCAGTACTCTTGCCTGGAAAATCCCATGGATGGAGGAGCTGGGTAGGCTGCAGTCCATGGGGTCGCTAAGAATCGGACATGACTGAGCGACTTCACTTTCACTTTTCACTTTCATGCATTGGAGAAGGAAATGGCAACCCATGCCAGTGTTCTTGCCTGGAGAATCCCAGGGATGGCAGAGCCTGGTGGGCTGCCATCTATGGGGTAGCACAGAGTTGAACACAACTGAAGCGACTTAGCTAGCTAACTAGCTGGCTGCAGAAAAGGAATGAAAAATATTCACAGTTTTTTCAAGAGATAAATCCAATTTTGCCTTTGAAGTTGATTGTTAAACTTGAAGTCTCGAGGTTATGACCTTAGAAATAATAACACAAGCTTTGGCTATTTGTTGTAATAATGTTTTGATTTGATGATATGAGCTCTAAAATAATCTTACAGTAGATTTAATTGACTGTTTTTTTCAATCTACTATGGATCTTATTTTGTGTTCTAAGTATATTTTTCTGATAAACTTAAATTTTAAAATATTTGGGCCTAAATTTTAAATTGGATTACCAAACAGACCGTAGGAAAAAAATCCAAGGTCATTTTGATAATTGATGCAGAGGAATGAAGCTTAACTTCCTGGAAGAGCATTTTTCTGTTCATTTCATTTCCATTCAATTCAATTAAAAAAATCCTAATCTCTATCCTTGAATTATTAATTGAGTCTTTTTTGCATGTATCTACTATGTACCAAGCCCTGGAGATAACATACATAATTAATATTGTTTCCCTGATCTAAATGAAGGGTAAATAATAAGAGAGAGACAGAATGTGAATTAAATTTAAAGCAACCTGGTAGATGTTGTAACTCAAGCACAGGCTTATCTGAAGAGAAGTCAAGACAGATTTTAGATGGCAACTCAATATTGAGCAGTCAGGGACAATATCCTCACAGCGATTTTTCTGGGTGTGACTCATAAAGGGATTTTTGTCTAAGAAGGGTAAGGAAATCACAAACAGAAAACACAGTCTCTGCAGGCCAGCATGAAACAGCATAATAAATGCAGGTGTGTGGGTATCACGATGAGGCTGAAGCTGGGGCTCATGGCACCACTGTGGGGGAAGAGACTGGATGAGTAAAACATGGATCATACTGTGAAAGGACTTCTGTGTCCCTACAAATAATCTGAGTTCTGTCTCCTACACAACAGGAAATCACTGATGTGCTTTCAATCAGAATAACCTAATCAGACTTGGATATTGGAGAGATTCTGCCTACAGTGGTGGCAATGGTGGATAGTTCATTTGGGGGGAGTGCATTTGGGGGATGCTGAAGGCATGACTGTGTGATGAAGCAAACATATGTAAGCAGGAGATTTACAGTCTTCGTGAACAGCTCTAATGAGTTGACAAATAATTGGACCACTAAGCAGTAGCTCAGACAGGAGGAGAAGGAGACGACAGAGGATGAGATGATTGGATGGCATCACCGACTCAATGGTCATGAGTTTGGGTAAATTCTGGGAGTTGATGATGTTCAGGGAGGCCTGGTGTGCTGCAGTCCATGGGGCTGAAAGGAGTCAGACACGACTGAGTGACTGAACTGAAACTGAAAACACTAGCTCAGTGGTTAAGAATCCAGCTGCAATGTGGGAGACCTGGGTTCAATACCTCAGTTGGGAAGATCCCCTGGAGGAGGGCATGGCAACCCACACCAGTGTCCTTGCCTGGAGAATCCCCATGGACAAAGGAGCCTGAGGGGCTACAGTCCATGGGGTCACAAAGAGTCAGACAAGACAGCTACTGAGCAAGCAGTGTGCAACACATGCTAAAGAAACGGAAGGAAGAAGAACGTCATCAGAACACGCATGTGGAAGAGAGTCACTTGGTTGGAAACTAGGAAGCGTGTCAGGTGGAGACATGTCGTGATGTCATATAGACAAAGGAGGACTCAGACTCACTCCTCCTGCCCTGAGCAGTCTCTCTGCTGGTTTCTTTTTCAGTTTCCACAGAAACTGTAAGGGCACCATCCAACGGGCAGGTCAGTGGACCCAGTTGGTTGCAGCGCTTGCCTTGGTTCCCCACCCTTATCCCGGCTCTTTCCTGGATTACCTGGGGTTGCCTCAGTGCATGGTGGTCTCAGGCAACCTGCCAAGATTCAGTTGAAGACCACTGTCAACTCACCTGAAACGGCTCACAGTTCAATTTTGTTCAGTCGCTCAGTGTCTGACTCTTTGCAACCCAATGAACCAGAGCACACCTGGCCTCCCTGTCCATCACCAACTGCCAGAGTTTCCCAAACTCATGTCCATTGAGTTGGTGATGCCATCCAACCATCTCATCCTCTGTCATCCCCTTCTCCTCCTGCCTTTGATCTTTCCCAACACCAGGGTCTTTTCAAATGAGTCAGCTTTTCACATCAGTTGGCCAAAATATTGGAGTTTCAGCTTCTGCATCAGTCCTTCCAATGAAAACCCAGGACTGATTTCCTTTAGGATGGACTGGTTGAATCTCCTTGCAGTCCAAGGGACTCTCAAGAGTCTTCTCCAACACTACAGTTCAAAAGCATCAATTCTTCAGCATTCAGCTTTCTTTATAGTCCAACTCAAACATCCATACATGGCCACTGGAAAAACCATAGCCTTGGCTAGATGGACCTTTGTTGACAAAGTAATGTCTCTTTAATATGCTGTCTAGGTTGGTAATAACTTTCCTTCCAAGGAGTAAACGTCTTTTAATTAAATGGCTGCAATCACCATCTGCAGTGATTTTGGAGCCTCCATTTTTGGCTCTGACACTGTTTCCACTGTTTTAAAGTCTGACACTGTTTCCATTGTTTCCCCATCTATTTCCCATGAAGTGATAGGACCAGATGCCATGATCTTAGTTTTCTGAATGTTGAGTTTTAAGTCAACTTTTTCACTCTCCTCTTTCACGTTCATCAAGAGGCTGTTTAGTTCTTCACTTTCTGCCATAAAGGTGGTGTCATCTGCATATGTGAGGTTATTGATATTTCTCCTGACAATTTTGATTCCAGCTTGTGCTTCCTCCAGCCCAGTGTTTCTCATGATGTACTCTGCATAGAAGTTAAATAAGCAGGGTGACAATATACAGCTTAGACATATTCCTTTTTCTATTTGGAACCAGTCTGTTCTTCTATGTCCAGTTTTAACTGTTGCTTCCTGACCTGTATACAGGTTTCTCAAGAAGCTTACAAGTGATGTGGAAAGATTGAGGGCGGGAGGAGAAGGGAACAACAGAGGATGAGATGGCTGGATGGCATCACCGACTCAATGGACATGAGTTTGGGTATACTCCAGGAGTTGGTGATGGACAGGGAGGCCTGGTGTGCTGCAGTCCATGGGGTTGCAATGAGTCAGACTTGACTGGGTGACTGAACTGAACTAAACTGAACTGATATTGTTACTTAGAAAAGCTAATAAGGGAAGATGATCAATAATTTTTTCTGTGTGTAAATAAGAAAGCAAGTAAGAAAAGTCACACATACATTTCCTCATTTTTATAAAGGGAAGCACAGAAAGGACACAGCGAGAGGAAATGAGATTGGTTTCCTACAAGAGGCAGCAAAGAGAGGCGTGAGGGATGAAATAGATCTCTGATTATTCCCATGAGGGCTCTGACTTTTGGAACAACTTCATGTTTCCACAAAATAAGTAAAGTCAACAAGCGTGGAAGAAAAAGAAGAAAATCCAAAATACAACAAAATGAAATGAATAAGGCTTATGCTTTTCAAATTAAAAACTTAAACATACTGAAGGGTGAGGGAGAAGAATTAATTAGCAACTCCAGAACAACCTGTTTCTTTGGACAGTATTTTGACTCTTTAAACATGGGGAAGTGACTTGGCAATTATGAAACTACTTTGTGTGTGTTTTAGGTGTGAGAAAATAAGTAAATAGACAGAGATCTTGTGGATAATGTGAAGTTTTTCCCTGCTGAAGAAAAGAGTTACTAATAAACAAAAGGGCAAAGCTGGAAGAAGCCCCGTGGTGTTGGGAAGAGAGGTAGAGATGCAGGGAGAGAGGGAGAAAGGGATGGACAGATATGAAAACTGATGTAGATGTATGCATCTGTCTGCATCTATTTATACATATCTCCTGTGTCTATCACATGAGTCACACCTAACACCCAGTTCTGATTTGTAAATCCAATTCTTCGATGAAAATAAGCAGGGCTCCTTGGAGATGTGGCTGGTACCACTCCGGGGGCAAGGGAAGTGTGAGAAGAGCTGTATCACCTGTAAGGAAGTAACGGAAGTAAGGAAGTGAATGAGGCAGGAGCCTGCAGCCAGGCTCCCACTGGTCCTATTGAGGACAATTTGAGCGAGAAAAAAATAAATGACAGTAATAGGTTATATGACCTGTTGACTAAAATAAGCAATCATGAAGGCATATTGATAAAATAAGTGAGTAAATAAATGGCAGAGAAGGAGAGGTGTATTCTTCTAGGAGGAATCCAACTACAAAAAGTAGAAAGTAGATGAAATTACCATATCATTATTGGCAACTACCATAGTAAAATTGAGGGCTTCCCAGGTGGTGCTGTGGTAAAGAATCCACCTGCAATGCAGAAGACAAAGGAGACGCAGGTTTGATCCCTGGGTAGCAAAGATCCTCTGGAGGAGGACATGGCAACCCATTCCAACATTCTTGCCTGGGAAGTCCCGTGGACAGAGGAGCCTGGTGGGCTACAGTTCATTGGGTTTCAAAGAGTTGGACACAACTGAGCACGCACGCACAGGGAAATCTATGCCTTCACTCTGACCTGCAGTAAACATTTGTCATGTAATAAGATTGTCTTAGGCAAGACCCATCAAGTACTGTCAAAGCTACTATGCAAGAACAGGGATAAAAAAACACAATTGATCTCTAGAGTCACAAAGTATTTTCTGCTGAGAACACAGTAGTCACCAAGGATAAAGAGCAATATTGTACAGATATTATCTAGGTCAAGTGTCCATGTGATCAAATTGACTTCACTAGTAATCAGCTGGGTTGAGCCCGTGTGCCTTTAGAGGCAATGCACTGATAAGACTGCAAATATTTGTTCCAAAAATGCAAAACCCAAATCCAACCAAGAGATAGCACACAATGAACCCAAATGGAAGGGCTTTCCCCAATAACTGGGCTGCATTCTTTGAAGCATCTGGGTCCTAAAACTCAAAACAAACAAACAAAAAAAAAGATGGAAAAATTGTTCTAGATGGTAGGGGATAAAAAGACCCAGGAATGAAGACATCTGGACTCTTTTACACAAAAATGGCAAAACTTAAATTTTTTATGCTATATAAGAGTCCCTTACAGAGAAGACTCTACACATGGACATCACCAGATGGTTCCTGGGGTCCTGCCCTGGTGGATCCAGGGTAATTCGAAGCAGGGATGGTGTGGGCGAGGAAAAACTTACTTATTTAGAAATGTAATTGAGAGGTTAGAAAATAATAGTGTAGTAGGGAAATTTAGTGGAGAAAAGAGGCTGAATAACTTGGTTTACATGAAGAATTAATAAAACCTCAGGACAAGAGGTTTGCACCATCTATGTTAGGCCACCAGCGCCCGTTTAAATAGTGGAGGGTGCCCTGCCTTGGGCTCCCTCTCTCATGGGTCTTAGAAGCCGGGACAAATAAGTAGACATGGCGAGCCTCCATGCCCCAGATGGGAATTCAGCCAGAAAATAGAGTAAGAAAAGACACGGGGGAAACCAGTCTTTCCAGTGACTGGCCCATTCTCTATTGTCCGGAAAGGCCTTATATACTTTTGATTTTACATAGAGATCAATGGATAATACAAAATTATACAGTGTCGGCAGCCCTGACTCTATCAAGACCAGGCTTTCTATCTGCATACCTAGTTGTATACATAAGTCGTAGGTGATTTACATCATCTTCTGGCCAGAAGGCCAATTAACATTTTATGGCCCTTTTCTGATAGGGTAATAGTGTTGTTCTTCCCAAAGTCTGGTGCCACTCTCAGAAAGCACTAAATAAAGTTACATTCTTACATAGCAAGGACACAACAATTTATAACAAGAAAGTGGAGTACAGTGATTTATAACAAAGAGAAAATTAATTAATTCAAAAGTTTAGTGTTGCTAACATCAAAACTACTATATTCCTATTTCTGCATCCCATTTACATTGATTAATATCCTCCCAGGTGCCAAAAAGATAAAGGATATGGAGGCCTGGTGGCAGATATTAACTCAACAAACTCTTCACCAAACTAATTCTTAACTCTAAAAGGCTCTATATCTTTAAGATGTTTTAAGCTTCATGCCTCTCGCGATTGAGGGGCTGTAAACAATTCACAAGTTGTAAAAGTCCGGGCAGACCAGTCAGATAAGTTAGAAAGCCATCAAAGGGGTTTAAACTGAGACATTCTTTTTATATGCAGGAGACTGTTAACTGGAGCTCTGAATTAACTCTTTCGGGGATAGCCCCCTGTTATGTCAGAACAGTATAGTATCAGTTCAGTTCAATTCAGTCGCTCAGTCGTGTCCAACTCTGCGACCCATGAACTGCAGCAAGCCAGGCCTCCCTGTCCATCACCAACACCCGGAGTTCGCTCAGACTTGTGTCCATTGAGTCAGTGTTGCCATCCAGCCATCTCGTCCTCTGTCGTCCCCTTCTTCTCCTGCCCCCAATCCATCCCAGCATCAAAGTCTTTTCCAATAAGTCAACTCTTCACATGAGGAGGCCAAGTACTGGAGCTTCAGCTTTAGCATCATTCTTTCCAAAGAAATCCCAGGGATCTCTTCAGAATGGACTGGTTGGATCTCCATGCAGTCCAAGGGACTCTCAAGAGTCTTCTCCAGCACCACAGTTCAAACGCATCAATTCTTCGGCACTCAGCCTTCTTCACAGTCCAACTCTCACATCCATACATGACCACTGGAAAAACCATAGCCTTGACTAGACGGACCTTAGTCGGCAAAGTAATGTCTCTGCTTTTGAATATGCTGTCTAGGTTGGTCATAACTTTCCTTCCAAGGAGTAAGTGAGTATAGTATGGCAGACAGTAAACAGACAGATTTTGGTTTCGGGGTAGATGCTCAGACAGAGGACCCTTTGAGACCTGACTCGCCTTGCCCATCAGGCCTCTCCGCATGACCTTGTCATGGGTGGGATCTCCTGTGCTGGCTCCCAGCAGATGGTCAACACTGAAATCAGATTGATTGTATTCTTTGCAGCCAAAGATGGAGACGCTCTATACAGTCAGCAAAAACAAGACCAGGAGCTGACTGTAGCTCAGATCATGAACTCCTTATTGCCAAATTCAGACTTAAGTTGAAGAAAGTAGCAAAAACCACCAGACCATTTAGGTCTGACCTAAATGAAATCCCTTATGATTATACAGTGGAAGTGAGAAATGGATTTAAGGGCCTAAATCTGATAGACAGAGTGCCTGATGAACTATGGACAGAGCCTCGTGACATTGTACAGGAGACAGGGATCAAGACCATCCCCATGGAAAAGAAATGCAAAAAAGCAAATGGCTGTCTGAGAAGGCCTTACAAATAGTTGTGAAAAGAAGAGAAGCTAAAAGCAAAGGAAAAAAGGAAAGATATAAGCATCTGAATGCAGAGTTCCAAAGAATAGCAAGGAGAGATAAGAAAGCCTTCCTCAGTGATCAATGCAAAGAAATAGAGGAAAAGAACAGAATGGGAAAGACTAGAGATCACTTCAAGAAAATTAGAGATACCAAGGGGACATTTCATGCAAAGATGGGCTCAATAAAGGACAGAAATGGTATGGACCTAATAGAAACAGAAGATATTAAGAAAAGGTGGCAAGAAGACACAGAAAAACTGTACAAAAAAGATCTTCACGACCCAGATAATCATGATGGTGTGATCACTCCCCTAGAGCCAGGCACCCTGGAATGTGAAGTCAAGTGGGCCTTAGAAAGCATCACTATGAACAAAGCTAGTGGAGGTGATGAAATTCCAGTTGAGCTATTTCAAATCTTGGAAGATGATGCTGTGAAAGTGCTGCACTCAATTTGCCAGCAAATTGGGAAAACTCAGCAGTGGCCACAGGACTGGAAAATGTCAGTTTTCATTTCAATCCCAAAGAAAGGCAATGTCAAAGAATGCTCAAACTACCTCACAGTTATACTCATCTCACATGCTAGTAAAGTAATGCTCAAAATTCTCCAAGCCAGGCTTCAGCAATACGTGAACCATGAACTTCCAGATGTTCAAGCTGGTTTTAGAAAAGGCAGAGGAACCAGAGATCAAATTGCCAACATCCACCAGATCATGGAAAAAGCAAGAGAGCTCCAGAAAAACATCTATTTCTGCTTTATTGACTATGCCAAAGCCTTTGACTGTGTGGATCACAATAAACTGTGGACAATTCTGCAAGAGATGGGAATACCAGACCACCTGACCTGCCTCTTGAGAAACCTATATTCAGGTCAGGAAGCAACAGTTAGAACTGGACATGGAACAACAGACTGGTTCCAAATAGGAAAAGAGTACATCAAGGCTGCATATTATCACCCTGCTTATTTAACTTATATACAGAGTCCATCATGAGAAACGCTGGGCTGGAAGAAGTACAAGCTGAAATCCAGATTGCCGGGAGAAATATCAATAACCTCAGATATGCGGATGACACCACCCTTATGGCAGAAAGTGAAGAGGAACTAAAAAGCCTCTTGATGAAAGTGAAAGGACAGTGAAAACGTTGGCCTAAAGTTCAATATTCAGAAAACGAAGATCATGGCATCCGGTCCCATCACTTCATGGGAAATAGATGGGGAAACAGTGGAAACAGTGTCAGACTTTATTTTGGGGGAGGGGCTCCAAAATCACTGCAGATGGTGACTGCAGCCATGAAATTAAAAGACACTTACTCCTTGGAAGAAAAGTTATGACCACCCTAGATAGTATATTCAAAGCAGAGACATTACTTTGCCGACTAAGGTCCATCTAGTCAAGGCTATGGTTTTTCCTGTGGTCATGTATGGATGTGTGAGTTTGACTATAAAGAAAGCTGAGTGCCGAAGAATTGATGCTTTTGAACTGTGGTGCTGGAGAAGACTCTTGAGAGTCCCTTGGACTGCATGGAGATCCAACCAGTCCATCTTAAAGAAGATCAGTCCTGGATGTTCATTGGAAGGACTGATGCTGAAGCTGAAACTCAATACTTTGGCCACCTCATTCTAAGAGTCGACTAATTGGAAAAGACCCTGATGCTGGGAGGGACTGAGGGCAGGAGGAAAAAGGGATGAGAGAGGATGAGATGGCTGGATGGCATCACCGACTTGATGGACGTGAGTTTGAGTGAACTCCAGGTATTGGTGATGGACAGGGAGGCTCGGCGTGCTACGATTCATAGCATTGCAAAGAGTTGGACACGACTGAGCGACTGAACTGAACTGAAGAGGCCTTATTATGATCCTGTGAACCATAATGGAAAAGAATATTGAAAAAGAATGTATATGTATATAGAGCGGAATCCCTTTGCTGTACAGCAGAAATGTACACAACATTGTGCAATATCTCATGATGCCAGGAGTTTCTGCATCTCCTCTTATAGTTCTAATTATTTTATGCACTTTCATTTGCTTGTTCCTCTGTGTGGATGCCCCTTAAATAATGATATTGCCCAGGGTCATCTTCTGTGCTGTTTTTCCTTCTACATCCTGTCTGTGAGTGAGAGCAGTCCATACAGTCTCTATGTTAATTGTATCTGTGCCATAAATGGACCTCCTGGACTCTGGATTTGCATCTGAAAATAGGCTGAGTGGCACACCCACCAAGACTGGGATGAAGACACGCCCATCCATCAGTCCAGACAGCACCATGTATCATCTGTCCTCCTCTGAAGGCTCCATGTCCTTCGTCTTAATAGTTCATATCATTAGGGCTTCTTTAAATATACGTTAATGTCATCACCTGCGTTTGTAATTTTAATCAGCACAGGTTTCTGCATTTCAGTAGCTATTGTTTAATCATATTATATTGAGTTCAGTTTTCTTGGTATAAACAAAGCATTGTCCCTAAAACTTTAAGTTGGACGTGTAGTTTTCATTGATTTTTCAAAACACAGAGATCACTGTTGATCCACCAAAAAGTACCTTGTAACCCTAAACTGAACACCTTTCATTCTAAAGAAGACTAATCAGAATTAAAGATGATACCAAGAAGACAGATTGGCGTATGGGAGCCCAGATGGGCTAATTTGACCTCATTATACGATACAAAACTCCTGCAAAATCTTCAAAATTTTATTAAAGATGTAGTTGTTTGACATAATGTAAAAAGTAACCTTTATTTGGTTGTATAAATATCTATATTCAAGCATTTACTATGTTTGTGCTGCATCTTTAAGATCATATTTTAAATTATTTTTCTTCTGTCTTGCCTCTGATTTGATTCCCCTCCCTGCTTCCAAGCATCATGTGTTTTCAATGAGAGCTGATACCATGGGAGTCAAAACTGGTTTTCCATCACTGTGTTATAATCACATCTCTGAAACAGAGAGAGCTTTGCCAGAAAATGGAGAAAGAAGGGAACTGTGGACGTGCATAATAAGAATAAAGCTCAGTGACAAGTATGAGAATTTAAAATATAACTTTTTTCTTTAAAAAAATGCATTTTTACCTTTAATGTTAATTTTCAAACATCATCACAAAATCATGGTTGAGTTGCTTCATGAAAACCCTCAGCTGAAATAAGGTGTAATAAAACTCATTGATTCTAATCTTAAACCTCAAAATAATCAATATTTAAGCAAACACAGTAATTCTGAAGTGCAAATTGTCTTCACGATAACACGCATATAGCCTGAACCATACTAGAGATATTTTCTATCCTGATTGTAAGTCAGCAACTTGGGAGCTAGCATCTTTGTAATTCATTTTCTGTCATTTGAAAGCAAGTCCTTTTGCTTGATGGATTTATCCGTATTCACAGTGAAAAGTGCACCCTTATTCATCTGTACCCCTGGCTTTCCCTCAGAACGTGAAATTAGTATGGATTTCCTGTTTCCTCTCAGTTGTTGCCCCATGGGGGCTGGATGAGTCAGTGCTGCTGGCCCTTTAGTCCTGGCCACCTCAAATGCTGATTGGAGGGAGCCGGGAAGGACACACGGCTGCTCCCCCATCCTGGCACTAATCCCCACTGTTTCACATGAGCTGGGACTGGAGCAATCATGCCCTCTTGGAAAAATTAGTTCAGAGCAGCCAAGATGGAGAGTGTAGCACAAAACCATGGTTTTCACTGCAAAGAGCATGGCCTCTGCAGGCAGGGGGAGATGGGTTTGCAAGTTCATTTCACTGCTCATTTTCTGTGTAACCTTGAAGACATTCAACTTCTGTTCTGTTGAACACCCTGACCTATCAAATGCGGCTAGCAAACACTGTCCTTTTCAGGCCATTTTGAGGATCGTTAATAACATGCACAGGGCATCTGGTTAATGGAAAGTGTGCTGTACAGTCACAAAACATACAAAGTGCTAAGTATGTTCTAAATGTGTGACCATCTCCCTCTGTCCTGAAAGGGGCATGAGCTCCTATAAGATGGGTAAAAACATCACTCCAGATGGTGACTGCAGCCATGAAATTAAAAGACGCTTACTCCTTGGAAGAAAAGTTACGACTAACCTAGACAGCATATGAAGTAGAGACAGTACTTTGCCAACAAAGGTCCATCTAGTCAAGGGAATGGTTTTTCCAGTGGTCATGTATGGAGGTGAGAGTTGGACTGTGAAGAAAGCTGAGCACTGAAGAACTGATGCTTTTGAACTGTGGTGTTGGAGACAACTTTTGAGAGTCCCTTGGACTGCAAGGAGATCCAACCAGTCCATCCTAAAGGAAATCAGTCCTGAATATTCATTGGAAGGATGGGTGCTGAAGCTGAAACTCCAATATTTTGGCCACCTGATGCGAAGAGCTGACTTATTGGAAAAGACCCTGATGCTTGGAAAGATTGAAGGCGAGAGGAGAAGGGGATGACAGAGGATGAGATGGTTGGATGGCATCACTGACTCAATGGATATGAGTTTGGGTAAACTCCAGGAGTTGGTGATGGACAGGGAGGCCTGGCGTGCTGCAGTCTATGGGGTTGCAAAGAGTCAGACACGACTGAGCGACTGAACTGAACTGAGCTGAGCTGAACTGAAGATGGCTAAGGAAGCACTTCACTCTGGTATGGGATATAGGCATGATAGAGTTAGAAGGGAAAACATAGGATGCCCACTGAAATTTAAATTTCCGAAAACAATGAGCACTATTTTATTTTATTTTTTTAGTGTAGATACTTTTCATGCTGTATTTGGGATACACTTACATGGAAAATTATTCATTGCTTTTGAGATTCAAATTTAACTGGGTATTCCATATCTTATCTGACAACTCTAGTGGAAGATCCTATTGAACACTATTCTTTTTTTCTTTTTTTGGACTATTCTGAGTTCTTATTCTTCGTTCAATAGTATCACGCTGTGTTTGGCAAGTTGTGAACAATGAACTGGACTACTGCTTGGGCATAAGATATTTCTGGTTGCTTGAATATTCATTTTTCTCATTCGTGAAGTAGGAGTTACTGTCAGTTCAGCTCAGTCGCTCAGTTGTGTCCAGCTCTTTGCGACCCAATGGACTGCCACATGCCAGGCTTCCCTGTCCTTCGCCACCTCCCAGAGCTTGCTCAAGCACATGTCCATTGAGTCGGTGATGCCATCCAATCACCTCATCCTCTGAGGCCCCTTCTCCTCCTGCTTTCAATCTTTCCCAGCATCAGGGTCTTTTCTAATGAGGCAACTCTTCGCATGAGGTGGCCAAAGTGTTGGAGCTTCAGCTTCAGCATCAGTCCTTCCAATGAACACCCAGGACTGATTTCCTTTAGGATTGACTGATTGTATCTCCTTGCAGTCCAAGGGACTCTCAAGAGTCTTCTCTAACACTTACTGCACAGGTTTGTTTATTATTCCGATTAAATAAGTCAATAAATCTAACTAACTTGGAAAAGTGCACAGTACATAATAATTGCTCAAAATATTAGTTATAACCACCTTTCATCTCTTTTAATATGTTCACTTTTTTTTTCACATTTTAAGATTCTTACAACTTGGAATTACCTTTCAACCGATCACAATTTACAGTCACTCTTGGCTGAAGACAGCTGTGATGTGGGTACTGGCACGGACTTGATATGAGCTGTTTACATTGTCATGGCTTCAACTGATTTATGTACACTTTCTGAAAAAAAAAATTTGTTTCACTCCTTAGAAAGAGAAAATTCACAGACTTAGCAGCAGATCTCAAAGAAACATGAAAAGAGAAGTTTTTCTCTTAAAAAGAAATTCTCCTGGGCTCTTTCTCTTAGAAAGAAAGAAATCAGACAGAGAAATTAGATCACTTACATGTGGAATCTAAAAAGTAAGATGTAAAAAAACTAGAGCAAAATAGTGGTGTAGGCTGAGAAGAGCCAAGTGCTGGAGTCCAGAGAGCTTCAGGACCCCCCTGGGGGTGGGGGTCCTTGCGGAGGAAGGGCAGCGAACATTGTTCACGCCCCTCACAAGCAAGAATCCACTGTGCTGACGTGAGCCATGTGACTGAACACGTTTGTGTTTGTAACAGATGCCCTTCCTAGATGTACCGATAAGTGGAACACATTGAGTTACGTGCGTCTACGTGTGGGGAGGAAGACCAATCATTATTAAGCCTCTGCTAAGGACCAGGTTGGCTCTGTTAAAGTCATTGCAGATGAGTCCTTAGACCCAGAAGGACTGGACGTCTTCCCAGCATTTAATCAGCTCCAAGAGCAAGTTATCTAATTCGGAAAGTCTGTGCTCCCTCTGCAGTTGCCAAAAGAAGTGAAAAAAAGACATCACAGCATGTGATGGAGGTAACATCTTCTATTGTTTATGAGAAAAAGTAAGAACTGAGTGATAGATTTGATGTGGGGATGGGATGAGGACTAATTAAGAGCTAGTTGTGCATCTTTATTTTTCTAATTTATTCTTTTGTTTATAATTGGTGAATTCACTGTTTAAAATGGCCCCATTGATTAATAATAAAAATGTCTCCGGTAAAAAAGGTGGAGCTGGGCTGTGAAGGCAGTTCAGTCTTCAAAAGCCCTTTGTCTTCCCAGGACACCCTACCTTCTGCAAACCTCCTGATGATCTTCCATGTTCCTGCTCAGTCCAATATCCTTTTCTCTTTTTTCAAAATTAATTTTTATTGAGGTACAGTTGCTTCACAATGTAGTGCTAGTTTCTACTGGGTATCAAAGTATATCAGCTTTATGTACATATATCCCCCCTTTTCGATGTACTTCCCACTCTGGTGACTACAGAGCACTGAGCTAGCCCGCATGTTCTCAGGAGTCACCTATTTTATACATCAGAGGAGGCAATGGCCCCCTCCAGCACTCCTGCCTGGAAAATTTTATACATAGTGATGTGTATATGTCAATCTCAACCTCCCAGTTCATTCCACTCTTCCTTGCCCTCTTAGTATCCATACGTTTGTTCTCTGTATCTGTGTCTCCATTTCTGCTTTGCAAATAAGATCATCTGAACCAAATCTTTTTCCTTCACCCTCCCCAGATTAAGAGCAAACTGCGTAGACTGGCTGTTGCTGCCCTGTATTCTTGATCGGGGCTCTTGTTTCTCTCTACCTAGGTCACTAGCCCAAAGCCCTCCATTTTCAACTCCCAGTCACTGATTCATATTGGATGGTTACTGATGGAAGTCCACCTTTTAATCAGTAAATTTTTATAGAACATTTACCTCATAAAATGGGGACGCCTAAGTAATATGAAAAGAGCGCTATCTAGCTTCAGGGAAATTTGCCTCACAAAAATGCCATGCCCTGCCAGGATCTGCTTCTGAAACCACGTAATTATATACAGAGAGAGAAGGTGCTTTGTCCAGCATGGTTAGATTTTATTGCATCATAACCAATGACAGTGTTTTGTGTACACTTTATTCAATCAAGATTCAGGTTTAAACTTCTGTTCAAGATGCTCCCCCTGGTTCCTTCCCTACTTCCTCTGCAAATTAAATCATGGGCCTCAGGTTAATGAACAGTTTTATGAAGCCAAAGTATATGTCACTGACATCCTTTTAAAGTTGACATCCAATTAAAGTTGATGTGTTCATACCAAAAAAAAAAATGCATTATTAAGATGAGTGCTTTCCTTTGCTCTGAATTACAACTTTTTATCAGAAAAATGTAAATTATTTAAATGAGAGAGGAAAAAAAAGACCTTAATACTGTAAATTTAAGCAATCAAGTGGGTCATTTCTTACCTGACATAAATATCTGTGAATTACAGTCAAATCAAACTGATTTAACTTATACTGTCTTGAAAAAAAGTATGTCTATTGCTTCTTTTCTCATAAATTATGAGTATCTTTTCTAATAAATGGTCAGCAGTGGGCCTGCTTCAAGTATCTGAGTTTCTCAAAATTAAAGTCTTTGTTTATGAGCTATTTTTAGGACCACTCGAGTTTCAGCTCTAAAGATGACAAATAATTAAGAGTAATGTTGAGATGCTCCAGGACTGAAAAAATGAAGCGGTTGAGTTTTATTGCAATAATTTCTTTCACTTTTTGGTAATTAACATTTTAAAATAACCCTTCTGAAAATGTAAAAATGTTAGAGATACTTTTATCATTCTTCTTCCTTGAGGACAAAAGAATTTTTAAGGCACACATTTAAGCAGTTCAGTTCAGTTCAATCAGTCATGTCTGACTCTGCAACCCCATGGACTGCATCATGCCAGACTTCCCTGTCCATCACCAACTCCTGGAGTTTACTCAAACTCACGTTCATTGGGTTGGTAATGCCATCCAGCCATCTCACCTTCTGTCATCCCCTTCTCCTCCCACCTTCAATCTTTCTCAGCATCAGGGTCAGGTGGCCAAAATATTGGAGTTTCAGCTTCAGCATTTGTCCTTCCAATGAATATTCAGGACTGATCTCCTTTAGGATGGACTGGTTGGATCTCTTTGTAGTCCAAGAGACTCTCAAGAGTCTTCTCCAATACCACAGTTCAAAAGCATCAATTCTTTGGCACTCAGCTTTCTTTATGGTCCAACTCTCACATGCATACATGACTACTGGAAAAACCACAGCTTTGACTAGATGGACCTTTGCTGGCAAACTAATGTCTCTGTTTTTTAATATACTGTCTATGTTGGTCATAACTTTTCTTCCAAGGAGTAAGCGGCTTTTAATTTCATGGCTGCAGTCACCATCTGCAGCGATTTTGGAGCCCAAGAAAACTGTTTCCATTGTTTCCCCATCTAT
Source organism: Budorcas taxicolor (assembly GCF_023091745.1). Classification (NCBI taxonomy): domain Eukaryota; kingdom Metazoa; phylum Chordata; class Mammalia; order Artiodactyla; family Bovidae; genus Budorcas; species Budorcas taxicolor. The sequence goes on along the minus strand of NC_068931.1, from coordinate 2,432,214 downwards.
TTGCCATGAAGTGATGGGACCAGATGCCATGATCTTAGTTTTCTGAATGTTGAGCTTTAAGCCAACTTTTTCACTCTCCTCTTCCACTTTCATCAAGAAGCTCTTTAGTTCTTCTTCACTTTCTGCCATTAAGGTGGTGTCATCTGCATATCTGTTATTGATATTTCTCCTGGCAATCTTGATTCCAGCTTGTGCTTCATCCAGCCCACTGTTTTTCATGATGTGCTCTGCATATAAGTTAAATACGCAGGGTGACAATATACAGCCTTCATTCTCCTTTTCTTATTTGGAACAAGTCTATTGTTCCATGTCGAGTTCTAACTATTGCTTCCTGACTTGCATATAGTTTTCTCAAGAGGCAGGTCAGGTGGTCTGGTATTCCCATCTCTTGAAGAATTTTCCACAGTTTGTTGTTATCCACACAGTCAAAGGCTTTGTCATTGTCAATAAAGCAGAAATAGGTGTTTTTCTGGAACTCTCTTGCTTTTTTGATGATCCAATGGATGTTGGCAATTTGATCTCTTGTTCCTCTGCTTTTTCTAAATCCAGCTTGAACACCTGGAATTTCACAGTTCATGTACTGTTGAAGCCTGGCTTGGAGAATTTAGAGCATTATTTTACTAGTGTGTGAGAAGAGTCCATTTGTGCAGTAGTTTGAGCATTCTTTGACATTGTCTTTCTTTGGGACTGGAATGAAAATTGATCTTTTCCAGTCCTGTGGCCACTGCTGAGTTTTCCAAATTTAATAGTTCTTGTCAAAATCTCATTGTGTTTTCTAACATAAGATAAATGTACTGTGATAAATTCTATATCTTTGCCAAAGCATAGGCATTTAATAAATTTTTTGTTGAATGTGTCAATTAACAAATAAATGAAATAAGGATCAAATTTTATATTTCACCAAGAGATAGAAATTTGAAAAATATTGGGACCTAATTTAAAGAAAATTCTTAATTTCAATTTTAATTTTTTTCCAAATTTTTGATATTATGATAATATTGGATATGTAATTATAAATGTTTTGGGAATAAAAGCATGAAACTAAATGACTTTATATATATATATATATATATATATATATATATATTTATATATATATATATATATATATTTCTCTTACGTACTGCTCTTAGGGCAAAATGGCACCATTACTGTTTCCATAGGAACAGTTATTTTTTGAAAACCAAAAGGAATGAAGTAAAGAAATACACATGAGGAAAAATATTCATTTGAAACATGGGTTTATATCTCACAGAATACTGCATGGAACACTCACTGCATTATTCACCGGTATGAGAAATAATAGATAAACCGATCATATACAAGGGAAAATTGCTGTGAGCTTTGTAGCTTGCATCTATCTCAAAACGTGGTGGGGGGTGTGGTTAGGGAGTAGTGTCTGAACATAGGGGAAAATGAAAACTGAACAGCAATGGATTTTGTCAAATATCTTTTACATATTTATGAAAATTATATGATTTTCCCTTGCTGTTGTTCAGTCACTAAGTCATGCCCCATTCTGTGACCCCATGGACTGCAGCACACCAGGCTTCCCTGTCTTTCACTAGCTCCTGGCATTTGCTCAAACTCATGTCCCTCAAGTCGGTGATGCCATCCAACCATTTCATCCTCTGTGGTCCCTTTCTCCTCCTGCCCTCAATCTTTCCCAGCATCAGGGTCTTTTCCAATGACTTGGCTCTTCGCATCAGGTGGCCAAAGTATTGGAGCTTCAGCATCAGTCCTTCCAATGAGTATTCAGGGTTAACTTCCTTTAGTATTGACTGGTTTGCTCTCCTTGCTGGTTTGACTTTTCCTTACCTCTATTAATATGATGAATGTTATTAGTGAACTTCTAATATTGAACCACTCTTGTATTACTTCAATGAACCTGCTTGTTCAGAGTGTACAAATTCTATTTCAAATTTTTTGCATTGAGATCTTGTGAGACTGCTATGTGTTTTTCTTTGTGGTAAAACTGCTTCATGAAAAAGAGAAGTCTTTCTGGCATGCTTTTATGGTCCTTAGAGAAATTATTTTATATTTGTTTTTCTTATGATAATTTTATATGAAATTTGGTTGAGACTTTTTCTTCAGATTTTTTTAAGTAAAACTGATTTCTTTCTTTCTTTCTTTTTTTGAGAGATTGAACCCTCCAAACTCTAGACGTTTTTTTTTTTTTCTTCTTTTCCTCTTTTATGTTGGTTTCAGGATATGGTATCAGATATGGACTCATAATTTCTGAGACCTTTTTTCCTCCTCTATTTGCCTTTCTTTTATCTAGACCTTCCTTTACTATCTCTGATCTGCTCAATTGAGCTTTTACTATAAGTGCAAAATTTTGTCCTAGAAGGTGTTTTTGGTTTTTATATTTGATAATACCCAGGAGTCCAAGACAGACCAAGACAATTACAGTGCCATTAGAACTTCCATTGCTCTGCTCATATGTTCATTGAGAGTTTTGTATCTATGAAAATATTAAAAATAAATACAGGGGGCATCTTAAGTGAAATACCACAGATGAGTACTAAATACTCTGGTATGTAAGTCTTTGCAATGAGCTAAAATAGAATTTTGCACAATGTCATGGATGAATATGGTCACCAAAACATTTTGTATAGCCATGTTGGTGACGCTAGTAGTGAAGAACCGAGCACCAGTGCAGGAGACATAAGAGACCCGGGTTTGATCCCTGGGTTGAGAAGATCCCCTGGAGAAGGAAATGGCAACCCATTCCAGTGTTCTTGCCCGGGAAGCCCATGGACAGAGGAGCCTGATGGGTTACAGTCCATGGGGTCACAAAGAGTCGGACATGATTGAAGCGATTTAGCATGCAAACACCTTGCAAACAAGGCACCAAATGAAAACATACTCACTTTTCTATAGATCTCTGTAAAAACAAAAGGCCCGTGAAGATGACTGCCGCCACCTGTGTCCTGGCTTCGTGCTCGCGTCCTGGAGACCTGTGCTCGACACCTTCTTTTCCTGTTCTTTTCATATTAGATTGTAATTAATACATGATGAAAGACGTTTCTTTCTTGCTGTTTTTAAAAATACATTCTCTTTTATTCATTTTTTTTTTTTTCCTTTCTTTTGGCTAAGTCTCACGCATGTGGGATCTTAGTTCCCTTACCAGGGACTGAACCCGTGACCTCTTCTTTGGAACTCAGAGTCTTAACCACTGGACTGCCAAGGAAGTTCCAAAAATTTTCTAAATGAGAAAGAAATCTGAAGCCAAAGTATAACACTTTGCATGTAGAAAATGAAACATTTACTTTCAAAATGTCTCCAGATGTGATGTTGTTTGGCATCACACAAGAGTGACTTGCCAGGTTTTTATCAAGTCTTTGGAATTCGTAGTTGCATTTCAGTGAATCTGAAATCTGCTTTGTTTTACTTCCTCTGCCTTGAGTTCTTTGTTTGAAAGCCTTTAACAGTGCTTAGAGAGGTCTCTGTAAATAAAATGTTTATTAGATTCAAGCACTTATGCAAATGAAAATTTTAAAAAGTCATTAATATTAAATTATAGCACTCATCAAGATTTTAAAGATACATGCACTTCAGCATAAAAAAGAAATTCTCTGACCAACACAAGTTAGCCACCACCTTGAGTCTGTGTACTTTATGTAATATTTATTTTGTTTATATTTGCCTTGATAAGTGGGATAAAATTAAGGAGCAGATGGGCAGAGAGGAAACCCAGCCAGGAAGTCATCATTGTAACTCTGGAGCAAAGCAAGCATGTAGTGTCTTGATCCAGTACATTTATTTTTCATTTTAAGTCAGCTGAGTTCATTTTATGTCACTTTACAATAAAAAAATTGAACAGTGATCTGACTATTTAGTGATGGAACCTGTTACTCAGTAAGATCCCCTGCTGCTGCTGCTGCTGCTGCTAAGTCGCTTCAGTCATGTCCAACTTCTAATTGAAGAAGAAAATACCTTGTCTTTTTTTTAACTGAGGATCTAGAGTTCATGATTAAGAGGGCAGCACCCACGTACCTGCACCTCCAGAGCCCATGAGTTCTCTAGTGTAACCCTGGGGTTCGGCCTATTTTGTGTAAATCATTCACATTTTTATCACTTTGACTTTTAAGTTATTTTTAAGTGAATTATTTTTGTCTCTCAAATTGATTGTTACAAGATGTAGTTATTGAGGCCTCAGCCTCAGTGTTTTCTAAGAAGAATTTGAGAATTATAAGAAAAGTCACCTGTGCCTCCAGCTGGTTGTGGGTTGACTTGGAGTTTAAGAAAGAAAGTCTCTGAAGGGCGCTGCCTTCACAGCCTGGTTTGGGGACGGAACCCTTCTGACCTCTGTTGTATGGGAAATTGGAAAGCTGACTCCTTGTCACTCTCAAATGTGTCCCTGTTAGGATGGCAGATTAAAAGTTCACTCACCTATCAAAAGTTTACAATCTGCCTATAGTACTATGTGTAAAAACTCACAAACTACACTCTTTAAATAAATAATGAGGCATCAACCATAAAAAGTCTAGCATATCTCAGATACCCTATAAATACAATAACTCCTAGTTCTGGCACGCATAATATTTTTAAGTGTATAGAGACACACTGTTAAATCTCTTTCCTTATCTTGAGAATTGCAAAGGAGGTGGGTGTCTCGCTGCTTCTGCTGCAGGTTGGAATGGTCCTGCTCTCCTGTGTCCTCAGCCAGACAGATGGAAACACTATCATCAAAACCCAAACAGAGGCTTTATTCTGCTTGTGATCGAATGTTCTCTCTGAAATTGCTCTAGCATTTCATCACTGTGGTTATGGCTACATGAATATGTGTATTTCGTTATTTCAAAAGGGAAAATGCTTTTGGTCAGTGTCTTGTCATTTACCTCGCCACAGTACAATTTCAACCTGAGAGGAAAATGTAAGTTGGCTAAAAGGAAGGTAGACGGTGTGAGTTTATTTTGATTCTGTCTTAGAAATTATGTTTATGTATTTAATTCTGTTGGCTAAGTACAGGTCCATATTTCCTTATCTGCAATGAGAAAATCCACAAAACACTGATAAATGAAGTTTTTATAAGTCTTTATAGTCAAGTCAATCCTAGCAGCCAATCTTAAAGGAAATCAACCCTGAATATTCACTGGAAGGACTGATGCTGAAGCTGAAGCGCCAGTACTTTACCATCTGATGCAAAGAGCTGACTCATTAAAAAAAGATCCTGATGCTGGGAAAGATTGAAGGCAGGAGGAGAAGGGGAGGAGAGAGGATGAGATGGTTGGATGGCATCACTGACTCAATGGACATTAGTTTGAGCAAACTCTGGTAGCTAGTGAAGGACAAGGGAGCCTGGCATGCTACAGTCCCTAGGATTGCAGAGTTGAAGCAAGCACCACCTCAGACCCTCTGGAATGCCATGCAGTCTGAAGCAGATCTTAATTCTGAAGCACATCTATCCCCCCACACTGGCGCCATCCATTTCCCATCAGTTTCATTTAAAGGAAGAAGGTTCATAGTGAGGAACAGATGATGCTGGACCAGGACCATGAAGTCATTAATTCTGCTTCTCCCACTGGCCATGGAGAGTTTGTGTCCCACTTTGCCATGAAGAAAAAACAAATCAAATTTCTGCTCAGAAACTCTAGCTAAAAAAAGAAGTCCCCTCAGTGGCTGCCCTGACGATGAATTGAGAATATTATCACCAGGATCTTTTATTTGAAAGAATAGCTGAGTGATGAAGTGGGTAAGAGAAAAACCCAAGTAAACTGAAAAGGGCGGCTTTCCTCCTCTCTGTGATGAGGTTAAGTAGCCGGGACTCCAGCGGCGCTGTAGGGACATACCCCCTTCTTGGCATGGAACATTTTTTTCTCCACATGTTGTTAACCAGACTGAGTCATAACAACCCATGCAGCCAGCGCTTCTTTTGAAATGTCCAGATGTTTAATGTTAGTCATGAGATGTTTAATGTTAAGATGTGAGAGTTGGACTCTGAAGAAAGCTGAGCACCGAAGAAGTGATGCTTTTGAACTGTGGTGTTGGAGAAGACTCTTGAGAGTCCCTTGGACTGCAAGGATATCCACCCAGCCCATCCTAAAGATCAGCCCTGGGCATTCATTGGAAGGACTGATGCTGAAGCTGAAACTTCAATACTTTGGCCACCATGTGAAGAGCTGACTCATTGGAAAAGACCCTGATTCTGGGAAAGATTGAAGGCAGGAGGAGAAGGGGACGACAGAGGATGAGATGGTTGGATGGCATCACCAACTCAATGGACATGGGTTTGGGTGGATTCCGGGAGCTGCTGATGAACAGGGAGGCCTGGCATGCCACGATTCATGGGGTCGCAAAGAGTCGGACATGACTGAGCGACTGAACTGAACTGAACTTAATGTTAGTTGCCTTAAACTTCTGGACACGAGTTATTTTCCACCATGTAAGTTAAAAATAGGAAGAATAATAATTATATTAGCAGCAACCTCTCGAACACCAATCCTTGTAAGTGGTGGGCAATTCACCATCATAATTAAAAGCATTTAAAAGAGTTTAAATGTGCATTCTGCTGTTATTCTGAAATTAAAAGACAGTAGTTCCTTCGAAGAAAAGCTATGACAAACTTGGGCAGCATATTAGAAAGCAGAGACATTACCTTGCTGACAAAGTTTTGTATAATCAAAGCTATGGTTTTTCCAGTAGTATTGTACGGACGTGAGAGTTGGACTATAAAGAAGGCTGAGCACTGAAGACTTGATGCTTTCAAAATGTGCTGGAGAAGACTCTTGAGAGTCCCTTGGACTGCAAGGAGACCCAACCAGTCCATCCTGAATATTCATTGGAAGGACTGATGCTGAAGCTCCAATACTTTGGCCCCCTGATACAAAGAGCCGACTCATTGGAAAAGACCCTGATGCTGGGAAAGATTGAAGGCAGGAGGAGAAGGGGACGACAGAGGATGAGATGGTTGGATGACATCATCAACTCGATGGACGTGAGTCTGAGTGGGCTCTGGGAGCTGGTGATGGACAGGGAGGCCTGCGTGTCCCTGCACGCGCGGACTGCATGCTGCAGTCCATGGGGTCGCGAAGAGCGGATCACGACTCAGTGACTGAAGAGCAACTATTTGAGACCTTTCACTACCATAGCCTGGTGCTCAGGACAGACCCCCCCACTCTGTGCTCCTCTTCCCCTCCCCTGAAAACCCCCCGTTTCTTTCCTGAAGGAAACCCCTTCCCACAGTCAGGACCTGGTTCCCATATCAGCTGGTCATAGGCATCCCCTGTCTCCAGACTGAACCATTTATACTGTTTGCCATCCCTCAGTAACATTTTAATTTGCTGTTTTAAGGTCTTCATTTGCTCACACATTTTCAAGAAACTTTATAATAACCTTTTTCAGCTTTTGTTCTTTATTTTTCTCTCTTCTAGATAGTATGAATCTCTCCAGGGAAGAAAAATCTTAACATATGGATTCTGATTCTGATTTTAGCAGCAGTATAATCTTATGGTTAAGAGCTTAGGTATTTGAGAGGTTAAATTCAAAGCAAGGTTGTGTCATTTGGAGAATTATTAAGCCACTCTAAGCCTGTTTCTTGAGTTTTCCGATCTGAATAATGGGGTTAATAATAAAACATATCCTCTAAGCTTCCAGGAGGCTTATGTAAGTCTGTCTATAAATGACTTGCTACTGAGTAATGTTAACAAATGTTAACTATTCATATTAGCATCCCCAGTGTCCAGTGAGGCAACCAATAGGTGTCCATAAGCTGTTACCTTAGGTCAATGGTGTGGAGCTGAGAACTCAGTGAAGTGCTGTGGTCGCATAACCCTAGAGTTGATGGTGGGTGATTACTGATGATGAATCAAAGTGCTGAAAGTCTCTTTTACAGAGTTAGGTACATGTGGTTCTTTTCATTTTCTGACTTAGAATAGAGGGAACCTAGAAACAAGAAGAAATTAGTGATGAAAGAACTCTTCTGACAAACTAGTTTAGCTTAAAAGGCAGAGCTCTTGTTCACTGGTTATAGGAATCTGACACTGGAGAAAAGTAGGATCTGAGACAGAACGGTCCCCTGAATTAGTCCGGAAATTGACACGGAGGTGGGAGGACTGCAGGGCAAAGACCGGCGTATCGGTAGCAATGTCATATTCCAGTACACAAGGGGAACAGCTTAGAGCATCGATGCCAGGAAACACTTCAGGGTGGGATCTGGCCAGGTGCACTGTCACCGTGCCTGGGTCCCACAGCAAGAAACCACACACTGCGGACTTCGGTGATGATCTAGCCAGCCAACCGGATGGCTCGGGGACTCCTTTTCACTCTTAAAAATCCTTAAGGATCTCAAGGTAATTTTGTGCACATAAGTAACATCGAAAGGGACAAAGCTCCTCTAGGTAAATATCATCCACAGAGAAGAGATTAAATAAGATGTTTCTTTGCTCCAAACAGAACAAAAATACTCAAGTTTACATTAGGTAAAAGGAAATTTTGAACTGACTCTGAGATGGTCTTAGAAAAAAAGAAGTGTCTTTCCTCAAAGAAGTCTGCATTGAACCTATTTTTCTTTTCATTTCTTTACTTAAGCGTTGAGACATGGTAAATATTAAATAGACATTTAACATATGCCTTAGAGAATGAGAATTAAAAATGTATGTGCATTCACTGAATTGGACTTCCTGTCAATGTCAGTGGTAGAAATGTACTAGATGGCTTGCTGTCTAGACGGTGAAGTGACTGTCTTAGGAAGGACCACCTCCTGCCTGGGCTTCCCAGGGGAGCTAGTGATAAAGAACCCGCCTGCCGTTTCTGGAGACATAAGAGCCCTGGGTTCGATTCTTGGGTTGGGGAGATCCCCTGGAGGAGGGCATGCCAACCCACTCCAGTGTTCTTGCCTCTAGAACCCCATGGACTGATGAGACCAGAGAGCTGTAGTCCATGGGACTGCAAAGAGTCGGACACAACTGAAGGGCCTTAGGATGCACACATGCACCTGCTGCCTGATGACCCACACCCATCTAATCGTGTGCTCCTGAAGACGGTGCGACTTCCTCCACTGAACTGGCTGCACCATGCAAAATACAGCAGTTGATTCATTTATCACTAAGGAAGTGAAGCTGGTTGCCAGGCATGACTGTGTTGCCATGGGAGCCATGTTTAGAGGCTACCTTAGTTATTAAGTTATATTTCCATCCGCAATTAACACTCGCAGCCACGTCTGACATCAGCTGAAAGGACACTTTGCTTCTGACCAGGATCATGTTCGTGTGACGTATTCACTTTTCCCTCCTTCTTCTCAATTTGGGGCTCCTTGCTGATTAAAAACAATAGTTGTTAACTGAACTTTTAAGCTATTTCCTTGTCCAAAAAGCATGCTTTTTATATTATTTCTCCTAAACACTAGAGCTTCTAAAATTTTATCTCTTCTCGACAAATTCTTTGACTTTGCTTCCATGAGGGTCTTCCGATTTTGAACTGAAATGAGAATGGTGAGACGTTGAAACACACACCCGTGAAAGTATCCAGTGTCTGTAGTTCCTGTCCACATAGTCCTAAACATTCAAAGGTTGTTTTCCAAATGATTAAGTGTTTGGAGTGGGCTATGGCTGGCTGGTCTTTTCTGTTCATTGAAAAGAGACGTTTCTATGGAAAAGGGCCTGGAGAGCATGCTGAGCCTGGGAGCTCTGTCCTGCCAAGACTGAGCAGGGATGTCACACCTTAGAGCTCAGTGTTGGGAAGGTCGTTTTTGGTTACCATGTTTCAGAAAATGCTTAGAACAGCTTGAGAATGGAGCTAGGATTCACTGGTGGTAAATCTATTTTATTTGCCCTGAAGGAAAAACCAGAGAGAAAGATGATGTAGGAGACACGTGGGGGGCAGATGAAATACCACCAATGAATAAGCTCACCTCCTCCATTTCTGCAGACAGGAACATTCCCTGCAGTGGAGTTTTCTGTCTGACTTCAGTATTTTTTTGGTGGGGGGTGGGGATGGGGAAGATAACAGCTCTAATTGGGTCTTCCCAGGTGGCTCAGTGACAATGCAGAAGACTCAGGTTCAATCCCTGGGTCGGGAAGATCCCCTGGAGAAGGAAATGGAGACCCGCTCCAGTATTCTTGCCTGAGAAATCCCATGGACATGGGAGCCTGCAAGTCCATGGGGTCACAAAGAGTCGAACAAGACTTAGCAACTAAACGACAACAACAGCTCTAATTCCACCAGCAGTTGTAAGACTCCAGAATGCAAATCTCCCCCTTTCCTGGTTATAAACCAGGAAGCTGGGGCTGCTCTCATTCAGTGATACCCACGTTCATTACCAATTGTCTTAAACATGGCGTATGGAGACTCCCTGTAATGGGATCATTGTACTGCCAAGTAAATTATAATTCTGACTACTCAATAAAAGCTTTTCTCAAGTTCCATATCTTGCAGAAGGTGAGAGAAAGCCACTGATCTGTGCAGAAAAAGCTCTAAAGATTTATCACACATTGTCAGATGGTGTTGAGAACCCACTGCAACAGCCCTCAGGTAAACTGAAAGTGTCTCAAGATTACAATATTTATAGAGCAGCAAAACAAACATTTCAGGTACTGAAATGCAAAGATATGTTGTTGCTCTGACTCAAATACTGAATTCACTTGAGAAGATTGTTTTCTGCCGTAAACATGCCACCGTTCTTTGGGCTGGCTTTTATAAAGGGTGCAGTAAATGTCACACAGAGGTAACTGAAGTGGAAAAAGGTAAGAAAAGTCAGCAAAACAGGATTTTGTCTTCCTGGTTTGATTCTTTAAAAAGACTGAGTGGCCCTCTCTCTTTCGGGCTTTTTAGAGCCCTTTCTGCTCCTCAATTATGTTACATTTTCTAGGCATGATCTAGGTTCACCTTGATTCATTTTACACTCATCAAAGTATCTCAGAGTTGTTCTTAGACAGGCTTTTTATCTTTTTTCTTTTTTAAAATTTATTTATTTTTAATCAAAGAATAATTGTGTAACAGTATTGTGTCCTCAATCTTTCCCAGCTCCCAAAGTATTGGAGCTTCAGCTTCAGCATCAGTCCTTCCAATGAATATTCAGGATTCATTTCCTTTAGGATTGACTGGTTTGATCTCCCTGCAGTCTAAGGGGCTCTCAACAGTCTTCTCCAACACCACAGTTCCTTAACCTTGGGTTTGAAATTTCACTGAGATGTTTTTCAGCTGCATTAGTTTCCCAGGGCTGCAAAAACAAATTACCATAAATCTGATGGCTAGAAAAACAGAAAATTTATTCCGTCACTCTTTTGGAGGTCAAAAGTGCAAACTCCAGGAGGTGGCAGGGCTGTGTGCCTTCTGAGGGTTCCAGAGGGTGCCTGCTGCCTCTCCAGTGTCTGTTATCTCCATCTCTTGGCTTGTGATTGTGAAGTTCCCTCTCTGCCTCCATGCTCACATGGCTTCTCCTCCTCTGCTTGTCCCTCTGTGTCCTTTCCTACTCTTGTCAGTGAATTTAGGGCCACTTTGAATGGGGGATGGTTTCCTCCTGAGGTCCTTAACTGGTTATATCTGCAAAGGCCCTACTTCTAAATATGGTCGTATTCTGACGTTCTGGGTGGACGTGAACATTCAGCCCGGTACACTATCTTATTCAACAAGCTGGTCTGCCGTGATCCTTTTCTTTTCTTACTTTTAAGAACATTGACAATTCTTCTTTAGTTAAGCCACCTAGACTCTGGATTTTCCCTGGTGGCTCAGGTGGTAAAGAATCTGCCTGTCAATGCTGGAGACCCGGGTTCGATCCCTGGGTAGGGAAGATCCCCTGGAGAAGGAAATGGTATCCCACTCCAGTATTCCTGCATGGAGAATCCCATGGACCGAGGAGCTTGGTGGGCTACAGTTCCTGGGGTCACAAAGAGTCGGACACGACTGAGTGGCTAACACTGTCACTTAGAAATCTGTATCCATCCATGGCCACAGCATGTACAGCTAACAACCCCAGAACTCATTTGGAAATCACTTTGGGGGCTGTCTTTGGGGATTACAGATAAGCACACAAATTCAAGAAGAAATCCCTGTGATTTCTTTCCATGGTTTCTAAAGGACATTCAAAACCAAAATATAAGAGGAGTAGAATTCAACAAGCCGAGCTAACACAGCACCAAATCTTCAAGGGCAGTGTGTCATGACTGACTGCAGCATACGTGGATGCTGTTTAAAGTCTCTGCTACTTAAAGATTGCAACTAGGATGTTTAAAAAGTTTAAGTGCTTTCAACTAGGATACCTAGCTCAGTAACTAGTAATAGCAGCAAATAATTATTCTTCTTTCTAGTGTTCTAAGGTCTATTCGTGAAAAGTTTAGTATTTCCCTTTAAATACATTCTAATTTTGACTAACCTTTTACTCAATTCCAAGACCTCTTTACTTTCCTATTTTCCAAGTGGATGAATCACTCAGGTGGAGAAACAGGTATCTTGACTCATTCACTGGTCAGATGATGACTTTGATGCTTGTTTCTGGCACTGAGCATATTTGAGAATTATCTTGGTGAACTGAGTCCTTTGGCAAGATAAACAAAGTGCCAGCTGCTGTTTGAATGGAATGAAATCCTTCATGTTTTGACAATAGAACGTCATCTGTCCTAAAGGGTTTCTTACACACAAGTGAGTGATGTTTGCCTGAAAAAGAAAGCAGACCAAATGAATACCTTTAAAATGCTTAATCAATGTTTTAGGACTTCTCTACATAAATTATTAACTAAAGCAAAGTAATTCAGAGGTGTTCTAATTATCTCAAGCTAATTATAGAACAATGTTCTAAATTAATATTTCCCTATTGTCAGATAGCAACAAAGGTCAGTTCAGAAGGTTACAATCTACTGTAAAACATGGGGACATCTCTCTATTACTATCTCACTGTGTGCATTTAGTCATGATTAGTGACCATTTTTTCCCATTGCTATGGCACGAAATCACAAAGAGCAGAAGGCTCAATGTCAAGAGTGTTCTGTATATTGATGACAGGTCATTAAATATCCCCATGCCTCAGACTGACCCAGCCTATGATCAGGTTGCTTCTGTTTGTTTGTTTTGTTTTTTGACATTGAGCTGTATGAGCTATTTATGTATTTTGGAGACTAATCCCTTGTCGATCATATCATTTGCAAATGTCTTCTTCCATTCTGGAGGTTGTCTTTTCATTGTTTTTATGGCTTCTTTTGCTGTGCAATAACCTTTGCGTTTAATGAGGTTCCCTCTGTGTTTTTATTTCCATTAGGAGACAAATCTGAAAAGCGGGTTGTGCTGATTTGCATTCTGGCCAGTGGCGTGTGTTCATATTTGCTAAGAGAATTCAGGGTTGTATTTGGTTTTAATTCTTAGCAGTCTAATATATGAGAAATGGGTCTCTGTTGCTGTGATGTGTGTCCCCTAGTGACACGTGAAGATGCTCAACCTCGATCATAATTCTTCAGCATCCTTGGGTTATTCTCCTCTTGGGAAGTTTTAAGTGGCTTGTGTTTAACAGTTACGTGACTCAGGCCTTCTCAGGAGCGCCCTCACCTGTTCTGACAGGGTCTCCTAGCACACGGGGTAGTGTGCCTTCGTGCCAGGTTACATCGTCCACAGGGAGTGCCCTGGAACAGGCACACAGTGTTCAGTTGCGCAGTTCAGACTGCTGTGATTTCAGCAAACAACTTGGTGAAAAAAGCACGGAGAGTTTATCAGACCAAATGCACATTTTTAATTAACTTCTTAAAGCTACATTACATGCATTCATCTAGGAAAGAGAGTCTGTAATTACTACCAATAGCAGACTTCAGGAAAAAAACCTTTTAAGAGAGGGACAAAAATATTTCACTTAGTTATTGTATTAGTTTGGTTTTTAGGTTACGTTGAATTGGGAGACAGAGAAAGGGAGCAAGTGAAACAGAAGAACTCTGGAGAAGATGGTCTTATAAAATGATGCAGTGAGTCACTCAGAATTACCACTGTGGAAAATTGTAGGAAAAGCACGGGAATAAAGAGGTAACTTTTGTATCAGACACTGTTAGGCTAGTAGATGAATATAGCACTCCAATGTTAATCTGACTGTGAACAATGCAAACTGATGAGCTCTGTTTTTACTGTTTTCTGCAATTTTTGAAGGTAGACTAAAGAGAAAAACACAGGCAACAAATAACCAGGAACAAAAATTGTACCCATGGATGTGAAACATTCATAATGTGAGCAACAATAAAGAGAAATGAAATAATGGTTTGAACTTCCACTGTGGGTCAACTGATATTGCAGTGCACTCATTGTTCTAAACCACCACATTTTAAGAGAGATACAAGTACACACTTCAGAGAAAGTGGAATCCACAATTTAGCCTTAAGAACTTACACATTACAGAGAGAAATGGGGTGGAGAAATGGACCATATGTGACTCTTTCTGTAATGATGTATCAACTGAAAAAATAATAGTCACAACCTAGAAGTTGAGAGTTATGTTTTACTTGGTGGGAATTTTTAGGGCTTCCCCAAAAATTGGCTCAGATGGTAAAGAATGGTGGCTTAGATGGTAAAGAATCTGCCTGCCAATCGAGGAGACCCAGGGTTTGATCCCTGGGTTGGGAAGTTTCCCTGGAGAAGGGAATGGCTCCCCACTCCAGGATTCTTGCCTAGAGAATTCCATGAACAAACGAGCCTGGTGGGCCACAGTCTATGGGTCGCAATGAGTCAGCTATGACTGAGTGACTAACACTTTGACTAACTTCTTTTCGGGCTTCCAACCTGGGAGGCAGCATCTCAAGTAACCGGAGAGAACAGTTCCAAGGATTCGAGGGGAGGAGTCAGGTCATATAGAAGTTTTACAACAAAGGGCAGGTAATTGAAAGATTATTGTTAATTAAAGAAAAGTAGATATCCCAAGTTAAGGAATTTGGAGCTTTTCTGTGTATGCGAAGGTGCAAGCGTCTGCGCTCACTGAAACCATTCCTTTCATAAGCACTTCAGCTACCTGGGGCCCATCCTGTGTTTTTCACACCCCTCCCCGCACCAGCTCCTCAGTGCTCCCCTGGGGAGTGGAAGCTGACAGAGACCAGGCACTGTTATGCCCTCCTGGCTCAGAATTCACATTGGAGGGCTGGATGAAGCGCTCGTGGCTGTGCCATCTTTGTTTGTTAATACGGCAGGACATTCTCCACTTTTCAGATGGAATAAGGAATGACGAATAGATGGCAGCTGTTAATTTCCCTACTAAGTTATCAAAATGTTAGTGCTAGGTTGCCCCTAATCTTTGAATAAATTATGAAATGAATGGTGCTCTGGGGCAAAATGTTTGGTTTCTTCCTGACAGTGATTAAAGGGGAACCCCATCTGAAGTTTATTAGTTACAAAACAGATTTAATCTGTGTCTTACATCTTGTGGGAGAGGGCAAATGGGGATAACAAAGAGTAGGCGCTTGAGCAAGCCAGTGAGCCGTGCTCCTGAATGTGTAAGTGGGGCTGTTAGTGGGAAATGTTTATAGCTCTGGACCTTGGAAAGTGGAATGGAATCCAGTGGCCCAGTGATGCTGGCAGCAGGGTTCAAAGACTCTAAGCATGACTGGCTGGAAAGCTGAGTGGGAGAAAAGTTCAGTTCAGTTCAGTTGTTCAGTCGTGTCCAACTCTTTGTGACCCCATGAACCGCAGCATGCCAGGCCTCCCTATCCATCACCAACTCCCACAGTCCACCCAAACCCATGTCCATCAAGTTGGTGATGCCATCCAACCATCTCATCCTCTGTTGTCCCTTTCTCCTCCTGCCCTCAGTCTTTCCCAGCATCAGGGTCTTTTCAAATGAGTCAGCTCTTCACATCTGGTGGCCAAAGTATTGGAGTTTCAGCTTCAGCATCAGTCCTTCCAATGAACACCCACGACTGATCTCCTGTAGGATGGACTGGTTGGATCTCCTTGCAGTCCAAGGGACTCCCAAGAGTCTTCTCCAACACCACAGTTCAAAAGCATCAATTCTTGGTGCTCAGCTTTCTTTATAGTCCAACTCTGACATCCATACATGACCACTGGAAAAACCATAGCCTCGACTAGACGGACCATTGTTGGCAAAGTAATGTCTCTGCTTTTTAATATGCCGTCTAGGTTGGTCATAACTGTCCTGTGGGAGAAGATAAAGGAGGGAGTAATGTCAGCCAGGAGACACCCAGATAAGACGTCCATGGAGTGGTGTAGGGGGCAGAGCCAGGCTTCCCCGTTTGCTCAGCAGTAAAGAATCTGCCTGCAATGCAGGAGCTGCGGGAGACACGGGTTCTATCCCTGGGTCAACAAGATCTCCTGGAGGAGGGCTTGGCTACCTACTCTGGTGTTCTTCCCCAGAGAGTCGCGTGGACAGAGAGTTGGGCGTGAAGAAGCATGGCTGTTCCCAAGGGGCGGAGCCAAAGGCTCAGGGTTTCTGTGGGGAGAGGCAAGCTCACTGCTGGCAGTGGAGGGCGGTGGGTGAAGAGGCCAGGGCGCTGCTTCCACAGACCCTCAGCCGCAGGCTCACATCGGTCACGGAGACAGGGACACTCAGCTCAGCTATTTCTGAAAACCTCCTGTCACTTCCTTCATATTAGCTCTGGTGAAGATACAGACGTATCACAGATGACTAATGTCCTGGATAAACGTATTCATTCAGAATAAGCTGACTCATTTCAGAATCACACACTCTACCTTGCTGTTACTCTGGACTGAATGATTCTCAGCAAAATTGTTTGTTAAAATTCCAACCCCCAAGGTGACAGAATGAGGGAAGGGGGCTGTTGGAAGGTGATAGGTCATGAGGCACTCACAAATGAGGTTCCTGCCCTTATGATGAGACGAGTTCATGGTGAGCCATAAAGAAGGCTGAGTGTCGAAGAATTGATACTTTTGAACTGTGATACTGGAGAAGACTCTTGAGAGTCCCTTGGACTGCAAGGAGATCCAACCAGTCCATCCTAAAGGAAATCAACCCTGAATATGCACTGGAAGGACTAATGCTGAAGCTGAAGATCCAATACTTTGACCACCTGATTCAAAGAGCCGATTTTTTGGAAAAGACCCTGATGCTGGGAAAGTTTGAGGACAAAAGGAAATGGGTACAAGGGGTGAGATGGTTGGATGGCATCACTGACTCAATAGACATGAGTGTGAAGAAACTCTGGGAGATAGTGAAGGACAGAGAAGCCTGGCGTGCTGCAGTCTGTGGGGTCGCCAAGAGTCAGACATGACTGAGTGACTGAACAACAATGACAACATGATGAGAAGCAGTGGCAGTGTCTTCCTTCAGGGAAAGGGAGCTGAGTCTTCCAGGTACACCTCACATCCTGATCCCAGTTCCACACAAGAATGAAGAGCGGTTATCATGTTCTTAGACTATGATTTGCTCCTTCTGGAAAGACTTCCATGTGGAGGAAGGATGAGTGACTTAAATCTTTAGAGGTTATCTTCACTTCAAAGTTCAGTTCAGTTCGGTCCAGTCGCTCAATTGTGTCCGACTCTTTGCAACCCCATGGACTGCAGCACACCAGGCCTCCCTGTCCATCACCAGCTCCTGGAGTTTACTAAAACTCATGTCCATTCAGTTGATGATGCCGTCCAACCATCTCATCTTCTGTCGTCCCCTTCTCCTCTCACCTTCAAACTTTCCCAGCATCAGGGTCTTTTTCAATAAATCAGTTCTTCACATCAGGTGGCCAAAGTATCAGAGTTTCAACTTCAGCATCAGTCCTTCTGATGAATATCCACGACTGATCTCCTTTAGGATGGACTGGTTGGATCTCCTTGCAGTCCAAGGGACTCCCAAGAGTCTTCACCAACATCACAGTTCAAAAGCATCAATTCTTTGATGCTCAGTTTTCTTCACAGTCCAACTCTCACATCCATACATGACCACTGGAAAAACCATATCCTTCACTAGACGGACCACTGTTGGCAAAGTAATGTCTCTGTTTTTTAATATGCTGTCTAGGTTGGTCATAGCTTTTCTTCCAAGGAGCTAGTGTCTTTTAATTTCATGGCTGCAGGCACCATCTGCAGTGATTTTGGAGCCCCCAAAATAAAGTCTGACACTGTTTCCACTATTTCGCCATCTATTTGCCATGAAGGGATGGGACCAGATGCCATGATCTTCGTTTTCTGAATGTTGAGCTTTAAGCCAACTTTTTCACTCTTCTCTTTCACTTTCATCAAGAGGCGTTTTAGCTCCTCTTCACTTTCTGCCATAAGGGTGGTGTCATCGGCATAACTGAAGTTATTGATATTTTTCCTGGCAATCTTGATTCCAGCTTGTGCTTCATCCAGCCCAGCATTTCTCATGATGTACTCTGCATAGAAGTTAAATAAGCAGGGTGACAATATACAGCCTTGACGTACTCCTTTTCCTATTTGGAACCAGTCTGTTGTTCCATATCCAGTTCTAACTGTTGCTTCTTGACCTGCATACAGATTTCTCAAGAGGCAGGTCAGGTGGTCTGGTATTCCCATCTCTTTCAGAATTTTCCACAGTTTATTGTGATCCACACAGTCAAAGGCTTTGGCATAGTCAAGAAAGCAGAAATAGATGTTTTTTTTCTGGAACTCTTGCTTTTTCGATGATCCAGTGCATGTTGGCAATTTGATCTCTGGTTCCTCTGCCTTTTCTAAAACCAGCTTGAACATCAGGAAGTTCATGGTTCACATACTGCTGAAGCCTGGCTTGGAGAATTTTGAGCATTACTTTACTAGCGTGTGAGATGAGTGCAATTGTGCAGTAGTCTGAGCATTTTTTGGTATTGCCTTTCTTTGGGATTGGAATGAAAACTGACCTTTTCCAGTCCTGTGGCCACTGCTGAGTTTTCCTAATTTGTTGGCATACTGAGTGCAGCACTTTCACAGCATCATCTTTTAGGTTTTGAAATAGCTCAACTGGAATTCCATCACCTCCACTAGCGCTGTTCGTAGTGATGCTTCCTAAGGCCCACTTGGCTTCACATTCCAGGATGTCTGGCTCTAGGTAAGCAATCACACCATCTTTATTATCTGGGTCATGAAGATTTTTTTTTGTACAGTTCTTCTGTGTATTCTTGCCACCTCTTCTTAATATCTTCTGCTTTTGTTAGGTCCATACTGTTTCTGTCCTTTATCGAGCCCATCTTTGCATGAAATGTTCCCTTGGTATCTCTAATTTTCTTGAAGAGATCTCTAGTCTTTTCCATTCTAGTGTTTTCCTCTATTTCTTTGCATTGATCACTGAGGAAGGCTTTCTTATCTCTCCTTGCTATTCTTTGGAACTCTGCATTCAGATACTTATATCTTTCCTTTTCTCCTTTGCTTTTAGCTTCTCTTCTTTTCACAACTATTTGTAAGGCCTCCTCAGACAGCCATTTTGCTTTTTTGCATTTCTTTTCCATGGGGATGGTCTTGCTCCCTGTCTCCTATAGAATTTCACGAACCTCTGTCCATCATTCATCAGGCGCTCTGTCAAATCTAGTCTCTTAAATCTATTTCTCACTTCCACTGTATAATCATAAGGGATATGATTTAGGTCATACCTGAATGATCTAGTGGTTTTGCCTACGTTTTTCAATTTAAGTCTGAATTTGGCAATAAGGAGTTCATGATCTGAGTCACAGTCAGCTCCCAGTCTTGTTTTTGCTGACTGCATAGAGCTTCTCCATCTTTGGCTGCAAAGAATATAATCAATCGGATTTCGGTGTTGACCATCTTGTGATGTCCATGTGTAGAGTCTTCTCTTGTGTTGTTGGAAGAGGGTGTTTGCTATGGCCTGTATGGTCTCTCGGCAAAATTTTGTTAGCCTTTGCCCTGCTTCATTCTGTACTCCAAGGCCAAGTTTGCCTGTTACTTCAGGTATCTCTTGACTTCCTACTTTTGCATTCCAGTCCCCTATAATGAAAAGGACATCTTTTGGTGGTGTTAGTTCTAGAAGTTCTTGTAGGTCCTCATAGAACCATTCAACTTTAGCTTCTGCAGCATTACTGGTTGGGGCATAGATTTGGATTACCGTGATATTGAATGGTTTGCTTGGAAATGAACAGAGATCATTTTGTCATTTTTGAGACTGTACCCAAGTACTGCACTTCAGACTCTTTTGTTGACCATGATGGCTACTGCACTGCTTCTAAGGGATTCTTGCCCATAGTAGTAGATATAGTGGTTATCGAAGTTAAATTCACCCATCAGTCCATTTTAGTTCACTGATTCCTAAAACGATGTTCACTCTTGCCATCATCTGTTTGACCACTGCCAATTTGTCTTGATTCATGGACCTAAGATTCCACATTCCTATGCAATATTGCTGTTTACAGCATCAGACCTTGCTTCTATCACCAGTCACATCCACAGCTGGGTGTTGTTTTTGCTTTGGCTCCATCTCTTCATTCTCTCTGGAGTTATTTGTCCACTGATCTCCAGTAGCATATTGGGCACCTACCGGCCCGGGGAGTTCATCTTTCAGTGTCTTATCTTTTTGCCTTTTCATGAGGCAACTGCTCATGGAGTTCTAAAGGGAAGAATACTGAAGTGGTTTGCCATTCCCTTCTCCAGAGGACCACATTCACTTCAAAAGACCTCAGTAAACACCCTACATTTCTTCACTGTGTCTGCAAACAAATGCATGCCCCGGAGGAAAAAACCACCCTGGAATGTTGCCTATGGCAGGAATAAAGCTCCAAACCAAAACTGAGGCTCACCGTCACTAAGGTCCTTTAGGACAGACCTGAAGTGAGTCATCAGACAGTGTGTAATCACCCTGAAGAATTCACCCTGAATGATTTTGCACTGTCTCACCTACTCTCTGCTTATGAAACAGAGGTGCTACAGAGTCTTTTTAGAGTCTTGGTAATTTCGGAGTGGGAATGTCACTAGCTTTGCAGCCTCTGTGGAAAGGTTCCCTAATTGACTCATCTGAAATAAGATGTAAACAGAGCACTTAGTAAAATTATATGAGCCTTGGAGTTCATATACTTTGAAAGTAATTTAGCATTTAATCATTTGAGTGCTTATAGAAAACTTAAAACTACTTCTAAGTTAACTTTTCTCATTGCTGACTAAAGCTGCTGTAGAAAACATTTTTTTTTTTTTAGGTTGAAGATGCCCTTTATCTTTTGATTTTTATGAAGTTTGAGTTAAGAAAGAATGAAAGTAAAAGTGCTCGTTGCTCAGTCATGCCCAACTCTGTGACCCCATGGGCTGTAGCCCGCCAGGCTCCTCTGTCCATGGGATTTCCCAGGCAAGAATACTGGAGTGGTTGCCATGTCCTCCTCCAGGGGGTCTTCCTGACCCGGGGCTCAGAGTGGTCGGTAGACGGTTTCCAGGGCACAGGAGAGATGAAGAACCCAGAGACAGACCATTGGAACGAGAGGCTCCAAAGATGAGTCAGCTCATCGGTGCCTCTTCTATTTCTAGGAACACAGCAAACTGAACTCAACCAACCCCCTCGGCAACCTTCCTGTGCCAGTCCCTCCCTGAGCCTCATAACCTGGTGATTCTGATCTCATAACTGCCAAGTAGGCCTATAGTGCATGGAAATAAGGCAGGGGCCCCTTATTACCAAACAGGCCCTAAATGAAGCCAGAATGGAGATCTTTCCATGAATAGATACTTCCTTTATTTGACATCATCTTTGTCCAATTTGGGATGATGGCATTCCTGAAATTAGATTGTGATGATATTCTGTAAGTATAATTCCTTTTAAATATGCTACAACCCATAGAATCAAACACTTTAAATGAACAAGCATTATAGTATGTTAATTATATCTCAATAATGTTGTTTTAAGAAGGTATTAGTTCAAAATTTGCCCATTTACCCTATGAGGACAACGCTGCTGTATGCAGGGGAAATTTCTTTTTTTGTGGGATCTTAAGAAAATGTGTTGTGATAAAATAGAAATGCTACTTTATTTTTTTTAATGATAATTTTCAACCATCTTTGTGATACCATAAAACAATAGTTCTTGAGAATTTTCTTCGGTAGTCAGTAAGTCTGATTTTCTTGTAGCTTTTGGAAAGTTTCTGAAAGACTGTGCACGTTCAATGATCCATATATAATGAGCACTTTGTGACATAGCACAGCAATTCCCTTCTATCTAATGAGACGAACGTCTGCCCGAGGGGCTCCTTGGTTTCTCTTCCTCTCCAATCCAGCGAGTTGCTCAGATTGACTTATTGGTTATGTTCATTTAGCACAACACATTTTCAGAATCTTCATTTTTAAAAGACTGATGTGTTGTGGTTTATTTGGGACTTCTTTCAGGTGTAAGGACTCTGGTTTTCTGTTACTAAATAGCAAATTGTAGCTACCACCCAGAACTCTGAAATATCACAAATTCCCATTAAATTTTTGATAAGGATAATGCATTTCAGAGAGAATATTTTACACTTCAATTTCCCTCTCACCCATATCATGTCAACATTTTAAAATATATATATTTCAAAACACACTCAGAGCTTGAAGCATTTCTGTTCCTGATCACAGTGGTGATCTTGGGCAAGGAGATTGGCTGAATCTGATCCTCCAGAATGAAAGGCCACTGTCGGCAGAGAGAGACATTCCAGACAGAGAGACCTCTTCAAAGTGGAGCTCCCCACAGCCTCCTGCAGGACAGCTGCACACCCAAGGGGCTGCGAGAAACAGCTGTTACGTGGTGACTACCTGGCCCACCTTCAAAGCAAGGTTGCTAGTAATCACTTGTGTAGATTGAGATTTCCTTCCTTGCACATGGGAGCATATATGTACTCTTGATGCACTAATTATTACATTCACACACAATGTATATCCACAGTTCATGCAGT
The DNA here is from genome assembly GCF_023091745.1 of Budorcas taxicolor. NCBI lineage: Eukaryota > Metazoa > Chordata > Mammalia > Artiodactyla > Bovidae > Budorcas > Budorcas taxicolor. Next base: position 2,409,508 of record NC_068931.1, on the reverse strand, counting down.
TTTTTATGAACATTCTCAAAAAGACAAACTCACTTACCCAACTCGTTATTCTGTAAGTAGTCTTAGAATTTTTTCCAGTGGACTTGTACATTCTGGGGATTTCTTCTTTGAAATAATTATTGGATTGTAAGATTGCTGACTTTATAAAGCTAACTATACAAAGACTATATAAAGCTCCTCCCCGGTGGCTCAGTGGTAAAGAATCTGCCTGCAATGCAGGAGCTACAAGAGACACAGGTTCGATCCCTGGGTCAGGAAGATCCCCTGGAGAAGGGCATGGCAACCCACTCCAGTGTTCTTGCCTGGAGAATCCCAGGGACATGGGAGCCTAGTGGGCTTCAGTCCACGGGGTCGCAAAGAACTGGACACAACTGAAGCGACTTAGCAAAGGCAATGGCAAAAGATCGTTGACTATATAAAGCTTTGGTAATTTCACCAAGTACTAAATTGTTGTGGTTCTATGAACAAATTATTTTGAAAAAAAATTGCTGAAGATTGCAGAAAACAGTGTTACGTAGTGTCTTGCATTACGCTGGGCTTCCCTGGTGGCTCAGTTAGTAAAGAATCTGCCTGAAATGCAGGAGACCCGAGTTTGATCCCTGGGTCGGGAAGATCCGCTGGAGAAGGGCATGGCTACCCGCTCCAGTATTCTTGCCTGGAGAATCCCATGGACAGAGGAGCCTGGGGGGTACGGTCCATGGGGTTGCAAAGAGTTGGACATGACTAAAGCAACTTAGCACACATGTTGCCCAAAGGAGGCCCAGAGGTTAGAGTCACAAAGGCCTGGGGGACATGAAGCCCAGTTTCATCACTTACAGCGGTGTGAACTGGCTGATCTTAAACCTTCAGTGTCATTATTTTTTATTTTAGAAATGCTAGTGATAATATCAGCATCTTAAGATGGTTTTGAAGATTAAATAAGAGAAATCATAAGCCTTATATATTTAAAAATTAAATTTAAATTTCTTTCTGTCTTTTTCTCTTGCCATTCCTCAAAGCACTCAGATTCTCAAAATAATAATAATAACATTACTATGATGTCATCTATAGAGAACACTTCTCTGTAATCATCTTTTATTTCTTTTGGTGATATGCTCTGAGCCCCTGACCTTCTCACTGAGAATGCAGCTGAACACAGCTAATAATGTTCATTAATGTATGCTTCACTTTTTGCAAATTTAAAGATTATAAGGAGTCAAAGGCAGAAATTACAGACCCTTGAGAGAATGTTTCATATTACTCGAAAGAGAGTTTAATCAGTTTGTCATGGGGATTGGAAGAAAGAAAAAAACACTGTTTTAGTAATGCAGGCTGTAGAATATTTTAAATATTATTTATTAGAGACTAAACAATGAGAAGAAGGCAATGGCACCCCACTCCAGTACTCTTGCTTGGAAAATCCCATGGACAGAGGAGCCTGGTGGGCTGCGGTCCATGGGGTCGCTAAGAGTCGGACACGACTGAACGACTTCACTTCGACTTTTCACTTTCATGCGTTGGAGAAGGAAATGGCAACCCACTCCAGTGTTCTTGCCTGGAGAATCCCAGGGACGGGGGAGCCTGGTGGGCTGCCATCTCTGGAGTCGCACAGAGTCGGACACGACTGAAGCAACTGAGCAGAGCAAACAACGAGCAGAGTGGCTCGATTACTCAGGGAGCGAGGGTGAGGGTGCAGCGAGCAGTGTCCACAGGTGCGTGCTGATGGGGGGTTTCTACAGCCACTTCTAAATACATATACTTTGTGCATGTTGCACCAATCTGTAACTAGGATGAATGTACAAGCTAAAGCTAAATAAGATCTCTTTCCATGATGTGTCAAGAACATGCGGATTGCTGGAAGTAACGTCTATTGTAGTTTTTTTCTTAACCCGATACCTTGGTCCAGAGCCATCTGACGTGCTGGTTACAAATGTCAAAAGCAGACCAGCTGACCCAGAATCCCCAGAGACAGGCTAACAAGCCCCACGCATTTTCGTCCACCTCGAAGCCTGAGGAATATTCTCTGTTGGCTCTTCTCAAGTAAGCCCCAGGAGAGGTGTGTGCATGCTAAGTCACTTCAGTCACGTCCGACCCTTAGCAACCCCATGCACTGTAAGTAGCCCACCCAGGCTCCTCTGTCCATGGCATTATTGGCAAGAATACTGGAGTGGGTTGCCATGCCCTCTTCCAGAGGATCTCCCCAACCCAGGAATCACTGATGCCACCTGGGAAGCCTGATGGAATACTACTAAGCCATAAAAAAGAGCAAAAACTTGCCATTTGCAGCAACATGGATAGACTTGGAGGGCATTATGCCAAGTGAAATAAATCAGACAGAAAAAGACAAATGCTGTATGACCTCACTTATATGTGGAATCTAAAAAATACAATAAGCTGAGGCTCAACTCTTAATCACAGTTAAAAGTGCCCTATGTATTTCATTCTCTTCATATTATTCTTCAGTTCAGTTCAGTTCAGTCACTCAGTCGTGTCTGACTCTTTGCGACCCCATGAATCGCAGCATGCCAGGCCTCCCTGTCCATCACCAACTCACAGAGTTCACTTAGACTCGCGTCCATTGAGTCCGTGATGCCATCCAACCATCTCATCCTCTGTCGTCCCCGTCTCCTCCTGCCCCCAGTCCCTCCCAGCATCAGAGTCTTTTCCAGTGAGTCAACTCTTTGCATGAGGTGGCCAAAGTATTGGAGTTTCAGCTTTAGCATCATTCCTTCCAAACAAATCCCAGGGCTGATCTCCTTCAGAATGGACTGGGTGGATCTCCTTGCAGTCCAAGGGACTCTCAAGAGTCTTCTCCAACACCACAGTTCAAAAGCATCAATTCTTTGGCACTCAGCCTTCTTCACAGTCCAACTCTCACATCCATACATGACCACAGGAAAAACCATAGCCTTGACTAGACGAACCTTAGTCGGCAAAGCAATGTCTCTGCTTTTGAATATACTATCTAGGTTGGTCATAACTTTTCTTCCAAGGAGTAAGCGTCTTTTAATTTCATGGCTGCAGTCACCGTCTGCAGTGATTTTGGAGCCCAAAAAAATAAAGTCTGACACTGTTTCCACTATTTCTCCATCTATTTCCCATGAAGTGATAGGACCAGATGCCATGTTTTTCTTTTTCTGAATGTTGAGCTTTAAGCCAACTTTTTCACTCTCCTCTTTCACTTTCATCAAGAGGCTTTTTAGCTCCTCTTCACTTTCTGCCATAAGGGTGCTGTCATCTGCATATCTGAGGTTATTGAGATTTCTCCCGGCACTCTTGATTCCAGCTTGTGTTTCTTCCAGTCCAGCGTTTCTCATGATGGATTCTGCATAGAAGTTAAATAAGCAGGGTGACAATATACAGCCTTGATGTACTCCTTTCCCTATTTGAAACCAGTCTGTTGTTCCATGTCCAGTTCTAACTGTTGCTTCCTGACCTGCATACAGATTTCTCAAGAGGCAGGTCAGGTGGTCTGGTATTCCCATCTCTTTCAGAATTTTCCACAGTTTATTGTGATCCACACAGTCAAAGGCTTTGGCATAGTCAATAAAGCAGAAATAGATGTTTTTCTGAAATTCTCTTGCTTTTTCCATGATCCAGCAGATGTTGGCAATTTGATTTCTGGTTCCTCTGCCTTTTCTAAAACCAGCTTGAACATCAGGGAGTTCACGGTTCACGTATTGCTAAAGCCTGGCTTGGAAAATTTTGAGCATTACTTTACTAGCATGTGAGATGAGTGCAATTGTGTGGTAGTTCGAGCATTCTGTGGCATTGCCTTTCTTTGGGATTGGAATGAAAACTGACCTTTTCCAGTCCTGTGGCCACTGCTGAGTTTTCCAAATTTGCTGGCAAATTGAGTGCAGCACTTTCACAGCATCATCTTTCAAGATTTGAAATAGCTCAACTGAAATTCCATCACCTCCACTACCTTTGTTCGTAGTGATGCTTTCTAAGGCCCACGTGACTTCACATTCCAGGATGTCTGGCTCTAGATGAGTGATCACACCATCATGGTTATCTGGGTCATGAAGATCTTTTTTGTACAGTTCTTCTGTGTATTCTTGCCACCTCTTCTTAATATCTTCTGCTTTTGTTAGGTCCAGACCATTTCTGTCCTTTATCGAGCCCATCTTTGCATGAAATGTTCCCTTGGTATCTCTAATTTTCTTGAAGTGATCTCTAGTGTTTCCCATTCTGTTGTTTTCCTCTATTTCTTTGCATTGATCCCTGAAGAAGGCTTTCTTATCTCTTCTTGCTATTCTTTGGAACTCTGCATTCAGATGCTTATATCTTTCCTTTTCTCCTTTGCTTTTCACCTCTCTTCTTTTCACAGGTTTCTGCATTCCCAATTTCAGTTTTGATAAGCACTCTTTCATTATAAAAGAACAAATTGGTTTTAAATAGATGTACTTGTGTCTCTTAGAGAACACTTGCACACATTAATGCTATTTCTTAATCTCAATATTTTTATACAAGGAATCACTTTGCAATGAAAGAAAGATGAGAGACACATCAATATAAACCTCTTTCAATCAACATGATCTTTATTTATGCCCTTTTATATAGTAAGATTCCAGGATCTGATTAGTCTAACAATTTCTGCTTGTGGTTTACTTGAACAGGTGACTAAATTCCGCTCAAAAAAAAAGAAGTCGTTGATTTGTGTTTTTCTCTGGGGTAGTTCAAAACTGTTCCTGACATTATGGGATAATTGGTTTTAGGCTCATAATCTGCATTTGACCTTTGACCCCCCAGTGGATGCTAATGCTTGAATTCTGAGATACCGACTCCTGTCTTCTTTTACCATAAAAAGCCAAGGGTGGCTGAACAAGGGCTTTTGGAAGTTTCCAGCAGCAGCTGCGGTTTTCCACTGTCGTGGTTGATGGTGCTCTGCGTGTTGTTCTAGGCGGTGGGCTCTGGTTGACTTCAGATGCATTTAATAATTCCCGTCCAAATGCAGACGGGTGGATCCACAGCCTCCCTTCCCAAAATGCTGCAGTGTCCCCAGGTACAAAATAGGAAATGACCCACTGCCAGTACCGCACCAACAGACCCAGGGGTGACAAACCTTCTGCTGCTTACGATTCAGCCTTTCAGTGCTGTTTGCATTTTGCTTTTTTGTTTTTGGCTGTGCTGGGTCTTTGTCGCTGCCCAGGCTTGCTCTAGTTGTGGCGAGTGGAGGCTACTCTTCGTTGGGGGGCGCCGGCTTCTCGCTGGGGTGACTTCTCTTATTGTGGAGCGTGGGCTCTAGGGTGTTCTGGCTCCAGGAATTGTGGTTCCCGGGCTCTAGGGCACAGGCTCAGTTGCGGCGGCTCACAGGCCGAGCTGCTCCACAGCATGTGGGGTCTTCCTGGACCAGGGACGGAGCCTATGTCTCCCGCTCTCACAGGCAGATTCTTTACCCCTGGGCCGCCAGGGAAGCCCTTCATTTCCTTGACTTTCTTACTGTCTCTTTGCAAAGAGCTGAACCTCATGATAGTCCTTACAATGTAAACACTAACATGCTGATTGAATTCTGCCAACATTATCTGTGCTTAATTATTTTATTCATTATGCTGATTTAAGAAAGATGTGGAGCCATGCGTTATATAATCCTGAAAGCCAGACCTCTGGTGGGTAAGCAGAGTCTGCTGTTGTTTCTTTCCTTAGAAAATTAACATCAAGGTCAGGAGGGAGAGGCTGTGGATTGCCGACCCCAGCTGCTTCACTCTAAATGGAAAAATGCATTAGTGACAGGAGTGAATCCTCATTTGACAAGTAGAAAGAAAGGGAGGTTGGATTACGGATGCATCAGTTTTTAGCAGTCAGAGAATGGATGGTTTTGCATGGCCCATATAACTCCATGTAGCTATTTTATGAGTCAAAATGCTCGTTTAGTTATGAATGAAAAGTACTGTTGATATAAACATACAGCCTTGCTTCTGATCAGTTAATGAGTTGCCACTCAACAAGCTCAATTGAAGAGATAAAAGAAACAGTGATTTCCATTTAAAAAAACAACAGCAACTAAAAATGCCTGGACTGCTGTGTGGGCTCAGGGCAGGCCACCCCCATGATGCCAGGAGGAATATTGATTATTTTGGATGTAAATTACTAGAGAAACAGCTGTCTCTCATCCCCTCTGTCTCTTTGAGAACAGGAAATGGGTCTCCCGTGTGAAAGTCTCTCTCTCTCTCTAAAAGTGGGCAGAGAAGCACCTTTATTACCAGAGATGGGAATTTAGGGCCAAGAAGGTTGCGTAGACAAACCTGTTACTTCTTTGCTCATTTATGACCCCAAGCCCAAACTCTTTTTTTTTCTTTTTAATATCAAGTAAACACCCAAGCCAAAATTTCTTTGTTCTGTCAATCCTCACATATTTCATCTTCCTTTTTCTAAAATGTAGAAAAGCTGGCTACTTTGGCCCCATCTTTGTTCTTATTTATTGGAGATCCTTGTGCACACAAATTAATTTTTTTTCTCCTGTTAATCTTTTTTCAATTTAATTATGAGAGCAGCCAAAAGAACCAAATGGGCTAGAAGGAAACATTCCCTCTCCCCAACACCATCTAAGACACCAATGATAATAAACTGATTTATATAAAGCATTCTTTGGAAAAACCATGGGGACACCAACTCTGACCGTGCAGACACCCTGTGGGAGGTTAGGCTGCCAATATTTACAAGGGCTGCAGAACAGCTAGATTTCTTAGAAGAGTAATTAACAAGATGTTTTGGTAGATGCTAGTGAAGTAATCACTTCAAATATAAATAGCAAATATTTTGAACCCTAATTTTTAGTATTAACTGGTATGGAGACTTTACTAAAGATACAATTTAAAGTTCTTAGAATGATGCATTATTTGACCTTAGAAGTTGAAGGAAGACACTGCGGTTCTGCATCGGGAGAGCGCGTGTGGCCCACGTGCACGTCTCCTGTCCTGCTCTGATGCTTTCTGCTTGCTCTAAGGCGCTGGCACTGGGTGACCTTTCCATTAGTTTGCAAAATCATGACAGCCCGTTCTTATCTGCATTTTCATGTCCACAAATCTGATAGAAAAGAACAATTTGACCCAGACACTTAAACCTGGGAAAGATCTTTCTTTCTTCCAAGCACTCAACAAATGTTTACCATCAAGGTGCCCAGCACTGGGCTGTTTGGTGAGAAGGGGCAGAAGGGACAGAGGTGGATGGCGACCCAGGTCCTCCTGTAGTGATGCGGGTGCCGGACAATCGACAAATGATTGTGGAAATAAGCCTTGAGGCTGGATGTGGGGGGAGTGACAAGGTGTCAAGGAGAGCTGAGCCTTCTCATTAGTGAGTGGTGAGGGGGCATCTTCTGGAGGGGTGACCTTGCATGGAAATGTGAGATGGGAAGACTGGGGAAGGGGAAGAATTGAGGTGTTGGGCTAGGCATGCCCACGTCTCTGAAGAAGAAATGAAGTGGCCTGTCTGAGCATGTGAAGACGGGTATTCCAGGGGGAGGGGCAGGTTGGGGAGCAGCTGGAGAGTTAGGGAGAAACTGACTGCAGAAGCTGGAGGATCCAAAGATCTGTGTCCTCCATCTGTATCATGGAGCCCGCGAAATATAGGAAGCAGAGAAATGATGTCGGCAGGTTTTCATTAAAAAGTAAAGATCCGAGTGCTCAAAGCTTGAAAACAGCCTTGAGGAAGGGACAGTCATGTGAAAACTGCAGAGCCCTTTGCACACATCAGGGCAGAGACACAGCAGAGGAAGTGATTACAGTGGGTGGGATTAAGAAGAAAAGGACATTATGACCTTCTAACCACAGGGAAAGAGTGGTCTAGGGTAAAAGCAAGTCACCCATCTCCTTGACACACAGCCTGTCCCCACTGCAAGGTAGGAGGGGAATGCAGAAAAACAAAGGTGACATGCACAGCCTCTCCTGGACCGGAAGCAGCCAAGATCTGGGCTCCCTGTCTCTGAGTCTGTCTTGTGCTTACCGGTTAAGTGAGAGGAGCTCACAGCTACTCCAGTGGGAGACCAGGACCCTCTGCACACCAGGCACCCATCTCCTGCATCTTGCTTTCCTCTCCCCAAAAGAAGCTTACGCCAGCAGAAGCATGCTTATCTCTTATGATTGTATATCCTCCAAAGAGCCGATAAAGTATGTGAGGATCTAATTACCCCTAAATGAACTACTCTAACTTATTTAAGGAGAAAAACTGAATAGAATGGAACTTTGTTTGGACCAAGTAATGTTAATAACTACAGTTTGTCTTGATTTATGATATACTTGGAGCTTTTGGCTCCAAGTTATTTCAAGATAAAATGACTATATCTCTGCTTTTATTATCTAGGAAGAAGAAAAAACAAATAATGATAATGCATTATGAACATTTGCATAAATAGATTGATATCTCACCTCCCTTTTAAATCCAAATCTTGAGTTCTACATAAACACAAGTATGATTTTATAAAAATTTTCATATGGGAACAAGTCAGTACATTTCTAATAGAGCTGAGTAAATTCATCCCTTCTAAATGCCCTGCAAATTTTTTGTGCCTCTGCAAACACTGTGCAACAGTTACTCATTCAGTCATTAATTTGTCAAGTCTCCACGGAGACCCCATGGCTTGTTAGAAACACCCAGGGAATAATGTGTGCAACCGAACCATTCAGCCAGCTTGTTCAGAAGGGCTCGGGGTGTTCCCTCCATGTGGTTCATTGCTCTGAGTAATGGGGATATAGATTTTAATAGGACTTAAGTCCTTCCATTAAGAACTGAACAGTCTAGCCTAGGGTTTGTTTTTTCCTTTCTTTGAATTTTCCATGGCAAATTGGAGGTAAATATGTTGAAAAGACATTCACTTCTCAGGCCTCAGAGAACTCATCAAATAAACAAGACTTCAATTCAGTTCACAGGTGGCCGTACCCTCCAAGAGTTGGTAAAGACCCCCAAACTGTGAAACTGAACATTGGGAAACAGGGAAGGGAATGAGGGTGCTGCTGTGGGCTCTCACCTCACACTTTCACCCATGTGACTGCTGATGCTAGTAGTACTGGTACTTGAATGGAGAGCAAACCAGTGAGCCTCAGAGGAAATCAACCCTGAATAGTCACTGGAAGGACTGATGCTGAAGCAGAAGCTCCAGTACTTTGGCCACCTGATGCGAAGGGCAACTCATTAGAAAAGATCCTGATGCTGGGAACGACTGAAGGCAGGAGAAAAAGAGGGCGACAGAGGATGAGATGGTTGGATGGCATCGCTCACTCGATGGACGTGAGTTTGAGCAAGCTCCGAGAGATGGCGAAGGACAGGGAAGCCTGGTGTGCTTCAGCCCACGGGGCTGCAAAGAGTGGGACAGGGCTGAGCAACTGAACAACACAACTTGAACGCTGGGGTGCCTATCTCAGGTGGTGTGGTAACTGGCCCTTTTTTAGGAAACTGAGTCTGAGTTGCTGTGGGAGTAAGTTTAGTAAAATAGAATATAAAAGGGAGGATACACAGCAAATTCAAAACTATATCCTGGAGAAGGAGAAACTGAGGAGCTGAACCTTTTCTCCACACTGGGTTGGTGGTATGGCCGGGCTCGTGGACTGAGGCTCCCTGCATTTCTGCACCCACGTAGGCGCTCCTGCTGGTCCGCAGGATCGTCAGGGTCCACAGACACGTCAGGGCCCTGGTGAGCATCTGCACACGTCTGTCCTCCGAGAGGCTGAGGAGCCGTGGGATGGGGCCAGTGAACTGTGTCGTGCTGTCCAGGTAGGATGATTCTGATGGATGGTCTGGCCTGAGAGCCATGGGCTTAGGAGGAAAGTCCAGAGCAAGGGTAGACAGTGGTCCAGGAAGCGGGTGCATGTGATGCTAACGGTCAGATGAGCGGATGGGTGGATCCTGGAAGGAGACAGAAATGAACCCAGGTCTGCTGAAACAGTAAGAAGGGCGACGCGGAGACCAGGGTCTGGAGAGGATGGCGGGCCGTGTGCCTCAGGGACCCCAGACCAGGGTAAGACCTATGGGCTTTATTTTATGAGCAGCGGGAGAGCCACAGGCGAGGAGGGCCGATGATGTGGCCATTGTCGATGACGGTGATATCTTCAGAGAGCTAGGACAAAAACTACTAATCACTCAAGAAATGTCTCCAAGGTCTTAGCAACCCCATGACTTTTTATGACCACTGAACACGTGAAAAGGCTTTCAAGTATTTTGGATATATTTATCTGTGAAAGTGGTCTAAAAAACTGGTGATGCGGACATTTTAACTGAGCATTTCAGACTCCGGATAAAGAGGAGGTGATTCGTCTGACAGGACCATCCTCTCAGTTTTGATTACTTGTTAGGAACTCTGTTCATTTTTAAACGTTGACACTAATCTGTCAGAAAGAGAAAAAAAACTTTCTCATTAGATTTAAATCAGACATTTAATTTCATCTTTCCCTAGCTTTATAATGAAAATGGCAAAATCCCTGTGAAGAACGCAGGAAAATAAGTTGCTACATGACTGAAGTCAAAGAAGATATGTTCTATTCACAGAAGTGTCTTTACACAGGTAACCCCCTGAAGGGAAATACTAACTTCCATCATTATTCATTGAAATTAACTGGTTGGACTGATGAGCATTTGGAAGTTCTAATTTGCTATTTTGCTACCTCATGATACAAATATTTTATTTCCTCCTGGGAATCCGCACAAACTCTCTGAGCCAGAAAGGACATTTCCCTTTATTTCTGCTAGTTTTACTTACCACCTTACCACACACAGGGAAGGAAACACATCGGATAATTTGAAATTTGACATGAATATTATGTATCCAAAATTGGCAGAAACGTTGTGTAAGATGGTTTTTTATTCAATGTTTTGAGACAGAATTTCTCAACTGAAGGTATGTTGGTCACAAGCACACACCTTTCACAGTCTAAGCACGTGTAACACAAGAGCCTCTGAGGAGTGGCTGGCAGCTGCCTTTCCTTGTCAGATTGGAGGGAGAGAAGGCCTCGAGCTGGAGGGACATCCACACGCTTAGACCTCCCTGCGTCACCTGGAGCTCAGTGGAAAGATGAACATCTGGCAGCCACAGCCCAGACAGCTCCTGTGTTATTCACTGTAACATATTTAAATCTCTTTAAAAGCTGAGATAAAAGAGAGGTACAGGGCAGAAGAGCAGACGTCTTCTCGAAACGTCTCAAGAAAGGGCTGGTGTCTCCTCTTACCTAAAGGCAGTTTCAGAGCTTCGGTCTTGGAGAAGTGCTGGGTCTCACTTCACCAGGGCTGTGCGCTGTCTCTCTGCTCAAGCCAGGAATTGGGGATCCAGCTGCTCGGCAATTCCATTTGAGGTGGGAACCAGCCTCCTGGCTTGTAGATGGTGCTTTCTCTCTGGGTCTTCATATGGCGCACACACGCACACACACACACACACACACACACACACACACACACACACATCTTCTTGTGATGAAGCCATGGATCCTCTTGGGCCAGGGCCCCACCCTTATGATTCATTTAACCTTGATTGGTTCCTGAAAGCCTTATCTCCGAACATAGCCATGTGGGGGTTAGAGCTTCAACAGGTGAATTTGGGGCACAATTCGGTCAATAGCAGCCTGTGACCTCAGATGAGCTGGTGGCTCTGAGACGGTTCAGGGCAGGCTTTGACTGCTTGCTGCAGAGTGACTGGGAAGACAATGTGAGAAGCAAAGCATGAAAGTGTCCCAGGAGCCCCGACACCAGGCCAGCCTCCCAGTCCTAAAGGCTCCGGCCGTGACTGGGGGCAGTGCCGGGGGCAGGGCCAGGCAGCCCGTGGCTCCCACTGACCTGGGATGAGATTCCCTACTTCCCATGAGGCATTGGCTTTAGGTCCTTTCTTTTCTTGCCAAATGGGCATTTAGTTTAATTCAGTCAAGACCTAACATCCTGAATGTGAAATTTCTGTAAAGTTTTAGAATCTGGCAAGATGATAACAAACATTAAGAACTATCACATTCACAGGATTGCAGTTTTGGCCAGATCTGTATGTGGGAGAGAGAAAGAAAGACACACACAGGGTCCATTCACATACATCAAATGGGCAAGAAGGAAGCTCAAAATATAAAGAACAGTGATTATACAGATCTTAGGACCAAATATCCCACTTGTTATTCATGTTTCAGCTCCATCTCTCTAAACCTGGAGGTTCACAGACTCTGAGAGTCTCTTAATGAAGTCTATTAAGTGACCACAAAAGCAGGGACCAGACCCAAGAATACAAATCTAAGCACTTAACTGCCCACAGGCGCTCACACATAGGTAAATAAACCCAGGCACCGATGAGTATGTTTGCTTTCAAGATACGTCTAGATGCTGGGCCAGCTGTTCCATCACTAGAGTTGCGTCATTAAGGGAACTAATCACATGACTCATCAAATGATATTTTTCCTTCTCAACTGGGTCAATTTATAGTTTAAAGAGTGTTGATAATTGTTCTGCCAAGATATTTTCTTTTTATAAGAGATACTTCACTCACCTGAGAGCTTTTTTCCTTTTTTTTTTTTTTAACAAGTTTTATTAAATGTCTGTAATGTGAAGGGCATTTTATATTTCAATAATACTTATCATTGAATATTGACATTAATAAGATACTGTTAATTTCATCTATAAATTAATAATGTGCAGAAGAAAATACACACACAATTTATACACACCAAGGGAGATGAATTACTGAAAAGAGGAATTTACAAAAGTGAAGGAAGGAGTTAGGAAGAAGCTACATTATTTATACACAATCTGGAGGCTGAAAAATATAAATGAGACAGACAGAAACAAAATGAACACTTTTTATATTATAGCAGAAATAAAGCTTGTGACTATTCATGGGGTTAAATGCAATGGGTCACCAATTATATTATGTTTATGCACAGAATAAGATCTGGCATAAAAGGAATCTGCAAACCCGTTATTGCACTCTGTTGGTGATACTATGTGCGCAACATTCAGTTTCTCTCCTTTGATGAGCACCTCGCTGGAACTGATAATTTATCTGAAATTCCAATAAGATGCAAAATAATGTCCGTAAAGAAGAGCTCCACAGATTAGCACAACATGACTGCACAGTTAGGGGACCCTGGATGACTCAGTGAAGCACCAGAGCGGTTACAAACATCTTTTCCTGGGATTTCTAATTCCCCACTAATACTTAAATGCAACCTCCAGACCAGGAATGATTAATAGTCTCTCTTCTCTTTAATGTAATAATTCTCAGAGGGAACTGAACAAGCTTTTGAAATTGAATTACAAGAGTCACATTTCTGCTCTCGATTAAACACAAGTGATGAGGGTTGTGCTGTCTCCCCCACGGTAGGGGAGTGCTTTAAGTGGGTTGTTTAAAACATGGAGTTCTGTTTATATTTAAGTGCCTGAATATGACCCACTGTTTTCAAGGCCGTCCCAATGGTAGGACTGCTCAATTCGATGAGAATAGAAGTGTGATTTATTGTAAGAACACAAAATTCATCTCAAACAACATTAGTACTGCCTAAATTGTTACAATAAAGTATCATTTAACTTGAAGAATTCTTGGATGATGTAACAAATGGACAGGTCTGGATTATTGGGCGGTTCAGTAGAAGCAAAGACAAGTTCACTCAGCTTTGAGATGAGTGGAGGTTTCCCTGAGGATGAGAACTAGACTGGTTTTGCTTGCTTATGAAATCTTAGCATCCACACCAGGGTCTGGCATGTGGCAAATATTCGACGGAATGGATGGATGGATGGATGGACGGATGGATGGATGATGGGATGGATGGATAGATGGGTTGGTGGATGGATAGACTGATGGGTTGATGGAATCATAAGGTATCGGAAGCATGAAGATAATTCAGCAGCCGATGCAGTTTTCATTCCATCAGTGCAAGGGGTCTGTCAGGGACTGACCCAAATAGGCATTCTTGGTATGTGAGATGCAGGTGGCCCCTGTGAACGCAGGTGTGCAGGCAGGATTTTGAACCAGCCCCGACATCTGGGAGACCTGCCCAGAGAGATGACTCGCCTTGAGTGGGAGCGGGGCTGCTTACCAGTCTCAGGCTAGTTTGAGAACTGGAGGAAAAGGGGTCCAAAGGAAATCTAATCATCTTCCCCCTGGAAAGACAAGAAAAGGTCCTCCTCTGCCCTTGGGCCTTAGGAGCCCTGTCCTGGGTCTTCACCTTTGTGACACGTATTACACCTCTGTAAAAACTGAAGAAGCCCCTGGAACTTCATGACCAGGACCATCTTCCTCAAGGAAGTGGCTCATCTCTTGGGAATTAACATCGCAGTGATGAGCCCCTATCTCCCACTTTCCTGGAGGGTCAAGGAGCTGCCCAGCGTCAGTGGGGCCTGGCTCCGAGTTCCAGGATGACCTCCTGTCATAAGATAAGCATGAGAAGCTTATCTGTCCTTTCCGTAAAGCTGATTCACTCACACAGATGTTACCCTGACTACCAGATAGATTCAGGATGAACCATATGCTGTTAGAGGCTGAGGACCAGCTACACCCAGAGACCACGTGTGCAGTGGTCAGGCCTGCCCAGCTGGACCGGAGGGAGAGCCCGCTCTGCCTTGGCACCACTCGACAGATGACTCGCAATGCGTGTCACGCGTTGGTTTTAACTCTGTCTCGATGGTAAAGCTGTTTTCTTTCTCTATTACCTTTATGGGGAGGGCTTCTGGGTTGGGAGATTCTGTTTTTAATTTGGGGCTTTCCAGGTGGCTCAGTGGTAAAGAATCCACCTGCCAGTGAAGAAGACTGGAGTTCAATCCTTGGATAGGGAAGATCCCCTGGAGAAGGGAATGGCAACCCACTCCAGCATTATTGCCTGGAGCATTCCATGGACAGAGGAGCCTGGTGGGCTACAGTCCATAAGGTCACAGAGAGTTAAACACAACTTAACAGTTTTTAATTTTATTTCCCAACCTTGCCTGCACCCTTGAACTGGTCTTAATCCTGCTTCAGGGGAAACCCACCAGGGTCATGCCCAGGAAATGCCCTTGACTGAGCCATAGACAGGGGTGGAGCCGTCAGGGAAGGAGAAATGGGTTGCATGTCCAAGACGGAGGCCCCCGACGTCCACCAGTAAAGGTTGTGCCCTTTCAGTGGAAATGGTCTGTTCACTGAAAACTGACCTCTGCAAGCCTGTGCTGAGCATGACCAAGAAGAAACTTGTTGTACAGTTGCTCAGTCGTGTCCGACTCTTCATGGCCCCATGAATCGCAGCACACCAGGCCTCCCTGTCCATCACCAACTCCCGGAGTTCACCCAGACTCACGTCCATTGAGTCGGTGATGCCATCCAACCATCTCATCCTCTGTCGCCCCCTTCTCCTCCTGCCCTCAATCTTTCCCAGCATCAGGGTCTTTTCCAACAAGTCGGCTCTTCACATCAGGTGGCCAAAGAAGAAACTGTGCTGAACTAGCTCGCTGACAGGCTGGTATTTCCCCAGCCTTTCTCAGCTTAATACTGGCAAATCGTGAATGCTGTTTAAAGACAACTGTGTGGGATGGATGCCTTCCATCATTTCACATGTTGCCCTTACCTCCTAAACTTGTCATGTTAATATATTTTTCCTAACTTTTTTGTTTTCGTTTTAAACAATCTTGAGCCAATTTCTGTTAGTAGGAAGGCAGCAAGGAACCTAAGCTGAGGACTGGGAGGTGGTCCAGCCCCGAGTAACTCCCCGGCCCAGCGACCTGGGGGCTAGGACAGGAAATGCAGCACACGGGCCAGAGTCTGCCTGCCCTGATGGGCAGCACCCCTCATGGTCTTGAATTTGGGCCAGGACAGCATTATTGCCTAGAAACCTCAGATTCCTGTTGCTCTGCTTTTAACTAACAGAATTCAGAGGTCAACCAAACCAGAGCTGGTTTCCCCATTAAGAATGATTCCCACGCATCCTTGCTTTACAAGATTCCTATAAATTCCAAAGGAAGCTAGGCGTGAGCTACATGAAGGCAGGAGGAAGGCAGACTGTGAGCAGGTAACCTTGTTGCAGGCCAGAATCTTGGCTTTCTCTGCCCACCAAAGCCAAATGGAAAGTAGAAATAGAAAGCTGGCTTTAATCTTCAGCTGGCAGAGAGGGGAGCACAGGGCTCATGTCTCAAGAACTACGGGCTTGTGTAAGATGAGGACTACCTCGTTAGAATTTCTGCAGCCCTTCACAGAGCACCTGCATTAGATTCCAACCCTACAGTGTTCACAGAAAGTCTCGTCTGTTGTGACGTCCCTCTTGGATCGTCTCCCACCTGCTCTGACCATCCAGTCTCCCATCCCCACACCTGGACGCAAGGTGGAGCCCCATGACAGCGGGCTGAAGGGCGGGCAGCCCTCAGCCGTGGAGGAGCCGCTCACACCGGGAGCCCTTTGTTCTGGGGATCGTGCAAACTCTTTAGATTCTTGATATTTCTTCTGTGAAGCACTTTATGCTAGAAGCACCTCTTTATAAATGTCACAGAGAAGAAAAAGGCAAGTCATGAAATGGTGTAATGTACCAGAGGCCAACCCTGTGCCTGGCTGATGCCTGCTGAAACATCCTTTGCAGACACAGCCTTAAGAAAAAAAAAAAATTTTGTGGGATGTATGGAAACTGAGAAAATGTTTTGGTCAAGGAGAAATTAAAAAAACAAACTATTAGGTGCTGTATAAAAACCAGTGCAAGTTCAGTGAGGAGTATTTGTTCATTTTGTTCATTTGTTCATTTTTCCCTTGAGAATTAATGACGGGAAATACCATCCAGTTCAACATTTTCCAGACTTTCAGAGATAACTGTCCTTTGTCTTCTTTCATGGGCCTGGGAAATTATGTTCTTAAAAAATAGAAGAAAAAAATAGATCCAGTAGATAATTGCAGAATAAAGTCATAAACCTCAAATCCAGTGCCAGAGTGACAAGATTAAGTCCAGCCTGCTTCCCTTTCTCGGAGATAACTTGCAGCAGCTGTTTGAAGGTGCCCAGGGAGCTCTCAGGGGAGAATTCTGGAGGAATGGTGCATTAAGTAGGGAATCTGTGTTCTACAGCTTCATTTGTTCCCTCTTTGATCTCCCCACTAAAATTGCTAGTAAAAGAATCATTTCTCAGTAGTATCTTGCAGGAGTGGATTTTCCCTTTGAGGAGGAAGAGAACTGCTGAGCTCTGCTCCCAGGCAAGTACAGGAAGTAAATCGGATACTCCTGTTTACATAGATGCTATCTGCATAGGAACCATTGCTTATCACACTCAGAAATACATAAAAACCTATGTAATGGGGTAAACTCCGCACCATCAGAAGGTCTGAAGAGGAACATTTCTAGAACTGGAGATTTTTGTGCATATGTTGGTGGAAAAATCAGTAATAGGATGAAGGCTTACTTCTCATGGATCAGCAAAATTCATTTTATTTGAGAAAAGAATTCCGAGGAGTTTTTATTATAAATTGTCCTGCATGAAAACAGTTTTCTGGATGATGTCAGCAGTGGGTCGCTACTTAAGGCTTGTTTAAAATCCGGTGTCTGGGTTCAGACGCAATCTCCACTGTGGTCCTGGAAACAGCTCTCATAAGCGGTGCTTCTTCAGAGGTTGTGAACCACCGCTTTTGCTAAATTAATTTAGAATACTTCCTCTTTCTGTTGCAAATCACCATGCTTAAAAAGGGATTGAATGGATGTCGTCAGGATCCTCGAACTATTGGCCTGATCTTGAACTGAGTGTGTGCGGTGTTTCTCCCACGACCTCTGACACCTCGACCTCTGACACCACAAAATTCCCTAGAATGATTTATCTCACAAATGGCAAAGTAGAGAGAAAGACAATGAAAATTACTGACTTTGGTATTTGTCTAGATTTCTGAGTCTAAATTGGGTAAAAGTAGTGTAGCTTTGTCTAGTCAGCCACAGTTCGTGAAGGATGGGGGCCTGGCCAGCAGTCCAGGAATGTCTACCACCCCCTGCCCAGGACGTCATCCCCCACCCGGACCCATGCTGCCCCTTCCCGCCCTCGTGAGAGTCAAAATTCCTGGGGGAAGTGAGCATTCCTTGGGTATCTGGGGCAAAATGTTTGAAACGATTGCAATGGGGCCTTCACCTGGAAGAGTCTCGAACCTGCAGCCCTTGGCGTAAATATATATCAGTCCTCTTCCAGACTTAGATGTTTTCTCATTTGAAATGAGCTCAAGAGAAAAACTCACAATAGGTAAAAGCATGTATTTTCTTTCCTTTAGACACTATTGAAAAGACTACATTTTTGATATCTATTTTTTGAATATGTTATTTACAGAAGTAAAATCAGGGCATAGACAGTAACCTAGGTGGTGATGTGTTTGTTTTCCAAGAGTGAGGAAGCAGAAGTGGCCCTGTGTCTGGGGGTCACTGGTCAGGGGCTCAGAGGGGGTTCCATGCTGCACTTCTTGTAGGAGGGGCACATGTGGGGCCTCTTTGGAGACTGGTTTCTCCAGCGATCATGCAAGTCCTTCTCAGACAGCAGGATGAGATGAAAAGTGAGCTGCAGAAACCAGAAAAAGAGTTGGGGAGAAAAAGCACCAACATGAAGGTCAGGAGGACATGCGGAGGGGGCAGGTTGCTGACCACACGGTTGGGACACGAAGGGGGTCGTGAGAAAAGAAGAAAGAAGAAAAGCGTGTGCAGAGTAATTAGGGGATGGGTGGTGGGCAGGAGAGTGGAGCCCTTACAACAGAAGCCTGCTGTGTTTCTGGACAAGGGGACAAAGCAAGGCCCAAACAAAAACATGCAAAAGGTCTGTGTCAGTCCTTTAAAATGGAAGATCCGGTCACAAGATTTAAAGGACAGATGGTGCTCTAAGGAGCCAAGAGTCCAAGATCAGTTCCTGCTGAGCATCTTAGGAGAGCCACTGGATTTTAAATGTATGGACAGGATTTTCAGGGCTCCGAGATAAATGAGTCCTTGATAGAGAGGAAGTAACCCCGGAATCCTCAGACTCTCTGTAGCCTCACTGGGTCATCTGTGACCTAACAGATGCCCCGACTCACTGTTCCAGCGAGGCCCTTCACGGTCGCTAGTGCCCCTCCAGTGGACCCCTGCCCTCTCCCTCACATCCCCTGGGCCTGAGGACCTTGGGTGCCCTGTCTCCATCATGGGTGGGTCTGTTTTGCTGACCCTCCTCTCAGAGTATCCCCACTCCTCACCCTCCACCCAGACTCGTTCTGTTTTTTAAACTTCGTTATTTATTGGCTGCGTAGGGTCTTAGTCGTGGCACCTTCACTGTGTGCCATCTGCACTGGGCACACTGCTTCCTTGGGCACCTTCACGGTGTCCCGTGGGATTTGGGTGAGGTGCATGAACTCTCTGGATGTGGCTCAGGGGCTCTAGTCCTTGTGGCAGGCAGGCTTCATTGCTCTGAGACATGTGGGATCTTAGTTCCCCTGAACCAGGGGTTGAACCCACATTCCCTGCATTGCAAGGTGATTCTTAACCACTGAACCACCAGGGGCACCTCCAGACCCATTCTTAAGACTCCACGTGGTTGTCCCAGGGAGTCCTCCCGACCACTCCTCTGCCCAGGCCTCCACTTGCTGGGCTGGCTCCCCAGCGTGGTCCCTGGCTCATGTGCCCCTGGACTTGCAACTTTGGCGATAGACCTACAATAAGCCACCAGCTCAGAACATACTTTTCAAAAGCCCCTTATCTTCAGTGACCCTCATGCAAGCTTTATTTCAGTATATGATTAGAGCATTTCAGAATTTAATTTTAGTCTTTTCTTTCCTGCTGCATTAATTTGGATTTAAAATGAGTTGACCTCTCTTTGCTCTTTGAATGTTTCCTGCCCTTACCCTCTTGCTGTGTTTAACGTGACACACGTTTACTCTCTGGTTTCAAATATTGGCTTGACTTCTGCCTCACTGATGCTTAGAAGGCCAACCTGTATTCATGCTTAGTACTCTTCTTTTCTAAAAGCACTTTTTAACACTTCATTTGATGTTCAACTGTCTTTAACAAGTCTATGTACCTGCAAGTCCACTGGACTTAAGAGACCAGGCAGAAAGCTCAGGTTTAAGTTCAATGGCTTGTGTGGGTGGGGTTTGTGGTGCCCCAAATAATTACAACAGTAGCATCAAGGATCACTGACCACAGATCACCACAGAAAATATAATGAGGACAAATCTGAGAGACTGCAAGAATTATCAACCCAGAGACAGGGAGCACAGTGGTAATGAACCCATCTGCCAATGCAGGAGATGTAAGAGATGGGGGTTCAATCCCTGGGTTGGGAAGATCCCCTGGAGGAGGGCATGGCAACCCACTCCAGAATTCTTGCCTGGAGAATCCCATGGACAGAGGAGCCTGGCAGGCTGCAGTCCATGAGGGTCACAGAGAGTCAGACACGACTTAGTAACTAAACAGCAGTAAGTGATAGAAGGTCAGGCTCTTGTTCCCTGAATCTTGAAGACTTTTCTGTAGGAAGAATGTGTCAGTAAGCAAGCAGGATGGAATTACTCCAGGAGAGAGAGCAGACCATGATTCTTCAGTTATGATTTTGGGAAGATCAGTTCATCTTCATGAGGACTTTTAGCTTTTATGTTGCCTGCAAGGTATGGAAAATAAGGTCAGATGTACTTGACATTTTTCTGATTTTGCAGTCTGTATTCCCACCTTACCTGTGTTTTACTTTCACTTCCTCTCTTAACCACTTGCAAGTAACTCATTTAGACATTGGATATTCAATTCAGTTCAGTTCAGTAGCTCAGTCGTGTCTGACTCTTTGTGACCCCATGAATCACAGCACGCCAGGCCTCCCAGTCCATCACCAACTCCTGGAGTTTACCCAAACTCATGTCCATCCAGTTGGTGATGCCATCCAGCCATCTCATCCTCTGTCATTCCCTTCTCCCCCTGCCCCCAATCCCTCCCAGCATCAGGGGCTTTTCCAATGAGTCAACTCTTCAAATGATGTGGCCAAAATATTGGAGTTTCAGCTTCAGCATCAGTCCTTCCAATGAACACCCACAACTGACTTCCTCTAGGATGGACTGGTTGGATCTCCTTGCAGTCCAAGGGACTCTCAAGAGTCTTCTCCAACACCACAGTTCAAAAACATCGATTCTTCGGTGCTCAGCTTTCTTTACAGTCCAACTCTCACATCCACACATGACTACTGGAAAAACCATAGCCTTGACTAGACGGACTTTTGTTGGCAAAGTAATGTCTCTGCTTTTTAATATGCTGTCTAGGTTAGTCAGCAATGGCACCCCACTCCAGTACTCTTGCCTGGAAAATCCCATGGACGGAGGAGCCTGGTAGGCTGCAGTCCATGGGGTCGCTAAGGGTCAGACACGACTGAGCGACTTCACTTTGACTTTTCACTTTCATGCATTGGAGAAGGAAATGGCAACCCATTCCAGTGTTCTTGCCTGGAGCATCCCAGGGACGGGGGAGCCTGGTGGGCTGCCGTCTATGGGGTCGCACAGAGTCGGACACGACTGAAGCGACTTAGCAGCAGCAGCAGTAGCAGGTTGGTCATAACTTTCCTTCCAAGCAGTAAGCGTCTTTTAATTTCATGGCTGCAGTCACCATCTGCAGTGATTTTGGAGCCCAGAAAAATTAAGTCTGACACTGTTTCCACTGTTTCCCCATCTATTTCCCATGAAGTGATGGGACCAGATGCCATGATCTTCGTTTTCTGAATGTTGAGCTTTAAGCCAACTTTTTCACTCTCCTCTTTCACTTTAATCAAGAGGGCTTTTTAGTTCCTCTTCACTTTCTGCCATAGGGTGGTGTCATCTGCATATCTGAGGTTATTGAGATTTCTCCTGGCAATCTTGATTCCAGCTTGTGCTTCTTCCAGCCCAGCGTTTCTCATGATGTACTCGGCATATAGGTTAAATAAGCAGGGTGACAATATACAGCCTTGATGTACTCCTTTTCCTATTTGGAACCAGTCTGTTGTTCCATGTCCAGTTCTAACTGCTGCTTCCTGACCTGCATACAGATTTCTCAAGAGGCAGGTCAGGTGGTCTGGTATTCCCATCTCTTGAAGAATTTTCCACAGTTTGTTATGATCCACACAGTCAAGGGCTTTGGCATAGTCAATAAAGCAGAAATAGATGTTTTTCTGGAACTCTCTAGCTTTTTCGATGATCCAGCGGATGTTGGCAATTTGATCCCTGGTTCCTCTGCTTTTTCTAAGACCAGCTTGAACATCTGGAAGTTCACTGTTCAGGTATTGCTGAAGCCTGGCTTGGAGAATTCTGAGCATTACTTTACTAGTATGTGAGATGAGTGCAATTGTGCATTTGAGCATTCTTTGGCGTTGCCACTGGATATTAGCTTGTGCTAATTGGAAGAACTGCAGTGGAATGCATGGAAATGGGCATTTCGCTGAGAACTGAATGGCCCTTGTTTGAACAGGAAGCAGAGATGTCTAAGTGTTCTCTGTCCCCTCCCGGCTTCGTCCTGGTCACAGACATTGCCCTCCTTCTCACCCTTAAAGGACATCACTTGTGCGATTGTCTGCAGTTACTCATATCATTGCCAACAGAGGTTCAATTCTGACCAAAAATATATCACAGACTATTCTTTATATCAGTGAGAAAGATACCTGTGTTCTGATTATACCAACAAAATACTTTCATACATGCTGTGCTATTTAAACAATGATGCATTAGAGCCCTCTAGTCTGCTTTTCCAACGAACAAACCATTGGCATAACACATAGGTATAATAAGATTATAGATTTAGAAGTTGATGAACTAGTCAATATCACAATGTTTCAATGCTAAACTGTATTCTTATTTTCAAAAATAATTTCATAATAAAGCATTTTATGAGCTTTATGATTTGATAAACAAAGCCTTTTGTGAACATAATCCATTGTGATGCTGCATATAATGTCATGCCACAAAACAAACTCAGTGTGACTGTTGGTGAGACCCATCTGACAGCATGAAGTATGAACCTCAAGCCTTCAGTCCCGGTGATGGATTAGGAAGCGTGGGTGTGATGTTGTTGGACATTTTTTTATGACATGCATTATGAATGATCTGAATAGCCTAGATCATTTCTTACAACTAAAAAACAATTTTAGTGACACATATTGATTTTGTTGTATAAAAATTTCTGCTTGACTGACTATTCTAATCATGCAAGGCACTGATATTTGTCAGTTGAAGAGTTTACCCTTATGGAATAGTACACTGAAAGTCTTGTGTTGATTCAGAGTTTGTTGTTTTAGAAATAAGATGTACTGAATCTTATTGAATCTGTACTGTGGTCTTTCCTTGGAAGTCTTATTTGATTTTACAATGGCTTTACTATTTCAGTGAAGCCTACTTGTGTAAAGCTATTAAAATCAGCACTTTTTTGAATCTGTGATTTTCTGTAAATTGGAAATAACAACAGGATTCCATCAAGAATAATACACCCCGTCCTCTCATTTACAATGAGGTGTGCACTGTGGGTTTCAGGTGATACACATTCAAGACTGAAACGTATTTCCTGCACGTGGCTAGGATTCCCAGCCTCCTAAAGGTAGGTCGCTGGGCAGTGGGGATTCACTTCCTGAGTCTGATGCCCTGTCTTCCTCGGTCACAAGACTCCCATCCTTTTCTCTTTACTGTTGAAACTTTTATAATCAGGCCCCTGGAGAGCAAGCTTGCTCTCCACCCCTAGGAATAAAGAGTCTGGGCTAACGATGGGCCAAGAATCTGTGAACCAGAGGATCCAAAGAGTTTCACAGGCAGCTAATGGTAGCATAACAAACAAGGAAGGACTTTGCTAAGGGCTTTCAATTATGGGCTCTGACGATTACGGTTCTTTCAATCTTTCTCCATGTTCTTCTGCTGAATTTCACGGTTATTTTGGCTCATGTCTTCAAGCAGGCCTGGCAGGAAGCTGGCAGCCTGCTCGATGCCCTTCTGTATGAGCTCTTAGTTTCAGTGTGATGGTTCACATCCCATCAACAGAGGCTGGAAAAGGCCAGCTTTCATTCTAAACCCAAGAAGGGCAATGTCAAAGAATGTTCAAACTACTGCATGACTGCACTCATTTCACATGCTAGCGGACTAATGCTAAAACTTCTCCAAGCACAGCTTCAACAGTACATGAACCAAGGTGTTTCAGATGTTCAAGCTGGATTTAGAAAAGGCAGAGGAACCAGAGATCAAATTGCCAACATCCACTGGATCATTGAAAAAGCAAGAGAGTTCCAGAAAAACATCTATTTCTGCTTTATTGACTATGCCAAAGCTTTTGACTGTGTGTATCACAACAAACTATGGAAAATTCTTCAGAATACTAGACCACCTGATCTGCCTCCTGAGAAATCTGTATACAGATTTCTGTATACAGATCAGGAAGCGACAGTTAGAACTGGACATGGAACAACAGACTGGTTCAAAATTGGGAAAGGACTAAGTCAAGACTGCATATTGTCACTACATGATGTGAAATGCTGGGCTGGATGAAGCACAAACTGGAATCAAGATTGCTGGGAGAAATATCATTAACCTCAGATATGCAGATGACACCACCCTTATGGCAGAAAGTGAAGAAGAGCTAAAGAGCTGCTTGATGAAAATGAAAGAGGAAAGTGAAAAAGTTGGCTTAAAGCTCAACATTCAGAAAACAAAGATCATGACATCTGGTCCCATCACTTCATGGGAAATAGATGGGGAAACAGTGGAAACAGTGACAGAGTTTATTTTCTCGTGCTCCAAAATCACTTCAGATGGTGACTGCAACCATGAAATTAAAAGATACTTGCTCCTTGGAAGAAAATCTATGACAAACCTAGAGAGCATATTAAAAAGCAGAGACATTACTTTGCCAGCTAAGGTCCGTCTAGTTAAAGCTATGGATTTTCCAGTAGTCATGTATGGATGTGAGAATTGGACTATAAAGAAAGCTGAGCACCAAAGAATTGATGCTTTTGAACTGTGGTGTTGGAGAAGACTCTTGAGACTCCCTTGGACTGCAAGGAGATCCAACCAGTCCATCCTAAAGGAAGTCAGTCCTGAATATTCATTGGAAGGACTGATGCTGAAGCTGAAACTCCAGTACTTTGGCCACCTGATGTGAAGAACTGACTCCTTAGAAAAGACCCTGGTGCTAGGAAAGATTGAAGGCAGGAGGAGAAGGGTATGACCGAGGATGAGATGGTTGGATGGCATCACTGACTCAATGGACATGAGTTTGAATAAACTCTGGGAGTTGGTGATGGACAGGGAAGCCTGGCATGCTGCAGTTCATGGGGTCGCAAAGAGTTGGACACGATTGAGCGACTGAACTCACATCCCATGTAAGCCACATTCACTTTGTCTAAAACCTTTCTGAATGGGAAGATGTAACAAGTGGACATAGCCTGCATTGTGTTAGTTGCTCAGTCGTGTCTGGCTCTTTGCCACCCCGTACACTGTAGCCTGCCAGGCTCCTCTGTCCATGGGATTCTCCAGGCAAGAATATTGGAGTCGGTTGCTACTTCCTCCTCCAGGGGATTTTCCTGACCCAGAGAGTGAACCCAGGTCTGCATTTCAGGCAGATGCTTCACTGTCCGAGTCACCAGGGAAGCCCAGCAAGCAGTCATACAGCACTGGAAACATTTCAAACTCTGTTGAGTTTGCTTTCGATGCACAGAAAGGGCTTTAAGTAGGAGGTGAGGGTCACAGTGCAGCCAGACCAGGGCTGCTGAGTCCAGAGCGGGAGTGGGGTGGGGAAGGGGAGCATTCCTGAGGCCAAGTGCAGGGCTGAGGCGGCATTAACCTCTACTTGACACTTTGGGATCAGTTTTAGAGTCCACATCATGGACCATATAGTTCTTTAAATAAGAGAAGAAAAAGTGGTGTAGGAAAATACAAATACAATTTTCAGAGAAGTCTTATTGCAACCCCACTCCCCCTTGAATGTAACCTTGGGTGCTCGGTCAGTAAAGAAAGTACCTGCAATGCAAGAGACCTGACTTGGATCCCTGGGTTGAGGAGATCCCCTGGAGAAGGAAATGGCAACCCACTCCAGTATTCTTGCCTGGAGAATCCCATGGACAGAGGAGCCTGGTGGGCTACAGTGAAGAGTTGGACATGACCGAGCAACTAACTCTTTCACTTTCACTTCCCCAAATAAGAACAAACAAAACGGCCCCCCCCCCCCCCAAACAAAAACACAAAACAAAACATACCAAAAACTAAAAAGGCAATTTTTTTCCTTTTGAAGTTATCATTTCTAATTCTTAGAACAAGTAAACTGCCTCAGGGTCTGTGTTTATGAATTCTAGGCACTAGAAAAGAGTTTGCGCTTTATCTTAAACACTTAAAAAAAAACAACAACAACTAAAAGAAGACATATTTTAAAAAGGAAGAGTTCCCCTTTTACAAGTTTCAGGGAGCTAAAGAGAACACTCCAGTAAAGTCAGACTTTGAGCCAAGGAGCCCAGAGAAGCTGGAAGCAGTGCGGACTGGGCTACATTACCAACACCTGTGGGGTAAAAGTACAGCACTTCTCTCTTACCCAGGACAAAGGCAATCTTGATTGTTAGCCTATTTTGTGTTTCCAAATATAACCAGAAGAGAGATGTTTAAATTAGCAACCTCTTTTATTAAGGGGGAAAAAAAAGGTTAAAAAAATAACCACCTTAAAAAGAAGGAAGAGCTGGGTCTCTAACTGATGAGTGGCCCCAGGGCAGGACTGAAGCTGCCTTGGAGGCCGAGTTAAACAGACCGGCTTTTTGTAGGTGCACTGGTCAGAACTCTCCCGGTGGAAGTGATGTACCAATGGAGTGCTGCAGAGACCAGAACTTTCTGAAGAGCCGGCTCAGTGAGAGAGAGTCCAGCTCACAGCCTGTGTCCACTGCCACTGGGTGGAAAACTACCGGGGTCCAGCCATGTTTGGATCCAGGGATTCCCTCAGGAGGAACGACGTCAGCGATAAGCAAAGAGACAGAGAGGAATAGAATCAGTTCAGGTCAGTTCAGTCGCTCAGTCGTGTCCGACTCTTTGTGACCCCATGAATCGCAGCACGCCAGGCCTCCCTGTCCATCACCAACTCCCGGAGTCCACTCAGACTCACGTCCATTGAGTCAGTGATGTCATCCAGCCATCTCATCCTGGGTCGTCCCCTTCTCCTCCTGCCACCAATCCCTCCCAGCATCACAGTCTTTTCCAATGAGTCAACTCTTTGCATGAGGTGGCCAAAGTACTGGAGTTTCAGCTTTAGCATCATTCTTTCCAAAGAAATCCCAGGGTCGATCTCCTTCAGAATGGACTGGTTGGATCTCCTTGCAGTCCAAGGGACTCTCAAGAGTCTTCTCCAACACCACAGTTCAAAAGCATCCATTCTTCAGCGCTCAGCCTTCTTCACAGTCCAACTCTCACGTCCATACATGACCACAGGAAAAACCATAGCCTTGACTAGATGGACCTTAGTCAGCAAAGTAATGTCTCTGCTTTGAATATACTATCTAGGGTGGTCATAACTTTTCTTCCAAGGAGTAAGTGTCTTTTAATTTCATGGCTGCAGCCACCATCTGCAGTGATTTTGGAGCCCCTCCCCCAAAATAAAGTCTGACCCTGTTTCCACTGTTTCCCCATCTATTTCCCATGAACTGATGGGACCAGATGCCATGATCTTCGTTTTCTGAATGTTGAGCTTTAGGCCAACGTTTTCACTGTCCTTTCACTTTCATCAAGAGGCTTTTTAGTTCCTCTTCACTTTCTGCCATAAGGGTGGTGTCATCCGCATATCTGAAGTTATTGATATTTCTCCTGGCAATCTTGATTCCAGCTTGTGTTTCTTCCAGCCCAGCGTTTCTCATGATGGACTCTGCATAGAAGTTAAATAAGCAGGGTGACAATATACAGCCTTGACGTACTCCTTTTCCTATTTGGAACCAGTCTGTTGTTCCATGTCCAGTTCGAACTCTTGCTTCCTGACCTGCATACAGATTTCTCAAGAGGTAGGTCAGGTGGTCTGTTATTCCCATCTCTTTCAGAATTTTCCACAGTTTATTGTGATTCACACAGTCAAAGGCTATGGCATAATCAACAAAGCAGAAATAGATGTTTTTCTGGAACTCTCTTGCTTTTTCCATGATCCGGTGGATGTTTGCAATTTGATCTCTGGTTCCTCTGCCTTTTCTAAAACCAGCTTGAACATCAGGAATTTCATGGTTCAGGTATTGCTGAAGCCTGGCTTGGAGAATTTTGAGCATTACTTTACTAGCATGTGAGATGAGTGCAATTGTGCGGTAGTCTGGGCATTCTTTGGCATTGCCTTTCTTTGGAATTGGAATGAAAACTGACCTTTTCCAGTCCTGTGGCCCCTGCTGAGTTTTCCAAATTTGCTGGCCATCATGGTCAACAAAAGAGTCCGAAATGCAGTACTTGGATGCAGTCTCAAAAACGACAGAATGATCTCAGTTCGTCTCCAAGGCAAACCATTCAATATCACAGTTATCCAAGTCTATGCCCCAACCAGTAATGCTGAAGAAGCTGAAGTTGAACAGTTTTATGAAGACCTACAAGACCTTTTAGAACTAACACCCAAAAAAGATGTCCTTTTCATTATAGGTGACTGGAATGCAAAAGTAGGAAGTCAAGAAACACCTGGAGTAACAGGCAAGTTTGGCCTTGGAATGTGGAATGAAGCAGGGCAAAGACTAATAGAGTTTTGCCAAGAAAATGCACTGGTCATAGGAAACATCCTCTTCCAACAACACAAGAGAAGACTACACATGGACATCACCAGATGGTCAACACCAAAATCAGATTGATTATATTCTTTGCAGCCAAAGATGGAGAAGCTCTATACAGTCAACCAAAACAAGACCAGGAGCTGACTGTGGCTCAGATCATGAACTCCTTATTACCAAATTCATGCTGAAATTGAAGAAAGTAGGGAAAACCGCTAGACCATTCAGGTATGACCTAAATCAAATCCCTAATGATTATACAGTGGAAGTGAGAAATAGATTTAAGGGCCTAGATCTGATAGATAGAGTGCCTGATGAACTATGGACTGAGGTTCATGACATTGTGCAGGAGACAGGGATCAAGACCATCCCCATGGAAAAGAAATGCAAAAAAGCAAAATGGCTGTCTGGGGAGGGCTTACAAATAGCTGTGATAAGAAGAGAGGCAAAAAGCAAAGGAGAAAAGGAAAGATATAAGCATCTGAATGCAGAGTTCCAAAGAACAGCAAGAAGAGATAAGAAAGCCTTCCTCAGTGATCAATGCAAAGAAATAGAGGAAAACAACAGAATGGGAAAGACTAGAGATCTCTTTAAGAAAATTAGAGATACCAAGGGAACATTTCATGCAAAGATGTGCTCAATAAAGGACAGAAATGGTCTGGACCTAACAGAAGCAGAAGATATTAAGAAGAGGTGGAAAGAATACACAGAAGAACTGTACAAAAAAGATCTTCATGACTCAGATAACCATGATAGTGTGATCACTCATCTAGAGCCAGACATCTTAGAATGTGAAGTCAAGTGGGCCTTAGAAAGCATCACTATGAACAAATCTAGTGGAGGTGATGGAATTCCAGTCGAGCTGTTTCAAATCCTGAAAGAGGAGTAGAATAGAGGCTGATATTCCTTCATTTACACAGAAAGCCAATAAAGCCCCAAGACAAGGGACTTGCACCGTTCATGTAGGCCGTAGGCGCCCTCCCAGTCTCCCGAGGAAGTGAAGACGCAGAGCGCCTTCCCGTTCAGGTCTTAGAAGCCCAGGCAAATAAGTGAACACAGAGGGCTCCTGTGCTCCAAGAGATCAGCCTGAAAAAGAGAGTAAGAGAGAGAAAGAAACAAAGAAAGAAAGAAAGATACAGGGGAACCAGGCTTTCGTGGAACTGGTCCGTTTCTTTATTTTTCAGGGGAGCTTTTATACTTTAAGTTGTACATAGAGATAAATGTAAGAAGCAGAGTCACGCAGGGTCAGCTGCTCTGACCCTTATCTAAAGACAGAGTGTTCTTTGCATACCTTTGTTCTTACAAGGGTCTTACGTTTGTTTACAATATCTTCTGGTCTGGAGACCGCTTAACATTTTATGGCCCCATCTTTCTTTCTATTGATAAAGGTTAGTCAATCAGAAAACTTGTTTTCCCATAAGATCTGCTTAGTCTTAAGATAGTGATAAAGTTACATTCTTACATAGCAAGGATACAACGATTTATAACAAAGAAAGAGGAGTACAGTGATTTATAACAAAGACAAAATTCATTAACTCAAAAGTCTAGTATTGTTAACATAAAAACTACTATATTTCTTTTTCTAATTTCCAATTACATTGATTAACATACTCCCAGGTGCCTAAAGGGTATGGAGGCCTGGCAGCAATCATTAACTCAGCAATGAAACCCTTCACCAACATGATTTTTATCTTTAGAAAAGCCCTATGCTAACTAAGACTTTCAAAATACTCCAAACTCTCTGTGCTGTTTATGGTTGAGAGGTTGTGAACAATCATGTGCGTAGTAGCAAGAGTGTGGATAAACCTGTCACACAAGCTAGACTGCCAGCAGAGAGGTTTGAGCTGAGACACTCCTTAATATGCAGGAGACTATTAACTGGAGCTCTAAGTTAATTTTCCAGAGAAAGGTGGTCGGGGATAGCCCCTGTTAATATCAGAAGAGTGTAGTATAACAGACAGATTTTGGTTTTGGGGGTAGATGCTCAAGCAGATCCAGGGGACCCCATCAGGAGATGCTTGAGTCCTGATCCGCCTTGCCTGTCAGGCCTCTTCCTCATGACCTTGTCATGGGTGGGGTCGGGGGGTCCCTCGAGTTCTGATCTGCCTTTGCCCTTCAGGTCTCTTCCTCATGACCTTTGCCATGGGTGGGATCTCCCGTGCTGGCTCCCGGCAGAAAACACCATCCAGCAAACAAAGATGAGATTAAGGAGAAGGCCCTTGTGTCAAGAGGACACAGAGCTAGAAACAGTGTTCAAGGCTGGTTCAAGGCAGAAGTGAGCTGGCAAGTTTCCTCAATAGCCAAAGACTTCTGATTGCCCCAGACGGCCTGCTCCTCTGACCAGCATTCCCCTTAGGGCAAATTAGAATAAGAGTGTTTGTAAGGCTCCAGCTGAGTAGAGACAATGCCCACCCTTTGCTTTTTTGCCTCAGAAGGAGACTGGTGCTGCTGGACTTTCCATTGACCCCCAGTGACAAGAATATTCAGGTGAGCGATTGGTCAAAAGAGGGTTTATATTTTACTAATGAGAGAGGGAGCCTGGGACTAGGAAAAAGAGAGATCCGTCACTGTCATTAAAAAAGGATTCATTTTTGTGTGGCCAATTTGGTTTTAAAAACAAGGTTTGTTAAGCCACAAGCATGGAGTAATGTAGGTTAAACCACGATGGCCCTGTCTGCAAGTGTATTTGTTGATTTACTGTCTGAAGCTAGACACCCATGTATGTGCAGAAACTACAGTAACCTTCCTTTTTGTGCAGGCTAAAAAGAAAATTTCAATCCAGACACAACTTCAAAAGTGAGTTTCTGACAGCAAAATCAGAAAGTTCTATGCTTCCCTTTAAAAAGGTAAAGGTAAGTGACTTAACCTTTTAAAATGACTTTTAATGCAGAAAAACTACACCTGCCAATAAGCTGTAAAGAGGCTCTAAACATGCAAAGTTATGCAGAAATGAAGAGTGAAACTGTGTGAATTCTTAGCTTTAAAAATTTAAATTAAGGTTTCTGAGTGGAGAGCCTGTGTTGCTCCCTGAGACCAGTCCAGGTCTCATTTCTGCAGGAGAAAGGGGCATGATAATTTTCTCATGTCTAGGTCAGTGCAAGGTTAAATGCCAAGACTTTGTGAATAACGAAGGGCTTCCTATCAAAATGTTTGCTCAGTTCAGGATGAGGGGTGTCTGTCCTCTGTCTTAAGGAAGGACTCAAGGGTTTGGCTGGCATCCAGAGGAGTCTGGGGCAGGGCCAAGAGGGAGCTGGGAGGAAGGGCCGTTGGCTCCGTGGTTAGTGCCAGAGCTTGATCTGGGCCGGTGCTCAGGAGCCCCCCAGCGCTGCCTCCCATCTGGGAGTTTGTTAGAAAGCAGGACTGGGCCTTTAAGAGCATCTTGTGTGTATCTTGTCTGCTAACAGCCTGTTGATTATTTGCTAATCTTCCTGCTGAGTTAGTTACTTCATGGAGATCACTCCCTGCTACCGTGTTGAAATTAGCATTCAGAGATTAAAAAGAAAATTGTGTGTTTCACAATGTATAAATATGTATGTGTGTGCTCAGTCATGTCTGACTCTTTGTGACCCCGTGAACCATTAGGCTCCTGTGTCCATGGGATTCTCCAGGCAAGAATACTGGAGTGGGTTGCCTTTTTCTACTCCAGGGGGTCTTCCTGACCCAGGGATCAAATTTGGGTCTCCTGCATTGGCAAGTGGATTCTTTACCACTGTGCCACCTGGGAAGCCCATGTGTAGCTTTTCCCCACAAAACTAAGCTCAAAATATCATTAACAAAAGGTGACAGCTCGTAAGAAGTATTTGACACAGTCATACAAATGTGCATCTCGGTTTACAAAGCCTTGGAACATTTTCAAAATGTCCGCTAGGTTTCTCCCCTGTGAACTTTAGAATCTTACTCATTTTTCTTTGCATTTAAATGTGACTGTAACAGGCAAGTTCGATGATCTCCCGTCCACTAAGTATCATTTCCTGCAAGCACAAGGATGACAATGACGCGTATAAAACACCAGTGAGCCAGACGGCGTAGACGGACGAGCAGGCACACGGCAGGGCTGAGCAGGCTCAGCACAGTGTGGAGAGCAGTGTGTGCACCAGGACCCAGAGCTCAGACTTGCAAGTGGGATGACAGTCTGCCCTGGAAGTAAGAGTTCCTCTCCCCTTGATGGAAGTAGGGCAGCCTATGTCCCACCACTCTGGTGCAGAGCTGCAGGCTGTGCTCGGGTGCGGAGAGCAGTCCACGGGGTATCTGGAAGGGTTCCATAGGGTGTCGGGGGACAGTGAGGGGAGGGCGTCCACGGGGTGTGATGGGACAGTGAGGGGAGGGCGTCCACGGGGCATCAGGGACAGCGAGGGGAGGGCGTCCACGGGGCATGAGGGGACAGTGAGGGGAGGGCGTCCACGGGGTGTGATGGGACAGTGAGGGGAGGGCGTCCACGGGGTGTGATGGGACAGTGAGGGGAGGGCGTCCACGGGGCATCAGGGACAGCGAGGGGAGGGCGTCCACGGGGCATGAGGGGACAGTGAGGGGAGGGCGTCCACGGGGCATCAGGGACAGCGAGGGGAGGGCGTCCACGGGGCATGAGGGGACAGTGAGGGGAGGGTGTCCACGGGGCATCAGGGACAGCGAGGGGAGGGCGTCCATGGGGCGTCTGGGGAGAGTGTGGGGAGGGCGTCCACGGGGCATGAGGGGACAGTGAGGGGAGGGCATCCACGGAGCGTCAGGGGAGAGGGTGGGGAGGGCGTCCATGGGCCGTGATGGGACAGTGAGGGGAGGGCGTCCATGGGGCATGAGGGGACAGTGAGGGGAGGGCGTCCACCGGTTGTGAGGGGACAGCGAGGGGAGGGCGTCCACGGGGCGTCAGGGGAGAGTGTGGGGAGGGCATCCATGGGCCGTGAGAGGACAGTGAGGGGAGGGCGTCCATGGGGCATCAGGGACAGTGAGGGGAAGGTGTCCACGGAGCGTCAGGGGAGAGGGTGGGGAGGGCGTCCCCGGGCCGTGAGGGGACAGCGAGGGGAGGGCGTCCACGGGCCGTGAGGGGACAGCGAGGGGAGGGCGTCCACGGGGCGTGAGGGGACAGCGAGGGGAGGGCGTCCACGGGCCGTGAGGGGACAGTGAGGGGAGGGTGTCCCCGGGTCGTGAGGGGACAGTGAGGGGAGGGTGTCCACGGGGTGTGAGGGGAGAGTGTGGGGAGGGTGTCCCCGGGTCGTGAGGGGACAGTGAGGGGAGGGCGTCCACGGGGCCTCTGGGGTGAGTGTGGGGAGGGCGTCCACGGGCCGTGAGGGGACAGCGTGGGGAGGGCATCCATGGGGCATGAGGGGACAGTGAGGGGAGCGTGTCCATGATGTGTCAGGGGACAGTGTGGGGAAGGCGCCCACGGGATACCGGGGACATGGAGTGCTTTTCCTTGGGAATGGCCCCGAGGAGAAGGTGCCGCTCTTTCTGCGGCGTGCTGTCAGGGTGTGCCACGGTGAAGTCATGGAGAGCATTCAGGTTCTTACCTCCCTTAGACAGTCTACTGCAAAAGTGAAACCTGTCGTACTTGGGTGTAAATCACATT
Organism: Budorcas taxicolor; assembly: GCF_023091745.1. NCBI lineage: Eukaryota > Metazoa > Chordata > Mammalia > Artiodactyla > Bovidae > Budorcas > Budorcas taxicolor. Next base: position 2,375,397 of record NC_068931.1, on the reverse strand, counting down.
CTTATTTCTGAAGTCCGTTCTTTTCAGCAAATTCATTACTTCGAACCATGCCACTTTCTGTGAGATCCGCTCCTTCGGGAATACGAGGGTTTGAAGGGGCTCATGTATGTCACAGAAATGGTCAATCATGTCTTCAGAACGGCTCTTGTCTCTCTTCTCTCTGCTCCGTTCAGTTCAGTCAGCTCAGTTGCTCAGTCGGGTCCGACTCTTTGCGACCCCATGAACCACAGCACACCAGGCCTCCCTGTCCATCACCAACTCCTGGAGTCCACCCAAACCGATGTCCATTGAGTCAGTGATGCCATCCAACCATCTCATCCTCTGTCGTCCTCTTCTCCTCTTTCCCAGTATCAGGGTCTTTTCAAACAAGTCAGGTCTTCGCATCAGGTGGCCAAAGTACTGGAGTTTCAGCTTCAACATCAGTCCTTCCAATGAACATCCAGGACTGATCTCCTTTAGGATGGACTGGTTGGATCTCCTTGCAGTCCAAGGGACTATCATTTCTATTTCCTAAGAATGAAGATAAAGACAGGGGGCACTTTTGAGACCGGAGACATCAGTCCGCATGGCCCAGTCAAATCTGGGGACACTTCTGAGACCAGCGTGGAGGGACACTGTCTCATCTGAGGTAGCTCGATGTCATCAGGCAGTTCCACGAGAACAGCCAGTCCATTCTGGCCCAATGGTTCATGATAACGACACTTCTTCCTCCAGGAACAGATGCGTCACCTGTAAAAGGGAATAACCTTTACACCAAACATGGTCTCCAGCAATGCCGCAGGTAGGGTGAGCCAGGTGCCACAAGATGGTTGTTGATCCAGCGATACCAAGATGGGTTTACAAAAGTAAAAAGGGATCAGCATGAAAATGCTTCTGAAATAGCTTCCTCCAAACATCTCTCTCCGTGACGCTACGATTCTGTGACCAGCAGCAGGCAGTGCGTGAGGCCGTGCGGGGCTCGTGGGCGAGCTGGAGAATCTGGGCGGGGAGCGTCCCAGCCTCCGTGCAGAACCCACTGTTGACTCATCCCCTTTATATCTTGAAATGAAGAGTTTGAGCGCATCAGCTGGTACAAGGCCCAGAGAGCAGGTGAGGACAAGCTGGGAGGGTGGCAAGGGGGCCTTGTGGCCACCGGGGAGCTTGGGGGCACTGAGCGCGGGGAGTGGGTATTAGCAAGGACTCCAAGCTTTGCGGGGACGTCTTTCCCAGTCAGGGCACTTGGCAAAAGATAACGGATGGATCGCCAGGGCCTGGAGTTCTGCTCGATGTGAGTGATAATAGGTCCCCAGAGCAAGAAATTGGTGAGAATCACTGTGTCTGGATTTTCGCAGGGCAGAGGTACAACCATCCGAGGGCTGGGGGCTGACTGCACTTTGGAGGGTGCTTGTTCTAGTCCCGCCTGTACTGACTTCTCTCCAGTCTTGACATGCAGAGCATCAGGAGCTGTCAGAACACACGTTTAGAGGAAGTCACTGGGAGAATAGGAAGGGGCAGGACTCTGCAGAAATGGGGATGAGGAGGCAGAGCTGCGCCCGAGGGAGGGTGGAGCCTGGAGTCGCAGGAGGCCCCCAGGCTGAGGGGTGGGGGTTGTGTGTGAGGCCTGAGCAGTTTACTCAGGGAGTCCGCTCCTTCCTCCTGGGGGGACGTCAGCTCCAGGACCCCCCAGGCTCTCCATCACCTTCCACTGTCTTCACGCTGATCAGGTGCTGCTGAAGATCACCGCTGGATCGCATTCCACTGGGGGAGGCTACACCCGGCTTCTGGATAGTTTTCCCAGGAATGAGAGAGTGGGTCAAGGGAGGTTTGACCAGGGAGGGGCATTTTCTGGAAGGTTATGAAAGTGAACCAAGAACCTGCAGGAAGGCGCCCTGCCCAGGAAACTCTGGGCCATGGTGGAAGCTCACAACCCGTCTGTCACTCCCCTCTGAGGGCCATGCTGGGAGCATCTCTCAGAGCTTCCCACCAAAGAGCAGCCACTGCCTCCTCTTTCAAAGAGGCTGTTGCTCCTTTCCCATCTTAGTCTTAGTGCTTCTGTTTCTGAAACATTTAAAATAGTCACCGATTTTTTGAGAACCCGTGTATTCTTTCTGTGGAAATGAGCATACTCAAAAATTCTAATTATGTATAGTAAAGTAGGTAAATTTTCATGTTAAAATCATAGTTTGCTCACCTAAATGCACGGGGTAAGTATGATTGCATTTTATCTGAAGTAGCTGACATTTTACGTGCATAAAAACAAGAAAGAAATTGTCATCTTGGGATGGACCATTCTCAGAGCCCTGAAGCTCCTCAGACACGTGGAGCAAGAAGTCAGGTTTAAGAATCAAAACAGAAATGGCCCCCACTGACTACTGTGTAGTGAATTCTGAGGACGGATTCTCGAGGCAGAACTCTGACGTCAAGTGAAGCAGAGAGAGGATTTTTCCCACTTCCTCCCCAGCTTGTCTCTCAGCTGACCCTCCTGATCTAGAGCCGGGATTTCGGGGAACACAGAACATGGAGGAGATGGAAACTGTCAGAAAGGGAGCCTCAGCCAGGTCCCCACGTGATGAGAATTTCTCTCCCCCTTGTCACTGAGAAGCGACCTTAGCATGCAGGAAAGAAAATAGGCGAGAGTCTCAAAGCCCCCTGAGTCGTGTCTGAGCTTTCAGTTCTCAAATGCCCAAAGAATTAGTGATTGCTTCATTGTTGGGACATGAGATCTGACCAACACATTAAAGGTCCTTGGGAAGCTCTGAGCCTCTGAGGACAGTCGACTCATGCCTGCCAAAAACATAATTGCTTGGAGAATCTGTTTCACCCAGTAACATCTGGCCTTTATGAATATACATACATTGTGTTCTTTAGTAAAGTTTAATGCAGAAAGTACATGAAAAAATTTGAACAAAATTTCTGGTGTTTTGAACAAATTGGAAATCAAGGTCTTACAGAGAGCCAGTTCTCCATTGGTTATATATCTGTGATGTGATTGCCAACAGTAAGTACAATATCTATTTACTCTATGAAAGTCTCATTATGGCTAATATGGAAAGATACAGATATAATCTCTTACAATTAGAGAGTCACAGGAATTACAAATAGCTAAAACCTTGCACATCTAACTCCACTTCCTAAAATGCATTTGCTGCCTGTGGGTTTGACCCGCAGTGCTAATGAACGTTCATGGCAAATGACAAATACAGCAAACAGGTGATAGTGAAAGTGTTTGAACTGAAATAATGCTGTTATTATTTTTTTTTTTTTTCAGAATCTAATGGGCATGACTTTGAGTGAAGCGAGCCAAGTGAACAAGTATGCTGAATAATTCCCTCCTGAACAGCCTGTAAAAGTCTTTTGAACTTGCCAGGAGAAAACGATATGCTTCTTAACAACTGCGGTAAAATGTAAGAACTTAAGACTTGATGTTTTCAGAAATGACATGCCCCAGTTTCCTGTGGGTATGTTGCGAACAGAGCCCTCTCCACACAGAAGTGCTGCTTTTCTCAGTTTGTCTGAGGAATTGCAGTCTCTTCCCAGCCTTGTCCACTCCAGGGCATATTCAATCTTCGGTTCCATTTCCAGCAAATTCCTCTGCCTGGTGACCGGCATGCCGTTCTTCAGCCCAGGGCTGGTGGCTCTCAGCTACCTGCTGGGCCTGCTCTCCAGGGTTGGACAGGAGCCTGTCTGCACCAGCAGGGTTTGTGCTGAGCCCCAGGGCAGCCCCAGCCCCCTGCTGTGCCGAGGTCAGGGGTGGGGGTGGGGGTGGATGGGGGCCTCAGAGGAAGCACCCAGAAGAGGGAGGCGGTCCTGATGCTGGGACCAGGGTTTCCTGGAGAAGCACACCCCTGACAGAGATGCTGACGGTACCACCATTTACCGCGGTCCAGCTGTGTGCCAGGCACTGCCCACACTCCACATACATGACATTGCATCTCATCAATGAGTAACACTCCTGTTGTCCCATTGGAGCTGGGATTCACACTTGACTTGTCTGATTTCATGATGGAGGAAGCATGTCCCAGACAAAAGGAGAGGCGATCACGGAAATTTTGGACCCACTGGATGGCAGATTTGACTGGAAGGCAAGAATACTTTTTTTTTTTAATAAGAAAACATAATAATGCTTAGTGACTGCCAAATTAAAGCGGGGAAGATTGTAATTATATCTATAGGTGGCCAAAAGCATAGGTTATAATTCAGCATCCATTTCTAACAAAAAGCCTGAACTAAAACAGGAGCAGAGGGAACTTGCCTGAATGGGATGAAGGCTAAGACCAGCCAACTGTGAGCATAATATGAGACCAGCAGTTCTCACCTGAGCTTTTCCCCGGAACCAGCTAGTCCGTTTCTAGTCTATGATTATTTTAAAAATATCCTTTACGTTTCCCAGGCTACGGGAAAGTGAATCTGGGTTTTCTGTTTCTTAAACTCATGAAAAGTTGAGAACTGTAGATGTGGAAGAAGTGAAGTGAAGTCGCTCAGTCGTATCCGACTCTTTGCGACCCCATGGACTATAGCCCACCAGGCTCCTCAGTCCATGGAATTTTCTAGGCAAGAGTACTGGAGTGGGTTGCCATTTCCTTCTCCAGGGGATCTTCCCAACCCAGGGATTGAACCCGGGTCTCCTGCACTGCAGGCAGACACTTTACCATCTGAGCCACCAGGGAAGCCTATAGATGTGGGTAGAGTGTTATAATAAAACCATTGATTCTCAGGGTCAATGAAGTCCATCACCTTCCCATGTCCTTCCCTCACATCCTCTTCCTCAGACCTTCTAGAACCATTGAAATTTCAAAGTCTATTAAAAGTGAATCAAGGGCTTCCCCAGAAGCCCAGTGGTTAGCAGTCCGTGCTTCCACTTCAGGGTGCATGTGTTCAATCCTTGACTGGGGAACTAAGATCCCACAGGCCACACAGTGCAGGGAAAAAAAAAAAAAAGAATTAACCTTTAGATAGGCCTCGAGAGCGTTCACAGCAACACTATCGATTTCTTTGTTAAATATGCTCAGAACTTGGTTATACTGAACTTCCAACCTCTTGTATTTCTTATAATCAGCTCACAGTGTTGATTACAAATGTAAACTCACTTTGGCTAAACCATGTGGAGGTGGGTGTCTACGGTCCCTGTAATTAGGACCATGTTTGCTCTGGGCTCCCCAGTTCAGGAAGCGTGTGTGTGGGAGCAGGGGGAACATCTCCTCTTGCAAATGAACTAGAACCACAGGAAACAAGTGAAAACTAAAAACCAACAGGCAAAGTGCTCACTCCAGTGCCTGGGCCCTGGCGAGCATTGGACCCGAGTCACTTGTTCTGTAGCTGGTCCTGATGACACGGTAGAAACCGTATGCCTTTTGTTTTTACACCACCCTAGGATCATAAGGCAATAGCTTCTATGCTTAGATCACGTTCAGTTTGTTCAGACTCTGACATACTGGTTCGACTGGTGCTCTAAGTGTCTCATAAGCAAGCCTCAGTGCTCACAGCCTTAGGAAGGGGGCCCTGATGTCATCAGGTGACTGATGTCACCTCCCCTTTGTGAATGAAGTGAGATGCACACAGGGGCATTAGATCACTAACGCAGGTTCAAACTCACAGCCGTGAGTCAGGACTCAGGCTCTGGCATCCTGCTTCAAAGACCACAGCTTTACTGCTTGCTGAGGGGCCTTCTTAATGTGAGGGGATCCGTAAACAGCCGGTGACAGTTCACAGAGCAGAAGTCGGTGTTGGAGCCTGGCCAGGCGTGGTGGGCAGGACCTGCAGCTGGTCTCCTGGAGGGAAGTCACAGAAGCCCACGAAGGGCTGATAAAGCTGTGTGAGGTTGCCTTCCACTCTCTGACCCGGAGCCTGTTCAGACTTGTCCTGACTCCCGGGAGTTGCCATGTCAACAGCGTACCCTCCAAGCCCACAAAGCATCTCCCATTGCAGCCCCCCGTGGACCTTCTATTAGTCAAGAGTTAGGGCACCCAGCCTGAGAAGGGGAGAATGTGGAGAAAGGAGAAAGGCAGGTGGTCACTGACCCTTCATGTCCTGAAGGCTGTCTGTCAGTTGCAAAACTCCCAGATGTCCTGAATGCAAAGAAGACTCCTCTCTTTCCTCCTGCCTCCTTTTTCATTTTTGCCCTCATCTTTTCACTGTTTGGAAGCTGAATCCAAATGCTTTACTGAAACTCAGTATTCATTTCCTGTAGAGAAAACTCTTCTTTGTAGACCAGGCTTTAAGCTTCATGACAGCAGGAAGGGGTCAGCATTCTCGGGAGAGGAGGCAGGCGAGGTGGCAGACGTGAGTGTCGCTAGGGGCCGCCCTGGAATTCAACTCCTGGCAAACCTCTGGCCCTTGCTGTCTCAGGTGGAGTCTCACCGCTGCCCTAGACACGGGGGTTCCTGGATCCCACCTCAAACTTTTCTTTTCCTCCTTTGTGTAGTTGAAACAATTTGAGATGATCAAAAGAAACTGTCCTCCCAAACTAAAAGCGTAATGAAATAGCGCAGAGTCAGATGTACAACCGACAAGATTTGGCTTTACCACGTGAATTCACTTACCAGGGGCAAAGCCTCTCCTAATCAAACAGGTTTTTAAACAGAAAGTGTTTCTTTCCTCCCTCCTTCCTTGCTTCCTTCAGGGTTGGGGGTTGGTCTGGGAATCCCACTGAGTGGACTCCTCCAGGGATGGGCACGGGGTCTGGGGGAAGCCTGTGCCAGGGGAACGTCAGCGCTGCTGCTGGAGGCGCCCCTCAGCCTAGAGCGCAGGAGCCGGGCGGGTGGGGGTCAGGAGCGCTTTCCCAGAGACCCCGCCCCCAGTGACGCCACCACACCTGCGTCTGGAGGAGGAAGGAGCCCCCACCGAGAGGGGGCGCTAAGGGGTTGGGATTTTCCTTTACTTTGAGGAAACTTCCTATTTCTGAGCATTAGTTAGTTCCGTGTGTGTGTGTGTGTGTGTGTGTGTGTGTGTGTGTGTGTGTGTGTGGCTCAATTTGTGTCCCACTGTCTGAGTCCCGGATTGTAGCCCGCCAGGCTCCTCTGTCCATGGGATTCTCCAGGCAAGGATGCTGGAGTGGGTTGCTGGTTCCTCCTCCAGGGGATCTTCCCGACCCAGGGATGGAACCCAGGTTTCCCGCGTTGCAGGTGGATTCTTTACCACGGAGCCAGCCGGGAAGCCCCATGAGAGGGTAAAAAGTACAGATTGTGGCATTAAAGATGTTCTAAGTTTTCGTTCTGTCTTTATGATGCTCAGAGTAAGCCCTTCATCACCTGTACTTCAGCTGTGTTTTTATAAAAAAGGAAGATTCCCACTTGGTCCGTGAGGACACTTCCTGGGATATATTTTGCCCTAGATTATATATCACTCATCGTTCAGTTAGCCAGCACATCATCCACCTGATTAGTTAAGCGCCAAACTTAGAGATGATCTGGAAAAAAACACATCTCCAATCCATAGATCTCTTCCATCCATCTCGTATCTTGAACCCACGTCTTGCATCACATCTTTTCTCCACAGAGGCCTGTTAAATCCAACCCAAGCCGCCATCATTTCCTGTTTAGACTCTCACAACTCTCTCCCAACTCATCGCTACATTATCTGACCAGCCTGTTCTCTCCACAACAGCAAAGGTGATTACTTTAAAAGGCAGTACAAAACCCAGTAAGCTGCCCTTTCCCTTAACTCTCTCAGGGGGCCCCATCCACGTGGCGTGGACTCTAATCCGGGCACGCAGGCTCGGGGCTGCCGCCCCTCCGGGCTGAGCCGACGCGAGCATGAGCCCCTGCCCTGCTTCCAGGCCGGTGTGGGCGGGCCTCCTGGTGCAGTCCCCTCCCATCCAGCGACCCCAGGACTCCCGGAGGGTCCTGACGGTGCAAGGGCTCTCGGCAGACCCCTGCTAGCTCTCAGGCTAGGCTCCATCCTCTCGAGTAGCCTCCGTGTGATATGAAGGTACCATACGACCCCCATATGCCTTCATTTTGTCTTCTCCGCTCACTCTGACCGTCTGCTGAAAGCTTTCACCCCCCAACAACCACATATAAGATTCTCTACAGTTCCATTTCTAATTGTGGCATTTTGGGTACAAAGATTTCCTTTTCCTGACATTCTAAAACTGTTGCGTTTTTGAAAAGAAATGCATTTTTCCTCTAATAGATAATTGTGTCAAGTTATCTGTAGACAGTTTTAGAAGAGATATTTTTTAAAACCAAAGCATGATAACATTCTATTAGGAAATGGTATTTCTAGTGAGAAAATTTTATTTCCACGTCAAATGAAACCAACAGAGACCTATGGAACACCTTTTCTGTGATTTGTTATATATTCCAGTATTCTTGCCTGGGAAATCCCGTGGACAGAGGAACCTGGCAGGCTACAGTCCATGAGGCAGCAGAGAGTCACACACGACCAAGTGACTAAGCACACACACACAGTCTTTATAAAAATACAAAGAATATTTAAGAACCTTCCTGCTGATAAAAAGATTATAAGAGAGTCTAAGGAACAAGATATAAATCCATGATGAGTAAAATAACAATATATCACAAGATTCCTTTTTAGACTCACTTCCAGATGAATTACTTTGACATTAATTGCTTTAGCAATTCCTGTGGAAGGACTCTAGCAGGAGGTAGGATTTGAACTGCATTTTGGGAGGCAGAGTTCAAGAAGCCAGAAGTCAGAAGAGCACCCCAGGCAGGTGACCTGGCGGGTGGGTGTGGGCAGAGGTGAGGAAGATCCAGGTGTGTTTATAGGGAAGAAAGTAAACAGCCTTAGGATCAGACAAGGGGCAGAAAAATGACTCACTTGCTAGCAGAAGGAACTGGAAGGAAGTGTGGAAATCTAGAGTGAGTTCCTAAGAATGCAAAATGGTGACTTTCTGGGTGGGATCTGATGCTTAAAGAGGTGGGTAACCTGGAAGAAGAAGATGAGACCCCAAGGTCAGAGGGGGCCAACATGCAACTGGGGAAGCTTGCTTGCTTTCTCAGTTGCGTCAGACTCTTGGTGGCCCCATGGACTATAGACAATCATGCTCCTCTGACCATGGGATTCTCTAGGCAAGAATCCTGGAGTGAGTTGTCGTTTCCTTCCCCAGGGGTTCTTCCTGACCCAGGGATCGAACCTGCATCTCTCACATTGCAGGCAGATTCTTTATCACTGAGCCACCAGGGAAGCCACTGTGGGTGAACAGTGGCAGAGGCAAATGCTTATTCCTAGTCTCTCTGCCCAGATGGTGCGTCTGTGATGACACCCACCTACCTATCACGTCTCCTCCTCAGGGTTTGTGACCCTGAAATGAGACAGCACCTGTGAAAGATGCTTTAAAAACCAGAAGTTGGCACACGTAATTATTTATCATCTAGAAACGGAGATACCAATAACATTTAAACAGGAGGACTTTGTGTTTAAATCAGTTCAGTTCAGTTCAGTCGCTCAGTCGTGTCCGACTCTTTGCGACCCCATGAATTGCAGCACGCCAGGCCTCCCTGTCCATCTCCAACTCCTGGAGTTCACTCAGACTTGCGTCTGTCGAGTCAGTGATGCCTTCCAGCCATCTCATCCTTGGTCGTCCCCTTCTCCTCCTGCCCCCAATCCCTCCCAGCATCAGAGTCTTTTCCAATGAGTCAACTCTTCGCATGAGGTGGCCAAAGTACTGGAGTTTCAGCTTTAGCATCACTGCTTCCAAAGAAATCCCAGGGCTGATCTCCTTCAGAATGGACTGGTTGGATCTCCTTGCAGTCCAAGGGACTCTCAAGAGTCTTCTCCAACACCACAGTTCAAAAGCATCAATTCTTTGGCACTCAGCCTTCTTCACAGTCCAACTCTCACATCCATACATGACCACAGGAAAAACCATAGCCTTGACTAGACGGACCTTAGTCGGCAAAGTAATGTCTCTGCTTTTGAATATACTATCTAGGTTGGTCATAACTTTTCTTCCAAGGAGTAAGCGTCTTTTTATTTCATGGCTGCAGTCACCATCTGCAGTGATTTTAGTGCTGGGTAAATACACTTGGTGTCCTTTTGGAAAGGCAGAAAGGAATTTGGAAGCCCTTCTGATATTCAGTAACTCATCACAGGAGGCAAACATCTTTTCCAGCCTGGCGTTGGATATTCACAGTGCTAAATGTGTCATTGCAAGAGTCAAAGATGTGGAAATGAAGTTATTGGGTGAAATATTACTATTGGGGAAGTGTGAAAACAGTTTAAAAGGCTTCTGATTACATGTTTATGCGTCTTGGCGTGTGTACAAATGAGATGTAGCATCAAACAGGACTGGCAGGCCTGGTCCAAGGCCACCCAGTAACACACTGCCTACAGGGAGGAGAACCTGAAATAATTCTCCCTAGTTGGGGGTGGGCGGGGAGGTGATTTAAAAATGCAGTTACCAAACGAGAAAGGTGAAGTGGGAAGAATAAATTAGGAGTTTGGGATTAACATATACACCCAACTATATTTAAAACATAATCCACAAGAACCTAGTGTATAGCGCAGGGAACTACGCTCAATATTTTGTAATAATCTATAAGTGAAAAGAATCTGAAAGAAAGATGCATATTATATATGACTGATTACTTTGCTGCACATCTGAAACGACACAACACTGTAAACCAACTATACTTCCTTAAAAGTATAATGAATAAAAATTTATTTCTAGAAAATTTTTAAAAGAATCTTGAGCTGAGTGGGCTTATGCATTTAGTTCCTTTTTGGGGGGGGGCCTTAGAAGCACAGGATAGAGGTGACTGACTTCTCAGGCCTTGACTACTACTGTCCTAACTTGCTCTGTTGCTCAAATCGTTGCCTCTGACATTTCTGCTGGGCTCCTTTCAGCTTCTGTTTCTCGCTTGGAGGTTGTAGTTTCTTTGCTGGGGCTCCTGCTCTCTGCATTCGTGTCCCCTGTGTTGCTTGCTCACGATGGCACGTTTGTCAGACGACTGAAGCAGCTCCCTTCCGTCTCCTTGCATGCACTTTGAGATCTTCCTGCCTCTTACGGTGCATGGATACTGACTGGAGGCTGGGTGTTTTGAGCGTCATGGAGTAAGAATCTGGGTGTTGCTGGCCTGTCCCAGCTGACGTCCCTGCACTTGCTGGGCGGTGGAGGGGCTGCTGTCTGGGGACAGGCGGGTGCCCACTCGTCTGGAATGGTTGGCGGGTAGGGACTGTGTGTGGTGTGGCTGGAGCAGAGGTTCCTGTTTGAAAGGACTCTGTCTTGGGGCTGCTCCTGTCCTGGCCCTTTCACGAGACAGAGGGCTTCTACTGGGGTCTCCTGGTGGCACCTGTGGCCTGGGAAGCACAGGGACCTCGCCATATATCATTCCTGAGTCCAGAGGCCCTCGGGGAAGCCTCCCTTCTGAGCCTGCTCACACTTGTTTTATGTATTATGGTCAAGGTTATTAGTTATGCTTAATGAGAGGAAGAGAGGGAAAATATGTCTGCTCCATCTTCCCAGAAGGAAAATCCTCCTCATTTCTTTTTAAATTTCATTTTCACATTTCTATCCTTTCAATTGAATTGAGGTTATAAGAGACTTATGGAAAAGGACCAAGAGCATCCAGATTGGGCCTCAGCCCAGTTGCGGCTTCAACCTGAGGGTAGAAATATAAACATCAAAGATGCCACTTCATTTGTTGCTGGGCTAATGCCCTGTGACCAAGGCAACTGTGTAATTTGTCACCTAAGCAGAGGCAGACAAGCTGAGATTTAAACGGTGCTAAAAGTATTAAGATTATGTAATTTGAAGTACTTGTTTAAGAAAGAAAATATATATTCATGTACACTGAAGCAAAATATAAAAGGCTTGTTTATATTATCTGAATATTAAAAAACACTTAAGCAGAATTATTATTCTTATTCATAGTCATTTAATTTTAAAAATTGTTGACTGTATCCTTACTGATCCTATATCACTCATAATTTCTAAAAATATATGCTTTTTAAAATTTCATCTTATAATTTATGTCTACATAAAATATTTGTTTCTTTTTTAAAGTTATGTATTGTGGTTACAGGTTTTCAACACTTTTAATTGACCATAAGGAAAAAAATTGTGATAGGGTGCAGAAATACCAAGTTTATTTAAAGCCAAACATGCCACAGTAGAACTTTTTTCAATTTTGTGGTTTTTCGTATTGAAATTGTAAATATTTTAGCTTGAATATTGTGTTGGCAGATATTTTGTCCCCATGAAAAGTACCGTTTTTTGGCACTGATTTGTATGAAGCAAAATGCATTCAATAACTTGTCTCTAATTATAATTTTTAGTGTTTTATTAAATTTAGACATTTCAAAATCATAGATCTTTTCAATTTTATTCCACCTAGTATAGAATAGCCATCTGTAAAATTTAATTTTTCTGATTAAAAATGAGAATTCTAGCAAAAGATGCTTTGTAGATTGGCCTATTCTAAAGCATAATTACAGAATGTTGGATTAAATCTCATCCAGTTGGAGCTGTCACCGTTTAATCTGCTGACTCTCCACAGGGTGATTGCACGGATGTCCTGCCTCATGTGTCATCCAGTTTCCACGGAGAAATCCTTTGGCATCTCCTCTCTTGAATGCTGGACTAAAGGTTCCTAATTACAGCAGCATTTGTAGGACCCCCTTCCTGAATGTTCAAGATCACCGCAGGGCCCTGCGCAGACTTACAGAGTCAAGTCTTCTGAAGCTCAAACATTTCTGCAGCCTGTTTGATGATGAGCTGAGACAGAAAGTACCAGGGCTGAGCCGCAGTGCTTCTTATTACAGTCGCTGTCGGCTCTGAACCGGTTCTTGTGTGTGTGTAAGAGTGTGAATTCTGACAACTGTAACTCTGTGGGACACGTCTGTGAATTGTATGCCCCACAACAATGTCAAATAAAACTTGAATCTGAGGGTTTTATTTTAGCAAGACCTTTGCTTTCACCACGAGACTATATTGGACCAAGTTTTACACTTGTACTATTGTCAGTCATGTAAACACTGGAGCGAGGGGCAAGGAAGCCACACACTCGGGGCCCTTCCCCCAACCACGCGGGCCCTCACCCTCCTGTGACACAGCCCTGCGGGGCCTTCCGCCCCGCCCGCCGCCCTCTCTCCCACCGGCAGCTGTCCCCACGGCCGGACACGAACTCCAGGCGCACGGTTCTGATCAGCTTCAAAGTGACGCTGTAACTTCCCCGTACCGTCCGTGTCAGACAAAAACCTGACCTAGTTTTCCTATATTAGGATGCGGGACTCAAGCTGCAGCATTAGATTATTATGTTTGCTCTGCATTTCTCCTTTTGATCAGCATATTTATATATGTTTGTGTTGTACTCAGTTACAATGTTTACTTACACTGTCTGATGTTTAGTTCATTTTGAGTCTCAAATATTCGTGTTACACTAGAACTCTTCTATGGTTGCTGCTGCTGCGGCTGCTAAGCCGCTTCAGTCGTGTCCGACTCTGTGCGACCCCACAGATGGCAGCCCACCAGGCTCCCTGATCCCTGGGATTCTCCAGGCAAGAACACTGGAGTGGGTTGCCATTTCCTTCTCCAATGCATGAAAGTGAAAAGTCAAAGTGAAGTTACTCAGTTGTGTCCAACTCTTCAAGACCCATGGACTGCAGCCTGCCAGGCTCCTCCGCCCATGGGATTTTCCAGCAAGAACACTGGAGTGGGGTGCCATTGCCTTCTCCAACTCTTCTATGTCAGCTATATTTATTATTATGCTTTCTGCTGCATTGAGGTTGGCTCAGAGGAGTTCAGTGGGTAGAAGATCAGGTGAAACGTGGGCACTGTGGGGCCTGTGTGCCATCAAGCTGGGGACCAGAGCTACCTGGGGTTGTCGAGGTATTGCCCTCGCTCTCTAAGGCGCCTCTGGTCCAGCCCAGCCCTGAAGCCCTGACTCTACTGTGGTGGTTCTGAGATGCTTCCTGATCCCGGGTGGCCCCAGGCTGGTGTCTCACAGAAAGTGACGCTTCACTCAGAGGTGAGGTCAGACCAACCTTGCCTTCCCGGGAGGCTCCCTCAGGTCGCCAGCCCTGGAGGGCTCTGGACACTACAGAGCCTCTAACGCCACGGAAGAAGCTGCAGACCATGACGCCATCCTGTGGCAGGACCAGATGCGGGGACAGGGGCACAGTGAGAAGCAGATGGAGAGGGGAAGAGAGCGGGGGAGAGAGACAGAAAGTGGGGAGAGACAGAGAGGGGGGGGGGGGAGAGACAGAGAGAGTGGGGAGAGAGACAGAGACAAGGGGGGCAGAGACAGAGGGGGAGAGAGAAACAGAGAGAGACAGATGGAGGGGGGAGAGAGACAGAAAGGGGGGAGAGACAGAAAGGGGGGAGAGACAGAGGGGGAGAGAGAGAGTGGAGAGGAAGAGAAAGATCCAGGGAGAGAGACGAGTCAGAGACGAGCTGCGCTCCTGCGGGAACACGGGGTCCACGCAAGCTGGGACTTCATTCCCGGTGATCTCTTTAGCGTCCTGAATAGGACCGGGCCCGGGGTAGTTTCTCAAGCAACATTGGATGAAGGGAATTTCACTAATTAAGCAGAGCTTTGTTTTTCTTAGAACATAGTTTCAGCTGTGTTCTGCCCGTCTCTACTCCAGTGGCTGTGTCCAACTCCTGCCCCGACTCTGACCGCTCCCGTCCTTTCCGCGGGGCCGACCCAGCAGGAGGAGCCGGCAGTGCGGACCGCGCACCTCCCGCCCGCCCCGTCGGAAGCCACGGTTAAAGGCGAGCCGCGACCTCGGGGCGCCGCTCCCAGCGCCCGGGGCTCTGTCTCTAAGGTGGGGGCTCTGACTGCTCGGCGCGTCAGGGGGCATCTCTGAGAGAGCGGGGTCAGGTCAGGGCGGTGCCGGGAGCCGGGCCTCAGCCCTGGAGGCGGCGGGTCTGGGAAGGGTGCTCCCCTGGGACTCTCAGTCTTGGTGCCGCCCCTGGATGTTACCTTGGCTTTGGGGGGATTGTTCCCTGCGTCTGGACAACCATAAACTGCCTCTCGATTTCCAGCAGAATGGCAGCTTTACATGCTGTCTGCATGTTCATGAGAACTCCACCGGGACATTAGAAAAAGATGAGTCAAGCAATTAATTATGCAACACAACTCAGAAGTTCCTAAACTGATTAAAAATAATGATTTAAATTACTCTGTCTAAAAGAACTCGTCAAACACTCCCCTAATTTAATGATGAGTCCATCTATTATGGTTCTAGTTATCTATATTTATCTATATCTATTAGTACAGAGGTCTTCTCTGGAGGCTCAGTGATAAAGAATCTGCCTGCAGTGCAAGAGATGTAGGTTCGATCCCCGGGTGAGGAAGATCCCCTGGAGAAGGAAATGGAAGCCCATCCAGTATTCCTCTCTGGAGAATTCCCGTGGACAGAGGAGCCTGAGGGCTGAAGACCGTGGGATCTCAAGACTTGCACACAACTTAGCAGCTAAACCACCATGACCATTTGTACAGAAAGACTTGCACATCAGTATATACGCATATAAATGTGGGTCAGTTCAGTTCAGTGGCTCAGCCATGTCCGACTCTGTGACCCCATGAATCGCAGGACACCAGGGCTCCCTGTCCATCACCAACTCCCCGAGTTCACTCAGACTCACGTCCATCGAGTCAGTGATGCCATCCAGCCATCTCATCCTCTGTCGTCCCCTTCTCCTCCTGCCCCCAATCCCTCCCAGCATCAGAGTCTTTTCCAATGAGTCCACGCATCGAATGAGGTGCCCAAAGTATTGGAGTTTCAGCTTCAGCACCAGTCCTTCCAACGAACACCCAGGACTGATCTGCTTTAGGATGGACTGGTTGGATCTCCTTGCAGTCCAAGGGACTCTCAAGAGTCTTCTCCAACACCACAGTTCAAAAGCATCGATTCTTCGGCACTCAGCTTTCTTCACAGTCTAATTCTCAGATCCATACATGACCACTGGAAAAACCATAGCCTTGACTAGACAGACGCTTGCTGGCAAAGTAATGTCTCTGCTTTTTAATATGTTATCTGCTGCTGCTGCTGCTAAGTCGCTTCAGTCCTGTCCGACTCTGTGCGACACCAGAGACAGCAGCCCACCAGGCTCCCCTGTCCCTGGGATTCTCCAGGCAAGAACACTGGAGTGGGTTGCCATTTCCTTCTCCAATGCACGAAAGTGAAAAGTGAAAGTGAGGTCACTCAGTTGTGCCCAACTCTAGTGACCCCATGGACTGCAGCCCACCAGGCTCCTCTGTCCATGGGATTTTCCAGGCAAAAGTACTGGAGTGGGGTGCCATTGCCTTCTCCAAATATGCTATCTAGGTTGGTCATAGCTTTTCTTCCCAGGAGTAAGCGTGTTTTAATTTCAGGGCTACAGTCACCATCTGCAGTGATTTTGGAGCCCCCCAAAATAAAGCCTGACACTGTTTCCACTGTTTCCCCATCTATTTCCCATGAACTGATGGGACCAGATGCCATGATCTTCATTTTCTGAATATTGAGCTTTAAGCCAACTTTTTCACTCTCCTCTTTCACTTTAATCAAGAGGATTTTAGCTCCTCTTCATTTTCTGCCATAAGAATGGTGTCATCTGCACATCTGAGGTTATTGATATTTCTCCTGGCAATCTTGATTCCAGCTTGTGTTTCTTCCAGCCCAGTGTTTCTCATGATGTACTCTGCATAGAAGTTAAATAAGCAGGGTGACAATATACAGCCTTGACGTACTCCTTTTCCTATTTGGAACCAGTCTGTTGTTCCATGTCAAGTTCTAACAGTTGCTTCCTGACCTGCATATAGGTTTCTCAAGAGGCAGGTCAGGTGGTCTGTTATTCCCATCTCTTTCAGAATTTTCCACAGTTTATTGTGATCCACACAGTCAAAGGCTTTGGCGTAGTCAATAAAGTAGAAATAGATGTTTTTTCTGGAACTCTCTTGCTTTTCCGATGATCCAGTGCACTTTGGCAATTTGATCTCTGGTTCCTCTGCCTTTTCTAAAACCAGCTTGAACATCTGGAAGTTCACAGTTCAGGTATTGCTGAAGCCTGGCTTGGAAAATTTTGAGCATTACTTTACTAGCTTGTGAGATGAGTGCAATTGTGCGGTAGTTTGAGCATTCTTTGGCATTGCCTTGATTTGGGATTGGAGTGAAAACTGACCTTTTCCAGTCCTAGCCACTGCTGAGTTTTCCCAATTTGCTGGCATATTGAGTGTAGCACTTTCACAGCATCATCTTTCAGGATTTGAAACAGCTCAACTGGAATTCCGTCATCTCCACTAGCTTTGTTCGTAGTGATGCTTTCTAAGGCCCACTTGACTTCACATTCCAGGATGTCTGGCTCTAGGTGAGTGATCACACCATCGTGATTATCTGGGTCGTGAAGATCTTTTTTTGTACAGTTCTTGTGTGTATTCTTGCCACCTCTTCTTACTATCTTCTGCTTCTGTTAGGCCCGTACCATTTCTGTCCCTTTTTGTGCCCATCTTTGCATGAAATGTTCCCTTGGTATCTCTAATTTTCTTGAAGAGATCTCTAGTGTTTCCCATTCTGTTCTTTTCCTCTATTTCTTTGCATTGATCGCTGAGGTAGGCTTTCTTATCTCTTCTTGCTATTCTCTGGAACTCTGCATTCAGATGCTTATATCTTTCCTTTTCTCCTTTGCTTTTTGCCTCTCTTCTTTTCACAGCTATTTGCAAGACCTCCTCAGACAGCCATTTTGCTTTTTTGTATTTCTTTTCCATGGGGATGGTCTTGATCCCTGCCTCCTGTACAATGTCATGAACCTCAGTCCATAGTTCATCAGGCATTCTATCTACCAGATCTAGGCCCTTAAATCTATTTCTCACTTCCACTGTATAATCATCAGGGATTTGATTTAGGTCATACCTGAATGGTCTAGCGGTTTTCCCTACTTTTTTCAATTTGAGTCTGAATTTGGCAATAAGGAGTTCATGATCTGAGCCACAGTCAGCTCCTGGTCTTGTTTTCGTTGACTGTATAGAGCTTCTCCATCTTTGGCTGCAAAGAATATAATCAATCTGATTTTGGTGTTGACCATCTGGTGATGTCCATGTGTAGAGTCTTCTTTTGTGTTGTTGGAAGACGATGTTTGCTATGACCAGTGCATTTTCTTGGCAAAACTCTATTAGTTTTTGCCCTGCTTCATTCTGCATTCCAAGGCCAAATTTGCCTGTTACTCCAGGTGTTTCTTGACTTCCTACATTTGCATTCCAGTCCCCTATAATGAAAAGGACATCTTTTTTGGGTGTTAGTTTTACAAGGTCTTGTAGGTCTTCATAGAACCGTTCAACTTCAGCTTCTTCAGTGTTACTGGTTGGGGCATAGACTTGGATTACGGTGATATTGAATGCTTTGCCTTGGAGACGAGCAGAGATCATTCTGTTGTTTTTGAGATTGCATCCAAGTACTGCATTTTGGACTCTTTTGTTGACCATGATGGCTACTCCATTTCTTCTGAGGGATTCCTGCCCACAATAGTAGATATAATGGCCATCTGAGTTAAATTCACCCATTCCAGTCCATTTTAGTTCACTGATTCCTAGAATGTCGACGTTCACCCTTGCCATCTCTTGTTTGACCACTTCCAGTTTGCCTTGATTCACGGACCTGACATTCCAGGTTCCTATGCAATACTGCTCTTTATAGCATCGGACCTCGCTTCTATCATCAGTCACATCCACAACTGGGTATTGTTTTTGCTTTGGCTCCATCCCTTCATTCTTTCTGGAGTTATTTCTCCACTGATCTCCAGTAGCATATTGGGCACCTACTGACCTGGGGAGTTCCTCTTTCAGTATCCTATCATTTTGCCTTTTCATGCTGTTCATGGGGTTCTCAAGGCAAGAATAATGAGGTGGTTTACCATTCCCTTCTCCGGTGGACCACATTCTGTCAGACCTCTCCACCATGACCCACCCATCTTTGGTGGCCCCAGGGGCATGGCTTAGTTTCATTGAGTTAGACAAGGCTGTGGTCCCAGCGTGATTAGATTGACTAGTTTTCTGTGAGTATGGTTGCAGTGTGTCTGCCCTCTGATGCCCTCTTGCAACACCTACCATCTTACTTGGATTTCTCTTACCTTGGGCGTGGGGTATCTCTTCACGGCTGCTCCAGCAAAGCTCAGCTGCTGCTCCTTACCTTGGACGAGGGCTATCTCCTCACTGCCGCCCCTCCTGACCTTGAACGTGGGATAGCTCCTCTAGGCCCTCCTGCACCCGTGCAGCCACCACTCCTTGGACGTGGGGTTGCTCCTAAATGTGTATAGATCCGTATAAATATCAATATCTCTCTGCATGTACAAAAAGAAACTTTTTTTGACAAATTATTATACTGAATTTCCCAATCACTTGTGTGGAGATCATAGACTTCCTGTAACAGAAACCTGCAGGAGACAGAGAAGGAGAAATATGGTTGATATCCCTTATATTTGGAATCTAAAAAGAAATGATACATGGACTTTCTTACAAAGCAGAAAGAGACTCAGAAGCTTAGAACCAAACTTTTGGTTGTGGCAGTGGGAAGGCGTGATGGTTGGGGAGTTTGAGACAGACATGTACACACTGCTATATTTAAGATGGATGACAATCAGGACCTACTGTACAGAACAGGGAACTCTGCTCAGTGTTATGTGGCAGCCTGGAAGGGAGTGGGGTTTGGAGGGGAATGGATAGACGTATATATATCTATGGCTGAGTCCCTTCTCTGTTCACCTGAAACTCACAGCATTGTTAATCCACTGATCTCAATACAAAATACAAAGTTGAAACAAAAGCAGAAACCTGTGGGATTCTGTTTGCAAAGCATCAGAGGAAGCTGGTGCATACCCAGGCCGGCTCTGCCCCCTGCTGCTCCTTCCTGGAACCATCGGTGGGCACACTGCTGCTGGAGGGAGCGGGAGGGGTCTCTGCATTCACCCTCCCTGAGGGCTAGACCCGAGAGGTCTTTCTTGGTGATTTATAGCAACACAATTTAATGAGAAGTGGGGAATGAGTGGGGATTTGAGGCTTTTGTTTTGCTTTTTAATAAGGAATATTGACTATGGCTTGGCTTATATTTGATTCTTTCCCTCTTTAATAAGAGAAGTGATATAGGAACTGGCTGCAAGAGGCAAATGACACCACTGTTGGAACCGTGGCCTCCCACGTGCTCCTGCCTGGCCGTCCCACCCCTGGAACTTAGAGAAGACACATGGCCCCTCCACCCCTTGCTGTCCTGCCTGTAAACTGGAGACAAGAATGACAAACCTTGCAGGGTTTCTGTGATGATTGAATGCATGTAACCAGCCTGGACATGAAGAATAAACATTAAAAAAAAATTTTTTTTTTTAGAAAAGTATAAATTTGAGCTACTGTTTGTGATTGTCTGTTGTCAGTTCAAGTCGTGCCCATGTGGTCAGGGGAGGTGGTCTGGCAGGGGGGATCCCACCAGTCCTGCCCCAGGGACGTGGACCCACTGGGGTGTGGCTGTGTGAGTCTGCATGGGTGTGGGCACAGCTGAGCCCCAGGGACAGCTGGGGATGTGTGAGCACCTTCCAGCCAGGTGGCCTGGGCAGAGTGACAGACACAACTCTTGCTCACAGAAAGCTGTCCATCTGTGTGGTCTGGAGAATGCAGAAAGATGAGTCATGACGTGGCGATGACAAAGGCGAAGCTGGCAGAGGCTTTGGGCTCTGTCTGCAGATGCCACCCACCTGCCCTGTCCCCCCGGAATTCCTCCAGCATGAGCAGTGCCCCCCAGGCTCCTCACACACAGAAGGGATGAGCTCCATCAGCAAGTGGTACCCTGTGAGGGGTGTGACACCTCCTCCCAAAAGGAGGCTCTGATTGGTTGCTTAAAACAAAGATTAAGCCACCTCCTTGTCCAGCTTCCTCCTGCCTGAGTATCACCCCTGGTCCACGTAGAGAGTGGTACGCGTGTTATTAGAACATGACTGTGACCAATTTGCTAGGAATAGCTCGTGATTTTCTTCCTCTGAAAAGATAACAGGACTCTCCACGGAAGATGCCAAGTCCAGACTGATTTACCCCTAAACTGTCTCAGCACAATGGGATGATGAAGAGAACCTCAAGGAAAGGCTTCAAGTGATTGCCATGATCCATGGAAGGTCGGGACCCCAAAACCAGGGAAGAGAACAGGGTGGGAAAGTGCCCAAGCTATGGAGACAGGTCTTGGCCAGTTACGGTCTGGCCGCGTGGCCTCTGACCACTCCGTGGCCTCTTTGAGATCCTTCATCAGTAAATTGGTGATAATAATATTTACTTCCAGCCAAAAGAGCACCAGGAGGACACCATGGAGCCAGTAAACTGATGCTTGTAAGGATTACTTAATATATGTGTTACATCTAATAAAATTTAGATACTATATATAATAAGATTTCACCAATGTAAAATCACATAAAGAAGGGTAATAAAGAAGATTAATAATAATCTTCTCTTTTCAGTATTTTTACAAAGTATATTTTCAATGTTTTCTAGTATAAATGAATATTGGGAACCCAGAACTTTAGAACCAAAAATCTCCTTGATGAGCAAGCCATTCCTAGTCCTCAGGATCAGATGAGTTTCCTCCACTAAATCTTGAGCTTTCTCTCCATTGTGGTCCAGACATGACAGCAGCCGTCAACCAGGGTGTCCTCAGACGGGCCTGTGTGTGTAAACATAACTGAGGCCAACACGGGCAGCAGGGACGGCGGCCCCGCTGTCACGGGCCACCTCCCGGCAGCTCTGCAATGACTAGGGTCTGGGGGCTACCGTTTCCTTCCACTCTTGAGGCTCACTCTGCTTTGGGGGTGTGACGGTGCTATAGTTTGCAGAGCCTGTTCTCGTTTATTTTAACGTTACATAGTCCACTTTATCGAGGTTTGGAGGAGTTGGCATTTATCAAAGCACAAGTTCGAAACGGTTTTGTTTTTAAGCATTCATCTTGTGAGCGCTGCCAAGGTCACTAACGGGGAGTGGTCGTCTAAACAGAGCCACGGGTGGGGAGAGTTCACGTCCCCAGTTCCCTTTTATATCAGCCTCTGAGTGATCCCCGGCTTGGGGCACTTCACAGACGTGAAAACCCTACAGAAGCACACCGCTGAGCCTCCCTTCATCCCCAGGAACTTTTCTGACTTGCAGGAAGCACTGGCCCCTCAGCCAGAGCAGCAGTGGCCGCTGGGCTCCTAATGGATGGACACATCCCGAGTTTGGGGTGCGCATCCCTCCACGCTGGTCCACGCAGGCCCGTTTTACCCTTCCTCCTGCAGGGCTGGGGACGGCGCTCAGAACAGGGCGGTGAGTCAGGTTATTCTAATTGTAGGCTCTGCTGCAGGTTCCTGCAAATCCATCATTTCAGAAAATGTACTTTCTAGGTCTCTCAAAGAGCCAGTGCACGGAGCTCGGCTCAGGAGTGGAGAAGAGAGTAATCTTCTTGGTGGGGCGTCTCCTTCTATTTCTCTCTGTGCTTTCACACTGAGGACTGTGTGGAACAGAGAATTTTCATATTTCATTAGGAGGATCAAAGTGGAATAAACCCAGGCCAGAGGCTGGGAGGAGGTGATATTATAACGTGTCTTATAGTCTTCTGCCTGTGGAACATGCATGGAGAGTAGGTATTTTCATTTTGAAATAACAGCAGAGTTTTGCTCCTTCATCTGCAAGATTTTTCCTTCCCTCTCCTCTCACTGATACTAAGTCATAGGACTGGTTTCTGAATATACCGTCTTGTAAGGCGGCTATTGGAGAAGGCAATGGCACCCCACTCCAGTACTCTTGCCTGGAAAATCCCATGGATGCAGGAGCCTGGTAGGCTGCAGTCCATGAGGTCGTTAAGAATTGACACGACTGAGTGACTTCACTTTGACTTTTCACTTTCATGCATTGGAGAAGGAAATGGCAACCCACTCCAGTATTCTTGCCTGGAGAATCCCAGGGACGGGGGAACCTGGTGGACTGCTGTCTATGGGGTCGCACAGAGTCGGACACGACTGAATCGACTTAGCAGCAGCAGCAGCAAGGCGGCTATAATGTCAGGTAAGAGAAGCCCCTCTAGGCTGGCAGAAGAAGTGAGCCGCCTCCTTCTGGCTGACCAGAAGCCACGAGAGGTCACACGGCGGGTCAGAGCCAGCTCCCTGACTCTAGCGTGGCGTCTGAGGGGCTGACTGAAGCTTGGTCATCACTCTCAACCTGGTCACAAGGCCAAATGCCTCTCTCATTATTTCTTTTCTTTTTCATGCAGCTGCTATTTTTTAAAATTTTATTTTAAATTCAGCTTTATTAAGGAATGCTTGACATAAACCATGGCAACTTCAGCCAATAACACTATGTAGGATTACTGAAACCTGTTAGGAGAGCAGACCACTCAATCCTAAAGGAAATCAACCCTGAATACTCATTGGAAGGACTGATGCCGAAGCTCCAGTTCTTTGGCCACCTGATGCAAAGAGCCAACTCACTGGAAAAGACCCTCACAATGGGAAAGATTGAGGGCAGGAGGAGAAGGGGACGACAGAGGATGAGATGGTGGGATGGCATCACTGACTCAACAGACATGAATTTGAGCAAAGTCTGGGAGATGGTGAAGGACAGGGAAGCCTAGCGTGCTGCCATCCTTGGGGTCGCAATGAGTCGGACACAACTAAGCGCCTGAACAACCACAAAGCTCACCCACAGATGCTTCTGAGAATCCGGAGCTCAGGTTAACAATCCTGTGCGTAGTAGGAAAGACAGGGCTTGCTACTGTTCCCACCAATCATGATGACAGTCATATGAAGTTACGTAAATCCGTCCCCCGATGGTAGATGAGACACATTCTAGGTGCCCGAGTTCACATTCACAACTATCTCTGCATGAGATCTGACCTATGTTTGTATTTTACTGTGAGGCAGTTGCGTTTATCAAGAAGGTTTTCTGCACTGCTGATGCAAATCCTATTACACATCCATAAATATTGATGAGTGTTGAAATAAATGTCCTCTGACACCCACAGAGCTTACATCAAAGCAAAGATTCATTGTTCCTGAAGCCTTTGAGCATTTAGATGTATCATTGTAAACTACAAGAATTACAAATTTTTATAATTTAATTGACATAAATATACAACATGTGATTCTTGACTGCATCTCCTGGCTGGCTTTGTCTTCATGTCCAAAAGGATATTCTGATGTTTGGCCACTGTATCTGGTACCCACAGCTGCAAACATCACATAATAGACATTTATGTTCTGAGCATCCTCAGACACTCAGGGGCTTCATCAGCCATCACCCCATGGGGCTTAGAACTGGGCTGGACTCTGACGTTTGCTCCAGCTCAAGCATCCGGGCGTCAGCTGAGGGTCCCTGGGGCCCCAGAGGCTAACACAGCATCCTCTCCTCCAGATGAAGATGAAGGTCAGAGAGCACAGTCTATTGCTCATGCTTCTCCAGGCTCGGGGTCTTGTCTCTCCCAGAAGTTTACCAGAGCAGATCACTGGCCAAGCTCAACGCTAAGAAATGGGGAAGCACATTGCTTTTCTTCAGTGGGAGGAATTGCAAGGTTAGGGAGCGGGGGCACTGGCGGACGTGCATCCTGTCCCTT
This sequence comes from Budorcas taxicolor, assembly GCF_023091745.1. Taxonomy (NCBI): domain Eukaryota; kingdom Metazoa; phylum Chordata; class Mammalia; order Artiodactyla; family Bovidae; genus Budorcas; species Budorcas taxicolor. The sequence goes on along the minus strand of NC_068931.1, from coordinate 2,350,929 downwards.
GGGAGCAGAAAGCCTTCTGCGTACAGCTGGTGTCCGCAAGGTGGCGGACAGCACCCTGCTCTACATGAGGACCTGCTTCACCGGGGTCACTTGGCATTCGCTGACACCCGGTTACCCTCTCTCTTGTTCATCCTCTTGTGTCTCTCCCTGCATTTCTCTGAAATAGTTATAAGCCAAAGTCGTTCCTGGATTCGTGTTGAGACACCTGTTACAATCAAAGCAAATTACCTGGTTCTTTCCGAGAAGCCTGAGAGAGTTCACCTGTACATCATGATTTCATGACAACAGTAAGGGTCTGTCCTAACATGCACGGGAAACATTGGAAACATTGTCAGATTTTTTTTCTTGGGCTCCAAAATCACGGCAGATGGCAACTTTAGCCATGAAATTAAAAGACTTTTCTCCTTGGAAAAAAAGCTATAGCCAACCTAGACAGCATATTAAAAAGCCAAAAAAGGTCTGTCTAGTTAAAGCTATGGTTTTTCCAGTAGTCATGTGTGGATGTGAGAGCTGGACCATAGAGAAGGCTGAGCACCAAAGAACAGATGCTTTTGAATTGTGGTATTGGAGAAGACTCTTGAGAATCCGTTGGACTGCAAGGAGATCCAACCAGTCCATCCTAAAGGAGATCAGTCCTGAATATTCACTGGAAGGACTGATGCTGAAGCTCCAATACTTTGGCCACCTGATGGGAAGAACTGATTCATTGGAAAAGGCCCTGGTGCTGGGAAAGATTGAAGAGGGGAGGAGAAGGGGATGAGAGAGAACATATGGATGGATGGCATCACCGAGTCCTTGGACACGAGTCTGAGCAAGCTCTGTCCATGGACACGAGTCTGAGCAAGCCCTGGGAGCTGATGATGGACAGGGAGGCCTGGCGTGCTGCGGTCCACGGGGTCACGAAGAGTCGGGCACGACTGAGTGCCTTAACAACAACGAGAGGAAAAGCGTGTGAGGCCTGAGTTGCCTGGAGCCTCCCGAAACTTCGCACAGAGTGCTCCCGCCGCCGTGTAGACAACGCTGGGCTTGTGCTTGCACCGCGCCTGTCCTCCGCCTGCAGTCAGCCTCCAGAGCCGCTCAGAGTGGCCCGGGGGGTCTCTGGGTCCTTGACGGGTGAGGAGGTGAGTGCACAAGAATCCTCGGTGAGTGTCTCCGGCGCTGTCAGTGCTGAGACCGAGCCGCAGATCACGCGGCAGGGAGGGGTGCTCTTTCCGGCGGCGTCTCCTCCGCGTTGCAGAAGGCCTTGCTCCACCAGCAGCCCGACCTCACATTCCGTTTCCCCTGATCACCATCACTGCTCAGCCCCGGGTCTTCTGCACCGCGCCTCCCGTGTCTGTGTTCTTATGTCTCTGCTCTTTCTCCATAAACACGCTGCTCTGAAAATCAGCCCAATAAGATTTTGACTGGGCTTTCCAAGCCTAGCTCAGACCCAGGTTGGCGTTAACTGCCCCGGAGAACAGGAGCTGAGGTTCCCCTCACTGACCACTCCCGCGGGATCAGGAACGTTGGGCTTAATTCCACGTGTGTCCATCTCTCTGCAAGGCTTCGAGTCCTGGAAGGGTAGGAAACCAGACGTGGTCCTTCCCCTTCTTGGGAGCTGCATGCACGGCGCAGCGCCATCACGCACACATCCACTTCTTTCAGCTTGCATCAGCATTGCTGTCCGCCTGCCCTCTAAGCTCCCAGGGAGCAGCTCCCCTGCCCGTCCACCCCAGGGCCTCCTGCCCTTCTGCCCTTACTGTGTCCTAATCTTTCCAAACAGTCCCTGCTGAGGGGATCGAGGGCTTGGGACCCTTCTTCTCTCTCTTTTCTTGACCAGGTCTTTCAGTCACTTGATTTTAAGTATCACTTGTGCATTAATTGACTCTGAAATGTCTCTATCCGGAAAGATCACCATTCCCCAGAGTTCTGGGCTAGCATATTCAATGGCCCTAATGCTTGGACATCAAGTAAAGTCCTTGGTCTCAACGTGGCCAACACAGCTATGGATGCCCTCAGCTCCCCTGTCCACACGTCCCCTTTCCTGTCCAGTGAGGGGCAGCGCTGTGCACGCTCTTGCTGGGACCGTAAACAACTTCTGATCTCTGCTTATCTTACCTCCCATCCAGTCTGTAGGCAATTTCTTTTAGCTCTGACTTAACCATATATCCTGGTTCCCACTGATCTTTATCACCTCGACTGCAAACGAAGCCGCCCCCAGCTTGCTCCTTACTCCTCTAGACCAGCCTTGTGATGTTTCCCCCTGCCTCCCTGGGGTCCTTCTGGAGCCCCCTTTTTCAGCAGGGTGGAGGCAGGGAAGGGCATGTAGCACACGCAGGGATGGGGCCATATGGCGCCGACTGTGAGCGCTCCGCTCCACAGAAGCGACTCTTTCTATGTGATGCCCCGAGTGTGTCCTCTGCTCTCCCAGCTCTGTCCCTGTTGCTCTTACCATCACTCTTCTCTGGCTTTACAAAAGAAAGCCACACCTCCACCCTGCCCAGATCTCATCCCCAAACATCCCACCATGAAAGCCCTCAAGAAACCAAACAAAGGAACAATTGATTTTTTCCTGGGAGAGTTTCAAGAAAGCAAAGTCAAAACTAGCTGCAGTGAGAAATCCCAAGGAAACCTTATTTGGCCCACGTTATAAACTTACCACAAGGTTTCTATGGTACCCACAAGTAGACAGACTGATAGGCATGGCAGACTATCTGTCAGTGTATCTATGGAGTCATCTGTTCATCACAGAGCAAACTGTTAACCAGAAGCAAGCATGCAGCAATGCACGTTCATCTGGGCTAAGAAAACAAAGGAGGCTTCATCTTGCGAAATCAACAAAGACCTTCCACGCGAGAGCGGGAGGAGGCTGCTCATTCAGAACTCAAGTAACTGCCCTGGTTATGAGATGAGAAAAGACGCAGAGTGAGGCCCGATGTCTCCCTCAGCCATGTAGCTGCAACTTACAAACTGGAGGCCTGCGCAAAAGTCCACGTGTGCACGCTAAGTCAGCCGTGTCCGACTCTTCGCGACCCCATGGGCTGAAACCCACCAGGCTCCTCTGTCCCTGGGATTCTCCAGGCAACAATACTGGAGTGGGTTGCCATGTCCTTCTCCAGGGGGTCTTCCTGACCCAGGGATTGAACCCGAGTCTCCCGAATAGACAGGTGGATTCTTTACCATCTGAATTACGAGGAAAGCCCCATGCTTGCCATCTTTTAAAACTCAAAGTAAGTAGCAGGGAAAGTGCCTGGACATAGCTGGCTGCTAACAGGCAGGGAGCATTCCAGCCCCCACCCCCTACAAAGTACTGCTAAATATCAGCTACAGACAGAAATCTACTTCAACTATGGCATAAAGATTGGAACAATCAAAACCTCACACCCTTGAAAAGCATCTTGCAGGTGCTGAAAAGACAGAATTAAAAGTTGTCTCCCACATAAATCACAGTAGCTGCTCTTAAAGATTAAGTAAATGTGCTTCCTTAGTGACTGAGAGTGTAGCATGAGCATTAAATAAATAGTGAACGGGTTCAGCACATTTCTCCTGAAAGTAAATGAAAAGCCATCCCCTTCATGTTTATTTGGGTGTCTTCATGACAGAGGAAGATGACCATACAGTATCATGTTCTAAAGAAAATCGTAATGGCCTCTTGGTTAAGTAAGAATAATGTGCCCCACGAATATCAATCCATTTCACCGGACACAATAATTGGGCGTTTGGAGACACATTCTTTAAACTTTATCTCCTGTCCCTACTCCCCATCCATACAAAGTTTCAGAAGGAATACTTGAACAGAGTCAAGACTCCATTAAAACCCAAAGAAAAGAGAAGAGTAACTCTATTTCAGCATTCCCTAAACTCTGAGACAATGCTATTACCTGCAGGACAACGTGATAAACCCAATCTGCTTTTCAATTACCACCCTTAAATAGCTGCATTATAAATAACCTCCTCCAATCAGTGCCACGAGAAGTGACTTAAATGGTATTTATAGCCACTTAGATTAGTTCATCTTTAAGAGAAGAGAAAAGGAGCAAGCGTATAATTCTTTCTTATAAACCTTTTTATTTTTTAGTGTTTATTTGTATGTTATTTGAAGGGTTTCCTTTGCTGTTTTTTCCCTAATATTCTTATCTCTTAAGATAATATAATGTAAAAGCATAAATAGCCTAGGAAAATCCCTTAACTTTTAAAGACTTGATTTGTATAATGGATCCATATTTGCCATGTCAGCTATCATAAATTTAATTGTAAATATCATGATATTCTTCAATACTTTATTAATTAAAAAGTGCCCATTGCTTTTGCCTGTGTGATTTGCATCACAATGGACAAAAAAACAAACAGGAGAGGTTGGTCAACTGAATGATTAAAGTGACAAATGTTTTATTTGCTGAAATAAAATGAACATGAACAGAAAGAACTTGTTTATAAATAAAAGCTTGTTGGATAAAATGGGTCATTTGGAGCACATCTTTTTCCTATAAACAGCACATCTCTGCCCCAGGGCATCACCTGCCCATCTGACTTACAGGCTGTGAAGTCTTGGGGACACTTTGAGGATGTCCCATTAACTGCAAATCTATAGATTCATTTTATTACAGACATAGACAAGGCAGTGTCTCATCTGTGTGGACTGAAGCCTCGGTGTGGACATGCAGAACAACAGGAGGGAAGAAAGTGTAAGGACTAAGCCTTGGGGTCACCTGTGAGGGTGAGAGATGTGGCTCCATCACCGCTCAGGCATCTTCTTTGATTATAGACTTAGCGCTCTGGACAAGGAGCTGCTCTGCTTGGTCAGGGCCTCCTGCCCCTGACACCGAGCACAGAGCTGACCCCTTCTCACATCCCCAGAGCTGGTGGACAAGACCACGTCACTCAGCTCTGGACTAGGGAAGTCTGGCCCCGAGGCTGCTGGAACCCCCCCTCACCTCCTCTGTGCATTCTCTGTTTCCTGACCTGCTGGATGCAAAGGCCCGTGGGAGGACTTGGGGTGACCCAGTGGAGGTGGGGTCACTAAGTGAAAGACCCTGGAGTGGCTGGGTGGAGAAGAATGGCCCCTCTTCCTCTTCCCACCAACAGTGCTGGATGGATATGAACTAGAAATTGGAATTGTGTTGTGTTTAGCCATTGAGAACCAGGAAGTTATTTTAACAGCACAGAGCCTGTCTGGCCTGATACACATGCTATCTAATTGTTCTCCAGGTATTTTCATTATTATGCTCACGTCCTATCAACGGGCATTGAAATGAATGATTGCCTGACACACGCTCTCGCCAAGGCTGCATACTATTGAACTTTTACAAATGTGCCATCCTTGTCAAACCAGGGCTGTTGCTGAGGCGTACTGTGGATCTGGTTAGGGCTGATTTCCAGCATCCTTCTTTGTGCTTGCTGCCCATCAGACAGTCCTCTGTGAACTGCCTGCTTGCATGTTCCGGGGGTGATGCTGGGATCCTGGTAAGCTGGAGATGGAGACACAGTTTCCCCAGACACTGGTTCTGTTATGTCCCCTCCAAGGCCCGGCCCCTGCAGAGGCTGAGGCAGGTTTAAAGACCAGGGAAGCACCCTTTGAGCAGAAGGAAGGGGCCGCTAGAACGTCTTCCAGTTGTCAGGATCCTGCTGAGGGCCCACTGGAGTGGCCGTGGCCCATGGCAGCTTTGCCAGGCAGAGAATCACAGCGAAAAGAGAAGCCAGCCAGACACACGGACCCCTGGGTCCCGCAGCTTGGCTGAGGAAGGCAGGACGCTCAGGCACGCCTGCCTACCTGCGCTTCCCGCCCACCCTACCTGATGGGTGTTCCTGCTGGACGGTTCGTCTCTCCTCACTGATCAGAGTATAATTTAATCTGAAAAAATTATTGATACTGAACTGTCTAAAATCCTGAACTATATTCCTGCAGGGTATGAACAAAAAGAAAGCGGAGACATCACCCAGATTAATAATATGCTTTGCACCTGTCATTGGAGAAGTGATCATAGTCAGACTTTCAAGCACTGTCCAAGTGTTCCTGGAAACTCACGCATAAAAGAAATGCTTCCATTAACTCTGGCTCCAAAACCACCCAGTGTAATGCTCTTCATGGGTGTGTTCTTCTTTACAAGGAATATTGGTTTTCAATTACCTTCTCTAACAAGTTGAGAGGCTTTTACTGTGACTTAATGTGCGTATTTATCTTAGGTTATTCAGATGTGTTTAATATCCACCTAACAGCTTGGGAAGAATGTGCTCTTTTCTGACAAATACCATCTCACACTGAAGGTCTGGTCCTCAGGTTTGAAGAGGAATCGGTCTGCAGCGTCTGTTGTCCATGGCGTTTCTCCCCTCCTGGATGGAGGCGAGAGTCCAGGCACTGCGGTTGGACAGGACACAGGTCCCTAAACGGAAGTTATCCAGATCTTGACATACGCTGTTGCCACCGCCCCACCCCCCTGGAGGAGCCAGGAGCCAATGTGTTCTCTTTGTTCACCCCACTCCATCCAATCCACCAACAGTTTCTAGGACCTTCACCCCCAGATGCGTTAAAGCCACCCAGGTGCCTCCATCTACTCCTCCTTCCATCCTTGTTCAGGCTCCGCTCCCCAGGTCCAAACCACAGTGACCCAGTGAACTTCGACCTTGTTCCGTGCGGTCTCGCCTCCACTCAGCAACCAGAACTTTTTTTATAGAAAAATTCTTCCTTTGTCCACTGGGACATTGCCAGAGACTTCAGCACTTTTTATCCCTCTTAGAACAAACTCCAAACAATTCCACATTTCAGAGTCCCGGCGATGTGGCCCCTCCTCCTAGCTGACGTCATTGTGGACCACCTCCCGCTTCTCACTGACAGCCTGCTCTTGCTGGTCCGAAAAGACTCAGCTCCTGCCTGGTCCAGGCCGTGATGCTGGTCTCCTCAGGGCTCTGTGCCTCCTTCCTGCTTCAACATCAAGGCTTTTATGCCATCTTTTTTTTTTTTTTTTTGGTCAGAGGGAGGGTGCTAACCACACAGTGTAAAATAACTTTCCACCACTGCCCGGCCACACTGTTCACCTTCTCCGCAGCATCTAAGGGCGCTCATATGTTAACTTACGTTACTATTTACTGTTGATTTGTTTACTGGCATTCTGCATTCCCCAAACGGGTTCCTAAGCTCTCCATAGGGAAGGGCCTCGCCAGTCTGAAGCTTCTCTTTCAGTGTCTTGCAGTGTATTAAACACCTGTCTCCATTTCATATATGCACAGCACGTAAATGAATAATCAACCTTGTCGGCCTGGGGGGTTGCTTTCTTTGAGAGAGTTCAGACATTTTCAGGAATACATTATAATTGGGCTGAGAAACATTATATCCAATCAATACAGTGAATAAGAATGAGTTACGCTTATTTACTTTGTGTTTACCTCATATGGGCGAGAGCTGCAATCATTCAAAATAGATCTGTAGCTTGTAGCCAGTGATGAAGAGATCCTTTCCGTCATTGGCAGGATTCTTGAGGAGAAAAATCAGTCTCAAGTCATCTGTGTTTTACTTGTCTGGACGGCAGTATTTTCTCCACTTTCTTTGTGCATGAGCTAAGTGGTTCCAGTGGTGTCCGACTCTTTGTGACCCCAGGGACTGTAGCCCACTGAGCTCTCTGTCCATGGGGTTCTCCAGGCAAGAACACAGCTGTTGTCTGCCACCCATGCCCTTCTCCGGGGGGTCTTCCGGACCCAGGGCTGAACTCGCATCTCCTGCGTTGGCAGGCGGCGCTTTACCACTAGCGCCACCTGGGGAGCCCGTTCTCCACCTTCTGCCCCTCGTAAATGTGCCATGTGCCCACATGGGATCACCTAAGCGTGCGTGATAAAGTAAAGCATGATTTTTGGATCAGAATAGGGAGATGGCCAAGGTTTCCCTAACTTCTCTGGAGAGGCTTCGTGCCTGCTTGAAAAGCTGTATGTTACACGGTTATGAAAACAGAGAGCTTTCTTGAGATTTCACCTGCAGAGTGTGGCAGCGAGGGAAGTGGACAGGAGGATATTCAGAGAAAGAAAATCACACGACTGTTTCCATGGGAACTGACAGAGGTGTGTTTTGAATTCCTCTGGAGAACAGCAATTGTAAGTAAACTGTCAGTCTCCCAAGTTTACTTGAAGGTCATTGCTACAAGCCCCCAGCAAACGGCCCAGGAGAGTCTGGTTCTCTGCACTGGCCGTGTCAATGGTGATCAGTACCCATTGTGAGTGGCCTGACGTGCCAGCTGGGTGAGAGCATCACTCGATAAGCTTTCAGAGGGAGACACAATCCAAACCGGAGGGTGGAATCTCAAACCGATTAATAATTAAATATCTACTGGACTTTGTGTCCAAAGGATTGACAAACATGTAAGAGAATAAGCCCTTCCCTGAGTACACTACATTTACCGATGTTAAGATTTTCAATATACTTCCTAGGTTGAGTTTTATTCATTTAAAAATTATTAATTAAAAAAAGAACCGAATAAAATTCCACACCATAGTGGTGGAACATCCGTGGATGTTAAACATCTGTGTATCTTATTGAGAGAATTGTATGCACTCAACTTGCATTTTAATTAGGTCTTTTATATGTAGCTATAATAAATTTTTCTCAAAAATTTTTATTTCTTTTACAATTCACTATGCACACACACACACACCTCTATATATCTCATAATATATATATTATATACACACACACACATGGACACACACACACCTATATACCTCGGAATACACTGTGATAGGCACTAACCATATTGCAGTGGAAAAACAGACAGCGTTCCTGCACTCATGGGGTAAACTTCAGTGACTGTGTTTAATTAGTTGTTTTTCTTACAGCTGTCTCCTTTTTTATTTCAAAGAACTCCACTTGTTTCTTTTCCATCCCGAATACCACCTCTTATAATTATTCTCTAATTTCCCACAGAAAAGATGATTATTAGCTCTCTAAATACGGTGGGACAGTACACGTTTGGCAGGTAAAGAGTTACAATGCAGCAATAAACACTGAGGCACGTATCAGAACATTCATCTGCATTATTTCTATTATGATTCTGTGTCTTCTCTCCCACAAACTTGCAAGGAAAATCAGTGAATCAAACTGCTAATATCTTTACAATGAGAAAGAACTGTCTCATACTCTTTCTCAGAAGGTGGTTATGAGATTCAACAGGATGCTCTGTGGTGGTGCCTTGGGAGCTACAGTGTGCTCACATGCATCCTTGTGACACACGCAGTTATACTCGCTCACCCTCATTCACACCCAGCATGGGCGGTACCCAGACACCAGCACGGGCTCCTGTGAACGTTGTGGGGCTTCTCCTGTAAACCGATACTCCGCACACCACCCAGGGCAGCTGCGCAAGGTCTTACTTGAGGGTCTATTTCTTGGCTTATATTTGCCTTTCCTCCTCACCTGCATCTATGTTGACTCTGAGCTCCTGCTGCAGTTAAATATGCGGCAGGTTGCAAAACAGAAAGAGCAAGGTTTTTGGTATTTGTTCTCCAAAAACGTCCATCAAGAAGAAGGAGGTTAAAAAGCATTATTAAATTCCCTGGTCAAGAGTTTGAAGGAGATGAGGGTTTCACTGAGACTGAATGAACGATGTGATGTTTACTCCCAGACAGCTCGTGGTGGCATTTGAGTGAAAAAAATTTGACTTACAGAAATAAATATTCTTTGTATACCGCTCAGCAACAAACATGGACAAATTGTGGACAAAGCTCCAGGGAATTACACTAAGTGAAAAAATCCAGTCACAGAAGTTAACGCTCTGTATGATTCTGTTCACATAGTAACTTGAAACAACTGCATTTTAGATACGGGAACACATATGTGGTTTCAGAGGTTCCAGAATGGAGAGGGGGAAGGAAAGTCAGAATGGCTACAGAAGGGCGCCCTTGTAGGCACGATAATGTTCTGGCTTTTGCCTTAACTAGCATCAGTCTAGTGGCACCCTACTCTAGTACTCTTGCCTGGCAAATCCCATGGATGGAGCCGCCTGGAAGGCTGCAGTCCATGGGGTCGCTGAGGGTCGGACTGAGCGACTTCCCTTTCACTTTTCACTTTCATGCCTTGGAGAAGGAAATGGCAACCCACTCCAGTGTTCTTGCCTGGAGAACCCCAGGGACAGGGGAGCCTGGTGGGCTGCCTTCTATGGGGTCGCACAGAGTCGGACACGACTGAAGTGACTTAGCAGCAGCAGCAGTAGCAGCGTCAGTCTTCCGTTGTGATGTTAACCACAGCTTTGCAAGACTTCACCAGTGTGGGGGAGGGGCGGTGTCTCCCCATAGTATTCCTTGTAACCGCATGTGAATCTGCAGTCATCTAGAAATAAAAAGTTTTAAAAGTATTTCTTGCACACTTTGCGTTCATACCCTTGATATGGCCTTCCACTAACTCGTTATGTAGATGTAATAAAAATAGCAAAGCTAATAATAACAGCTTACTGAGGCAGCCAATTGGCGAAGGCAATGGCACCCTACTCCAGTACTCTTGCCTGGAAAATCCCATGGAGGGAGGAGCCTGGTGGGCTGCAGTCCATGGGGTCGAGATTGAGCAACTTCACTTTCACTTTTTACTTTCATGCATTGAAGAAGGAAATGGCAGCCCACTCCAGTGTTCTTGCCTGGAGAATCCCAGGGACGGCGGAGCCTGGTGGGCTGCTGTCTATGGGGTTGCACAGAGTCAGACACGACTGAAGCGACTTAGCAGCAGCAGCAGAGGCAGCCAATATCCTCTCATAACTTTTTCTTCTCTATTCCTAATGTAGGCAGTGTTCTAGAATGTTCCCCCAAATTTCCATCCCCATGTGCAGTGTACACATCCTGCCGGCAGTTGCTGGGGTAGGTACCATCCTTAGATGTCATCCCCAAGTTCAAGTTATATTGAAAGGCATGGGAGGCTGTAAAACAAGGAGAGGACCTGGGTGGGCCTGACCTTGTGGCAAGAGCCTCTTAGGATAAGTTTTCTCCGGCTGATTGCAGAAGGGGAAGCCAGAGATGCAAAGTGTGGGAGGGACCCATGTGCCAGGCTTGAAGATGGAGGGAGGAGTTGGGTGGTAAGGGGTGTGGGAACCCCTTTTCCCTGACAGTCAGTCAGGGAATGGGGACATTGGTCTTAAAGCCGTAAAGAGTGAATTCTTGCAACAGTTGTGAGGGTTAGGTGAGAGCTGCAGCTGTGGGTGAGACGTGGCCCCGGTGGACTTTTCTCTCAACCTTGCAGTGCACTGCTCAGAGAACCCAGCTGGATGTACGTCCCTCTGAATTGTGAGCTCTTCAGCGATGTGGTTGCAAACTGCTTTGTGGGTGAATTATTGTTCAGTCATGTCTGACTCTTTGCAACTCCATGGCCTCTGGCTCACCAGGCTCCTCTGTCCATGAGATTTCCCAGGCAAGAATACTGGAGTGGGTTGCCATTTCCTCCTTCAGGGGATCTTCCGGATCTGGGGATCTAACCCATGTCTTCTCCATTGCAGGTACTTTCTTTACTGCTGAGCCACTGGGGAAAGTCTTAGTGGGTAATAATTTGTTACAAAACAAAAGAAAATCAATGCAATCCTACTGCACACGGCAACTGCTGGAAACCACCAGGAGGAAGGCGTGTGATGGTGCCCTGAGATTCTCTGACTGTCGGGGACCCTGATCTCCTTGAACAAAGCTCTGCAGCAGAGCAGAAAGGGTTCTCCGTTTGGGGGATTTGATTCTTCACAGATGTGGTTCATAACCTCACAGCGACAGAGACCAGAGCGTGGGAAGCAGAGACTCTTCTGGGTTCAGGAGTATTGCCCTTGAAGGCACTCCGGGGATCCATGCAGGTTTCACTGGAGACCATCTCAGGTCTACAGGATGCCAGCGATGGGTAGAAACACACCCCTAGGGGGCTAGTGTTCCAAGGGTTGACGGAAGCACCCAGCATAGATCTCATCCGCCAGGCTCCTTGTTCACTTATGAGTGGACTGAAGAAAAGCACATTCAGCCAGTCTTACTGCCAGGAAGTAAAGTTAGCACCACCTGAAGGCCAAGAAAGCCCAGGAGATGACTGACTGCACTCACCAACCCTCTGTCAAATGGAACCCGATAAGACGCAGCAGGAGGCTGAGAGGGAAGCCAAGAGTAGGACCAGAGATGCTTCATGGAGATGAAATGAGACAGCAAATGGCGGTTGAAGACGTGGCTCTCATTTCCATCAGATTAAGCTTAATTAAAATCTGTAATCATTAAAAGACTGCAGTATTGATGCAAACTTCATTCAATGGAGCCAATTAGAGAACCAGAAATTAATCTCAGAGTATGGAAGGATTTAGTGCCTTATTAAGGAGACACAGACATGAAAGGTCAGATATTAGCTTTTCAAGAAGGGATATAATTGACTATATTTATGAATAAGGTTGGGATTCCCTGGTGATGCACATAGTAAAGAATCACCTGCCAATGCAGAAGCAAGAGATGGGTTTGATTCCTGGGTTGGGAAAACCCCTTGGAAAAGGAAACAGCAGCCCATTCCAGCATTCTTGCCTGGAAAAGTCCATGGACAGAGGAGCCTGGAGGGCTACAGTCAATGGGACTGCAAAGAGTTGGACAAGACTGAGTACACACCTGACTGTGACCAAAGTTTGATTCTCACTCTTACAGAAACACTGTAAAATCAGATCTGCAAAGAAATGCAAGTTAGTCTTCCAGCTTCAACAATTAACAAACATTTTGGCAAGCTTGTTTATCTAGCCCCTCACTTGTGTATTGTGTTTTCTCCAGCAAATCTGTCATGCAATTTTCAGCCTTAACTATGTCTCCAATTTGCATCTCTACCTGATAATGAAGGAGGAAACAGACAGAACAGGCTCCATCTTGAGAGCAGGACTCCTTCCTGGGCTGGACTGTGGACTTTGAGCTATATGCCCCGTATCTATGGAAACGACATACCAACTGGGAAACCAGCACCTACCCCACACACACCCCACCCCCGCCCCCATGGAAGAGTCCCATACCTAGATCGTATCTAGACTCTCCATAGCCTAAAAGAATACCCTAATTATCTGTGTAACATTTATTATGCTTATTGGGGTATGACCACAGGCCTATTGATAATTGTCCACTGTTAGCTACCTAGGCTTAAGGCATATGAATCACGGGTTAACTTTGATTGTATCTTTTTTTTCCTTTGTTCAGACTAGTTTCAGGGAATTTGGGGAGGTGGGTTTGGGCACGTACACTTAGGGTATATAAGGTTTTCACAGAAATTGGTCGGGGTCCTGGGCTAAGAGGAGACTCTGCCGTGGGCCTGCGGGTGTAATAAACTGCACTCCGCTATCTGCATTGTCCTTCTGAGTGAGTTTAGGTAGAATAGGGGAAAGGAGTCCAAAATGGCAATGGTTAAAAGACAGAGAAGGGAAGAGCCTGCGAAAATAGAGCAAAAGAAGGTCCGAGGACGGGGGTGAGGCCCTCAGGTAAAACAAACAACACTCCTGGCTGGCCCAGTTTACATAGGGCAGGCCCAGGGAGAGGAGCCAAAGCCAGCTCTCTCTCTCTCTCCCCCCGGCGCGCTGGGGCGCTCTTCTCTTCCTGTCTCGGCGTGTCCTCACGCCTCGAAGATGGATTTTCCTGCTATCTTCTAAATAACATAGAGCTGTAACACCGAGCTTAGCACTGATTTGTCTAAGAGCTGTAACACGGTCCTTTCGCGACCTGAGAGCCATAACACGGTCTATCCAAGACCCGAGGGCTGTGACGCGCCGAGGGGGTTTAATGTCCGTCACTCCCAATCTTTGTCGTGACGAGACAAAGCCGAGGGTCATGTACTCGTGTGACAGCTCGTTTCCAGGAACGCATGGCTCCGGCAACAAGAACTTTCAAAGCTGAGCCCTCCACCACCATTTTACCTAACAGAGTAAAATGGACCAATCTTCTATACTGAGATACTGGAGAATCATTTGAAAATGCTTTCTAGTAACAGTGCAAAATATTCATGATGTGTGAAATAAAAACATGCAATTTACTCTTGTATCTCAGAATCACAATATCATTAAGATACATACATATTTACACACAAAAAATAGGGATTGGAAGAAATGAAAGTGCTAATAGTGGTTAACAGAAGTGAAATTTTTGGTCAAGTATTTTTCTTCTTTCTGCTTTCCTAAATTTCTGGAAATAAACATATACTTATTTTGTTAAAAGATTATTCATAGAAAGGACTTTTCTATAACTTCAGATATTCCATCCACAACAGAACATTACCATTGGCACAGACAAGCCATTTAAAAATATTTAGCAACTGACATGAATATCCTCATATTTCCCTGAATTTCTATATCCTTTAGACATTGCTATTGTGTTAGTTTTGCTTTAGTTTTGTGGGTGCATTTGCTGGCAAGATTCTGCACCTGACGTCAGCATGGGAGGGATGTAAGTGTTTTCAAGCTACATTAATTTAGTCTTTGCTTAGTGATGTGTCCGCAAGAGCAAGGGGCTCAGTGCCATTTAACAAGTAAATGAAGAGAGGATGGGAGGGGTTCACAGCTGCTCTCGGCTGTTTAGAGGAAAAAAGGGACGGTTGATTGGGGTTTTCCATGGAGCAGGTTCGCTGGAAGTAATAATGGACACAAACTGGCCAGAGGAGGCATCTTCAGGCACCAGGGTGACACTCAGAAGCTTTTCTCCCCTGGAGGAAGTCGACATGCTACTGAACACCATGCTCAGTCCTCCTAACTTACTGTGATCTTGCCACCCACATCAAGGATCCACGCCGGCCACTCCGAGAACTTCGCGTGCACGCTTTGAATAGATTTAGATTTGTAACTGATTTTGTTTAATCTGCAAACATCTATACCTGACTTTGCTTCCAGCTTGCTGATTTTCTCATCACTGCTGAAAATCCATATTTAATTCTGGAAAAGCATCACTTCAGTTTTCCTGATAACATTTGCTCCTATTCAATTTGGTTTATGGGGCAGAACAAATAAAATCTTAACTCCTAATAAAAAAAGTAAGACTCTAAGCCCAGAAAACTTCCAAAACTGCATGACATGCTGGTAGGCAGGACTGAAGATTTTAAATGATGTTACTGTAGCCACGTGTTCCGGGAAACAGACTCACTCAGAAGGACAATGCAGATAGTGGAGTGCAGTTTATTACACCTGCAGGCCCACGGCAGAGTCTCCTCTTAGCCCAGGACCCCGACCAGTTTTTGTGAAAACCTTATATACCCTAAGTGTAAGTGTCCAAACCCACCTCCCCAAATTCCCTGAAACTAGTCTGAACAAAGGAAAAAGAAAGATTCAATCAAAGTTAACCCGTGATTCATAAGCCTTAAGCCTAGGTAGCTAACAGTGGACAATTATCAATAGGCCTGTGGTCATACCCCAATAAACAGAATGTATAATTCTATTTGGTTACACAGATAATTAGGGTGTTCTTTTAGGCTACAGACAGCCCTGGGCTCTTCCTTCCAGGAGCCTGGTTTTCCAGTTGGTATGTCGTTTCCATAGATACTGGCCATATAACACAAAGTCCACAGTCCGGCCCAAGATGGAGTCTTGCTTTCGAGATAGAGCTTGTTCTGTTTTCTCCTTCAATCTGGGTTGTCTTTCAAATAGTTTAACATAGCATTTTGTGATATGACTTCCTTTAAAATCTTAATTATATCTTGAGTGGTTTTTCTTCAGATCTCAAAGAAAGCCTTATGAAGAGAGTTTTATCTATAAATTTAGAATGTAGTATCCTAATGAGGCTGGATACACAAAGTAACACTCTAGGTAAGGCGAGTTACTTTTGTCCATTTTATCAGCTTTGGGTCGTAATTGGAAAATACAAGGAAATGATAAACTTTTTATTCTATTAAATGTGCTTAGAAATGACTTTGATTTTATTAATCCTCAAGTGTACGAGGTAACCTGTAGTCTTGATGTTGCTGTCCACATATAAGTGGGTTCTGCAGTGGGTTCTGTGTTTGGAAAGTTAGTCTCTCAGTTGTGTCTGACTCTTTATGACCCCATGGACTGCAGCCCATCAGGCTCCTCTGTCCATAATGCTCCAGGCAAAAACACTGGAGTGGGTTGCGATGCTCCTGTCCAAGGTATCTACCCCACCCAGGGATGAAACCCAGGTCTCCTGCATTGGTAGGCAGATTCTTCACCACTGAGCCACCAGGGAAGCCCACTCATTAGAAAAGACCCTAATGCTGGGAAGGATGGAAAGCAGGAGGAGAAGGGGACGGCAGAGGATGAGATAGTTGGATGGCATCACTGAATCAATGGACATGAGTTTGAGTAAGCTCCGAGAGATGGTGAAGGACAGGGAAGCCTGGCGTGCTGCAGTCCACGGGGTTGCAAAAAGTCAGACACGATGGAGTAATGAAACAGGGAAGCCCGCCCGGCCCCCCAGACACTTACCATGAACCCAGTTTTTAGTGTCGAGTAACTTAATGGCAAACCACTTCAGTATTCTTGCCTTGAGAACCCCATGAACAGCATGAAAAGGCAAAATGATAGGACAATGAAAGAGGACTCCCCAAGTCAGTAGGTGCCCAATATGCTACTGGAGATCAGTGGAGAAATAACTCCAGAAAGAATGAAGGGATGGAGCCAAAGGAAACAGAATACCCAGCTGTGGATGTGACTGGTGATAGAAGCAAGGTCTGATGCTGTAAAGAGCAATATTGCATAGGAACCTGGAATGTCAGGTCCATGAATCAAGGCAAATTGGAAGTGGTCAAACAAGAGATGGCAAGAGTGAATGTCGACATTCTAGGAATCAGCAAACTAAAATGGACTGGAATGGGTAAATTTAACTCAGATGACCATTGTATCTACTACTGCGGGCAGGAATCCCTCAGAGGAAATGGAGTAGCCATCATGGTGAACAAAAGAGTCTGAAATGCAGTACTTGGATGCAATCTCAAAAACGACAGAATGATCTCTGTTCATCTCCAAGGCAAAACATTCAGTATCACCATAATCCAAGTCTATGCCCCAACCAGTAACGCTGAAGAAGCTGAAGTTGAACGGTTCTATGAAGACCTACAAGACCTTTTAGAACTAACACCCAAAAAAGATGTCCTTTTCATTATAGGGGACTGGAATGCAAAGGTAGGAAGTCAAGAAACACCTGGAATAACAGGAAAATTTGGCCTTGGAATGTGGAATGAAGCAGGGCAAAGACTAATAGAGTTTTGCCAAGAAAATGCACTGGTCATAGCAAACACCCTCTTCCAACAACACAAGAGAAGACTCTACACATGGACATCACCAGATGGTCAACACCAAAATCAGATTGATTATCTTCTTTGCAGCCAAAGATGGAGAAGCTCTATACAGTCAACGAAAACAAGACCAGGAGCTGACTGTGGCTCAGATCATGAACTCCTTATTACCAAATTCCGACTCAAATTGAAGAAACTAGGGAAAACCGCTAGACCATTCAGGTATGACCTAAATCAAATCCCTGATGATTATACAGTGGAAGTGAGAAATAGATTTAAGGGCCTAGATCTGGTAGATAGAATGCCTGATGAACTATGGACTGAGGTTCATGACATTGTACAGGAGACAGGGATCAAGACCATCCCCATGGAAAAGAAATGCAAGAAAGCAAAATGGCTGTCTGGGGAGGCCTTACAAATAGCTGTGAAAGAAGAGAGGTGAAAAGCAAAGGAGAAAAGGAAAGATATAATCATCTGAAAGTAGAGTTCCAGAGAATAGCAAGAAGAGATAAGAAAGCCTTCTTCAGTGATCAATGCAAAGAAATAGAGGAAAAGAACAGAATGGGAAAGACTAGAGATCTCTTCAAGAAAATTAGAGATACCAAGGGAACATTTCATGCAAAGATGGGCTCGATAAAGGACAGAAATGGTATGGACCTAACAGAAGCAGAAGATATTAAGCAGAGGTGGCAAGAATACACAGAAGAACTGTACAAAAAAGATCTTCACGACCCAGATAATCATGATGATGTGATCACTCACCTAGAGCCAGACATCCTGGAAGGTGAAGTCAAGTGGGCCTTGGAAAGCATCGCTACGAACAACGCTAGTGGAGGTGATGGAATTCCAGTTGAGCTATTTCAAATCCTGAAAGATGATGCTGTGAAAGTGCTGCTCTCAATATGCCAGCAAATTTGGAAAACTCAGCAGTGGCCACAGGACTGGAAAAGGTTAGTTTTCATTCCAATTCCAAAGAAAGGCAATGCCAAAGAGTGCTCAAACTACTGCACAGTTGCACTCATCTCACATGCTAGTAAAGTAATGCTCAAAATTCTCCAAGCCAGGCTTCAGCAATACGTGAACTGTGAACTTCCAGATGTTCAAGCTGGTTTTAGAAAAGGCAGAGGAACCAGAGATCAAATTGCCAACATCTGCTGGATCATGGAAAAAGCAAGAGAGTTCCAGAAAAACATCTATTTCTGCTTTATTGACTATGCCAAAGCCCTTGACTGTGTGGATCACAATAAACTGTGGAAAATTCTGCAAGAGATAGGACAACCAGGCCACCTGACCTGCCTCTTGAGAAATCTGTATGCAGGTCAGGAAGCAGCAGTTAGAACTGGACATGGAACAACAGACTGGTTCCAAATAGGAAAAGGAGTACGTCAAGGCTGTATATTGTCACCCTGCTTATTTAACTTCTATGCAGAGTACTTCATGAGAAACGCTGGACTGGAAGAAGCACAAGCTGGAATCAAGATTGCCAGGAGAAATATCAATAACGTCAGATATGCAGATGACACCACCCTTATGGCAGAAAGTGAAGAAGAACTCAAAAGCCTCTTGATGAAATTAAAAGTGGAGAGTGAAAAAGTTGGCCTAAAGCTCAACATTCAGAAAACAAAGATCATGGCATCTGGTCCCATCACTTCATGGGAAATAGATGGGGAAACAGTGGAAACAGTGTGAAACTTTGTTATTTTGGGCTCCAAAATCACTGCAGATGGTGACTGCAGCCAGGAAATTAAAAGATGCTTACTCCTTGAAAGAAAAGTTATGACCAACCTAGATAGTATATTCAAAAGCAAAGACATTACTTTGCTGACTAAGGTCCATCTAGTCAAGGCTATGGTTTTTTCTTTGGTCATGTATGGATGTGAGAGTTGGACTGTGAAGAAAGGTGAGCACTGAAGAATTGATGCTTTTGAACTGTGGTGTTGGAGAAGACTCTTGAGAGTCCCTTGGACTGCAAGGAGATCCAACCAGTCCATTCTGAAGGAGATCAGCCCTGGGATTTCTTCGGAAGGTATGATGCTAAAGCTGAAATTCCAGTACTTTGGCCACCTCAAGTGAAGAGTTGACTCACTGGAAAAGACTCTGATGCTCGGAGGTATTGGGGGCAGGAGGCGAAGGCGATGACAGAGGATGAGATGGCTATGGCATCACGGACTCGATGGATGTGAGTCTGAGTTGTTGAGGCCTGATAGAGGCCATGACTAAAATAGGCCGGAGCAAGTATCCTGGAAACAGCTGAGACACTGCCCAGGCAGGATCAAAATTACCCCCGCCAGTGACGGAAGGACTCAGCCTGTCAGCATGCTCCCCATAGCCTGGTCTGTGCCAATTGGGACGAGGATAGAAATCTCCTAAGAAAGCCCGCGCGCATGAGTATCTAGCCAATTAGTAGATGCAAAGCAACCCTTGTAACCAATCCACCCTTGCCAGTTCCCTGTCTTTGTCCTAAACCTATAAATACTACTGTAATCCAGGGATCAGGGCTCTGGCTCTATTTCACTGTGTTGGATGTGGCCAGGCCCCTGGCTCGAGCTAGCAATAAATTCCCTTTTGGCGTTTGCATTGCCGTGGATGTCTTGTTCTCTCAGTTCTGGGGGTTTGGACCTTGGGCATAACATCTGGGGGCTCGTCCGGGATCCCCTGACTGAGAAGAACAACACCTTCCAGGCATAAGAGAAGCCTCACTAGGAGAAAGTATGTCTGGACGCCGGCATCAGGTCAGGGGGGGAAAGAGTCGCCCAGCCAACATAAGTCCGAGGCCCAGCATTCGAGCTGGAAGGCAGCTGGTTCTGTGAGCCATTCTGTAAAGGAATGGGGGAAAATGTTTCTCCCAATCCTGAATCTGGTGGGCAGTGGACGCCCTTCGGTAAGGTAACTTTGGGGAACAGGACAACAGCAACCCGGGATAAACCTAGTTCAGTGTTTTCGGCCGATATTTGTTCGTCTACTGTCTGTCACTTGTCTCTGTGTGCCGGCGGTGTGCTTGCTGTTTGTGCATTTATTGTGGGTGTTGACGCCATGGGTCAAAGTTATTCTACACTGCTATCTGTAATGACTGACCATTTTTCCGATTTTAAATCCAAGGCTCAGAATCTATCAATGCTAGTAAAGAAGAGCAAGCTAAGAACCCTATGCTCATCCGAGTGGCTGACATTTCAGGTCGGCTGGCTGCCGGAGGGTACTTTCGGCCTGCCGGTCATCCAGGCTGTTAAAAAAAAAAAATGGCTCCTGACCCTCGGGGCCATCTGGACCAAGCTCCTTACATCCTGGTCTGGGAAAATTTAGTAAAAGACCCTCCAGTTTGGCTGAAACCCTTTATTCACAACCCCGCCAGTGCTTCTGTTCCACAGGTCCTGGTCGTGGAGGCCCCCCAGGAAGAAGACCGTGAAGCACGGGAGAGCCAGAAGAAACCGATACTCCAGGAATCTTCTCTATACCCTAGTCTGATTGATTTAGACACTGAAATCTCGCCTGCCCCATATATCCCGCCACCTTTGCTCCCGCAGGTACCTCAGGTGTCGTCCGGAGAACAAAGGGGGAACCCAGAACCCTCGACTCTGCAGCAGGAGGGGGGGCCAGCCCAGGGAACTCACGGAAGGACCCGAGGGGGCGGAGACTCGTCCGACTACGGGAGCCAAGAGGCACCTTCGTCCACCGTTTGGGCGCTTCCTGTATGTGTTGGGCTGGCAAATCCTGACGGGGAATGGACCTACCAATACTGGCCCTTCTCTACAAGCGACTTATATAACTGGAAAGCTCAAAACCCCTCTTTTTCTGAAAAACCCCAAGGCCTTATTGATCTTTTAGATTCTATCCTGTTTACTCATAACCCTACTTGGGATGATTGTCCGCAGCTGTTGCAGGTGCTTTTTACTACGGAGGAGCGGAAACGAATTTTGTCAGAGGCACGGAAACATGTCTTAGGAGTGGATGGAAGGCCCACAATGCAGCCCCACCTGGTCAAGAAAGGGTTCCCCTTATTGCTACCAAACTGGGATTTTGAACGTGCTGAAGGTAGGGAGCATCTCTGAGTGTACCACCGGACTCTGATGGCTGGCCTCCGGGCAGCCGCCAGGAGACCAACTAATTTGGGTAAAGTAAATCAAGTAAGGCAGGAGCCGAATGAGAGCCCGGCAGCCTTTTTAGAGAGGTTAATGGAGGCTTTCAGGCAGCATACGCCCATGGACCCTCAGGCTGACGAGTCACGTGCAGCAGTTTTGCTAGCCTTTGTTAATCGGGCAGCTCCGGATATCAGGAGGAAGTTGCAGAAGACAGAGAGGCTGGGAGAACAGACAATACAGGATCTGGTAAGGGCAGCTGAAAAGGTGTACAATAACAGACAGACCCCTGAGGAAACGGAGGAATGAATTAGACAGGAGGAAAGGGAATATAAAGAAAAGATCAGACGGGAAGAAAGGGAATATAGAGCTGAGGAGAACTGGAGGAATCAAAAAGAACTGGCTCAAATCCTTTTTGCGGGGACGAGAACAGGGCCCAATTCCCAGAGAACTAGAGACAGCCGGTCAGGAGGAGGGGAGAAACCAGCTAGACAGGCCCTAAAGAGAGACCAATGCGCCTACTGCAAAGAGCAGGGACACTGAAAAAAATGAGTGCCCCAAAACAGACCTGAAGAGAAAGACTACCAGAAAGGAAAATCTCCATCGAGGACTTGCATCTTATATGCAGGAGAAGATAGCGACTGGGGGGTCAGGGCCCGGCACCTCTCCCCGAGTCCTGGGTAACTATTAATGTGGAGGGGAAACCGGTTGGCTTCATGGTGGATACGGGAGCCCGGTACTCAGTTCTCAATCAAAAATTTGGGCCAATGTCCAAAAAGACTAGCTTGGCCCAGGGAGCCACCGGGACAAAGAGATATTACTGGACTACTAAACAAAAAGTGGACTTGGGAGCCCAACGGGTGTCCCACTCATTTCTGGTGATCCCGGAATGTCCGGCCCGTTTATTAGGAAGAGACCTATTGGCCAAAGTCAATGCACAAATTCACTTTGACTCTGGGGGGATATCAGTCACAGACGGGCTTGGACAACCAATTCATGTTCTATCCCTGGTGCTGAGAGATGAATACAGACTATATTCACCAAAGCCCCCTGCAGCTGTGGACCCGGCTATGCTACAATGGATTCAGAAATACCCTCTGGCCTGGGCAGAGACAGCGGGAGTAGGACTGGCTAAACAAAGACCTCCCATTGTTGTTGAATTAAAAGCAAATGCTATTCCTGTGAGGGTGAAACAGTATCCCATGAGCCAGGAGGCCCGGCAAGGAATCATGCCACACATCCAGTGCCTCCTAAAGGCAGGAATTCTCAAAAAGTGCTGGTGCCCATGAAATACTCCCCTCTTACCTGTAAAAAAGCCCAGGGGAACAGACTTTAGACCAGTCCAAGATCTTCGTGAAGTCAACAAATGGGTGAGTGACATTCATCCCACTGTCCCTAACCCATATACCCTCCTGAGCAGCTTGTCACCAGACTATGTTTGGTATACAATCTTGGACTTGAAAGATGCCTTTTTCAGTTTGCCTCTGGCTCCCCAGAGTCAGGAGATCTTCGCATTCGAATGGACTGACGAGGACAGCCAAACTGGGGGCAGCTGACCTGGACTCGCCTCCCACAGGGATTCAAAAACTCACCGACGTTGTTCAATGAGGCTCTGGGCGAAGATCTCTGTGAGTACTGAACCAGCCACCCCGATGTTGTTCTGTTACAGTATGTAGATGACCTAATGCTGGCCGCTACGACTAAGGAGGTATGCCTGAAGGCCACAGGCGATCTCCTCCAGACTTTGGGGACATTGGGGTACCGGGCAAGTGTGAAGAAGGCCCAAATTGCTAGACAGGAAGTCATTTATTTGGGATATAAAATAAAACAGGGGCAGAGATGGTTGACTCAGGCCATGAAAGAGACTATTCTATGGATCCCCGAGCCAACGACTCCCCAGCAGGTGAGGGAGTTTTTAGGGATGGTTGGGTACTGCAGGCTATGGATTATGGGGTTTGCTGAAAAGGCCCGACCTCTATATGAAAGAAGCAGAGAAAATAGAGACTGGACTTGGACTGAGCCAATGAGGCGGGCATTTCAGGAACTTTGACAGGCGTCACTGGAAGCCCCAGCCCTTGCTCTTCCGGACCCGGCTAAGCCGTTTCAACTGTTTGTGGATGAAAAGCAGGGAGTAGGGAAGGGAGTCCTGACGCAGCAATGGGGACCGTGGAGACGGCCTGTGGCATACCTCTCTAAACGACTGGACCCAGTGGCTGCGGGATGGCCGCCCTGTCTCCGTGTCATTGCGGCTGCTGCTCTCCTTGTCCATGATGCTGACAAGCTGACTTATGGACAGAGCCTTGTGGTCTACACTCCTCATGCCATAGAGGGGATCCTCAAACAGCCACCGGGTAAGTGGATTTCTAACGTTCGCTTAACCCGCTACCAGGCCCTGCTGCTGGATGCTCCCCGAATATCCTTTCAGACACATGGTTTTCTAAACCCTGCCACTCTGCTGCCCATCCCAGAGGAGGACGGGCCCCTCCATGACTGTGTTGAAGTGTTAGCTGAGGTAACCGCCATACGAAGAGACCTCAGCGACTTGCCATTAAAAAACAGTGAGCTGGTATGGTTCACGGATGGGAGCAGTTATATAAAAGATGGACAGAGAAAAGCGGGGGCAGCCATAGCAGACGACACTGGGAGGGTCATCTGGGCTGAGGCTTACCCCCTGGAACATCCGCCCAAAAAGCAGAACTGATAGCTGTGATACAAGCACTAGAGAGGGCAAAAGGAAAAAGAATCACGATTTACACTGACAGCCGATATGCATTCGGCACTGCGCACGTTCAAGGCCCTACATATAAAGAACGGGGGGTTCCGACGGCAGAGGGGAAAGAGATTAAAAAGTTGCCTGAGATTCGCAGACTCCTGGCAGCGGTCCACGTGCCCCAGGCGGTATCCATAGTACATGTCCCAGGACACCAGGAAGGAGAGGATGCCCGGGCCCAAGGGAACCGTGCTGCCGATGCAGCAGCCCGTGAGGCAGCTGCTGGAGATTACAGGACCCCTGTACTGACTGTGGGATTGCCACCGCCGGGGATGGGAACACTTCCCCCAAGCCCCATATACTCCCCCTCTGATTTACGCTGGGTGCAGGATAATACCACCTGTCCTGCTGGCAAAAACGGATGGTATCGGGACCAAGATGACAACCTGTTGCTCCCTGCCGACCTGGACAAACATCTCTGTACCCATTTATATCAAACCACCCATTTGGGAGAGAAAAAGACTTTTGACACTCCTACAAATGGCGCAGCTGTGATTTCCCCAACAGAAGAAAACCATCCAGGATATAGTCCGCACCTGCAAGGCCTGTCAGATGATGAGACTGAGAAAAGGACAGCACGCAGGTGTAAGATATTGGGGGGAAAGGCCAGGACATCATTGGGAGATAGATTTCACTGAGGTAAGACCAGGCAAGTATGGGTATCGTTACCTGCTAGTTTTGGTTGATACGTTTTCTGGGTGGGTAAAAGCTTACCCCACTAAAAAGGAGACAGCGGTAGTGGTGGCTAAGAAACCCCTAGAAGAGATTATACCTAGGTTTGGGCTGCCGATATCTATTGGCTCTGACAATGGACCTGCATTTGTGAGTAAAATTGTGCAGGGACTGGCCTCAGCCCTGGGGACCAAATGGAAGTTACATTGCAAGTACAGTCCCCAGAGCTCAGGACAGGTAGAAAAATAAATCAGACCCTAAAAGAAACTTTAACAAAACTGGCAATCGAGACTGGCGGGGACTGGGCGACCCTCCTTCCCTTCGCGCTTTTTCAGGCGTGCAATACCCCCTATAAACTAGGTCTGACCCCCTTTGAAATTGTATATGGAAGCCCACCCCCCATTTGTCCAGTGTTTGAAGGAAAGAGTAAACCACCTCTTTCGTTACGTGCCTTCCAACAGGAGATGCTAGCTTTGAGTAAGGTGCATAAACATATCTGGTCACTGATACGAAAAATTTATGAGAGCCAGAATAAAGAGACGATCCCATCCCATGATATAAGACCGGGGGATTGGGTTTGGGTTAAGAGACATCATTCAAAGACCTTGGAACCAAGATGGAAGGGCCCTTATGTTGTTCTCCTTACCACCCCTACTGCCCTCAAGGTGGACAGAATTGGACCCTGGATACACTGCAGCCACGCACGGCGGGCCACCCCTGAAGAACAAGAGAGGGCCCAAAGGAAATGGAAGCCGATACTGCATCCCTCCAATCCCTTGAAATTAAAACTCGCCCGGCAGCAGGTCTCGGACGGATCAACCTGACTCTTCTGATAGTAGCCACCTTCCTGGACCCTGGAACCATCAGCGCTAATCCTCATCAACCAATGAACCTGACTTGGATGATTCTGAGCGCAACTACGGAAGAAGTAATTAACTCCACCTCGGCCATTCATCCCCAAAACACCTGGTGGCCGGACTTGGAGTTCGACCTCTGTCTTTTGGCCGCGGGATAATGGGACATGGGTGAGTGGGAGGTAAAGATGCCCGGCAAGCCTGAACGTGGGGCTGGCATTAATAGGTGTAATACTCGACCCCCCACTAACTCAGGGCCTGGGTGCAGCCACTTCATCCAATGGACAAGCTTGTGGAAAACACCCTTCTATGTGTGCCCCGGAGGAAGATGGGACCGGGCGACCGTCAATAACTGCGGGGGTGCAAATGAGTTTTATTGTGCCAATTGGAGATGCGAGTCAACAGGGACAGTCCATTGGGAGCCCCCTATTCATGGGGACTTGATTACCTTGGGTCGCTTTCCGGGGCCTGCTGGGTTAACTGGGGGCATAAAAGGGGTTCCCTCATAACCGGGCCTTGTATGAATTTTCTTTGCAACCCGATAAGGCTCAAATTCTCAACTGAAGGGAAAAGGTTCCCTGGTTGGGAAGCTGGACAATCCTGGGGCCTTCGGTTATATCAGTCAGGATATAACAGTGGGTTGCTGTTCACCATCAGGTTAAAAGTAAGACCCATACAGATCGGTCCAACTCGGGGCATAGGGCCCAATTCAGTCCTAGGGCCACAAGAGCCTACCCACGCTCCCATTCGGCCTGTACACACCCCCGCCCGAGCACCTACCCAAACGCCTTCTGGGCCCTACATTACTAATACAAGCAACTCCCCTCCAGTTAGCCATATGGGACCTAGCATTAAAGACAAGCAGGACCCATTATTTAATATGATAATCAACTCCTATCGGGTTCTAAATTCCATACGCCTGGATCTGACTAGCAGTTTCTGGTTATGTTATGACATCAAACCCCCTTATTATGAAGATATAGCTGTCCCAGGAAGTTACAGTCCAACCCCAAACCACGCAGCTTGCCGATGGCAGCAGAAAAGAAACACAAGATTAACCCTCCAACAAGTAACCGGGCAGGGCCTTTGCATAGGAAATGTCCCCCAAACCTATCAACACCTCTGCAAGTCTATAAATTCTACAGTGACAAACAGGTACCTGGTGCCTCCCCAGGACAATTGGTGGGTCTGCTCCACAGGCTTAGCCCCTTGTGTTCACGGGCGGGTGTTTGTATAATTCCAAAGATTTCTGTGAATTAGTACTATTAGTCCCCCGACTGTTCTATCACTCTGATAATAAAATCCTCCTGAAACTAGAGGCTTCACACCGGTCTAAGAGAGAGCCAGTGTCAGCCTTAACCCTCACAGTCCTACTGGGGTTAGGGGCAGCCGGGGCAGGAACTGGGATATCCTCTTTAATAATGTAAAATCAACACTATTCTAGCCTAAGAGCAGCCATTGATCTTAATATCGAAAGATTAAAAAGCTCAATCAGCCACCTTGAAAAGTCCCTTACTTCACTATCAGAAGTGGTTTTGCAGAACAGGAGGGGCCTAGATTTGATCTTCCTGCAACAAGGCAGATTATGTGCGGCCTTAGGAGAGGAATGTTGCCTCTACGCAGACCACACTGGGGTGGTGAAAGAGTCTATGGCAAAAGTGAAAAAATATTAACACTGCACAAGAGAGAGTGAGAAGCCCAGCAGGGATGGTTTGAGTCCTGGTTCCATCAATCTCCTTGGCTAACAACACTAATTTCTACCTTGCTCGGACCGCTCATTATACTCCTACTCATTCTTACCTTCGGCCTATGTATTTTAAACAGATTAATAACCTTTGTAAAAAAACGTATCAGTACAGTTCAGGTAATGGTATTAAGACAACAATACCAGGCAGTGAATGGAGAGGAATCCTCCAAAGGACAAGGGGGGAATGTTGAGGTCTGATAGAGGCCATGACTAAAATAGGCTGGAGCAAGCATCCCGAAACAGCTGAGACACTGCCCAGGCAGGATCAAAATTACCCCCACCAGTGACGGGAGGACTCAGCCTGTCAGCATGCTCCCCGTAGCCTGGTCCGTGCCAATCGGGACGAGGATAGAAATCTCCTAAGAAAGCCCACGCGCGTGAGTATTTAGCCAATTAGTAGATGCAAAGCAACCCTTGTAACCAATCCAACCTTGCCAATTCCCTGTCTTTGTCCTAAACCTATAAATACTACTGTAATCCAGGGCTCGGGGCTCTGGCTCTATTCCACTGTGTTGGATGTGGCCGGGGCCCTGGCTCGAGCTAGCAATAAATTCCCTTTTTGCGTTTGCATTGCCATGGATGTCTTGTTCTCTCAGTTCTGGGGATTTGGACCTTGGGCATAACAGAGTGAACTCTGGAAGTTGGTGATGGACAGGGAGGCCTGGCGTGCTGCGATTCATGGGGTCGCAAAGAGTCAGACACGACTGAGCAACTGAACTGAACTGAACTGAACTTCCTCCTCTGCCTGCCTCTAACCTGTCTCTAACCCTGGAAATTATGCTCTTTGCCGGAGTCAAAGTCAGAGGCAAAATAGAAACTGGAGGCTGACTTTGGCACATGGTCCCCTCGGAACTAAAGTGCAAACAACTCTGGTTGATGTGGGTGTTAGGGTGTTGGGTAGGATGGACTTGAAGGACTGGAAGATGAGACACCTGGGTTTCAAGTACACGTTCATTTGAAAGTGATGACGCTAGTATTTTCTGTTTACCTCTGATAACTAAACACTGTTGTGAGCACAGTTTCAGCCTGCTCTCTAGTTCCAAAGTATCAACACGGCAGAGTTTTGCTACATTTTGAAAGAGGAACCGAACATTTCTAAAGCATTAGACATTATAATTTTTTTCTTCTCATCTGAAGTTTAAATTCCTTCCTAAATGAAGAACGTTTTGAGATGATTAGCACCCAAATGGGTGAGAAACTTGACAGGGGAAAGACTAATACCAGGAGGAAAATTATATTCAAGCTCATTACTCTCGGAGCATGCCGCAAATCACCACTCGTCTCCCCAAGCTACAGATCCGAGGAAGCGGGGCGATGAAAACGTGTCCTCGAACCAATTCAAGGAGCCCTAATGCGGTTCTCCCGTTTTCCACAACAGCACTGCTTCTCTGAGGAGCAAGCAAACCAGCTTGGCGCTACTGCGTTGATTTGTGACCTCAGGCAAGTCACATTTTTTCTACCGTATATTTCTTCGCTGTAAAATGACAATGCTCTATTTCCTCACATCTACACACAAATGACTGTCTGCATGGCTGCAAGGCACCATTACGCTAAGCAGCATCAAAGATGGAAAAAAAGGACCATTCAAAACAAAAATAAAATGCAAACTTCATGTCTCCCCTGGCGTTGTGCTTTAGGATTGCTGACTTCTGTCACTTCCTCCCCAAAACATCCTCAGAGTCAGCAGGAAAACGCAGCGAGTGGGTGGAGCCTCCGGCTCTGCATCTCAGGTGTGGGCGGGGCACACCCTCCTGAGTGCCAGGCTCTCCTGCCCCCAAGGGCTGCTCTGGCCCCAGCTCCTTCCCTGGTGGGGTCCACAAGCTGAGCCAGGTCTCTATGAAACACCTGCCTTGTCGAAGCGCGTGGTTCTATACAAAGGCCCCCAGGGTCTCAAGCCTGTGACCACATGCAAGCAGGTAACGGTAGAGAAGGGGTAACTGAAAATGTGCCCAGGCTTTCTGTCCCACTGCAGCCCCAGGGTCACCCGGTGAAGGGACATGAACACAGAACCTCAGATGATGCAAGAGCAGCCGAAAAGAAGACCAGTGTGGGTCCAGCCCCTTCTCAGGAGCCCGTCCTGTCCACTCACCTTCCGCGGTCTCTGATGTCGTGACAGTTCCTGACCGGGTATCACGCCCACTTCATAGGCATCAGGGCTGGTCAGTCCTGGAGGACAGCAGATCATGTCCCTTGCCCTGAGTGTGTCCTTGTGTTGCAGGAAGGTGCACCCCTTCCAGGGCCCGAAACTGGGCTCTTGTCTAACACTCGGAAATGAATTGTCCGAGGAGACACATCTGCTGACAAAGCAAGAGATTTTATTGGGAAAGGGCACCTGGGTGGAGAGCAGTAGGGTAAAGGAACCCAGGAGAACTGCTCTGCTTCGTGGCTCGCAGTCTCGGGTTTTATGGTGATGGGATTAGTTTCGGGCTGGTCTTTGGCCAATCATTCTAATTCAGAGTCTTTCCCGGTGGTGCACGCATTGCTCAGCCAAGATGGATGCTAGCGAGAGGGATTCTGGGAAGTGGACGGACACGAGGTGTCTCCATTCGACCTTTCCAGAACTCTTCCGGTTGGTGGTGGCTTATTAGTTCCGTATTCCTTATCAGGATCTCCTGTCATAAAACAACTCATGCAAATGGTTACTATGGTGCCTGGCCAGGGTGGGCAGTTTCAATCAGTGTTTTGCTTCGCCTAACAACTCCCCCCTGAGAGACTTCATGCTCAAGATACTTCTTGGGAATTGGGGTGGAGGTCTCTTTCTTCTGTAACTTCTTCCTGCTGTGCATGGGCATAGGCCTGCCTAGCACAGCAGAAGTCTCTCTCTATCTGATCTCAGTTCAGTTCAGTTGAATCGCTCAGTTGTGTCTGACTCTTTGCGACCCCATGAATCGCAGCACACCAGGCCTCCCTGTCCATCACCATCTCCCGAGTTCACTCAGACTCACGTCCATCGAATCCACGATGCCATACAGCCATCTCATCCTCTGTCATCCCCTTCTCCTCCTGCCCCCAATCCCTCCCAGCATCAGAGCCTTTTCCAATGAGTCAACACTTTATATGAGGTGGCCAAAGTACTGGAGCTTCAGCTTTAGCATCACTCCTTCCAAAGAAATCCCAGGGCTGATCTCCTTCAGAATAGACTGGGTGGATCTGCTTGCAGTCCAAGGGACTCTCAAGAGTCTTCTCCAACATCACAGTTCAAAAGCATCAATTCTTCAGTACTCAGCCTTCTTCACAGTCCAACTCTCAGATCCATACATGACTGCAGGAAAAACCATAGCCTGGACTAGACAGACCTTAGTTGGCAAAGTAATGTCTCTGCTTTTGAATATGCTATCTAGGTTGGTCATAACTTTTCTTCCAAGGAGTAAGCGTCTTTTAATATCATGGCTGCAATCACCATCTGCAGTGATTTTGGAGCCCCCCCAAACAAAGTCTGACACTGTTTCCACTGTTTCCCCATCTATTTGCCATGAAGTGATGGGACCAGATGCTGTGATCTTAGTTTTCTGAATGTTGAGCTTTAGGCCAGCTTTTTCACTCTCCTCTTTCACTTTCATCAAGAGGCTTTTTAGTTCCTCTTCACTTTCTGCCATAAGGGTGGTGTCATCTGCATATCGGAGGTTATTGATATTTCTCCCGGCAATCTTGATTCCAGCTTGTGTTTCTTCCAGTCCAGCATTTCTCATGATGTACTCTGCATAGAAGTTAAATAAGCAGGGTGACAATATACAGCCTTGACGTACTCCTTTTCCTATTTGGAACCAGTCTGTTGTTCCATGTCCAGTTCTAACTGCTGCTTCCTGACCTGCATACAGATTTCTCAAGAGGCAGGTCAGGTGGTCTGGTATTTCCATCTCTTTCAGAATTTTGCACAGTTTATTGTGATCCACACAGTCCAAGGCTTTGGCATAGTCAATAAAGCAGAAATAGATGTTTTTCTGGAACTCTCTTGCTTTTTCCATGATCCAGCGGATGTTGGCAATTTGATCTCTGGTTCCTCTGCCTTTTCTAAAACCAGCTTGAACATCTGGAAGTTCACGGTTCACGTATTGCTGAAACCTGACTTGGAGAACTTTGAGCATTACTTTATTAGCATGTGAGATGAGTGCAATTGTGCAGTAGTTTGAGCACTCTTTGGCATTGTCTTTCTTTGGAATTGGAATGAAAACTAACCTTTTCCAGTCCTGTGGCCACTGTTGAGTTTTCCAAATTTGCTGGCATATTGAGTGCAGCACTTTCACAGCATCATCTTTCAGGATTTGAAACAGCTCAACTGCAATTACATCACCTCCACTAGTGTTGTTCGTAGCAATGCTTTCCAAGGCCTACTTGACTTCACATTCCAGGATGTCTGGCTCTAGATGAGTGATCACACCATCATGATTATCTGGGTCGTGAAGATCTTTTTTGTACAGTTCTTCTGTGTATTCTTGTTAGGTCCAGACCATTTCTGTCCTTTATTGAGCCCATCTTTGCATGAAATGTTCCCTTGGTATCTCTAATTTTCTTGAAGAGATCTCTAGTCTTTCCCATTCTGTTCTTTGCCTCTATTTCTTTGCATTGATCACTGAAGAAGGCTTTCTTATCTCTTCTTGCTATTCTTTGGAACTCTGCATTCAGATGCTTATATCTTTCCTTTTCTCCTTTGCTTTTCGCCTCTCTTCTTTTCACAGCTATTTGGAAGGCCTCCCCAGACAGCCATTTTGCTTTTTTGTATTTCTTTTCCATGGGGATGGTCTTGATCCCTGTCTCCTGTACAATGTCATGAACCTCATTCCATAGTTCATCAGGCACTCTATCTATCCGATCTAGGCCCTTAAATCTATTTCTCACTTCCACTGTATAATCATCAGGGATTTGATTTAGGTCATACCTGAATGGTCTAGCGGTTTTCCCTACTTTTTCAATTTGAGTCTGAATTTGGTAATAAGGAGTTCATGATCTGAGCCACAGTCAGCTCCTGGTCTTGTTTTTGTTGACTGTATAGAGCTTCTCCCTCTTTGGCTGCAAAGAAGATAATCAATCTGATTTTGGTGTTGACCATCTGGTGATGTCCATGTGTAGAGTCTTCTCTTGTGTTGTTGGAAGAGGGTGTTTGCTATGACCAGGGCATTTTCTTGGCAAAACTCTATTAGTTTTTGCCCTGCTTCATTCTGCATTCCAAGACCAAATTTGCCTGTTACTCCAGGTGTTTCTTGACTTCCTACATTTGCATTCCAGTCCCCTATAATGAAAAGGACATCTAAGTCAAGGTATTTTTTTTTTTTTTTTTTTGGCCTGAAACCAGCACTCACCCTTGTAATAACAGCAATTTAGTCTGAAACTGTTGGCCACTCTCAGAGATGAAATAGACAGGGGCCAAACAGAAGAGCTAACAAGATGGTCTCTCTGGTCCCCAGAAACAGCAGGCAACATTTGGGGTTAGGGTTGCAGGGTTTGTGACCCTTTTTGATTGGTTGGTGGTGAGGCAACAGAGCTGTGCTCCAGGAATCTTGTGTTTAGTCTGAAGTTACCATCCTCCTCCTGGGTGGGGGCTCAAAGACATTGTTATGCATATTTCTTTGAGTAGGAACCAGGACTCTGTTTGGAGGCCATACCAACGTTTGATTGTTTCTCTTGTTTCTGTATCCCCTCCCTTCCCTGATCAGCAATTGTTTGAATCCACACTTTGGAACTCAGGAAAGGTCAAGGAGGCTGAATGAAGCCTATATCTTACAGACAAGAAATGGAGAACACAGAACAGATCTCTCCTCCAGAGCCCCACAGAGTTCTACTCAGTTTTAATTTAGGGAACTAGGTAACGATGACTGTGATAACTCCCTATCAAAATGGAGCATAGGACTGCCTCAGCTTGGAGTATAGACACTGAACTGGAAATATTTCTGAGTTCCAAGTTCTAGATTTGAGTCTTGTATGATCAAAATCTCAATCCCTTGGTCTGCCATTTTGGTGTAACAGACCCAACTAGAAGTGGTTGGAGGAGTGATAACTGGAATTTAGTAGACAAAATAAATCTCATTTCTTTTTAGAAGAATAGGCCTGAAACCCAGTCTGGACCTGGCACTTCAGGGAGACTTGTAACCAGGTAGCCAGTTGCCTAGTTTTACAAAAAGTAAGGTTACTAGCTTTCAGCAGACATTGTTTTGAGAATGGTGGCATCCAAGCCTGACACGACTCAGAAAACTCAAGTGTTTAGCAATACAAGGCCTAATCTGAAAGTACACCCGTAACATCACCTAGTTATTTCCCAGGATATCTGAACCATAGCTACTTTATTTTGACTTTTAATTGTAAACTTTTCCTTAACAGCCAAAGCACATTTCACCGTTAATGACGTCAGTGTTTCTCTAGGTATGAGAAGATGCAAGAATTGGGACTCATAAAATCTTCTCCTGAAAAGATCTAACTATCTGAAGGCCTGTTCTGCCAGTTTTTCTCGGACCACAGAGTGCCTCATTCCTGATTTTCACCCTGAACTCCTTTCAGGGGCATTGAAAGTCAGCAGTTGCAGTGGCTATGACTTAATCTCTGTAGATGTAGATGGCAAGTGTCAGTCTTCAGTTGGCAGAGCCCCTTTTTGCTCATAAACTTGACCATGATTTTGAGGGGGGCATTTCATGACCATTTTATCCCATAGTGCTGAGAATGTCCATTCTCAGGTTTGACAAAGATTTTGTTGACAGGACACTCAATGTGCTGTTACTGGACTAGGCCATAAAACAGCATCCAAAATTCTCTGGACCGCTTGTCTTACCAGCCTCTTGGTCCAGGAAAATACTCCCTCTTGTTGCTTCTTCCCATATCTAGAGTTACACTGTTACCATCATCAATCTCATATGGGGCTATATATTATTCTATTAGAGGCCTCACACACACATTTGACAGTGTAAGAAGCAGCAATTTTGTAAAACAGGTGAAATGCAAATAACATAGCCAGCAGTATTAGTAAAGTCACAAGTAAGACTTGAGAGCTTGCATTAGATGTAGCCCAGTATATCTCAGGTCATCTGACTTAGTCTGCTCTGTAGAATCTTTATCTTCCGGGGAAATTATATATTGGCACCACTGTTTATAAGGCACATAGCCCAGTTTTCTAGTGTTACTAGACTGATTATCTTTAGTATAATTCCATTGTTTCCAAGACAGAGGAGACTTTAAACCTAAATTACCATAGCCTGGTGTTATCTATATAAATCCATCCCATAATTGTGGGAGATTTTTTCCTCTTTGCTGAAACTTTTCTTATTGCTCTGATTGAGCTTGAGTAATAGAAAAAAGCTCAAATTTATGGCCAGAGTCAGAGCAGGCATTATTAATTGGCCCGGTGTGGGGATCTCATCTAGTAATATCACAGTGACCTAAATATGACTATAAATTTTTTTTTTAAGTAAATTTTCTCAGGGCCAACCAGTAAGAGTCTTGTAGTAGAAAAATTTACCAAGGTAACCCAGAACTAGACACAGGTAATAGGCCACAAACCCAACAATTGGATTGACTTCTAAAATTAGCATAGAACCAGGCCTATGATAGAAAAGCACTTGATTTATATGCAAAGGTCTAGGAAGTCAAGAAAACATAAATGATCATACGAATCAGGTCCAGCATCTCGGGGAAGCTGTCTACCTCTGATGTCGTCGTCTTCTCATCCTGGTGTAGTGTAGTTTCTCCTGATAAAAAAAGTCCTTCCATCCAGGTTGGAGACAGTCCCTTAAATTATGTCTTTTTCCAGTCCTGGTTGCAGGTTATGAGGCATCTGATCTTCATGCAAAGATAGATTACTGAGATGAGCTTCAGAAACAAACTTAGGGTGTTCTTTAAGAATTCAATTAAATTTTACATTAATATCACATAACAGCAAAGAACTATCTAAGAGATGAGTCTTACTAGATGCAGACCTCCATTAACAAACTGGGATTTAACATTTTTTGAAATATCTTTTTCTCCCTAAAGTTACCCTCATTTTTATCAAATATAACCAAATTAAGGCTAGTTTGTTTGCAAAATAGGTCTGTTCTCACTAATTTTGCTCTGATGATTTATATAACCATAATTGATTATAGACTTTTTATTTTGCTGAAACATTTATAGAGTCTCAGACTGAACTTTTAAAATAAAACAGGGCTGGGAAACTCACACCAAAGGCTTATCACAGATTTTGCCTAACAAATCTAGGTGAATTCTTCCCTTTTTAAGGTCTCAAAAATTTCTTGAGATTTTTGTATCCATAAGATAACCTTCCTAACTCATTTGATAAACTTACTGGAAACCTAAGAATTTCCAATTTTTGGAGGAGTCAGATAGAGAGAAAATATAATTGTTTTGTTTATAACGTTTAATTTTACCAAAGTATTGTCATAATTAGTTTGAGAGGAAGGTTTTCCCTACTCCCTGAAAACCCGTAATTTTTTAGGTAGAAACCATAAAAGTTATAAGCATATTAGCTGGTTCATTCAGTCCTTTTGTTAACTTTTGTGAAGTCATCAGGTTTTCTATTAGGATACTAGGGCATATCAGAATGTTAAGAACTCCATGTAATTTCTAGAATAACTGTATTAGTAATTTTACCATATATTTTAACATGAGCAGATTTATTACTCATTTGATAATCTTTTTCATATAATTTAACCAACCACATAAACACAGTTTAATATCTCTCTTTGGGATGTTTCAGGGGCCCTCTGAAGCACCTCAAAGTTAGCTAGAGGTCAAAAGAACCTCAAAAGAATTCTATTTAGGAAGTTTTTTCAAAAAGATCAATTAAAAGTGTTTAGAACATTTGGTCAGATTTAGTCAATGTTGATGGGTGTATCGCTTAGCTTGTTGACATGTCACAATGGGCCTAAATACCAAGGCTTGAGGTCTAGTGAAAGTCAGCTCCACCATCTTGGACCTGCTTGACTGATGTTTTCTATGGCTGTGTCATTCCTAACAAAATCCACTTATCTAACCAATTGTAATCCAATTTTAGAAAATCCTGGTCATGCATAACTCTTTAGTATTCTTCACACCTTTTTCTTTCTTTCTTTTTTTTTTATACTGAAAACACACTTCTTACTTTCATTTAGCAACCAAGAACTAACTTTTATATTAGCATTTTATAGATTGGTGAGCATAAATAACAGTGACAATTTCTAAAACTCTTGGTTTCTTAGAACATTTTAAGATGGTGCCAAACATTATTCATTTATAGTCCCAAATCTCTTTAGTTTCTCTATAAAAGAAAAAATTAGTGTTTAGTAGTAAATGTTTCAAAATCTTATTTTATCTGGAAATGACCTAACTATTCAATAGACTTAGCACACTTATCACACTTGGTACAACCCTTAGAAATTTAAGTTACACCAATCTGGAGAGACTATTTTAGACAGATATTTTAAAAGAATAATTATTCTTAATAGAGTTTATATAAAAGCTTATATCTCATTTACATTTTTTAGAAGTTTCTTCACTCGAGGTAATTTCCTTGTTGACAAACATGTAACAGATATAATATTTAACTTATATTCAGTTTAGTTCAGTCGCTCAGTTGTGTCTGACTCTTTGCGACCCCATGAATTGCAGCACGCCAGCCCTGCCTGTCCATCACCAACTCCCAGAGTTTACTCAAACTCACGTCCATCGAGTCGGTGATGCCATCCAGCCATCCCATCCTCTGTCGTCCCCTTCTCCTCCTGCCCCCAATCCCTCCCAGCATCAAAGTCTTTTCCAATGAGTCCACTCATCACATGAGGTGGCCAAAGTACTGGAGTTTCAGCTTTAGCATCATTCCTTCCAAAGAACACCCAGGGCTGATCTCCTTCAGAATGGACTGGTTGGATCTCCTTGCAGTCCAAGGGACTCTCAAGAGTCTTCTCCAACACCACAGTTCAAAAGCATCAATTCTTCGGTGCTCAGATTTCTTCACAGTCCAACTCTCACATCCATACATGACTACTGGAAAAACCATAGCCTTGACTGGACAGACCTTAGTCGGCAAAGTAATGTTTCTGCTTTTGAATATGCTATCTAGGTTGGTCATAACTTTTCTTCCAAGGAGTAAGCATCTTTTAATTTCATGG
Source organism: Budorcas taxicolor (assembly GCF_023091745.1). NCBI lineage: Eukaryota > Metazoa > Chordata > Mammalia > Artiodactyla > Bovidae > Budorcas > Budorcas taxicolor. Next base: position 2,313,597 of record NC_068931.1, on the reverse strand, counting down.
CTGCAGTCACCATCTGCAGTGATTTTGGAGCCCCAAAATATAAAGTCTGACACTGTTTCCACTGTTTCTCCATCTATTTCCCATGGAGTGATAGGACCAGATGCCGTGATCTTTGTTTTCTGAATGTTGAGCTTTAAGCCAACTTTTTCACTCTCCTCTTTTACTTTCATCAAGAGGCTTTTTAGTTCCTCTTCACTTTCTGCCATAAGGGTGGTGTCATCTGCATATCGGAGGTTATTGATATTTCTCCTGGCAATCTTGATTCCAGCTTGTGTTTCTTCCAGTCCAGCATTTCTCATGATGTACTGTGCATAGAAGTTAAATAAGCAGGGTGACAATATACAGCCTTGACATACTCCTTTTCCTATTTGGAACCAGTCTGTTGTTCCATGTCCAGTTCTAACTGCTGCTTCCTGACCTGCATACAGATTTCTCAAGAGGCAGGTCAGGTGGTCTGGTATTCCCATCTCTTTCAGAATTTTGCACAGTGTATTGTGATCCACACAGTCCAAGGCTTTGGCATAGTCAATAAAGCAGAAATGAAAATATTCTACTTAATGTTAATTACTCTAAGACATGTCTATATTAGATAGGTCAACAAAAAAACATTAATATGAGGTATTTAATACTGAATATTTCCCAGTTCACATGAACCTGGAATTTATTGTTTAATTTAGAATTATTTCATTTGTAAGCGCTTACCTTTATTTTAAGCCAAATAAATAGATCTCATTTACAAATTAACCTCAAAAATATTACCCAGAGACAAAGACATATTTAGACAGACACAGTGCAAGATCTAGCTTCAAATCTTTTCCCCTTTTTCCTCAGTGTCAGGAGCTAGAGATGGTCTAGATAAGAGTTCCTGAGAGCACTGGTCTCAAGGCGCAGGGAAGGAAAATCAAGTTCTAACCAATGGCGGCAGGTCTAAACCACATGGTGGCCAGACAAAGCAAAATGGCCATCAAAAATTTTCACAGAACTAGAACAAATAATTTCAAGATTTGTATGGAAATACAAAAAACCTCGAATTGCCAAAGCAATCTTGAGAAAGAAGAATGGAACTGGAGGAATCAACTTGCCTGACTTCAGGCTCTACTACAAAGCCACAGTCATCAAAACAGTATGGTACTGGCACAAAGACAGACATATAGATCAATGGAACAAAATAGAAAGCCCAGAGATAAATCCACACACCTATGGACACCTTATCTTTGACAAAGGAGGCAAGAATATACAATGGAGTAAAGACAATCTCTTTAACAAGTGGTGCTGGGAAAACTGGTCAACCACTTGTAAAAGAATGAAACTAGATCACTTTCTAACACCGCACACAAAAATAAACTCAAAATGGATTAAAGATCTAAATGTAAGACCAGAAACTATAAAACTCCTAGAGGAGAACATAGGCAAAACACTCTCAGACATAAATCACAGCAGGATCCTCTATGATCCACCTCCCAGAATACTGGAAATAAAAGCAAAAATAAACAAATGGGATCTAATTAAAATTAAAAGCTTCTGCACAACAAAGGAAAATATCAGCAAGGTGAAAAGACAGCCTTCTGAATGGGAGAAAATAATAGCAAATGAAGCAACTGACAAACAACTAATCTCAAAAATATACAAGCAACTTATGCAGCTCAATTCCAGAAAAATAAACAACCCAATCAAAAAATGGGCCAAAGAACTAAATAGACATTTCTCCAAAGAAGACATACAGATGGCTAACAAACACATGAAAAGATGCTCAACATCACTCATTATCAGAGAAATGCAAATCAAAACCACAATGAGGTACCACTTCACACCAGTCAGAATGGCTGCGATCCAAAAATCTGCAAGCAATAAATGCTGGAGAGGGTGTGGAGAAAAGGGAACCCTCCTACACTGTTGGTGGGAATGCAAACTAGTACAGCCACTATGGAGAACAGTGTGGAGATTCCTTAAAAAATTGCAAATAGAACTCCCTTATGACCCAGCAATCCCACTGCTGGGCATACACAACGAGGAAACCAGAATTGAAAGAGACACATGTACCCCAATGTTCATCGCAGCACTGTTTATAATAGCCAGGACATGGAAACAACCTAGATGTCCATCAGCAAATGAATGGATAAGAAATCTGTGGTACATATACACAATGGAGTATTACTCAGCCGTTAAAAAGAATTCATTTGAATCAGTTCTGATGAGATGGACGAAACTGGAGCCGATTATACAGAGTGAAGTAAGCCAGAGAGAAAAACACCAATACAGTATACTAACACATATATATGGAATTTAGAAAGATGGCAATGACGACCCTGTATGCAAGACAGGAAAAAAGACGCAGCTGTGTATAACGGACTTTTGGACTCAGAGGGAGAGGGAGAGGGTGGGATGATATGGGAGAATGGCATTCTATCATGTATACTATCATGTAAGAATTGAATCGCTAGTCTATGTCTGATGCAGGATACAGCATGCTTGGGGCTGGTGCATGGGGATGACCCACAGAGATGTTATGGGGAGGGAGGTGGGAGGGGGGTTCATGTTTGGGAACACATGTAAGAATTAAAGATTTTAAAATTAAAAAAATTTAAAAAAAAATGTAAAAAAAAAAAAAAAATCACCACACAGAACATAGAGTTAAAACACACACATACAAACCTGGCAGTCCTCATCAAACACTCCCTTAAATACAAGAATACAGTCTCTCAGAAAACCTCCTACAGAGACACAGAACTTCAGATAAAGGAAAATATCTCAGGTCTTCAAAGATTTCAAAGGGAGGAAAGGAAGCCAGGTTGAAAGAAGAAGGGGGAGGAGGCGGGAGAGTGGGGAGAAAGGGGTGGACTTACAGACGTCTCCTGCCACGTACAGATACCCAGGCATTATGGGACTTTTCCCTGGGCCTCCAGAGAAGGGAGGACTGGAACTTGGCCCTACCAGAAATCAGACCAGACCAGAACCAGAATTCGAGTTCTCTGCCAAAAGGAGGTGATCAGTCTCCAATCCTCAGCTCAGGCTGAGGGCCCTTCGACCAGATTCCTGCATCCAGGACTGGGGGACTAGAAAAACAGGGAAGGGTAGGAAGGGTTAAGGAGAGGAAAGAGAGAGGGCAGGGGAGAGAGGTCAATAAAGTCTCTTGTTCCTTACCAGTCGGGGGGAGACCAGGGACAAAGGGTCCCAGTTGTGGCCGCTGGGTCTGGTCCATTGGCAGGCAAGCTGGCCCCTGAGTAACCCGAGTGGTCAGGATGTCAGTCTCAGTGAAGAAGAGTCCCCGCCAGAGTCGCCATTTGTTGCAGGAAGGGGGACCCCTTCCAGGGCCCGAAACTGGACTCTTGTCTAACACTCGGAAATGAATTGTCCGAGGAGACACATCTGCTGACAAAGCAAGAGATTTTATTGGGAAGGGGCACCCGGGTGGAGAGCAGTAGGGTAAGGAAACCCAGGAGAACTGCTCTGCTGCGTGGCTTGCAGTCTTGGGTTTTATGGTGATGGGATTAGTTTCCAGCTAGTCTTTGGCCAATCATTCTAATTCTGAGTCTTTCCTGGTGGCGCACACATCGCTCAGCCAAGATGGATGCTAGTGAGAGGGATTCTGGGAAGTGGACGGACACGCGGTGTCTCCTTTCGACTTTTCCCAAACTCTTCCGGTTGGTGGTGGCTTATTAATTCCGTATTCCTTATCAGGATCTCCTGTCATAAAACAACTCATGCAAATGGTTACTATGGTGCCTGGCCACAGTGGGCAGTTTCAATCAGTGTGCTTCCCCTAACACTTGGAACCTTCTGCTGCAAGCACCTCCTTTGGTTGAGTGTGTCAAAATACCTGCTGTGTGAGGCCATGTTCCCCCTGTGGACCATCTGTGAGGTAAGACATGCGCACTGTCGGGGGCATCGAGCGTCACAGAGTGCTTACCTTTCCGGACCCACCTGTCTGGTCTAAACCCCATCTCAGTGTTGACTACCCAGACTTGAATTGGTTAGCCTTCCTCTTCTGTCCGTGGACTAGAGGTTGGGTGTAACTGCTTCTCAGATTGTTGTAAACAGTACATGTAGGATTGCACCTTAGAACAAACCTGACAACCTACTTCAGTGTTCTTGCCTGGAGAATCCCAGGGATGGGGAGCCTGGTAGGCTGCTGTCTATGGGGTCACACAGAGTCGGACACGACTGAAGGGACTTAGCAGCAGCAGCAGACGCATAATTAACTCCTACCTGCAAATTATAATCATTGTCATGAACCACAGAATGGGAAAAAGGCATTCCCCCAGTCCCCGGTGGGGTCTTTTCCAGACACTGAGACTTGGCAACTAATCAGAACCTCCCAACCAGCCCCCATGTCTTGTATTTGCTGTGTAGATGTGTGTCTTTTCAGCTCTGAGGGACCCTGGCTCTTCTCGCTGCACCAAGAGTGACCTCCCCTCCTTAGTAAGATCATTCTCAACATTCAGTCAATAGACCAAGGTCCCTGAAGCACTAAACTTCTGTTGGTTCTGAGTCACCTCCTTGTTAGCCAGTGGCATAGCTCAGCTAGTTGGAAAGATCCAGTGCAAATTCTACGTTTATTTTACATTTTATTATTTAAATCTGAGTAAATATTAAAGGTTGATCCTTGGAGACATAAATGACAAACCTCAAGCCCTCCGGTGAGCCACTGAACCCTGAGGGAGCTCAGGAAGGAAAGAACAGCAGCCATCTAGCAGCCACGAGGCTGCAGCGGATCCCTAATGTGAGCCCAGCTAGAGCTCAGGATGCGAGGACACAGGATGCTGGTCAGAGAGCAGAGGCGCAGCTCGAAGAAATGGCTCTAGAGAGCCCGGCCGTTGGGTCTTCCCTGTGGAGAAAAGCTCTAAATTCCTTAGCTTGGGATGTCTGGTTCTCTTTAATTTGTAGTAATCTTTTGATGGTCAGACTACCAGCCCTTTGCTGTAAAACTTCTATAAAACCTGACCCCTCTTCTCCCCGTACCTCTGCAGAGCAGTTCTCTCAGGGTCAGTAGAGATGCTGCTCTGGGCTTGAAGCCCTAAAAATTCCCGCCAAATGAAACAACTCTCAAGTTCTAGGTTGTGGCTTTTTTTTTTTTTTCAGTCGACCCTACACCTCTGCCCTCATCGACCAGTCCTTCTTCCCACTTGTTCCCGTTGTGCCTCACAGAGCCCCCTTGCATGGTAGGCACACTCAGTACTGAATGCCAGCCCGACGGGGGGAGAGCGCACAAGTGCAATGGCTTGTTTTGATAGATAATGCGATTTCATGCAGACTCTTACAGTAAATATTCCAAAGTTAGGAGATTAGTGGGTTTTAATCATTTAATTTTATTCCCAGATAATGGAAAATGAAGAAAAAATGGACAACCATGCAGTTTGATTGGTGGCTTGTCTAGAATGTATCACTAAATGAGTATGTTAGGAGAATGCGCTGCTGGACAAATAATACTGAAGCGTTCTGGGAGAAGGCAGCCTCCGTTCAGATCTGATCACAGGTGGAAGTGGCCGCCTTTGCTCCAGAACTGTATGGAATTGCTGCCATCCGGTGGCTCAGAACAGCTGAAACAGTCACTTTTAGGTTTTAGGGTGCTTCCAGAAGAATCGAACCACAGTCACAAACTGGGTGGCCTTAATTTACTTTTCCAAGAATGTGAACTTATAATGTATCAGAGGATATCCTGAAATTCACACATATATTGACTATACATGCAATTTACTAAAGATGGAGAAGGTACTTAGGATCTTTCTGTGGACTCGAGAACACCACTATGAAACCCCTATTATCACAAAACAGCCTAAAACGTATTATAAGAAATGACATTTGATGCAATGTATTGAAATGTCTTTAATATAAAAGTACAAAGTTCATTGAGCGCTTAATGTTTTATTTTTTAAAAAATTTAAAGTTTTTTTTATGTGAACCATTTTTAAAGTCTTTATTGAATTTGTTACAATATTGCTCCTGTTTTATGTTGTTTGGTTGTTTTTGTTTGTTTGTTTGTTTGTTTGGCTGCAAGGCATGTGACTCCCTGATTGGACCCACAGCCCCTGCGTTGGAACTCAAAGTCTTAACCACTGGATGGCCAGGGAAGTTCCCCCGGCCCAACATGATTTAAACCTTATGGTTAAATATTGTGAAGTATAACCGGATTCGGCAAGCACAGTCCACGTCCTTGTTGTTTAGAGAAGAGGGCTGGGAGCTGGGGCTCAGCCTGAGACTCCCGAGGTGCTCAGGCGGGACGCCCGGCACCCTCGGGAGGGACCTCAGCCACAGCAGGGGGCGGGCCTGGCGGGGCTCAGGAGAGCGGGGCGCGGGACCTGGGCCTTGGTGTCGGGGTCGAGGGCGGGGCGTCAGCGGATGTGCGGGGAAGACGCCGCGAGGGCAGCGGAGAAGCCCGGAGGGTTAGCGCGTAGATAGGGCTCCGCGCCGGTGCAGATAGGGAAGCTGCTGGGAGTAAAACCAGGAAGGCGGGGTGGGGTAAAGCAGAGAGGAGCCCGAGAAGCCCCCCGGGGAGTTCAGGCTGCCGGAAGCTGCTGGCGTGAGACGGGGGTTCATCTGGACAGAGAGGAGCAGGGTCACAAACTGGACGGTCGGGGAGGCAGCCCTGGTCAGTTGGGAAGACTTTTGCCGTTGTGTTCAGCAGTTTCCACAGGCGAGGTGATGTTCTTGATGGAAAGAAAGAGGAGGAGTAAGCGGCCTCTGCTGCCCTCCGGGGCTCACCTCCCCGGGCAGAGGTGTGACAGGTCAGCTACAGGACAGCACAGGTGCAGACCGGGGTCAGGGACCGGAGAGGGGCCCCTGGGTTCAGCTGGGGACGCTGGGGGCCCTGGCGGGGGCGGGGGCTGGCCAAGGCGGTGGAGACGGAGCAGGAGCGTTCCTGGCACAGGGGCCGCGGGAAGGCGCTGCAGGCAGGGCCCAGGGCCCGGATAGCACCCTGCAGTCCTCCAGGGAGGGCCTGCGGAATAGCCTTGGCTGCTCGTTTGTTGTCACCGCGCCAGCCTGCTTCGCTGCTTCTGCTCCGCGGATGGGATCAGACAGGCAGGCAGCAGCTGTGGATGTTCCCTGGCCGGGCAGCCCTCGAGCCAGGGCCTTCTCTGAACCCCACCCCAAACCACCCGGCAGAAACCCTGTGATGAGCGCTCATGACAGTCTCACTGGGACCCTTCACGTTCTCAGGATGCACTCGCCCCTCATGACTGTAAATCAGTGACCTCAGCTTGAGAGCCAGCCGTGTGCACGTCCAGCGGTCATTCTGCGTGAGACCTGGCGGAGGGCCTGGGCCTGCAGCCCCCGAGACCCCAAGTTTCAGTGGTGAGTGGGGAGATGCTGGACTCAGTTTAGTAGGTGTGAATGCTTAGGAGGGACAAGAGGAAGAAAACGTTTCAGCAGCTGTAGTGGCGACAGCATGGTTGCTGCCGACGGAGGTGAAGGCATAGAATCACAAAGCAACAGGCCTGGATGGATTACTCCGCGGCCCGCTGGCCACCGCGTCTGTCTGCTTTTCCTCTCCCAATGCCAGCCTCCGACAGGCAATAATACTCAGGTTCCTAGTATTAATACATCATGACCTCGTCTCAGAGCTACAGAAACGGGCATGGTGCACTACCTCAGTGACATTTCCACTTTCAAGACTCAAAGCAACCTTGGATTCAACACTCCTGAAGCTGAATTCACCATCTTTCCACTTTATTTCAGTGACCAGTGCATCACCTGTCCAGTTGCTAGGTCTGGGGAGGTAGCGAGCATCCTTGAGACCTGCCCTGCCCCCACCGTCACACCTGCTCAGCCCTGATTGGGCTAATTTTTGCCTCCAAGAGCACAGAATCCATCCACCACCTCTGCTCCCCACCACACCTGAGGGACATGGGCTGTAACCCCCTTTTAGTTGTCCTGACCTGGTCCCTGACCTGGTCTCTCCCTTCCTATTTACCTCCAATCTGCTTTGCATTCTGCAGCTGTACTGATTGTTATAAAATGAAATCTAATTGACTGTATTAGCCAGCATCCATTGGAAGAAATGTAAACATCTAAGCTAAAAAAAAGAAAAGAAAAGAAAACCTACAAAACCCCCTTAATACAGAGATTAAGAGCTTTTAATAATGTCACAGACACTTGGGCCATTCCACTGCAGCTGTGACCCAGATGTCGGAAAGCAGCTGCCCCCCACCCCTGACAACCTGCAGGGACCAGAGTCAGGTCCCCTGAGCTGAGAACTGCAGGAAGTGCCCAGCAGCTGGAGCCTGGGGTCTGGTCTCTGCAGGAGCTGACCTCCGCAGCCCCACACATATGCGTCCCCAAGCCCCTGGCTAACAGGTGAAACTAGGAAACATGACTTCTTGGTTCTGACCTCAGAGGAGAACATGGAAGGAAGAGGAAGAGGATGGTGATCGCCACAGAAACGGCCCAGCACAAGCTATTTGCTGCTCAGAATAGCTCGCCTAGCAAAGAGCAAAGAGCAGGGGACATTCTGGTGACCTTGACCAGAGTGCTTGCTTGGACGTCCCCAGTGACCCGGCTCACCTGGGCCCCAGCCCTCTCACACGCGGCAGTGCTTCTCTCTGGGTCCCCGTCCGAGGGACCTTCTTCCCCTGGGGCTGCTTCTAGAGCAGAGCTCTGAGGACCCGGTTCCTGTGGGTGCCGGGAAGACGGTCCTGTTCACCCCACCCACACCGGACCTGGTGTCCCCCGCGTGAGGTCAGAATGTGTCCCTTTCCCCAGGAACATCCCCACCACTGTCACGTTGCTGTTGTTCAGTTGCTAAGTCGTGTCCAATTCTTCGTGACCCCATGGACCGCAGACACCAGGCTGCCCTGTCCTTCGCCCTCTCCCGGGCTTTGCTCCAACTCCAGTGCACTGAGTCAGTGATGCCATCCGACCGTCTCCTCCTCTGTCGTCCCCTTCTCCTTTTGCTTTCAATCTTCCCCAGCGTCGGGGTCTTTCCCAGTAACTTTTCACTTTACATTGTACTTGGTCATGTGGCATTTTCCTCCCACTTAGAAAGAGGAAAAGGCGTGCGGGCCACCTCGAGAACCTCAGCCAGGACTCCCGGTAGGAGAGGATGTCGTGTGACCAGGAGTAAGCGTCGGCCTTTGTGGGGGTGGGTGGGTGCTGGGCGGAGGGCGAGTTTGGAGGAGCAGCTGGGCCAACCCTGAAGCCTCAGGCTCGGCGCTGTGACAGGTGGACCAAATGGTGAGAACCGCGGGGGTCCTGATGAGAGCAGGAGGACAACTTTGAAGTGTTCAACCTGGGGGATAGTTTAAGTGAGAAAAAATTCCACCGGCATCAAAGAGGGTAAATAAAATAGGGCACCACCAGAGATGGACCATCAAGTAACACGCTTTTTTTTTTTTGACAACCCCGAGGAGAGTTATGAACTTAAACTAAGACAGTGACAGGGAAGGTGGGGCAGTTTGAATGAATCTGGGGAAATAAATAGGACTTAGTGCGTGTGAAAGTGAAGGAGGGTGAGAAGTGAGCTGATGGTCAGTGCTTTTAATACCTGATAACACAGGTGAGTGACAGCTGGAACATGGAAAGGAGGCAAGTTGGAGAAACGTATGCTTGGCGTGAGAACTCCTGGGTGGATCTTTGGAAAGCAGTTTTGCTCTGATTGCCTCTGCACTGACCCGGCCACCAACAGGAGCTCTTAGTTATTGGGCCCTCAGGGGCCACCATTCCTCAGCTTGTTCAATTGACATTACTTCTAGAAACTCCTGGCAAAATATTTCTAAAACCCAGTATACTTAAACCTTACTTCCAACAATTACGATAATATCCAATTTTCCCCGTGTTTCAGATAGCAGAGCATGGAGGAGAGAGGAGCAGAGATGTTTTCAGTAGTGAATTTCTGAGAAACTCCAGCAGGACTGCAAATTAACATAGAATGAGAAGTGGGTGGAGGTGTAGATGAAGCAGTTAGCCTGTGAGCTGTTAACTGTTGAAGGTGGGGAATGGATCCAAGGAATTTGGGTATTCATTGGAAATTTTCCATGATAATGGGTCAAAAATAAATACATGAAAAAAAAATAGGGCAAAGCTTTAAGCAGGCAATTCAAATATTTGTTCAATGATTTTAAAGGGTTAGACTATATATGAGCTGAAGCTGAAGCTCCAGTACTTTGGCTACCTGATGCGAAGACCTTGATGCTGGGCAAGGTTGAAGACAAAGGGAGAAGGGGGTGCCAGAGGATGAGACGGTTAGATAGCCATCACTGACTCAGTGGACATGAATTTTGAACTCTCGAAACAGCGAAGGGCAGGGGAGCCTGGAGTGCTGTAGTCCGTGAAGTTGTCAGGAGTCGAACACTCCCAACAACAAATGAGTGTTAGCCAGTAACACAGGAGACTGCCTGTGTGCCCGAGTGTCACTCTTATCCTTCACCTTAAGAACAAAGCACCCTCAGCAGACAACTCAACAGCTTAAACATATATAAGACAACTGGAGATGGAAACTGTGAATAGTTTTTAAAAGACCTTTGTCATTATATGTCCATGTGCTATGTCCACAGTATCTCATTCAAAATTAAACCCATTTCTATATCATTTACTCAGATTGGCATCAAATTCTTTGCTGAGCGAATATATTTTTGATAAGGAAAATCCTGGGGAGGTCTCCCAAGCCCAGATTTTATGTTCAGAAGAAGTAAAATGGAGATTTCTAAAGTCTGGTAATTTTTTCCTGCAGATCCAGTTTTGATATCTTTGTTTCCACTAGGGGGCTCTGTGGATAAGAGAAAAACATTTAAATCATAGCTTTTGAAGCCATTTAAAATGTGTGCCATTTTATCAGTCATAATCTCTTGGTAATTTTGGCCTAATATGCAGAGATAACTTACTTGAATAGAGCTATGAGGTAGTATAATATGAATACCTTCAGGCATTATTGTTTTCTGATTATTTGCCTGTGTCTATAGTTACTCTGAGAAATATCCATACTACATAAATCCTTGTTGTTTTCTTTTTTTATTAGGAGTTATCGTTGGCACCAGGGCGTCCCTGGTGGCTCACACGGTAAGAATCTACTTGCAATGCGGAAGACCTGAGTTTGATCCCTGGGTTCGGAAGATCCCCTGGAGAAGGGGAACCCTTCCAGTGTTCTTGCTTGGAGAATCCTCATGGACACAGGAACCTGGCAGGCCGTATATAGTCCATGGGGTCGTAAAGAGTTGGACAGGACTGAGTGACTAAGCATAGCACACAGTTGGCACTAATCATTTCTGGATGTGAAGTTCTCTGATTAGCCAGTGGTCTAGTTTGTAATTCAGAAGTCTGCCATCTCATAATTTAATGCTCCAAGGTTATTTTGAAAAAGTAAAAATCATGACTAACAGTATCGTAACACGACCGGGTATAAGTTTTAGATGGGATCTCACTCAGACAAACTTCAACAGTTGCAATGTTTACTTCTCATCTAATTTTAAAAGGCAGATTTGAGGTTCATAGATACTAACCTTTTACATAAACATCAGCATAGCTTTATAAACATCCACGCATCTGAAACAATCAGGACTTACAGTTTTCACTTGTGGAGTTACAGTTCCATAGAGAAAGGAAGGACAGTCAGTATCCAGTGTGACCACATCAGTTCAGTTCAGTCGCTCAGTCATGTCCGACTCTGTGACCCCATGAGTTGCAGCACGCCAGGCCTCTCTGTCTATCACCAACTCCCGGAGTTCACTCAAACTCACGTCTATCGAGTCGGTGATGCCATCCAGCCATCTCATCCTCTGTCGTCCCATTCTCCTCCTGCCCCCAGTCCCTCCCAGCATCAGAGTCTTTTCCAATGAGTCAACTCTTTGCATGAGGTGGCCAAAGTACTGGAGTTTCAGCTTTAGTATCACTGCTTCCAAAGAAATCCCAGGGCTGATCTCCTTCAGAATGGACTGGTTGGATCTCCTTGCAGTCCAAGGGACTCTCAAGAGTCTTCTCCAACACCACAGTTCAAAAGCATCAATTCTTCGGCGCTCAGCTTTCTTCACAGTCCAACTCTCACATCCATACACGACCACAGGAAAAACCATAGCCTTGACTAGACAGACCTTTGTTGGCAAAGTAATGTCTCTGCTTATGAACATGCTGTCTAGGTTGGTCATCACTTTTCTTCCAAGGAGTAAGCATCTTTTAATATCATGGCTGCAATCATAATCTGCAGTGATTTTGGAGCCCAGAAAAATAAAGTCTGACACTGTTTCCACTGTTTCCCCATCTGTTTCCCGTGAAGTGATGGGACCAGATGCCATGATCTTCGTTTTCTGAATGTTGAGCTTTAAGTCAACTTTTTCACTCTCCTCTTTCACTTTCATCAAGAGGCTTTTGAGTTCTTCACTTTCCGCCATAAGGGTGGTGTCATCTGCATATCTGAGGTTATTGATATTTCTTCCGGCAATCTTGATTCCAGCTTGTGCTTCTTCCAGCCCAGCATTTCTTATGATGTACTCTGCATATAAGTTTAATAAGCAGAGTGACAATATACAGCCTTGACGTACTCCTTTTCCTATTTGGAACCAGTCTGTTGCTCCATGTCCAGTTCTAACTGTTGCTTCCTATTATCTAAAATATCAAGTTTCAATCCAAAAAAAAAAAAAATGAGATGTGCAAAGAGACAGAGGGGTGTGACCTAGACGTAGGGAAAATGCAAGTAATAGATACTGAGAGCAACCTGATTTCAGATTTGAGAGCAAAGACTTCACAGCAGGACTTGTAAATGTACTCAAAGAATTAAAGGATGCAGATGGTGACTGCAGCCATGAAATTAAAAGACGCTTACTCCTTGGAAGGAAAGTGATGACCAACCTAGAGAGCATATTCAAAAGCAGAGACATTACTTTGCCAACTAAGGTCTGTCTAGTCAAGGCTATGGTTTTTCCTGTGGTCATGTATGGATGTGACAGTTGGACTGTGAAGAAAGCTGAGTGCCGAAGAATTGATGCTTTTGAACTGTGGTGTTGGAGAAGACTCTTGAGAGTCCCTTGGACTGCAAGGAGATCCAACCAGTCCATCCTAAAGGAGATCAGTCCTGGGTGTTCACTGGAAGGACTGATGCTAAAGCTGAAACTCCAATACTTTGGCCACCTCATGCAAAGAGTTGACTCATTGGAAAAGACTCTGATGCTGGGAGGGATTGGGGGCAGGAGGAGAAGGGGACGCCATAGGGTGAGATGGCTGGATGGCATCACTGACTCGATAGATGTGAGTTTGAGTGAATTCCAGGAGTTGGTGATGGACAGGCAGGGCTGGCGTGCTGCAATTCATGGGGTCGCAAAGAGTCGGACATGACTGAGCGACTGAACTGAACTGAACTGATGGTGAAAGAAGTAAACAAAGAAGGTGTCATTGCAAAGCTGACAATCAAGCGGAGAATATCAGTGTAAAGAGATAGAAATGATATAAAACACAAACAGATGAAAATACTGGATTTCAAAAGCACTGTAGCTAAAATTAAAATTTCACTAAAGGATTTAATGATTTAATTTGACTTAGAAAAAGAATCAGCCAACTTGAAGAGAGGTCAATCCAGAGAACAGAGGGGAAACAGGAGCAGCGCCCCAGAGAATGTGGGCCCATTACACGCCCTGGTCAGGCATAACAGGGGTTGGAGGAGAGGAGCAGCAAGCAGGGAAAAGTTCAAAAGTGTAGCTGAAAGCTTCTTGAATTTGATGAAAAACATTAACCCATGCATTAAGGAAGGTGAATGAACTTTACATAGACATATCAGAGTAAAACACTGAGAGTCAAACACAAAGACAAAATCTTGAAAGAAGCAAAAGAAAAATGACTTGTCATATACAAAGGAACCTGGATAAGATTAAGAAACGTTAGAAGTCAGAAAGCAGTAAGCTGGGAAGACGGTAGAATAGGAAGTTTCTAACTTTGGTCTCTACTCCCTTACCCTCCATCCTAAAGGAAATCAACCCTGAATATTCACTGGAAGGACTGATGCTGAAGCTGAAGCTCCAATACTTTGGCCACCTGATGCGAAGAGCTGACTCATTGGAAAAGACCCTGATGCTGGGGAAAATTGGGGGCAGGCAGAGAAGGGGATGATAGAAGATGAACTGGCTGGATGGCATCATCAACTCAATGGACATGAGTTTGAGCAAGCTCCGGAGATAGTGAAGGACACGGAAGCCTGGTGTGCTGCAGTCCCTGGGGTCACAAAGAGCTGGACACAACCGAGCGAGCGAACAACATCAACAGCTCCCCCACCTGAGACAGAGCAACTAGTCACTCCCAGTAGACAAGAAGCCTTTGCAAAGATCCCAGAATGGAGTGGGCAGGAGGAAGTTCCCCTGGGCCACAGAAACTGGGAAAACCAGGTGAGAATGGTAAGGGGAGCAGATTTGCTTTGAGCGCATCGCCCCTCCCCCGGGACATGCACAGCCATGCTGGGGGCGTCCCGGCCTGCAGTTCTCCACTGGGAAAGGGAGGTGCAGCTGGGACATCCATAGTTCTCCCCAGTGCTGCAGGGCCCCTGCTAGGATACCCACTTACGCTATGTCTCACAGAGTCCCTGGGAAATCAGCTAGAACTGGGAGGAGGGTGGGGGTCACGGTGGTGAGAGCTTGTAGACCACATTCCTGTGGGCAGAGGTGTCCTCGGGGAGGATTCTCAGTCAGGGGCTGTGCTCCCCACTGCCTGTCTCGCCGGGGATCTGGGCAGGCAGTGCTGGTCCCACCTGATTGCTGAGCCCGGCTTCCAGCGCTGCCCCACCAGAGAGCCTGGCCAGATGTGCCGGGCGGCCGCGAAGCACACCGTCCGGCCACCAGGACAAGTAGCCAGGCAGCAGGCCCATCCAGCTTCTGAGAAATCCTGGAGAGGAGCCCAGCAGAGTCTCAGGGCTGAGACCTACCATAATTGAGCCGAGAAACAGCAGAAAAGCAAGAGGCAGACTGGACTGCTCAGAGAGAGTCCGGGAAGCCAGCAGCAGCTCATGTCCAGTTGCTGGAGAAGCAAAAAGAATGAAAAAGAATGAAGACAGCCAAAGTGAGTTGCAGGACACAACTAAAAGAAACTGGGTCCCAGAAGGAGAAGAGGGGTAGACAGGGGCAGAAAGCTTATTTAAAGAAATAATTGTCAAGAAATAATCATGGTGAGATTTGGACTTCCAAGCTTATGAAGTTTCTAGGACCTCAAAACGTTTCAACCCCAAAAGATGTACTTCTCTAAGACACATTGTAGTGAAACTGTCTAAAAAAGAAAAAAAATCATTTTAAAGTCAACAAGAAAAAAATAAATTTCTCACCCTCAAGGGAACCACCATAACAATATTGATGGATTTCTTGGCAGAAATCATGCAGGTTATGTTCAAAGTGCTGAAAGAAAAAAAAAAATAACCCTCAGTCAAGAATATTTTCCCTGACAGCGTTATCCTGAGGGAGCTCCTCACTGCCGGACCTGCCTTAAGAGAAATTCTGAGTGGTTCTTCAAGCTGAAATGCAAAGATGCTTAGCGGTAACATGGAAGCACAGGAAATATAAAACGCAGTGATAAAAATAGTACCTAGACAAATTTAGAATATTCGAAAACTGTAAGATGGCGGCATGTTGATCATTTATCTCTGGTGTAAAGGTTGAACAGTGAAAGTATGAAAAGTAACTGTGTTCATTGTTGTTGTTCAGTTGTGTCCCACATTTCGCTCCCCCATGGACTGCAGCACGCCAGGCCTCCCTGTCCATCACCAACTCCCGGAGCTTGCTCAAAGTCATGTCCATAGAGCTGGTGATGCCATCCAAGCCTCTCATCCTCTGTCATCCCCTCCTCCTCCCGTCTTCAATCTTTCCCAGCATCAGGGTCTTTTCCAATGAGTTAGTTCTTCACATCACGTAGCCAAAGTGTTGGAGTTTCAGTTTTAACGTCAGTCCTAATGAATATTCAAGACTGGTTTCCTTTAGGATTGACTGCAGTCCAAGGCACTCTCAAGAGTCTTCTCCAGCACAGATACCATTCAAAAGCATCAGTTCTTCAGCACTCAGCCTTCATTATGGTCCCCTTCATGGATCACAGCCTTGTCATGTTGAAGGGGATGGCATAACTCAGTGAAGCTATGAGTCATGCCATGTAGGGCCATCTAAGACGGACGGGTCCTTGTGAAGAGTTCTGACAAAACGTGGTCTACTGGAGGTGAGAATGGCAAACCATTCCAGTATTCTTGCCATGAAAACTCCATGATCAGTGTGAGCAGGCAAAAGTCACTATAGCTGCAATAATTTTGTTCATGAATACACGATGTGAAAGTATAGAAATTGGGTCTGGTGTCAGACGAATGTATTATAGTCTCTTCTAATTAAGACTCATCTGTGCAAATGACTTCAGTTTCTCTGAATCCCTGTGATTTTGTCTGTAAGACACTGAAAATATTTGTGTCTCATTGCGCGTTGGATGAAACAATGTTTGTGAACTATGCTGTCTGCATATAAAGCAAATAGAAATGTCCTTCTATTGCCACGTTCATTTTTTCAAACTTCTGCCACTTTTCATCATTCCTGTTTGCATGTGGATATTTAATTCTTATAACTCTCTCCCGGTCTCTCTCTCATTCTCTATCTCCTTCATAGTCTTTCCTTCTCTTGCTCTTATAGGCTATCTTCTCTTTCAGAGTCTTTGGACAGAGTGCCACCTAGATATTTTCTCCAGAAAGCATCATCCTCTTACCATCCGCCTTTAGAAAGTTCGAATGTCCACATGCTCCTGTTCCATCCATTGCATAAGCAATGACTGGGAGACAGAGTCTGTTTCTTTCAAACCTCTTTGGACTATCATATAACCAAACACCGCCTAGTTAGTCTTTGTCCGATAGCGACAATAGTCTTCTGTGTTACTGTTTTCTGAGAATCACTGATTATCTTCACTGCACCATTACATCGCCTTCTCAGCACTGTCTGAGAAGTATTCTTCCATTCCTTCTGATTTCAACCAAAATGTATATCTAGCAAACACTTGAATGTTTCTTACGTGGTGGGGACTCTATTGGAAGATTATGCCTAATATTTCATTTTTCCCTCAAGAGAGACAAAGGAGGAGGAGGGAGGGGGAAGCTGGGGCTCTGAGAATCTTGGCAGCTTTCATGGGTGTGGTCATGGACCAAGACAGGAGTCTGGTCATCTGATTCCAGGATGGCTCTTTCCCTCTTAGGAGGTGATCACACAAGAGATGGACAGTTGGCAGGAAAATGTAATATTTCTAACAGTAAAGAGTGACCACAGGCAAATATAGACACTTATCTTCAGCAAGGTCATATGCAAGCCTTTAGAGTATATGGAACACCAAGATGATACGTATATTTTAAGGTACTGGACATTACTGACCTCTAAGTAAGGTGGCACATGTCATCTGGTGACCAGGTACTTAGCATTGTCATTTCTTCCCTCCTTGTGGTGGGTATTATAGATCACTGGATCTCAAGTAATTACCCATGAAATTGCCGTGTTCTCTCATGACAGGTACTCAATAAAAGCACGTTGGTTTCCTAGAAGATGATTAACCTCTTCATGGAACCATCTGAACGTGATATTTAATATATGTGGCATAATATATACATGTATAACTTTAACACATGACGTCTAAAAGTATTTTATTTGTAGGTCAGAGTTGGTCCAGTTGGCCCTCATGGGCCAACTGCGTTACTTAAAAATTTCAGCCCAAATTAAAAAATAAAATAAATAAATAAAATCGTTATCCAAGATCATGTAGCTTTTACCCAGTGTACGGCACGGATTTCATACCACCCTCTACGAATGTTTGGTCCCGATCTTTTTCCGTTTAATGAAGTTTGACAATTTGTGACAGGATAGAAGGGAAATTCATTATATTTAGTAATAGAAAACCTATTTCTCATTTTTCACGAACCAAGCAGCTCCGATGAAATTGCCTAAACCACTACATCACAATTCTCCACCTTTGTGGTTCTTAAGGTCACCCTCAAAGGTCTTCAATTTCCTTATGTTCACAGCTTGGCATCTGGTAATTTTCAGTATCAGAAAATATAAGGGGGCTATATGTTTTTTTTCTGAGGAGAAATATTTCTGATTTGAGAAGAAATAAATCTGTCAAGAGGAAAATATTAAAAATAAAAAGTGCGACTGTAATAATCACATTGGTGTCACAGGCAATTTCGCTTCTCCAGCTCGGTGAAGGAGACTCACTGCCCCCTGAAAGATCTGTCGGCGTAAGAGAGATGGATTCTTTATTTCAATAACCACTGTGGTTTAAGGGTAATTTATGTATAAGGAAGCACAACAGCTTCAAGAATCAAATTTCCTTAAAATATTATTTTGCATTCTCTCTGCCACAGAGCTTAGTGAAACTGATAGATCAGAGGGAAGAATGACTAAATTTGCTTCTCCAAGTTCTAATTTAACACACATTGTACATGACTCAAATCACCAGCCAAAGGGTAGTGTTTCACATTTCGTATGGGAATTACACTTTTAAAGTGATATTTCCTCAAATAATTCTTACAGTTTTAATATTAAACATAGAAGAAATATTAAAAATAGAAGAAAAAATATTTGTTTGGTCTCACTTAGGAGGGGCACCAAACCTTCCACTACCTATTCCCCTGATATACATCAGATCTTACTTCAATCGCTCTCATTTTCATCAATAATCAATAAACCACTACACATCATTTAAATTCTTTTTAAGTGAACATCTTCCCAGAGAGGGTAGAAAAAAAATGCTCAAACATTTAAATAAGCAATTTTAATCCTTATTTCTTTCTAAACTGATCTGTGGCCACAGCCACCACCATCTGTATTTAGGATTTTAAAAAGTAAAGAAAAAAGAATATATGAAACAACTAAACCAAAGTCTTCCTGTTTATTCAGCTTCATACGGGAGATATTCATCGCTCTCCGAATAGCAGTTCTTCCCCCAGCACGTCCGCTCACTCAGGACGCGCTCGCTGCATTTGCGGCTGTGAGCGTGCGGCGGGTCTGCACATGCGCCTGCCGCTTGGTGCCGCTCCGTCCTCCTTGGCTGTTGAGCGCCTTGTTTCCGAGGCGCTCCTCTGGCCTTCTTGCTGTCGGATCACAGGGCTCTCTCTCTCTCTCTCTCTGCGCATGGAATACTTTTCCATGACAAATACCGTTATTCAAAGATATTGAAGACTGGTAACTATCTCAACATAACATATTCCCCAGAAAGTATCCATACTTTTACAAAGTTGATTAGACTTATAAGTATACTTATAATCATACTTATACAAAGTCACCTTGTACAAAGGAAAAGAATAGGCATTTGTCAATTTCCAGATGCCTGATCCCACTTAGAGGATATGCAATTTTAATTTTAGAGGAGACACTATGTAAAAAACAACTTTCTAAAAAAAAGATAGTAACAGGTTTAAAAAGAAAAAAAAAGACTTCAAACTTCAATTATGACCACTTTAGTTACTACTGAAAATAAATATTTGATTATATTTGGGATTTGGGAGGATACATGAGATAAGAAAGTAAGTGAAAGTGAAGTCACTCAGTCGTGCCCGACTCTTAGCGACCCCATGGACTGCAGCCTACCAGGCTCCTCCGTCCATGGGAGTTTCCAGGCAACAGTACTGGAGTGGGGTGCCATTGCCTTCTCCGAATAAAGTATCTAAAGTGAAGTGAAGTGAAGTCGCTCAGTCGTGTCTGACTCTTTGCGACCCCATGAACTCTAGCCCACCAGGCTCCTCCGTCCTTGGGATTCTCCAGACGAGAATACTGGAGTAGCTCAAGAAAGTAAAGTCGCATCCAAATCTTTACAAGCCCATGGTCTATACAGGGAATGGAATTCTCCAGGCCAGAATACTGGAGTGGGTGGCCTTTCCCTTCTCCAGGGGATCTTCCCCACCCAGGAATCAAATCACCTGCAATGCAGGTGGATTCTTTACCAACTGAGTTATCAGGGAAGCCACATGGAATATGGATACATGGAAAAATATCTGTCATCATAAACGTTTATTTAAAATATCTGCATCCCCATGCATAACTTGGAGAAGCGAATTTAGTCAGTCTTCCCTCTGATCTATCCATTTCACTAAGCTTTGTAGCAGAAAGAACATAACATAATATTTTAAGGAAATTTGAGAATGCTTGAGCTTCCCAGCTGGGCAGACAGATCTCATCTTGAGCTGCCTTCTATTCTCCTAGAAACGCTACCACCTTGTGTGATGCTCTGAGTCAATATTCATCACCGTATGAAGCTTCATCAAAATATTAACTTGCATCATTCCTACTGAAAGAATACACTTACCTAAAATTATATTCTAGAATAACCCATTGCTGCAGAAGCCCATAATCATTTTAAAGGTAGAAAGGTATAATTAGCACACCAAGATAATCTTTTGGGAAATGACAGCATATAATTTGAAATTGTTTTATTAACATGATGGGTTAGTAACCTATCAAACACAATGGCTTTTAATTATGGATCAGGTGTTCTGAAACTATAACCAAAACTCTAGAGAAAAGCACTACAGCTTGTTCACTTTAAAAATGACACTAATTTTCATTGCATGGTAACCATAACAACCTTTTTTTCTTATCGAAATAATAAGTAAATGATTTCCTAAGTGTGGAGAGAAAAAGGCATTGCACTTAGGAAACAAACGTTGATTGATATTTTCATAAGTTGATGTTTAAACATTGTCAGTAGGAATAATTTTATGGCAGGAGTATATTTTCTCTTCAGCTTTTATATTGGTATCAAGATTTAAATATTTTCTTTAGATTGAATAGTCTAAATATTTGTAATCAAAATGTATTCCTTAAAACTAGGTATTATTTTTAGATACAAAAACAAGCTTCAGTTGGGCAACTTAGAGGCAAATACCTCAGAATTATATCTGATATCTTTAATAATAAAGTTTCAAAGGTTAACTCTTCTTTCATACAATTAAAGTACTGTCCATTTATAGCATTAGAAAATAGATTTCCATCTAAAGGATACTGGCTGCCTTTTTCACTATAAATTTAAGTGAACAGTAGTTCCAACTGGATAAAAGGTTTAAAAAGTCAAATTCTCTACATAATAAAAACAAAGCAAAAAATCCTTCAGTACAGTTTTAGAATGCTTTGTAGAATAGTGCACAGGCTTCCCAAGTGGTACGGAACCCTCCTGGATCAGGAAAATCCCCTGGAGGAGGAAATGACACCCCACTCCAGTATTCTTGCCTGGAGAATCCCATGGACAGAGGAGCTTGGTGGGCTGCAGTCCATGGGGTCACAGAAGGGTTGGACATGACCGAGTGACTAACAGCTGCCGCAGCAAGAATAAAGCACAGCGGTTCTGGTGACCACATCGCTTTTTAGAAGAGGAGGAGGGTTCTAGATAATCTGATATTGAGAATGCTGGAAAAGTGCTGTGTGCAGGTAGGTCCTGGCAGGTCCTAAATTCCACCACTAGTGCCACCTGGGAAGCCCACTTTAGAATATACTAAGTTCTTTTTTGTGTGCTCATTTACCCTGTTTGTAATTTCCTTACCCCCTCACCTAGATTCCTTGCAGTTTCCATGTTCTCTTCTATTTTCATCCCGAAAATGTCTGATAGACTCAATGTGTAATTTTTTCCAATAGCGTGTCAATTTCAGCAGAATGCATGGCCTATTAAAGCCTCTTTTTATAGAATTTCAATCTTCAATAAGATACAGTGGGAGATTTTGAGACAATGTCATCTTCAAGGATGACGCTTGGGAGGTGGCCTGCTCCCTACTCCGTCAAACTCACTTTCATCATGTAGCATCTATACACATCTGGTGAATGTCTGATTTGTCAATAATTATAGATAGCAGAGATTTACAAATACACAAATTGTGTTTTAGTTAATTATTTTCTACTTGGAAGACATTTCCATCAGTCGGAGAAGTCTCTGAATCACTGAGTCTCCAGTTAGGAAGTTAAGGTGTAGTGGGGGATGAGAATGGATGGGACCCACTGGCCTGTCTTGGATGCCGTGGTCCACAGTTGTCATGGAGACCTGGGAGCCACAGATGCTAGAGCGACACTTGGGAATCTTTTCTGAAGTACAGTCAGGACGTAGAGCCCGAAGGCATCAGCCAGCAGGGTGGCACGTGTCCCAGGCTAATGTGGCGCCCTGACCAGTAGAGGGTAACCTGCAGGTATCGCCTCTTCCCACATGGGCCATTTGGTATGCAGAGAGGAACAATATGAGCAAGTAGAGACACTGAAAGCCCAGCATTCAGTGCTTCAGTTATTTATTAATTTCATTCATCAAGATTCTCATTAATGAGCATGGTAAAGGTAATCAGCGTATGAGTGTTGATCTAGTTATCATTCATTCAAATTGTGTGAATGATATTAAAAGCTCTATTAATTGACCCAGGAAACTCAAATTTCAAAGAACAATTGATGCCCCTGGTCCTCGACACAGGAAAGCCACCTGCTATCTGGACTCACTGAGTTCCTTAGCCTTTAGACAACCTCCGTGAGACCTACGTGCTTTAGAGCGGTCTAATGCATTCAATTTGTATTTGAGAAAATAATTCATACATAGGAAGGCTTAGGTTTGAAAATCAGTTGAAGGATAATTTTCAAAATGTAAAACCATTACCAGTGCTGGGGTATCATGACCCTTAGCATTTTCTTTTTCTCTTTACATATTTCTTTTCTAAATTTAATTTTTATTTTATATTGAGGTATAGTTGATTTACAGTGTTGCATTAGCTTCAGGTGTGCAGCAACGGATTCAGTTATGTATACATACATAACACCTATTCTTTTTCAGATTCTCTCCTAGTATAGTTATTACAGTGTGTTGAGTAGAGTTCCCTGTGCTATCCAGTAGGTCTTGCTGTTTATCTGTCTTATATATAGGAGTGTGTGTATGTTAATCCCAAACTCCTAAAATGTTTTCGCCTTTGTTCTATTTTATGGCAGCTGATTTATGACCCAATATGGTACTGAGCTCACTGTGGGCTTCCGTTAAATCAGAAGACAGAGGTCTTGAAGGCCTAGACTGTGCTTAGTCCCTCAGTTTTGTCCGACTCTTTGTGGCTCCGTGGACTGTAGCCCACCAGGCTCCTCCGTCCATGGGGTTTTCTCCAGGCAGGAATACGGGGGTGGATTGCCATGCCGTCCTCCAAGGGATCTTCCCAACCCAGGCCTAGAATACATGTGGTTTTTTTGCAGCTTTGAAAATCTGGACTGTTGTGTGTGTATGGTACTCGATTCAGTGGAAAAATATTTTTCAATAGGTCTTTGTTAAAAACCCGTTTACTACTGGACGTATGGACTCCTTTGTTCATTTATCATTTTCACAAACAAAGACACAATATAAATAGTGTATATTAAAATATACTACCAACAGTGTATATTAAAATACATTTGCTTTTCCTACTCTTTAACAAAACATCATGCTTTTTTGCTAAAAACACAAATAAAACTAATCTCCATCCCAAATGCTGTGAAAAGTTGTTCAGGGTGTGCGAAATGTGGGAAGTAACCTTTTCCCTTCTTCTCACCCGACCTTATCACGAGCCCAGCAGCGCAGGACTGCAATCGCCAACACAACCCCTAGTTCCTGCTGCAGATAATCGTATTTTTCTAGAATCGACATCTGCTCTCTTCTGCAAACTTTGCCAAGTCTCCTGGGGCCGCAGGGGAGTGGCCCAACATGTCCTGTGATTGAGCTGGAGTCGGGGCCCCGGGGATGCCTGACTCCCCAGGACGTGGTGCTTCCGGTCCCCTCCTCCTGCTCCAGGGGCTGCTCCTTCACAGCTGAGCTCGGTTCCACTCACTTGACAGCCCAAACTTAAAAAGTTACACTTAAAAAAATTAGCTGCTCTAAAAAATAAAGCTCATTAATGGAAAAAACAAAAGCATCTTATCTCTGGGGCTTCCTAAACTGGTGACTTGACACTTAGGGTAAGTCAAGTGCCCCTCATTTAAGCAGGAGTCTGGATATCTCAACTTCTCTGCGTCCAACAGACAGGAGAACAATATCCTATATTTTTCAAATAAAAGTAGAAAAGAATGCCTGTTTAAGAAAGAGAAAAACAAGTATGTATTAATCTTAAAATTGCTCTCAGTTGATTTCCAAAATAGTGATAAATTAGAAATTGTTAGAGATCACACTTTCAAACTACCTTATATTTTGAAGATGTTTTATTATCAAATATAAACATTATATTTTACAGGTAAACTTTTATTTGCCTGCAAGTGTTCTCTAATATGGGCTTCCCTGGTGACTCAGTGGTAAAGAATTCGCCTGCCAAAGTAGGAGATGCCAGTTCAATCTCTGGATCAGGAAGTTCCCCTGGAGAAGGAAAAGGCAACCCACTTCAGTGTTCTTGTCTGGAGAATCCCATGGACAGAGGAGCCTGGTGGGCTACAGTCAGTAGCAAGGGTTGCAAGAGTCAGTCACAACTTAGCTGCTAAACCACCACCACATTCTCTAATATACTGTATTAGAATGTTCTTTGGAAAGACCCTCTGGTAGGAAAGTTACCGAAACAAAAAACAAACAGCAAAAATCAGGTTATCTTTGAAAAGGGTCTTTTCGTTTCCTTTCTTTCTTCCTCCCCCTTCTTTCCTCTTTCTTTGTTTCTTCCTTTCTTCCTTTTTTTTTTTTTATTGAATATAATTACAATTACGAGCTTTTCTGGTGGCTCAGATGGTCAAGAATCAGCCTGCAAAGCAGGTGACCGAGGTTTGATCCCTGGGTCAGAAAGATCCCTTGGAGAAGAAAATGGCACCCCACTCTAGTGTTCTTGCCTGGAGAATCCCATGGACAGAGGAAGCTGGCGGGTTACTCTCCAAGTGGTGGCAGAGTCAGACACGACTGAGCTACTAACAAACAGACAGACAATTATATTCAACTTGTGCATTTAACTTGTACAATGTGCAGATTTGATGTTTTAATACACAAAAATATGATCACCACTTTAGCATTAGCTGACGTGTCTACCATATCACTTAATCACCATTTCTTTTTTGTAATAGCAATAAGATCTAATCTCTTAGCAAGTTTGAAGTTTATAACACAGTGTGAATAATGGGTTTTTCCTTCAATATCCCTTTCACAGATTTTGAAAAATATGGAAATTTATGACCAAAGTCTATCATGACAGTGAGGCAAGACTGTATCTTAACATGTTGTCTAAGAGCTTAAGCAATTAAGTTTCCCTTTAGTACGTAAAACCATTCGTGGTGTTAGTGAAAAGTCAGAAGTTTAGGCCGTATTGTTGACATATTCCCTAGTTTTCCACATGGAATTGCTCTATCTGATTTAAACCAAAGCTGGCTGTCATGGTGATTTTTTCGGCACTGGTTTACCTTGTCCACCGTCCTGATGGAAACAAAAGAAATATTTCCTTTAAAACCAGAAAAGATAGTCATTGTGGCAGCTAGTTCTCCACTGGTCAATAAAACTGCGTGTATAAGCTAAAGTTAAACCCAGAGGGGACCAGTTATGGATGCTTCACCAGGTACCTTGCACAAACAGCCGAGCATCTACACAGCCAAGAACGGACGTGTCAGAGCACACTCTCCATCTGTCCATTTAACTCTTAAAATTTTTTAATTTTATATTGAAATATAGTTGATTTACAAAATGTTGTGTTAGTCTTCAGTGGGTACCATGGCGGTTCAGTTGTACATCTACAGATATCTATTCTTTTTCAGATTCTTTTCCCGTTTAGGTTATTATAGAATATTGAGCAGAATTCCCTGTGCTGCACAGCAGGTCCTTGTTGATTATCTATTTTATATATAGCAGTGTGTATATTTATTTTATGTTAATCTCAAACTCCTAATTTATCCCTCCTCCCTTTTCTCCTTTGGTAATTGTAAGTTTGTTTTCTATATCTATGACCCTGTGTTTTGTAAATAAGTACATTTCTATCATTTTTTTGAATTCCACATATAGGTGTTATCACATGATATTTATCTCTCTGACTTACTTAATATGATCATCTTTAGGTCCCTCCAATTTCTGCAAATGGCATTATTTCATTCTTTTTTATGGCTGAGTAATATTCTATTGTATATACATATGTATGTATATATGTGTGTGTGTGTGTGTATATGTATGTATGTATATCTACCACCTCTTCTTTTGTGAAATATTTGTAGGGTGAAGATGGAACCTTAGAGTTAGCTGATTTTTAAAGTCAGAGTAAGCAGAGATGTTTTAGGACCCAATCACTCTGAACATGGAAATAGAAAATGAAAGCCTCAGTAAATAACTCGTTACTGAGTTTCATAACAACCTCCTGACTCACGGCATCTCATCTATGTTGTGGGTGGCACTACAGGAGGGTGGATTTACTCCCTCTCAAAGTGAGACCTTGTTGTAAACTTCTCAGTTTCTATAAGAGACTTTTCAACAATAAGTTCTCATGTGTTTTCCCAGTGTCCCGCCACACATTTTGAGAAAGCTTGGTGACACACAGCCACGGTTTATTTGATAGAAGGAGTTGCTCCCCATAGTTCTCTTTCTCTCCCTCACACACACACACACACACACACACACTCTTACACTCCCTCACACACACACTCTTACACACATACACACACTCACACTCCCTCACATACACACACACTCTCTCACACACACACTCTTACACTCCCTCTCACACACATACACACTTACACTCCCCCAAATACACAGACTTGCACTCACACACACACACACTCTCACACACACACACTCTCACACACATACACTCTCACACACATACACACTCCCTCACACACACACTGTTACACTCTCATATACACACACACTCTTACACTCCCTCACACACACACACACTCTTATGATCCTTAATACACACACACACACACACACACACTCTTACACCCTCACACTGGCATGCACACTCCCTGGCATGCGTGTGTACACCCTTACACCCCTTTGCACAGGTGGGCACATTCTTACACTCTCGCATGTGCACACACACTCTTACACTCCCTCACATGTGCACACATGCTCTTACACTCCCTCACATGGATGCCAATGCTCTTACACTCCCTTGCACACACGCACATGCTCTTATACTGTAGTACTATCTGCACTATAATTGAGATGTGGAGATGAATAAGCTAGTCGTGAAAATCAGCCATGGGGCTGCAGGCCCCTTAGCGCAAGCATTTGCTCAGCCTTTTGTAATATTCACAGACGTCACTCACATCAGCTTTGAACAACTTCAGGGCGGAGGGTCGATCATTGTGCCTGTTCACCGATGTGAAATTACAAAGCCCTGAGGTGGTATGGTTCACACTCCATCCCCCTCACTAAGGTCCTGTGACCACTGTCCCCTCTCCCCTCACTAAGGTCCTGTGACCACTCCCCTCTCCCCTCACTAAGGTCCTGTGACCACTGTCCTCTCTCCCTCACTAAGATCCTGTGACCACTGTCCCCTCTTTCCTCACTAAGGTCCTGTGACCACTCCCCTCTCCCCTCACTAAGGTCCTGTGACCACTGTCCCCTCTCCCCTCACTAAGGTCCTGCGGCCTCTGCAGGGCAGCATGGGCTTGGAACTCTAGGCATCATATGCCCACTGCCCAATCTGCATAGGAACCACATGCCAGCAGCATCTGGACCCAAGTGCAGCAGAGCCCCTGGTGCAGGGACACAGGAAGAGATGCTCTGACCATTTCCAGACTGGGTGATCCTGAGTGCCGGGAGCGACGATGTCCTCTGCCCACCTTGGCACCCAGGCCACCACAGCGGTAGTAAAATGTAGGGGAAACGCGTCAGAAAGCACCTTCTGATTTTCTGATTTAATTTTGCCTTCCCTCCCTCATGGGAGTAACATTAATGAAACCATTCATTTAAATAAATTACCAGTCTTATCTACTTGTTCTGTGCAAATTATTATTCGTTTGAGACAACAGATAAGTGGCCTTGTCCAAAGTTGATTGTGTGCAGTAAATGCCACGTTAATATTAATAACTTCATAGTAATTCGGTATTCATAGAATGCATAAGAACGAGGGCAAACTCATTTTTAAATGATCTTGACAAGGATGGGAAAGACCTGGGATGGGAAAGACTGATCCTGATTGTAATTGCATTGAGAAGGGGCAATACGGGAAGTGACGCGCAGGATGTGAACCTCCCTATCAGCCTGGAATAGCAGCAGCAAGGAGCATCAGGAGTGACTCGGAATCAGCTCCGCGAGGGGCTGAGGGTGCTGCCGCCAGTCATCAGGCTCTTAGAGACCTCTTGCCAGCTCTGCACCGAGCAGGTAGAAAACTCCTCATCTGTTGCATAAGGGAAACTAGCAGCTAGGCGCACTACATGGTTTGGGTGGGTCCCTGAGAGCAGCTTGGAGGGCTTAAGAGCAGCTTTTTCTTTTTCTTTTTCAGATCGAAATGTCCACAGAAATCAGGCAGAGAGCAAAGTGAGACAGGAACCTTCTAGAGGAGCAGTACTGCTACTCAACATTTTTTTTTTTTTTGGAATTATGGTTAATTTACAATGTTGTGTTAGTTTCAGATGCACAGTGCAGTGATTCAGCTATATACACACACATATATCTGTTATTTTTCAAATTCTTTCCCATTATAGCTTATTACAGGATATTGAATAGAGGTCCCTGTACTATACACTGGGTCCTTGTCGGTGATCTATTTCATATATAGCAGTGGGTATATGTCGGAGAAGGCAATGGCACCCCACTCCAGTGTTCTTGCCTGGAAAATCCCATGGGCGGAGGAGCCTGGTAGGCTGCAGTCCATGGGGTTGCAAAGAGTAGGACACGACTGAGCGACTTCACTTTCCCTTTTCACTTTCATGCATTGGAGAAGGAAATGGCAACCCACTCCAGTGTTCTTGCCTGGAGAATCCCAGGGACGGGGGAGCCTGGTGGGCTGCCATCTATGGGGTCGCACAGAGTCGGACGCGACTGAAGTGACTTAGCAGCAGCAGCAGCAGTGCGTATATGTTAATCCCAAACTCCTATTCAAGCCTTTTCTTCTTCCCCTTTGATAACTATAAGTTTGTTTTCTATGTCTGCTAGTCTATTTCTATCCTGTAAATAAGTTCACTTGTATGTCACTTGTTTAGATTTCATATATAAGTGATATCACATGATATTCAACTTTGCAGAGCAACTGGGATGTGCAGAAACAAGGGTCTAACGTTGCTAAATTACCTGATTTTTTATAAAGAATACAGGAATCCAAATTGTCCGGTGTCTTCTTTGTCTTTTTAAAGCATTGCTCCCAGTGTTACTGAGATATAATTGACGTGGAACATTGTATAGGTGTAAGCTGTGCAGACAATGACCTTATGTAGTAATTGACCCCACAATAAGGTCAGTTAAACATCCATCTCCTCATATGGTTACTTAGTTATCTTATAACTGAAGTTTGTACCTTTTCACCACTTTTACCTGTTTCCCCCATCCCCAGCCTCTGCCAACCACCAAGGATGCTGGGGAGGAGGGACTCTCACGGGCGCCACACGTGGTAGACAAAGGAATTCCAGAGCCCTCCAGGTCCTACAGAGATATAAGGTCCCCATGCCACTCCCAAGCTGGGAGCAGGGGGCACATTCAGATGGTAACTGTATTCCCCAGCAAGGTCAGCTGCAGGGACCTATGTGTGTAACAGAAGCTGTGTCTATACCAGGGATGGAGTCAGTCACTGTATTTCAATGACTAATTAAACGAGAAAAAAACGCAGTCAGCTGATTGATTGGTGTCCCCGGGCCTGTGTCTGAATTGACTGAATTCAGCACTGAGGGCTCCATGTAGGCGCCATCTGTGCAGTTGTGTGTTTTAACCTTTGGAGAGGTTGGGCCTCCTTAACTTCTCTAGAAAACTGTGAGCGTAGAACACATAGGGAACAGGGTCCTGCGTTCTGAACTGTTAGCTCACAGGTGAAAATGGAGCAGAACCGGGAGAAGAAATGCCCAGAAGAGCATCTTTCTCCAAGGTTTCTGTGTAGCAAGAATGAGAAAAATCGGATTCGCCGGCAAAATGGTTTTTAACCTTTATTCTTAGCATAAATCAAGAGGCTCATTTTTCAGTCTCTAGAATTCAATTAAAGGTCAGATTTGTAATGGAGATCCTAATTATTAATGTGTTGCTATTTTAATTATTAATAGGTTGAAATATTTGCATAATGGATAAAGAAGTAGCCCAAGAAAACTATGGTATTATCTAAGACTCTTCAAAATGTTTTATCAATATCCCCTTTGTTATGAGCTTATACAATTCATTTAAAACTCACACATTTATTTAAAATATCACAAGGGTGAAGCTATTGTTAGTACTATTCGGTTAAATGAATCAAATTATACTGATTTTGGTTCTGAAATATTTAAAAGAGATGATTTGTATAGAAATCACCAAGGAAAATTGTATTTTCTTATAATCCTAACATTAATTTCTAAAGAATAATTTGGTTTAAGATATATTAACCACACCCAACATTGTTCTCCTTCATCCTGAAAATGTACTGAATCGAAACAACTTAATAAGGCAGAAACATGTCATATATGTGATGTTTTTAACTATATGCTGTTGGAATCAAGTTTTTCTGAATGAGATTTGTCAGAACCTAGAAATATGTTTCTGTTATTAATAATAAATCTCCTGACAAAATTAGGTAACAAATGTTGTAACAGATGATTGATATTATAATACTATCTATAAATTAATTTAAAGGAAAGAGTTTGCCTAGTTGTTTTTGTTTAAGTTATGGTATTATGAAAAGATATAGATTTTCTTTTAAATTTGAAGTGTCATTTAAAATTTATTACCAGTATAATTTGATTCATATAACTATAACTAAACTATGTAACCCCAACTATTTAGAATGATATTTTGTTATTTATATAAACATGTAAAAACTATTGGCCCAAGGAACCAATGAATTTCCTTTTTTGAAGAAGGAAAGAACAAGAATATTTTAGCTTCAGAGAAATAATTTATCTGGTCAGAATTAGTGATACTGACCAAAATGAACTTTTCAGTAGCTAATGTGATATTTATTAGGGTTCAGTTTAACCAATGTTAGTAATTATAAGAGACACAAAATTCACTATTAATTAGCTCATCATCAATTATTTAACTATGCCTTTAAAGGATGGTCACTTTCAAGCCTGTTTTCTATGTTTGGTGTGGATTTCATTCCTACATCTCTTCACTTCAGTTCCTTTTCACCTGGTAAAAATTTTACCTTCCTTGTCTATTACAACTATTAGTTTGAAAGTGTTTTGTTCTGAAAACTGATATCAACCTATGAATTCTTATTTGGGGAAACATGATTCAAAATTTATGCAGAAGAGACTTAAAAAAAAAAAAAGAAAGTTGGTTTGTTTGTTTTTTTTTTTTTTTTAATTTGAACAGCTCCTAGTTAAAAATGTCTTTCTTTTGATGAAAACAGAGAACGTGATTTCAGGAGAAGGAATCACCAGCACAGCGTCCCCTTTCAAAAAATTCGACACATAAGGAAGTAGCAGTTAGCACAATTAACTCATGGGGGGTGCTGAAGCACATATTTAGAGATTTTTCTTTCTTGTTAATTAGTTAAACAAAAAATAGGCTGTGTGTCCATCACAAGGGCATCTGTGTGACTGACCGTGTTTACACAGCCTTTTCCTCCATTCTCTCCAGTTTAACCAGGATAAAACTGGCATAAAACAATTTATCCATCAACATACTGATTGGATATATGTATATTTTGTGAAACGATTGCCAAAATATTTCCTTAAAATCCACGAGCTCTCATAGTTACAATCTTTTTTTTTTCTTTTGGTGAGAACTTCCAAAATCTACTCTCTGCCTGCTTCTAAATATACAACACATGCACTGCAGGCAGATTCTTTACCATCTGAGTCACCAGGCAAGGCCATCTATGCTGTTGCCAATTGCAAAATTTCCCTCTTTTTTATGGCTAAATAACGTTGTAGTATCTATGTCTATATCTTAAGCTATTTTAACATGTAGATCCACTGGATAGCTCTGGTGGCTCAGAAGGTAAAGCGTCTGCCCACAATGTGGGAGACCCGGGTTCAGTCCCTGGGTTGGGAAGCTCTCCTGGAGAAGGAAATGGCAACCCAATCTAGTATTCTTGCCTGGGAAATCCCGTGGACAGAGGAGCCTGGTGGGCTACAGTCCATGGGGTCCCGAAGAGTCAGACACGATTGAGTGACTTCATTTTCACTTTCACTTTCACTGGATAGCTCTAATAACTCGATCTGATCCATCCATCCTACATTTTAAAAATCTATTCATTTGTGGGTGGACTCTTCAGATTATTTCCATGCCTTGGCTATTATAAGGAGTGTTGCAATGGTCACTGGGGATACACATATCCCTTCGCGATAGTGACGTTGCTTCCTTTAGCTGAATGCACAGAAGGGGAGCTGCTGGGTCACATGGTAGCTCTATTCTTCGTTTGTTCCTACAGTGACTGAACCAGGGTACATTCCCACCAGCATGTGTGCTTACATGCCTTGAAATCTGAGTTGTCTGTTGCAGCAACTTCCCCCGGCTTCTTCGCGCACCCCTCCGCCCAGGCGCTACCCAGCATCTGCCTTGTGTGCGCTCCAATGTGTCACAGTGCCCTTGACAACAAAGACACTATGCAGAAATACACAATCAATGCAACCACACAATTAGACGCTACTGTTCCAGCTGCAAGGACAAAATGCAACAGGAAGGGATAAGTTCATCATAATGAGTAGAAAGTGCTGCTGCTGCTGCTGCTGCTAAGTTGCTTCAGTCGTGTCCGACTCTGTGCGACCCCATAGACGGCACCCACCAGGCTTCCCCGTCCCTGGGATTCTCCAGGCAAAAACAGTGGAGTGGGTTGCCATTTCCTTCTCTAATGCATGAAAGTGAAAAGTCAAAGTGAAATCGCTCAGTTGTGTCCGACTCTTCGCAATCCCATGGACTGCAGCCCACCAGGCTCCTCCGTCCATGGATTGTCCAGGCAAGAGTACTGGAGTGGGGTGCCAGTGCCTTCTCTGAGAAAATGCTAGTAATTAAAATAAAATGCAGTCTTTCCATTTTAGGCTTTTAATTGATTGAATTTATTTATCTGCTTATTTATTGAAAGATCTTAGACTCATTTGGATAGATTCTTAAAATTCAGTAATATGTCATGCTCAGGAGTACGTATATTGGAAAACATAAGCCAATTAAATTAGCATGTCCTCAGTGATTCTTCTCTTCTGATTAATTCCATGTTTTCCATCTAACATTCACCATGTATGCTGCTCTTGAACCATTTCTTAACATGTGTCCCAGCAATGTCTCTGAATATTGCTTCAAAAGTCACTGATGTGTACATATTCCTCAATGTTAAAACACAAAATGACTTAATTTCAGCTACCTTAAAAAAAAAAAAAAAAAAACCCTCAAATCCATGTCAGAAATCCAACCGATACTGAACAGGTTTTTTTTTTTTTTTTTTCAGTTCTTTTTATCTGGAGTCTTGTTAATCATCTCACTCCACCCAAGGAGCCAAAGAATAATTCCTGTGGCATTCTGCATTCCTCCATTTAGTCCCTCTTGGAAATCCACCACCAAGCTTGGGGACTTCACCCCAGTGAAATTGTAAGCCTTGTTAGGTTTTCATTTAAGACTCTTGCTATAGCATGGGTAGCTGTGATTTCTGAGTCAACTGTCTATGGCTACCAGTTTCACCAAGATTGTAACAGCATTTTTATTTTCCATGCAACAAAAAAGCTTTGTTAGTAAAATCTTAGGATGGGGAACACGTGTACACCTGTGGCAGATTCATGTTGATGTATGGCAAAACCAATACAATATTGTAAAGTAATTAGCCTCCAATTAAAATAAATAAATTTAAATTAAATTTAGAAAGAGGCTTTATTTCAAATAGTCAACTCTGAATGACTGAAAACAAGAGAAGAAATTTTCTTAAAGCAACAGTCTTTCTTTGTGTAATTCTTTAATGGCATTTTCATCATGTTTTAAGCTGAACCTTTCCATGTATCACAAACAGGGGATCATGTGCATCTGAATACTAGGATGAAGCTCCTTTGACATCATAGTTCGATTTCGGTCTATTCGCTTTTTATTATTCACATTAACAAAAATGAAAAGCGAATGGCTGTGTAATGCATATCTGTTATGATTCCAAGCAAGCCATTAGCTTTGGAGAAACGCGGCTTAAACCACTCAAGGGATTGGATTCCGTGGCGAGCACAACCGCAGACCACAGTTGTCCTGAGATGCCAAGGTCTGTGCAGAGGTCAAGGTCAGGGAGAGAAGCAATAGTTCCAGAAGGAAAGAAACTCTTATCCAAAGAGGATAGTTTATTGATAGCAGTTCTTGGTTGGTTTAATAGCAGCTGTAAAGCTCAGCAAATTCAATTTAGTGTTCTTTGGAGGCAATGAGAAAACAATATGAAAAACACAAAACCAGAGGGTTTAGAGTCTCAGATGACAATGCAGTTTTGTCAATCGTACGAATCAATTTAAACATGTTTACTTCAATTTTAAAAAAGTCATTTCAAGGAATAAAGACATGAAAGAGGTGCTCTCAAAATTCTCATCCCTACTGTTACAGCAAGCAAAAAATCTAACTTCCTCCGTCCTAAGACGCCCTTCTACACAGTTCAGATTCTGAAATCTGGATTTGTCTGATAATCATGGTCACAATGGTTATATTTCCTCTTATCACAACCCCTATTATTCATTTAATGATATATCTTATACTCAAGTGCTACTTAAATTTCGTGAAATACAAAAATAGCAGACAGTTTTGTTGATCCTTGGGACGTTTTAACTTGACTTTTTATTTATTTATTTTTTAGATTTCTTTTTAAAAATTTATTTATTGTTTGATTGAAGGATAATTGCTTTACAGAATTTTGTTTTTTCGAAGATCAACATGAATCAGCCATAGGTGTACACATGTGATTCAGAGAGTATATACAGGTGTGAAGCATTGGAAGCACTTTGTGTTCATTATTGTGATAACCTTTATTGTACTTTCCATCTGTTCTTATCACAGTTTGTTGGTTGTAAGATGCAGAAAGCAGTCCCCCTCAGCTGGTGTTTAAAGCTAGAATGAGCAAAGCGATGCATTGAGGGCTGGGGGGCGGGCGGTGTCCGGGACCCCGAAGAGGAAGCTCAGTGGCCTGCAGGCCTGGAATTCAGGCAGCCTGTCCCTCTGCTTCTGGGCACCTTGTTCCTCACTCTGCATCCATTTCTCTTTACCTTCTGTCCTGCTCCTTTTAAAGAAAGTCTCAAAGTCAGAGCAAGTCTCCTCCGTCTTCTCTGACTTGGGATCTCTGTAGCCTTTCTTCTGGTCACATAAAAGAATCGAGGAAACCAGATATGTGGCTGGGACATACCAGGATGGTGTGAAAACTGACTATGCAAATTCTCAGAATTCAGGGAGACTTTGTAAATCACCTGGATAGCCTCCGGTCTGTTACAGTTGATGAGAAAAGGGCCAGGATGCTTAAACGATAAGATCCAGAAAACTGCTGTGAGGTCAGTGGGCACCCAGTGGTCACTGGGTGAGGATGAATATTTAACTGAGAATGGAGAAAGCATGGTGAATTAAATTCATCTTCATAACAAAACGTGAAGAAAAATGGTCTTGAGTTAGGAGGTCTAAGTAATAGGAAGGTTTCAATAATAGCTGTTTTATTGTTTTCCAGTATAAACAGAAATCACGCTAACTACTTGCAACTTGGTAGCTGGTGGCTCAGACAGTAAAGAATCTGCCTACAGTGTGAGAGACCCAGGTTCGATCTCTGGGTGGGGAAGACCCCCTGGAGAAGGGAATGGCAACACACTCCAGGATGTTTGGAAAATTCTGGAAAATTCCATGGACAGAGGAGCCTGGCAGGCTACAGTCCATGGGGTCACAAGAGTCGGACATGACTGAGCAACTAACACACACATTAATGAATATTCAAACATTAATTAATTTACACACTTCTGTTCACTCTGCTTCTAAAGCTCTTTGGAGTACCTGAAAACACAGTACTTTCTTGTGTGTGGAATAGAAGTGCTTTCTCGTGCTATAATAGCATAGCACCAGGCTAGCTCCCTGTGTTACACAGCCGTTTCCCACTAGCTGTCTGTTTTGCACACAGTCATGCATATATTTCAACGCTTCTCTCTCAGTTCATCCCCACTCTCCTTCCCCACTGCGGCACAGGTCCTTTCTCTGTGTCTGTGTCTCTGTCCCTGCCCTGTGATAAGCTAGAGGGGTGCGACGTGGGGGCAGGGAGGGAGGCTGTATATGTGTGCTCACGGCTGATACGCATTGTCGTATGGCAGGAATTGACACACAGTGTAAAGCAGTTATCCCCCAATTAAAAATTTAAAAAAATGTAATCAGTCAGTTCAGTCCCTCAGTCGTGTCCGACTCTTTGTGACCCCGTGGACTGCAGCACGCCAGGCCTCCCTGTCCGTCACCAACTCCTGAAGCTTGCTTTAAACTCATGTCCATCGCGTCAGTGATGCCATCCAACCATCTCATCCTCTGTCGGCCCCTTCTCCTCCTGCCCTCAATCTTTCCCGCATCAGGGTCTTTTCCAATGAGTCAGTTCTTCGCATCAGGTAGCCAAAAATGTAATAACATAGTTTAAAATACCAGCAGGCATTACAAACATAAACTAAGCTTTGCTTAGTTAAGGGGTAAGCAAGTTCCAAATGAATGGTGCTCCATTTTGCCAAGGAAATGTATTTAATTGCTCATCCTTTTCTGGTGGAGCTCTTTCATCAGATACAATATAAACAGAAAGGGGGGCATTTTTTCCTCCATGTGTGTCCATGTTTACGTGTGTGTGCGAATGCCTGCACGGCTTGAATTCTCACAGGTTTAAATTCTGCAGTTTCACTCTTAAAATATTCCAGTGGAAAGCTTAAGTCTGTGACTGCCTTTGAAAAGTGACCAAGTCTCTTAGCCTCTAGCTTCTCAGGAGTAAATCTTCTCAAAGCCCTGCCGAGAACACAAATGGCCAGTTGTGTTTCACAGCTGGAGCTTTCAGAAGATAAGCACTAATTCAAGATATTTTGTCTAGTGTGAGGTGTAATACCATTTATGATCCCTGGAGAATAATCTCTAAAGCAAAGAAGAAGGTATATTCTTGGATATTCCATGAAGAGCTTGTCTCATGAGTAACTAACATAGAGGTAACATTAGCGTCTAGAAAACAACGGAATGTTCTAGAAAATTTTAATATAAAAAGTCAATGTCATTTTCACAGAGATTGATGCACAGGCAAAAATTAGAATGTTGTCAAACATTTGTAGCCACCAGTATCACCGCATATTGCATGAGCAGTTCAGGATTCTTAAAAAATATCTGTTTTGTGAACATTTTCATCTCGACAGAGCCAATAAAACACATTGAAAAAGGAAAAACTGGAAAGTTTTAGACATGTTAGTGAAAGCTGTGCATTTAGTGTAGCATATTGAGTATATTTATTATTTTTCCTTCAGACTAACCTCCATTTAATTGACTGAATAAAGTCAAAGTGGTTTTTAAAGATAAATACTGATTTTTTTTTAATACTCATGTTTAAAAGTGGCAAATTATTTGATTTCGACTTTGACAAAGTACATGGAAATTGAGATCAATAATAAATCTATCCATAACAGGAAAAAAGATTATGAACTCTTCAGATAACTTTGGAATATTTTTCTATTTTATTTCAGCAATGGCACAGTCTTCTAAGAAAAACATCATTTGCAAAGAAAGAAGGTAAAACAATAAATAAAATGATAAAGAATAGGCATTTTTATTTAAAAATAAATTAAAAAGTGAAATAGCACCCTGAAATCTTTCATCATATGCTTTTCTTTGATAAATATGCTTAGAGTTTCATCATATAATAATAAAAAGGTATTAATACATTGTGTGAAGTAGTCAAAATGTATCTCCTTAAAATATTTGTAAAATCAACTAACTGTGGCTTTTGTAGTGTAAATTAAAGGGATTTAAAAATCTTTCATCCCTTGAAGTTAGAAATGAGGACACTTGTAAGACCATTCTCAAAGGTGAACATGGAATTTAAAGAATTTTAAGGTATTTTTGGAAATTAACTTATTTAAATCTACTAAGCATTGCATCGGAGAAGGCAATGGCACCCCACTCCAGTACTCTTGCCTGGAACATCCCATGGATGGAGGAGACTGGTGGGCCGCAGTCCATGGGGTCGCTAAGAGTCGGACACAACACAACTGAGAGGCTTCACTTTCACTCTTCACTTTCACGCATTGGAGAAGGAAATGGCAACCCACTCCAGCGTTCTTGCCTGGAGAATCCCAGGGACGGGGGAGCCTGGTGGGCTGCTGTCTATGGGGTTGCACAGAGTCGGACATGACTGAAGCGACTTAGCAGCAGCAGCAGCAAGCATTGCATAATGGAAGATGATTGCCATATAGCAACATTTTGGGAATGATTATCATATAACAACATTTTGGGCAAGGTATAGGAAGCTGATTATAGTTAACTTTTTTTTTTTCCATTTCTACAAATAAGTCAATTTAAAAAGTATAGTTTGAATTGAAAGGGGAAAAATAAAACAATGTTATTTGGGTTAAGAACTTCCTATATTATATTGCATTTTCTGGGAAAGATATGAGGCCCCTGATTCCTATGGAAATAAAATAAAATAAAATGAAAAGAAACTCCTCAAAAAAAGGTGATGACTTTCATGGACTGAATTGTCGATGACTTGGTGAATGATTTTAACCACATGAACAAATCACTTCCAGAGTTAGTTCTCACCTGTCAGTTAGCGTGTTTTGGTTGACTTAAGAAATGAAAAGTTTTAATGCATGCATTTTGGTGTAATTCAAGGGCATTAAATTACAAGGTTGAGGAAGAAGTCATCCAAGTGTCCTGACGGAGCAGGAATTGAAGGAAGTGAATGTACATCTCCAAGAATAGAAGCCGCTTCTCAAGAATGGAAAGACACCAACACGGTGCCCAGTCGTAAGGAAAGACCTCCATAATTACAGATGGCAGCGCCAGGAAACTGGCATAGTGCAATTAAGGACAGACTCGTCTAACTCTTGCATAAAGTGCACGTTAATAGGGCCACCCCCCCGAGCACAGCTAAGACTGAGAGGCCCAGAGAAGGTCAGTGGAGGCTGCTGAAGGAATCGCCGGGAAGAAGTTTCATTTTACTTGAAAACAGATAGCCTACGAAGGGCAGCGAGATGATGAAAACATGCATTTAGCTAAATGGAAACTGTCAAGTCACAATCAGAGACATCAGATTCTAAATATTAGTATTATCTAACTATGCATTAAACATGCATTAATGTTATTTCATCCTCTTGTTAGAGGCACCTGGAACTCACAGAATTAATACTTCATGAGGAAAGTGAAGCAGGCCTTCCTTTGTCCCAAGGAAGACATTGTCAATAGAATTTTTAAAGTCACAATTTCAATATAACAAACTTAGGACATGAATTTCAGTGTGAGAAATGAATCGTTCATAGGATAACTGACCAACCATAGATAGGTCTGTACCGTTAATCTGGAACATAGATCTTGACATGGATAAAATGTGATTGATGGGTATGAGAACATATCAGATCCCATTAAGCTAATTGGCCAGGAGCGCTCAGATCACAGTGAAGTGCCTGACCAATCCAATATGCTATTTGAAACAGTTTTTATTTAGCTAGCAAGAACATGCTTTTTCCACAATTAGGTAGTGTACCATGTAAAACTGTATTTTTGTCTTGGACTTATGAATATTGGATTGTTACTCTGTTTTTTCTTGCCAACAAGTTGAAAAAAGTTAATAAAAAAAAGAACCATGTGTCCCTAAGATAGCTAAAAGGGCTCATCATAAATGGCTTCCATTTTGAGCAGTAAAAATGCAATGATTTTCCTAATAAAAAACTGAAGTAAAGATAGCTTTTGGTAGCATCCATCCCCTCTATGAAAGGATTTATCTTCCCATAAATGTTATCTTCATTACATAGCTGACTCTCAGCTTTCTTAAAATCAGTTGGGAGAGTGTAAGAACACTCTCCATACTCCCAATCCATTGAGATACCAGCTCAGACCTTACACCTGTATTTTCATGATGTGGGAGTTTTCCCTTGTGTCTTTCATCCTTTACCGATTTTTCTGTAAACATGACCTGAATTGTTTTCATCCAAATTATTACAAGAAATATACGACAATACTTTTCTTCACAGGAAATAGGGCTCACTAAATATAGGGGGAAAAGCTTAGGGAATAGAGTCACAGTATCTTTAAAGGGACATAAATTTTGAAGCTGATCTTTGATGTTTGGGGAAAACAGTCATTGAATAACAGAGACCTAAAACAAATTTAAAAAGCAAGTTGAAAGTGAAAGTTGCATCTGATTATCTGCAACCCAGGAATTTGCCAGGCCAGAATACTGGAGTGGGTAGCCTTTCCCTTCTCCAGGGGACCTTCCCAACCCCGGGATTAAACCCAGGTCTCTTGCATTGCAGGCAGATTTTTTTTTTACCAGCTGAGCCACAAGAGAAGCCCAAGAATCCTGGAGTGGGTAGCCTATCCCTTCTGCAGTGGATCTTCCTGACCCAGGAATCGAACTGGGGTCTCTTGCACTGCAGGCAGATTGTTTACCAACAGAGCTATCAAGGGAGTCCAAATTAAGGAAAACTAAGATAATGATAATAACTTACACTTGGTTGAAATCCTCATTAATATAAACAAAAATTTGGAAAATGGAAACAAAGAAGACTCCCTCTGGCACACTCTCTGCCTGCTTCATTAACTCCGTGAAGGTACCGATTGTGCCTGTATAAACCAGTAAAATCCAGATCCTGTAACTCAAACACGGAATCTCCCGGTGAAGGTGAGGCTGAGAGGGCCCTGCCAGAGTCATCCCTCTTGTTCTCTTCCTAAGAACTAATTTAGTTCAAAGTTTTCCATTTTAAAAAATTCATCGTGTAAATAGGAGTATGACCTAAAGAGCTGGCAGAAAAACAATTGGTGGCAACTTATAAAGATGGTGAGCATGGAAAAGGTGTTTGCATATGTAAGACAAGTTGTAAATTTTGAAAATGATAAGAATTGGACAACCGTTTTATTCCATCAGTGGCTCCGGAACTTTAGCAAGTGCCATTAAAGTGAACAAGGAAATTAGCATAAACAAAACACAGAAGCAGCAACAGCTAAGAAAAGATGAACTGGCCCCAAATCACCAAATTGACCATAAATGAAGCCTGGAGGCAGGAGGCCGGGTCCTGAGAGAGAAACACTTGAACACTGATGTTTAACTGTCAAAGAGTTAAGGCACTTTAAATTGCACACCATCCAGAAGCTACTTTGTTTGGGGAGATAATTTTGCCTTTTGCTTCTCATGCAAGAAGGGCTCACACATATGGAAAGGAAAATGACACCGATCGACAGAGGCACCTGCTTCTCCTGTGCTCGTGGAAGCAGAAGTCCACTGATACATATATTACAGAGGTCACAGAAACTGATAAATACACTTTCTTGACCTTATCACTGAGATCTTGTTGGTGAAAGACAACTGATTTCTTGACAAAAATTATTCCATCAAATCAGTTCAATCTGATCTGAACCTGGAAGGTATTTACAACCTCCCAGCCAACTCTTGAACTTGGGCTCTGCCTCTGTGGTGGAGGACCTAGCAATGGTGGAGGAAAGCCTGGAACTTCTTCGGCATCACCTCATCCTACCGCCTGGACAGGTGTCATCAATGTCTGTGGGGCCATCAGGGCAGGAGAGACAGCAGGAACACTGGAGGGCTGCCTTTCTGCAAGTGACTGGCTAAAAATTTAATTCTTGAATGCATCTTCAGAAGAAAACAAAATCCTGCAAAAAGCATAACATATTACAACACCTATTCTACATAAGGTAAGGTTCAGTGATCCTGAAAGGTAATGAGATATTCACCAGCGTCTCTTTTAGATCCAAGTGCGTGCATGTGCCTTCGATGTGAAAGGAGAGAATTCAAGAGTTGCCACGCTGTTTCTGGATTTAACATCAAAAGTAAAGTTGAATATTTGGGGTTTGTGGGCAAGGTGTATATAAAGGGATCATGCCTGCATGCTCAGTTGCTTCAGTTTTGTGCAGCTTTCTGTGACCGCATAGACTGTAGCCCCCCAGGCTCCTCTGTCCATGGGATTCTCCAGGCAAGAGTACTGGAGTGGGGTGCCATGCCCTCCTCCAGGAAAGGGATCATACTGTTCTCTTAAAATACACAAACACTCTGCTACATTAATAACAGTACCAGAAATTTTTAAAACTAAGTGTGCAGAAGTCCTCCTTATCGACAGTTTCAGTTTGCACGGCCTCGGGTACCCGAGGTCACCCGAGGTCAACAGCAGTCCAAAAATATGAAATGGAAAATTCCAGAAGTAAGCAATTCATAAATCTTAAGTTGCACAGTGTTCCGAGTTGCATGATAAAATCTCACACAGCCCTGCTCTGTCCCACCTGGGTCAGGAGTCATTGTTTCCCAGCCGGTGCCTCCGACCCTCCCATTAGTGTAGGACACAACAGTGTGTGCACAGGATGTGGTACTATCTGTGGTTTCAAGCATCCACTGGGGAATCTTACAGGCGCCCTCCACGGATAAGAGGGAACTACATCATAGAAGTAGCATTTAGAGGCTTCCCTGGTGGCTCAGCCCGTAGAGAATCCACCTGCAATGCGAGAGACCTGGGCTTGATTTCTGGGTTGGGAAGATCCCCTGGAGAAGGGCATGGCAACCACTCCAGTGTTCTTGCATGGAAAACCCCATGGACAGAGGAACCTGGAGGGCTAGTCTGTGGGGTCACAAGAGTTGGACATGACTTAGCGACTAAACCACCACCACAAAGACCTAA
Organism: Budorcas taxicolor; assembly: GCF_023091745.1. Taxonomy (NCBI): domain Eukaryota; kingdom Metazoa; phylum Chordata; class Mammalia; order Artiodactyla; family Bovidae; genus Budorcas; species Budorcas taxicolor. The sequence continues at coordinate 2,270,860 of NC_068931.1, read as the reverse complement.
GGAAATCAGTCCTGAATATTCACAGTAAGGACTGATGCTGAAACTGAAACCCCAAGACTTTGGCCGTCTGATGTGAAGAACTGACTCATTAGGAAAGACCCTGATGCTGGGAAAGATTGAAGGCAGGAGGGGAAGGGGATGACAGAGGATGAGATGGTTGGATGGCATCATTGACTCAATGGACATGAGTTTGAACAAGCTCTGGGAGTTGGTGATGGACAGGGAGGCCTGGCGTGCTGCAGCCTGTGGGGTCGCAAAGAGTCGGACAAGACTGAGCAACTGAATTGAACTGAGCAAGGACCACTGTCCTGAGATCCTTGCATCATCTGTGGAGCAATGCTGATGTAGAGTGACTCTGATTAATTAAAGATGCTTACTATAACATCTAGCCAATTTTTGAATCTTTAAAAGAAAGAAGTATAAATAATGTCAGGGTTGGAGATAAAATAGAATCATAACTCAAGTGAAGGCAGAAAAAGAGAAAGAGAAGCGCATGATGGATGGAACAGAAATGCCAGCAAGACAGTAGATTTTACTCAAACTGTATCATCAATTACATCAGAGAGAATATCTCATCATAACTGAGCAGACTGAAATCATCAGCTTGTATTAAAGGCAAAACCTGGCTATCAGCTTCCTCGGGAAACTCCCTTGAGATACAAGGAAAGAAATAGTTTAAAAGTAGGAGGAGGAAGGAAGATGGGCTGTGTGGACATTAACAAAGGCCGGAGTGCGGACTTCGGTGTCAGTGTAGACTTGGGAACGAGGAAGATTCTCTGGGACAAGAGAGGACAATGTGTATTGAAAACAGTGTCTAGCCCCCAAGAAGGCTGAGATTGAGCATCCGTGCAAGTCCATGCCAGGACTGGACCACCGCCCACATCTGGAGCCCCTCACAGCCCTGTCCTGACCACAGCCCGGTCTTTCCTGCGTGGAGGGTGGGGCCACTCCCCCCACCCCCAGAACTCGGTCCTTTGCTTCAGAGAGCCAATCTTACTGGGCAGTTTATTCACTTTGGGGGAGATGATTACTTAAGTGAACTTTTCATCCATGCTTTCTTAAACTACCAGCAGGATGACATCAACTTGCCCATTGATCACACACTTAATGTGTTTTAAACATGCTTCTTACACGGGGAGGTGCTAGTGGAGAATCAGATACCTTGGTGTTTGTATAGAAATAGCAGGAATATAAACACTGCCGTTAAAGAACCGCAGGCTGGTGAGCGACGTGAGTGATTTTAGGAGAGGGTGAGCATGCTTCCAGGGAGCCCAGGGGCTGGGGGCTGGAAGAGCTCCAGCAGGATGGAGTTGGGGAGGGGCAGTGCCCTAGCAGGATGGGGGCTGGAAGAGCTCCAGCAGGATGGAGGTGGGGGGCAGGAGTGCCCTAGCAAGATGGGGGATGGGAGTGCTCCAGCAGGATGGAGGGGGTTTGGTGCTCCCCAGGGGAGGGTGCCCTGAGCTGAGCTGTCAGTTCTGAGAAGACAACAGCAAGTCCAAGACGGGAGGAAGGACACTGCTGGAATAGGGAGGGGCACGCTGAGGAAAAAGAGTGCAGGGGAGGGCGAGCAGACTGAGGAAAAAGAGGAACCAGGACTGATGGACTGAGAGCTCTCTCTGTTTCCTGGGCTCTGTCAGGCTCCCAGGTTGCAAACCGTGATGGACTCATCAGGGGAATGAGAATCGTTGCTCCATGTGAACAGAGTCTTCCGCAGCAGACTTCATGCAGCAGGCGTGGAGGGTCCCCTCTCTGTCAGGCAAGGTGTTCATGTAGCTTCCACCAGGGTTACTGAGGGGCCCATCTCAGGAGCCAGAGACGTGAGCCTGCCTTGGACACTGGGAAGCGCTGTGCAGCCCTGGACGGGCTTGTTTCGTGTGTCAAATCCATCTCGTGCCCATCGGCAATGGTAGTGCCTCTGGACCCGACTCATGGAAGAGGGGGCAGCCCTGCACTAGAGGTGCCTGAACAACCACAGAATGCTCAGGGCTGAATACGGAAGTTAAGAAACTCCACATTTTTAAGCAGAACTTCAAAAGATTGGGTGGGTTCATTTGCTCGTTTAGATAATATTTATTAACATAGATTCTGGCAAGAAATTCCCTAAATTCTGTCGGTGCAAATTTCAACCCAGGTGTCTTTAAATATGCATCATTGCTAGTGTTTTCTTCTCATTTTCCCGGCCAAATACTGAAATAAGTCATTCATCTCATCTCCTCTTAGCAACAAAGTGCCCAGCATTCTGGTGGCCTGAGAAACCGTCATGTCTCGTCCTGAAGCAGTTGTCTTTGATGTTATTTCATATGAGTTACAGAGGACAGCAATGTTTTTACAGAAACGTAATGATTAGTCAAAGTTTGGAACAGAAATCCATTTGAAACGTGTCATAGTCTAATCACTACTAACTTCTTTCGTCATTTTGCAAAATGAGATTATTTTTCATGGGTAGACATGAATTACATTTTAATATTTTCCCAAGCATAGTTTGTGGAATTAAACCTAACTAATTAAACATAGTTATGCAACATGCAAGAATAATTCTTTTGCTGAAAGCATTATCTCAGTGCAATTGTGGTATTAATATCCGTGGGCTGCACCTCAAGGAACATCCACCAGAGGGCAGTGAACCCAAGATCAGAGAAGACAGGATTTCAAACCAGGACACGGGTCAATACTTAGGATCCTTTACACTGATCTTTACCAGGAAGCAGAGCTACTATTTAAAAAGATAAAAATTACCACCAATCATTTCTTTATTCTTTTTTCAAAATTCTTGAAGAGGGACCAGTAAATACCAGTTTGATATTTTTAGATGATTGCATTTGAGGGGGTGGGCAGCTACATGTGCATTTTAATTTTTTAATATTTCTAAAATTATTTATTTTTGTCAAGCATCACCTTTTCGGTTTGTGTTGAGGTATAGCCGATTGACATGTTGTGATGGTTTCAGGGACTCAGCCATACCTGTCCATGCATCCATGCCCCCATCCCCCACCCATCCAGGCTGCCACACAGCCCTGAGCAAAGCTCCCTGCGCTCTACAGAAGGCCCTTGTTGTTATCCACGTTAAATACAGCAGTGTGTATACATGTGCCTTTTTAGACATAAAGTTATTTTTGTATGCACTGATTCCTATAAAGGGAAAAAAGAACACACAAACTGTGTTTTCCTAGGAACGGTTGTGCGCGTGTATTGATGGAGGCTTATAAACGTTGTTTCCCCACTCTTGAATCACCTAAACAGGAATGCAGACCGAAACAAAGGAATGCGCAGGCCGAAATAAAGCAGCCCACGTGTACCTTGCAATCAGTGCACAAATGGCTCGGCAAGGGCCCTGGCACCTTTGCGCCCGCTCCTTCCCTCTGCTGTTTGGGGCTGGGCCGCTGGACCACTCGCAGCAGGGGCAGAGGGGAATTAGGAACGCTGATGAATGCTCACTTCATTTTCTCAGTGGTCTGGCGCTAAGTTATTATTTAATATTTATCGCTGGCGTGTCTGCAATTGTTGAGCCCTGCAGAAAGAGCTGGACATGCAGCGGCCCTCCTGGGCCCAGCTGTGCGGCGCTGGCCAGAATGCAGACGCTGGGAGATGAGTGTGCCCCTGCAGCACTCGGGTGGTGGCTGGGCTGGTGGCTGTGGCTCAGGGAGCCTATTTCCCAGGCATCTTCGCCTGTGAGGCTGAGCAAAAGCCGGGAAAATGGACCAAAGACGGCATCGACTCAGAGGCGAGGGAGACCAGACAAGCAGAAGCCCCAGCACCACATGAAAGCCAAATCAGGCAGGGAAATTGCTAGAGGGGCTTTTAATTGGACTTTATATATTTTTTTCTTATTGAAAGCAATGCTTACTCCTTATGAAAGATTTGGAACACAGAGATAAGCCAAAAGATGAAAATAAAAGTCATGAATTACTTCAGCCCTCAGAGATAACCATCCTAAAACATGTTCTAAATTCTTCTATTCCTCAGATGTTTTAAAATTAATATTTGAGTTCAATATCTAACAATATGGATGACCGTTTCATAGCAGTCAGGCACCAGTGGGGAAAAATCCCTGTTCTCCAAACAAATACTGGAAACAGAAGGCAGAGGTCTGACCTGGAGGAGGGAGTTTCAGCCCTGAAGACCAGGTTCTGAAACCTGGCCTCCCTGGTCAGTAACTCTGTCCTCTTGCTAGAGGTGCTAAGCTTTTTAATGCTCTTTCTTTGCAGAGAGGAGATTAGTTATTTCCATATCAAAGTGCTTTTTCTTTTTTTGGCTGTACTTGATGGCTTGCAGGATCTTGTTCCCCGACCAGGGATTGAACCCGGGCCTTGGGGGTGAAAGTCCTGACCACTGGGCCACTGGGAGAATTCCCAACAGTGCCTCTGAATGGACTGAGACACAGCCGATGTAACGTGTGGCAACATCTTGTTTATACATGTTATCACTGAACTCAGATATTATATTTCTTCCTATGGGGAATACAAGGTAAAATTCAGACCTAACTTACGAAGTAAAAAGCAAATGTCTTTCTTTTTCTTTCTATTTGAAAAAAAATGCCTTTCTAATAAATGAAACCTATGTCATAAATATTTTTTTTTCACAGCAGCCATATCAGGGAGGAGTTTTCTTGATGTACTTGAGGTTAAAACTTGCTAATACGGTACAAGAATGGAAAAAGGGCAGTCTGCAGTGCTAGTAACATTATTCATTAACCGGTTTTAATGGGCTCTTTGGGGACATTTTATCTGCAATATGTAACAGCCAACAGGGCTCCTGCTAAAGAATTTCAAGCAAGGTCAAGTGAAAGTGTTAGTCGATCAGTCGTGTCTGAGCCTTTACAGCCCGTGGACTGTGGCCCGCCGGGATCCTCTGTCCATGGGATTTCCCAGGCAATCCTGGAGTGGGTTGTCATTCCCTTCTCCAGGAAATCTTCCCGACCCAGGGATCTATCCTGGCCCTCCAGCATTGCAGGCAGATTCTTTACCATCTGAGCCACCAGGAATACAAGCAAGGTCACCCTACGGAAATGGTGTACCTTTGTGGGGTGCTGGCCAGGATGCCCTTTTGAGTTGATGCTTCATCTGTTCTGCTGGACAAGACCTTAAAAGCACAAGAGAAGAGAAATTCACAAACCCACACAGGTGGAAGAAGCGAGCAAGCATCTCAGCATGAACACTGGACACACGGGAAAGCCGAGGCTGTGAGAGCTGGAACTTAAGGAGGTTTAGGACTTCCGTCAGGGGGTGAACAATGTCACCCCAGGTTCACGTCACCCCAGGTTCACGTCCCCCCAGAGCCCTGTGAGCTTATGTGGAAACACGGTCTTTGCAGATGCGATTGAGTCAAGATGAGGTCACCATGGATTGTGGTGGGCTCTGATCCGATGGCTGGGGTCCTCCTGACCAGACAGGATGGGAGAGGACACGCAGGGAGCAGGATGCAGGCCAGGGCATGCGGGGCAGGATGTGCAGGTTCGTCCACATGCCAAGGACATGTGGAGGTGAAGAGACATGCGACCGATGGGCCTCAGACTCTCTGAAGGGAACCAGCCCCTGGACACCCTGAAGGATGTTTTGGGCTCTGGAGCCATGGAGGATGGGTTTCTGGCCATGGAGGATGGATGTTGTAAGCCACTCGGTGTCTGGATTTGCTAGACAGCCACGGGAATCCACCATGGATGCCGTTGCTAGTCTCCCAGGGGGAGAGTCTGTCTACACCTGGGGTACCAGGTTGCTCATTAGCCTCGGGAACCGGAGAAGATGAATTCAGTGTCTTCCATGTAGAAGTTGCTGAAGCAGTTTTCAGCAGCTGAATGCTATTTGAAAAGCATTTCAAAGTTACCCCTCTGTAACTAACAGGTTCTTGACAACACCCGACAAACCGGGTGATAGGAATTTCCAGAGAAGTCAATGTGGACAGATTCCTGGATCTCTCAGAGCAGAGGTGTGCTCTGGAGGAGGAGAGGCAGCAAAGAAACTGGGAGTACGGGAGCCATGGGGCTTAATGTTTCTTTGTGGGTAGATGGAGTCATGTCTGTGTCCCTGGACTCTGAAGCTTGACAAGAGCTGCCGCATTCTCCTGGTGCATCTACAGTGGAGTCCTCTTGACTTTGGTTGAGGAATGATGATGTTGACCTTATGACATGTTTCTTCAGTGGTCACGCACGGATGTGAGAGTTGGACTATAAAGAAGGCTGAGCGCTGAAGAATTGAAGCTTTTGAGCTGTGGTGCTGGGGAAGACTCTTGAGAGTCCCTTGGACTGCAAGGAGATCCAACCAGTCCATCTAAAGGAAATCAGTCCTGAATATTCACTGGAAGGACTGATGCTGAAGCTGAAGCTCCAATACTTTGGCCACCTGATGCAAAGAGCTGACTCATTTGAAAAGCCCCTGATACTGGGAAAGATTGGGAGCAGGAGGAGAAGGGGACGACAGAGAGTGAGATGGCTGGATGGCATCACTGACTCGATGGACATGAGTTTGAGCAAGCTCCGGGAGATGGTGAAGGACAGGGAAGACCTGTGTGCTGCAGTCCATGGGGCTGCAAAGAGTCGGACACGACTGAGCGACTGAACAGCAACACGATATGACAGCATATCCTGTAGTTAATTCACCTTTGCTCTTTCATTCTTTGTAATAAAGTTATTTTGGAAATGGCATCCTGGCTCTGCTATACTAAGAGAAAGGAAGACTCTCCTCCTTGTGTTCAGACTGTAGTTGAAAGAGAGCATCTAGAGAGTTGGGCTCAGAGGAGCTGCTTGTGGATGAGGAGGGGAGGACAGCAGAGGTCATGGCTGAGAAACGACCCCTCCGTCCTTAGTCTGTGTCCTCCCCACACATCCTCACCCACGTGGCTGCTACTACTTGGGTTTTCTTACCTGTGAGTAGAGAATCGCGTACAATCCTTCTGAAATGCAACAGTGTGTGCTTTCTTATGATTAGGAAAGATAGGAGAAAACACCTGGGTAGCTGGTAACTAGTTGTGTTTTAAAGCTTCGATATGAGCATTGAAGGTAAAGTAGCTAATTAAATCCCTTCCTTCTACAAAAATGTAAAAAAATGAGAGTGTGTTCTTTAGCTCTATGGTCATGGAAAGATGGAACCATGCCTGGCAGCCTAGAGACACAGAAATTTCTCTCTAAAATTAGTAGATGAGATTGCATTAATAAAACTATTTTTGAAAGGAAAAACTGGATATTTTATTTAAGAGATTTAAGTAAAAGAATAAATGGAGAAGCAGAAATAGCAAGTAAAGAATAAAAATAAATGATATTAATTTCTTGATGACCTACAATACCTAAGATGATAGAAATATTAATAAGTGCTCCCCTGGGAGGATTTTGAGAATCATTGGAAGAAATGGTTCAATAACAATTTAGGTATGAGTTTTAAATGGCTTGGGTTTCTATCTCTTAACAGCTTGAGTGCATTTGTAGGATATTAGGAACAGTGGCAGATATATTTTCCTAGGGTGAGTTCTCAGGAACTTTGATACAGACGTGCCCGTGACCACCCCCTGAGGCTCCCATCTCTGCCCGGTTGGTGGATTCTGGCCCTGTGATGCTCAGCCTCCTGTAGGGCCCAGCTGCCCAGGGACCACCTCACTGGGTGTCGGGGCTCTGGGGCCACTTGGCTCGTCTTCTCCTCTATCTGACCCTGACCCTTGCTTTAATGCATCTGCTTTCCACTAATAATGTGAACTCACAAGGAAGAGGTTGCTTAGCTTTATTTGTTTTGCACTGGCAAATATTTTAAATTGAATGTTGGGCATTTTTTAATTAGGCTTGCTTACTGTGAGCAAAAGGAAAGATGCACCCTGGGATGCTGACTACTTTAAACAAATAATAATAATAATAGAGGCAATGATAAAATCAGCATGCTACAGCCTCAAAGACTCACATCTAAATGAACCAAGAGAGCGGCTACTTTGTGTCTGAATCAGGAACGTGGAACTGTTTGCTTGGAGGAATGGTGGACATGGTCCAGGACATCAGGAAAGCTTATGTATGTTTGCAATGGAGATGGTCCAGGACGCTCATCCTCCATGTTAGTCAGTTCGCAGCACCCATCATGTGAAGGAGAGGGCGCTCATCCTCCATGTTAGTCAGTTCGCAGCACCCCATTACGCGAGGGACAATTTCCTGTACCTCTCAGGATCGCGGCTCTAAGTGCACTGCTGGCTCTGGCCCGTGGAAAATAATAAAGTGATAGCACCCACACGACCACACTGGGCAGACACCTCCACAGCCTTCCTCCAAACATGGCGGGGAGCTGCCCGCGCTCCATTCAGGAGAAACCACCACCCTGCTCTAGTGGAACAAAATGCAAGCTGTGTTGTTTGAAGAGGCAGCTTTTAACTCTTCAAAATTATGCCTCTTAATTAGAGACATGTGACCAGTGAGTTATCTTCCAGCTATAAATTTTAATCCATATTCATAGCTACGTGAATTTCACCTTCTATGGAGCAGCCGTTATGCAAACAGTAATAGTTGGTGTGTCATTAGAGCATATCGGCAATTAATTCTCAAAATGATCAATGGGAAGGATGTCCTTTCCCCCATCTCTGGTTTATTTATGGGTTCCCATTAATTATGCCTAATTTTCTGTTGGCACTTCTCTTCCTAATGTAATTCAATTTAAGCATATCTTTCTAGAGACTTATTAATAGGTAGGGTCATTTATATTGTGTAGCACAAATATTTTATAATCCACTAATCTTGACAAAAAGGCAATGCCTTCCTGATAAAAAATGTATGAGAAGTAATGGTTCCCTATTAATAACTTATTAGGTCAGATCACACAGTTTGAAGTGTCTATTACGCTTTAATTTTATAAGATTTCCTGCTCTGGAATTTGTCACACTTTCTTTATCTTTTGATTTTGATTGTTTTTAGCATCCCCCTGCCTCGGTGACCCCAAACAGTCCTCCTCTGCGGCTTTATAGAGGCAGAGGTGAGTGAAGATCCTCAGGCTGTGCCAGAGGGTGTCCTGGAGAGGGTAACAGCCCTACTTGTCTTACAAGGGGCTTTCTTCCTTTTAAGTCATGTTAATAATCAATGGACTCTGAGTTATCTTTGGTTCACACACCCTTTCAAACTTCTGATGACAGCAAACAGCCTTCCTTCAGAAAAGACACTTAAACAGAAAATTCAGGTTTAATTTCAGAGGATTTATAGAAATCCTAAAATTAATCCATACACTTTTTAAGGATCAAAAAACACAGCTTAGGAACTTTCCTTTGGCTAAAGTTCACCATGTTAATTATATCTAGATTCTTGGACTAACACAGGCTTCCCAGGCGGTAAAGAATCCACCTGCCAATGCAGGAGATGCAAAAGATGTGGGTTCCATCCCTGGGTTGAGAAGATCTCCTGGAGGAGGAAATGGCAACCCACTCCAGTATTCTTGCCTGGAAAATCCCTTGGACAGAGGAGCCTGTTGGGCTTTATGGAGTCACAAAGAGACAGGACTGAGCACACAGCATTTTGACTAATAAAATGAGCTGGATAGACATGATTTTCCCAAACCTGCCTGTCATTCATTGCCATGGTGTGATGTAATGATATTTGATTTGCCCTTTTAAATTCTCCCACCTCGACTGAAAATATTTTGTGGAATTGAAAAGGCTTTCCCGAGGTCCTGCGGGGGTATCTGCCTTCAGGTAACTATATCAGGAGAGAAAGACGAAATGTCTACAGGAAAACAGCAACTAGTGATGGATTTTCTCAGACAAGATGTTAGACTTGACTAGACTTCTGTCTTCTCCTCTGTAAAGTTACTTAAAAGGCCTCTTCTGATGCTGATAAAATTATACAAATGTGCAAAAGCAAAAAAAACCAAGTCGTGACCAGTGTACATGAGTAGAAATAATTGATGGTGAAGAGATGACCCAAGTCCTCCACAGGGAGGAGCAGGCAGGGTGGCCGCTGGGCGGGCATGTTTCTGGTGGCCTGAGTCCCACTGGGACATGAAACAGTATTTGAACCATAATTCTGTTACCTTAGGGACAGAGAGTCTGTGTGTGCTAGTTCGGGAGTTGGTTATTTAAAAATACAATGTCAATGCAAATTATCATCTGGATAAAATATGGTCCAGATTATTTTGCTCACAATGAGACTCCTCACTGACAAGCAGGTGCCCTGGGAACTGCTTTTAAAAATACCTGCGTGGGGCTACTAACATCTTCACTGACCTTCCACGTTTTTGTAAGAAAGATGAAAAAGAACAGCCAAATTAGTTTAAAATGAAAATATCACATCTGCACCTCTAATTAATAGCTATTTGAGAAATACGATTAATTTGGAGGAATATATTTATTAAATTTCCTTAAGAATATGGATTCAACTGATGCCATTACTAGACTAGCTTTGCGTTTTTAAAAATCATCAGGAAATTCTACCCTTAGATAAAATTCTCCATTCTTTAAATATATTTTACTTTTGGCTGTTTTAGAAAACTTCTTCTAATATGTTTATTATTAATGTTTTTACTAGAAATAACATTTATCTCTAAATTTCATGGTGTCTTGATATTCACATAAATAAAACAAATTTGGATAATACTATATTGCTACTGCTAAGGCGCTTCAGTCGTGTCCGACTCTATGCGGCCACATAGACAGCAGCCCACCAGGCTCCCCCATCCCTGGGATTCTCCAGGCAAGAACACTGGAGTGGGTTGCCATTTCCTTCTCCAATGCATGAAAGTGAAAAGTGAAAGTGAAGTCACTCAGTCGTGTCCAACTCTTCGTGACCCCATGGACTGCAGCCTACCAGGCTCCTCTGTCTGTGGGATTTTCCAGGCAAGAGTACTGGAGTGGGGTGCCATTGCCTTCTCCGAGTACTATATTAGGTATCAATATTATTCATTGCTGCTGTTCTTGCTCATCTGCGCTGAGGTGATGGTTTAACCTTCCGGGTAAACCATTTCTCTCCTACAAAGTGAGAGAGAAGAGCATGAATGAATGAATTTTGAGGAATGCTCTCGCTGGAGAATAAGAGGAAGGGAAGGCAGCTTGGGAGCATGGACCCACAGACCCTGAGCAGGAGGGTGTCTCTGATGGGACAGAGGGACCTGGGGGGCAGGGAGGGACAGAAGTGTGTCGAGGGCTCCAAGGAGTCACCAGGAGTCATCGAGGACTGTTACTGTGCTCACCGTGAGATTTCTGGTGACCTTGGCAGGAGACTTGAAGAGAAAGACTAAGAGCCAGTTGGCTTGAGGTTAAGAACCGTTGGCTGGTGTGTAAATAAAAGCAACAAACGCGGGCTTTCTCTCTAGGATGACTGCTATCAGAGGGGCGGGCAGCTGGTAGCAGCAGAGTCAGTGAGGACGGACGATGCATGCTCTGTGTGTCCCCACTGCCTAGTCTGGAGGACTCAGAGGTGCAAAGGCAAACATGGAGGGAGAAGGGAGAGGAGGGCACTGGAGACAGAGCTATCAGCATCGTGCAGAGAAGGAGAGAGCAGAAGCCCGCAGGGATGCAGGGAGACCGCTAGCTCCTGAGCTTCTCCGCCTAATAGGGACCACCACTCCACTCAGGCTGATAGAGGGTGGGGTGACCCGGGTGGTGTCTGGTGTGACTCTCACAGGAGCTGGGATAACCGTGGGCTCAGCCTGGCTTTCTGCCCAGCGAGGGGAGACGGCTGGCATGCGGAAGGCTTGGAGGAGCTGCGTTCCCTGATGAGCGCAGACCCACTGGGCAGGGGAGAGGTCTCCCCGCGGGGTGTGGGTCTGGAGAGCTGTGCTGCAGGACGCCGAGGCCCGTGGTGTGCAGCAAGCCGACGCAGCCCGAGTTTGCACTGTGGTCCAGGGTGGAGTGGAGCCGCAGGAGGCGAAACGCTGGGCGGTTGTTGGGGGCATCGATTTAGTCAACAGGACTAAAGTCCAGTGGGCCCCAGGGCTGGCCGTTATCTGGGTATTATTTAAGTAGTTGATTACAGCATCCGATTGGTGGAGAATCTATTACTTCTAGTGAGTGCTTGCTGAAACTCCAGTACTTGGCCACCTCATGGGAAGAGTTGACTCATTGGAAAAGACTCTGATGCTGGGAGGGATTGGGGGCAGGAGGAGAAGGGGACGACAGAGGATGAGATGGCTGGATGGCATCACGGACTCGACGGACGTGAGTCTGAGTGAACTCCGGGAGATGGTGATGGACAGGGAGGCCTGGCGTGCTGCGATTCATGGGGTCGCAAAGAGTCGGACACGACTGAGCGACTGAAATGAACTGAACTGAGAGTATAAAGCACTTATGATACCCTTTATATTGGAAAGTCAGATGTACCTACAAAGAGGCTAGTAGGCTGGGTGAAGTTAGCCGGGTTAGGTCATCTGAGATGCCAGGAAAACAGACGATTCCCAGGACAAGTTGGCTAAGGCTGTGGTCCGAGGTGGGAAGCGCTGGTTTTAGCTGCGAGCAAGCTGATGAGTCCAGTTTAGCGCGCAGCGGGTGAACCGGCCAAGCTGGAGTCCTCGGGGCCCTGCTGTAGGGCGCCTGCCCGCAGCTGAGGAAGGGGTCACTGGCCAGCCGCGGGCAAGTGCCCCCTGGGGGTGGGCAGGGAGGGGCGGGAGGGTCAGCCCGACCTCCGTGGACCCGGCCCTGGGGGTGGGTGCGAGAGAGAAGCGAGGCGGATGGGCGGGGCCGTCAGGGGCTGAAGCGGGAGCGTCGGCCCTGAGTCCCGGCCCCGCCCGGCGCCCGCAGGGCCAGAGCCGACCTCGAGCACCTGCAGGGTGCCGGTCTCCCCCAGTCTCTACCCTGAGCCGGGCGCGGGTGGCCGCTGAGGGCAGCCCCACGGCGACCGCCGGAAGGAGCGGCCACCCGGGGATGAGGAGCGGGGCGGGTGCTGGGACCCCCGAGGGGCCCTGAAGCGGTGGAGGCGGTGGCAGGGCCTTTCCTGGGACCCCGACCTCCTGGCGCACGACGCTAAACCGAACGCCTGGAAGTCTGGAACTGGCCGAGACGTCTGCTTCATATTTCAATCTTGCTCACATCTGTGGTCTGGACAGAGAAGCGCTGTAGTGCTCCTCCAAATCATTTTATTTTGTAAAAATTTTATTTACTTTTATTTTTGGCTCTGTGGGTCTGCCTTCCTGTGCAGGCTGGTTCCTAGTCGTGGCACGCGGCGGGGCGCCTCTCTGGTTGCCGCGCTTGGCCTTCTCGTGGCGCGGCTTCTCCTTACCGAGCAGGCGCTCCGGGGCCCGCGGCTTCAGCAGTCCGGCTCCAGAGCCCTGGGGCCCTCGGGCACCGCGGGCGGCGCTCGGGCTTAGGCGCGGGACCCCACGGCATGTGGGGTCTCCCTGGATCAGGTACCAAACCCGTGTCTTTTGCATGGGCGGGCAGATTCTTCACCACTGAGCCACGAGGCAAGCCCCAAGCCATTTTAAATGATGATGGTGCTAGAGGAGCAGAAAAGAAATGGTGAGGGTAGACGTGGAAAACAGAACGCCTGCTCCGGAAGCCTGCACCTCAGTGTCTAAAAGGCTCGGCCTGGAGTGGGTGGGATCTCACGCATCCATCGATGTCCTTGAGGACGGTCTTCCAACTGATGGTCATCGATTTTCCAAATCCATGAATATTTTTATTCAAATTAATGACCATAAAAATATAATCCATGATTCCTTATGGCATCCTTCCCTGATCGTGTTTAAGAGCAAAAGAAGAGAACTTCCTCTTCTCATTAGGAATCTCATTCTGGGTTATCTTGTTAAATATATGTATTTTAAATTAAAGTTTACTCATTCCATTTATTTTTATTTTTAATTAAAATTTAAGAACGTGGGTTTACAATATGAAAATGACTTCCTCACGTTAATGGGGCCCTGTCATTTTCCTAATATTTTAATAAGATTAATCATTTTATCAGATTAATTTCTGCCTATAAAAATGCTTGCTAATTTCCACTAGAGGGATTTTAAACTCAAACATATGGATGCTTGAATTGTGAAACACAATTTTAAAATATAGGGCAAACTGTTGCCTGAGAAAGCTCCGTGGGACCGAGCATGGCTCAGCCCCTCTGCTTCCCGGAGTAGAGCTCACTGTATGGAAATGTTCCCCCGTGGTCTGCTGTTAATTATGAAATCTCAAGCCTGTTGTTTGAGTGCGTATGTTACATGGACACAATACTGTTCCCTCGGTGACTCCCTGACCCTCTCCTCCCCATCCAGACACCAGCTCCCCAAGAAGGACCTGCCAGGACATCCTTCTGTTAAACACCAGCCCTTCCTCCCCATTGTAGGAATATCAGACAGAAAATGGAAACAAGCTGGAAATGGCAGAGCAGAATGGCCCTCCCACGGCTCCGTAGGTGGAACAAAAGCCCCTTTCTGGCATCTGCAGCCTCAGCAGCTGCAGGCTGATGCACTTGGCTTTCTGTTAAGTAGAGGCTGGAGTGTAAAAATAGGCACTGGCACTGACTGAGTGCAAGCCTGTTGCAGTTTTACAGATTTAGAAAGTTCACTAATCGCTATCAATTAAAATCTCTGCCTTCCTGTTGCATGCATTATTCACAATAGTGCACACCGTTGTAGGGCTTCGGGAAAAATTTATTGCATCCAAATGCAGAAATAGTGAAATTCAACCTGATAAAAAATGTGTTTTAACCTGTAAATACAAAGTGGCCATTTTAGCATAAGTATTGGAATATATATCATATCATGCGATCATTGACAGGTGTATGCTGTCCAAATATTTCTGATCCCTGATGGATCAAAAACATTTTTGATCAATTTCTTTTAGACTTCACTTTAAAAAATCAAAGAAATAGTACCTAAATTAAAAAACCATCTAGTCAGCCATAAGTGTACAGATATATGCATCCATATATACAAATACACAAGGGCATGATTGTAGCCGTGACTTCTCTTTTATTAATTACTTCCTTTATGAAGTCTGCATGCTCTACCAAAAATGAGAATAGGAAATGTCAAAATGAACTGACCGCTTTTTCTGAAGCTGAATCTTATTGTTGTCATGTTTGTGTTTTTTTGCAAACCTGTTGCGTTTGGTCACCATTTTGCGAAGTGTCACTTGTGCTGTGTTGCGCTCTGGCACGCTCAGCGCCCTCCCCCCAGCAACATCACTGAGTCTTCCTTGGGGACTGGCCGTGAGTCTGCCCCACGTGGCACCATCAGAGAAACTGGGTTCAGGGTGGCTGTGTGTTGCTTGTACCTGTTTCAACAGGAAACTCAGATCTTGCCTTTCTTTAACCTTCACACCAACCAGCATCAGTGAAGTGGTAAAAATTGCTCTGAAAGGGGAAAGGCAAATGGAAGAGAGCATTCAACAATGATAATCACGCTGTCATTAAAGATTGATGAGAACTTTCAATTAGGCCCCATTCCCAATCTGGAGCTGCTCAAGCCAGCCCTGCCTACTATGATCTAAAGCTTTGCAATAAAGATAAAAGGTCATTACAATCTATTGAATTCAATCATGACAAGTACATTTACCTGACGGCAGCATGTATTACATACAAAAAACTAAATTAAAATAACATTACGGGCTGACTCAAATCCACATGAAAAAGGAAATTTAGAATGAAGGACAGATCAAATCACAGGCTGAGAATAATTTGATTTATCGTCCCTTTTTGTTGCAGAAAAATACTTACTCTGTTGCCCACCCTGATTGACACTGTAGCTCTGGAGAAAGAGGACACTTTCTTACTAACCGATGCTGTTCTTCAATGGAACAATTATAATATCTGATATCTGATATCTAATGATAGACTGAGAGACATACCATTTATCAAAACAATTCAGTAATTCTTGTGTAAGAAGAAACAGACACATATAATTATGCACATACATGGTAAACATTATTAGTTCATGAATTTTAAGAGTAGTCTTGAAGTTTGTATAAATATTCAGTGTAAAACAAAACATTTTATAAATATACTACCACTGATTTTTATCCCTTACATATTGTATTTTTGACTGGAAAATTAAACATATTTATGTTTAAAAATGTAGGCCACATGTAAGAGGATATATTTTAGAACTAATATATGTATTTCTACATAAATCTATATGGTCACTGAAAGATATATTTTCTGTGCTAATACCATTTACATCCATCCCATTTCTTAAGAGTCCCAAATCTAAGTTATCAATAACTGCTGTAGTTTTGAACTTGTCACTAGTTGCACGTCACTTAAAAAGTTAATTAATAAGGTTCTTGACTCCACAGTTGAGAGTTCTGTAACAAAATAAATTCTACAGTGTGAAGAGACAGCAGCTTCAGTAATAAAATGTATCACTGTTTTTTTAAGGTAGGTTTAGGTTATCTTTTCTACATAACAAAATAAGTTATTGTCCACTTTTGTTAAAGATTATTTTAAAAACTTTACTTTTGTGAATATAAACAGAATTCAGTTCGGGTCAGTCGCTCAGTTGTGTCTGACTCTTTGCGACCCCATGAATCACAGCACGCCAGGCCTCCCTGTCCATCACCAACTCCCAGAGTTCACTCAGACTCACGTCCATCGAGTCCGTGATGCCATCCAGCCATCTCTGATCAGGGTCATTTGATCTGTTGTCACAAATGAGTCTCATTGTACAATGTAAACCACCTTTTGAAACACAAAAGGTTCCAACACTACTGATAAAACGCAAGTACCTATGCTTATCTGTTTTATAAGCCCAAAGCACATTTTAACTAACTTGCCTGTTGATGATGAATAAAATCACTAAAATAATTTTCCAAGCATATTCTACCTTACAAGCAATGATTTATTTCTGTCCTCATTAAGGACATTATTGCTATTGTTGTTTTGACTCACAGCTTCCATTCTAAGTTTCTGCCCAAAGCCCTGGAGGGTAGAACTTTGAGTATTCAATTCCCCTAGAAATCCCTTTCAGTGTAAACTTAGTAGCAACTGATGTTTGCTCAATTTTGGCTTACTCTGCAATCATTTGAGAAAATGTTAACATTATATGTGCATACACAAGAAATAGCTTAACCTGTTCAAATATTGCCTTTCCTGGCAGCTCATACACACAGGGGAAGTGCTCTCACTAACGTGATGGTCTTCTCGCTGCAGAAGACAAAACATGCGCTTGCGGGTGTATGCATCTGTATCTTTGGACCTGAAATATCCCTTTCATATAAGAAATTAATCTCTTTGAACACACATTAGTGACCGCTCTGTGTAGTGATCTCTGATCTCTCCCATGTGGTGGCAGCATTGCACTGGTGCAGAAGGCTGGGCTATGACTTGCTTTTGAAATGGCAGAGATGAAAGTCAGCTAGGATTTCTCAGAAAGCATCATTGGTACACACAGGACAATGCCATAAAACATGTGCAGGGCTAAGTCCATAGTGTTTTTACAAAGTAAATTTAATCATCAAAATATGATTTAACTTAGGAGTCTATTCCTAATCACTAAAAAAAAAAATCTAGCATGCTATTAACAAAAAGATCACAATTTTATTCACATTCACCTCTTCTTAGTTATAGATTTTTTTTATATTTTGAATATCTTATTGATGTACAGATGGGATAAAAATATAACAGCTCTCCCATCTTTATTGCTTAGTTTATTCTAAGGACTAAAGTCATATAACCAACATAGAGTTTCAATAATATCAAATTTGCATTTTAGAAATCCTAGACCTCAGTTTTGCTGCTCATCAGGAATAATATATATTGACTGGGAATTAGTTTTATTTTAAAGAATAAAGACTTCATAACAACTTAACCTTGCACATCTTACAAGTAAAAGTGAAGTTTTGTTACCTAAATTGCAATGCTAAATTCCTTCTTGAAATAGAGACTTTTGGTTAAAAGTGCTTGGGTTGGGAAGATCCCCTGGAGGAGAAAATGGGAACCCACTCCAGTATTCTTGCTTGGAGAATTCTATGGACAGAAGAGCCAGACGTGACTGAGCGACTGACCACAAATGTTTCATGATTTAACCTGACAAAAAATGTCTCTTAAGAGTTTTCCTCAGTGTATGATTTCTATTCTTTACGCAGAATTGAAGGAAAAATAGTTATTACTAAAACAGTAAGTACAATATGTACCATGTAAGTACAATAAGTACCATGAAGTTATCTTGACTGTACATAATCTATTGTAATAAAAAAATTTTTCTCAGTGTCAGTTATAATTGCCCATTATAAATAATTAAACCCAGATGGAAGTTATTTTTCACCTAGAGCAAACTGACTAATCCAATGATGAGATCCATAGGAGACACAGAACTGGTCTAAGACACAGTAAGGGTGGGGCTTCTCAGTCTATTTCAGTTCTGCTTCAGAGCACACCTCTGGACCAGCTGAGACACCGGCATGGAGATGCTGGTGGGGCCAAAGTCACAGCACCCACCTGCAGCAGCTCTGACATTCCCCTCAGCTTCAGTCTCCTCTCTCTACACATTCACCAGCGTTTCCAGTTTCTTGGTAAAAGGAGAATAAAGAAACAGAAAATTCTTCAAAGTAAAATTCCTCAAGCAATGCCTTGTCTTGAATAAGCCTGATCACACTGAGAGGCATTGTATGGGAGAAACGTAATCCAGACTTCCAAAATCTTTCAGTCTCTAGAATATCTTGCATTTTCACTCTGTCTCAGTGATTCCATCTGAAAAGGACATTTATTCACAGATTTACTCACTATTTCTTTCAAAAACACATACTGGGTACCATATTTTAACCAGATATAATTCCAGTCAAAAGGAAGAAAGTTTGGTTCCTTTGAAAAGTAACAGATTTGTATTTCAGTGGAATATGTCATGTTTTGAGTATTAAAATGATATAAAGTATAAACATAATTGGAAGGGGAAAAAAAGCATTTGAATTAGCATCTGATATAAAAAATACTTTTACAAATTCCAAGTCCTTGATCCACTTACTGCAGTTTATAACTAAGCCAAATAATTTTAATAGTAACTTACAGTGAATTCTTGTGGGATTGGTCTGTATAAAAATGCAAGCCCTTTTAGCCGTAGGGACAAAGTGCTGGTTAAGAGTGCAGAAAGTCAGAGTAAATGCAGAAACATTTTTGTTCTTCTTTTAGTCTCTGCTGGTCTACACGGTGGCTGGAAGACCGGCAGGGGAGATGCCCACGGAGAAGGGGTGGGGATGAGGGTGCTGCCGGCGGTCAGGGCCTCACGTGGGCCACGCATGTGACCCCGCCCCCATGCGACCCAGCCCCATGTGGCCCCGCCTCCATATGGCCCCGCCCCTTGTGACCCCGCCCCTTGTGACCCCGCCCCCATCGCCTCGTCCAGCGTCCTCCGTGGCAGCCTTACGTGGTGGCATCCTTACGCCGTGGCATCCTTACGCCGTGGCATCCTTGCTCAGGGGGCCCTTGACTATATCTGGCTGTTCGGTGGAATTAGATGAACTAAGAAGTCAGTCAGGCTCTCACAATAACTGCAGAGTTAACTACTGCAGCATTTTTCAGGAAAAACAGAAGGCTTTGACATTTTCTAAATTTCATATGAACTTTGCATTTTTCTTTTGGCTGTGGAGGCCCTCAGTGGCCTAAACAGTCCTCTGATACATTTAGATTGTTTGTATGTTTGTGCCTAAATGAGTTCCATCTTTTTTTTTTAAATGTTATTGAAGTTTAGTTGGCTTATAGTGTTGTGTTAATTTCTGCTGTACAGCAAAGTGACTCAGTTACACACACACACACACACACACACACATTTCGTATTCTTTTCCATGATGGTTTATCACAGAGACCGAACACAGCATCTGTGTTATCCAGCAGGGCCTTATCTCTTCTATATGTACCAGTTTGCATCTGCTAATCCCAAACTCTCTCCTCCCTCGCCAACCCTCACCCTGCCCAGGCAAACACAAGTTTGTTCTCTAGTCTATGAGCTTCTTTGTTTCATAGATAACTTCATTTGTGTTGTGTTTTAGATTTCACATATACGTGACATCATATGGCATTTGTTTTTCTGACTTACTTCGCTTAGTATAATCATCTGATAGGTCTATATGTGTTGCTTCAAATGGCATTATTTCATTTTTTTTTTTTTTTACAGCTGAGAATGACTTCTATCTTGAGTGGTCTGAGGAAAAAAATTACTGGCTATGTATTATCATGCTTGATAATTTTTCATACTCTTTTGGCTGTATAAAAACTCCTTTACCTGTCAGTTTTGCAAATGCACATTTGTTAGCTTGTGTAAAAAGTAAGTAAAAATATAGATGGATAAAAATCAGTCATGTTTACATAAAGAGAATATGCTATGTATACAGACATGGACAATATATTATAGATTATATACCCATATATGCATATATATATTTCTGGTCCTTGTGTTAGAAGCTAGAGATAAAGTAATAAACAAGATGGTCCCTGAACTCATGGAGTTGAAACCTTAGAGAAACAATTATCAAATAAGTTCACAAAGAATATAATATAATTTTATATTTTTGATAATTAGCACAATATATCGGTGGGCTTCCCTGGTAGCTCAGTGATAAAGAATCCGCCTGCAATGCAAGAGACACAGGTTTGATCCCTAGGTTGGAAAGATCCCCTAGAGAAGGAAATGGCAACCCACTCCAGTATTCTTGCTTGGGAAATCTCACAGACATAGGAGCCTGGTAGGCTACAGTCCAGGGGGTCCCAAAAGAGCTGGATACAACTGAGTGACTAAACAACGGCAATATATACAATATACAGATAAGACTCTTTTCTGATCAGTATCATATTGGAAACACAAACAATGTATGCAATTTGCTTTCTTTATTAAATACTTTGCATTACACTTTTAAGAAGAAGTACTTGGATTAGCTCAGTTTAAAAAAACATTTGCAATAAGACTACATGATTTTAATTTTTAATTAAATTTTAATTTTTCTGTTTATATTATATAGCATCTGGATAAACTTCTAAACTTTCAGACAGATTTCAATAATATTGTGTGGTCTAGAGCTTAAGTGTCATGATTGGAATGTTCTGTTTCGTGGGTATTTGACATTATATTGTTAAAATTGATTATTTAGAAAACAATTTTAAAAATCATATTTTGGTAAACCTGCAGTGTCCCTTCCTTCTCACTTACTAAGATTTTTTCCTGTTTCCTTCTTTATTTCCTTCCTACCTGTGTTGGCCAGAGGAAAGATCTTATGCAGACGTAGGACATTTAAGGGCTTAATCTTCACAGGTTCTTAGCATTAAAATCATGTTGACCCGAATTCTAAATTACTGTTATCTTTCCTGACACACCAAATTCCCTTTTGAGAACTATTTTTTCGGTGGTGTGTTGTTCCTTGTGTCCAGATCCTTAATTGCATGACCATCAGCAGAGTGATATACAGTATATTTAAAGATCACGCGTTGTTGTAAATCTGGGGCTCAGTGATGTGGTTTATAAGGCAAATTACAACTCCACTGGAGTCCTCTAAAGTGAATAAAATTGCTCTTTTTGTTGAATCCTTTTGGTCACAGTAGGCAATGAGGAAAAAAATGTGTTGACAAAAAACAAGCAATGATGAAATAAAAGATGTTCCGAGATTCAGAGATGCACGCATCTTGGATTTTGGTGACTTGACATAGGAAATAAGTAAGATTCTTAACAGATTTCAACGATTGTACTGCTGACTTCTTGCCTTTTATAGACAGGACGGAGCAGAAGTGAAGCCCTTACTACACCTGGTGCTTGTGTTTCCTAAAGGGTTTAGTGACCTCTGCATTCCCGACAGCCTGGATGGGGTGGACACCGTCCTGTCACTGCCTGACATTCACCTCCCACCCCCCCAACCCCACCACAGACCACTATCTATCCATCATAGAGCCTTGGTTTGTTTCTTCAAACATTAGGTCTCAAAAGCAAATTTTATGGCCACTGGAAAACCCTGGGTATATTTATTTTTTCTATCCCCTTGTTGCACTCTCTTCCATGAGCGCCTTACACACACCTGTCGTGATAGACACAAATTCAGGACATGAAACTGACAACTGCCCACATGTGGACTCGTAACTTTGTAGATCATGACAAGTTATCTAACACCCCCTTGATCTATGTTGTCATGGGGCACTCTGCTAGACTGGAAAAGACCAGAAGGATTTCCCATGTGCATGGCGGACACAGTTCGGTTGCTCCCACATCCTAAAACGCAGCCTCTCTCCACCTTGACAGCCAGGTGACACCTGCTCTTTCTGGATTGCCTACATTTTTTCTATTATATCTTGGATTTCTGGGCTACGTATGTTGTAAAGTTTGTTATTTCCATCACTAGTATATATCCTATAGGAGATTTTACTTCACATTGTTACCTATCAGAAAAACAATCCATTTTGTGAATGGATTATTTTGAGACCAATAAATGTATTTTGTTTTTAAAAAGGTTACTTCATTTTTGAAAATTTGAGATGATTACATGTACTTTTTATCAATAGATATTTTGGCTTATAAAATCAGAGTTAGAATATTAACATTTAATGGTAATCAGCATTCTAATGGAGAAGGCGATAACACCCCACTCCAGTATTCTTGCCTGGAGAATCCCATGGACAGAGGAGTCTGGTAGGCTGTGGTCCATGGGGTCGAGAAGAGTCAGACATGACTGAGCGACTTCCCTTTCACTTTTCACTTTCATGCATTGGACAAGGAAATGGCAACCCACTCCAGTGTTCTTGCCTGGAGAATCCCAGGGACAGGGGAGCCTGGTGGGCTGCCATCTATGGGGTCACACAGAGTCGGACACGACTGAAGTGACTTAGCAGTAGCAGCAGCATTCTAACTATGGAAGAGGCAATTAGAATTTTAAGACAGACAGATCTGTGTTGGTCCTATTTTATTTCTTGATAAAAAGGGGCAATTAATTTTGATTAACTGAAATGGTAATGATAACATTGATTCTTGAAAAGATATGTTCATATAAAATAAGCAATGAATGTGCAGTGTTTGTAATATTAAAACATGTCCTCTTTACTTCATTAGTAAAATGTTCTACAAAATTTCCTGATTTCTGTTAATTTTCCATTTCAATTCAAGATGAAAACTTTGATGATAATTGATGAGCTCAATAAACAATGGACAGGAGATTTCAGAGCATCGGTCAATACTAACAGTCCTCTCCCTCAGTTTTCCTTAGGACCTCTGTAGAATAACTGATACAATTCATCATTGAAGGGATGTCACACACTTTTATAATGGACAAAGACCTTCAGAACTCAGTGGCATTTCTCAGGGCGAGTGTTTACATTATGAGCTTAATAATACCTCCTGCCGCTGACTGCCAGCCTCCAATTGAATAGTTTTTTTTCTAGAATTTCACCTCTTACTCCATTGATTCCAGTAATATCAAGAGACTGAAATCATTATGGGTGTATATATGTGTAGGATTCCCCAGGGCACAGTGGTAAAGAATCCACCTGCCAGTGCAGGAGATGCGGCTTTGACTCCTGAAAGCCACGACCAGCGGGTTGACTCTCTGTATCTATTTGAATGTTAGAATATATATTTTTGAATGTATTTTCTTAAGAAGTACCCATTTTCTTATTTTTTCAGACATTCATTCAAGGGCTGTGTTATTGGGTACCTCTTTCGTTTCCAGAACTAGATTATATCTTATATGTCTATAGAAAGAAAATCCTCGGGAATTCCCTGGCAGTTCATGGTTAGGACTCTGTGCTTCCACTGCGAGGAACACAAGTTCCATCCCTGGTCAGGGAACTAAGATCCCACAAGCCACATGGTATGGCCAAAAAAAAAAAAAAAAAAAAAAGAAAGAAAGAAAGAAAATGGAAGGAACTCCTCATAAATTTATAATTTATTTTTGATTTTGAAAGTTAGAAACAGATGGAAGCATATATATATATATATATATATATATATATATATATATATGTCATTAGTGAGGTTTCCTTATTGCCAAATTCAGACTAAAGTTGAAGGAAGTAGGGAGAACCGCTAGACCATTCAGGTATGACCTAAATCAAATCCCTTATGATTATACACTAGAAGTGACAAACATATTCAAGGGATCAGATCTGATAGACAGAGTGCCTGAAGAACTATGGATGGAGGTTCGCGATATTATACAGGAGGCAGGGATCAAGACCATCTCCAAGAAAAAGAAATGCAAAAAGGCAAAATGGTTGTCTGAGGAGGCCTTACAAATAGCTGTGAAAAGAAAAGAAGCAAAAGGCAAAGGAGGAAAGGAAAGATATACCCATTTGAATGCAGAGTTCCAAAGAATAGCAAGAAGAGATAAGAAAGCCTTCCTCAGCGATCAATGCAAAGAAATAGAGGCAAACAACAGAATGGGAAAGACTAGAGATCTCTTCAAGAAAATTAGAGATACCAAGGGAACATTTCATGCAAAGATGGGCTTGATAAAGGACAGAAATGGTATGGACCTAACAGAAGCAGAAGATTTTAAGAAGAGGTGGCAAGAATACATGGAAGAACTGTACAAAAAAGATCTTCACGACCCGGATAATCATGATGGTCTGATGACTCACCTAGAGCCAGACATCCTGGAATGTGAAGTCAAGTGGGCCTTGGAAAGCATCAGTATGAACAGCGCTAGTGGAGGTGATGGAATTTCAGTTGAGCTGTTTCAAATCCTGAAAGATGATGCTGTGAAAGTGCTGCACTCAATATGCCAGCAAATTTGGAAAGCTCAGCAATGGCCACAGGACTGGAAAAGTATGCTTTTCATTCCAATCCCACAGAAAGGCAATGCCAAAGAATGCTCAAACTACAGCACAATTGCACTCATCTTACATGCTAGTAAAGTAATGCTCAAAATTCTTCAAGCCAGGCTTCCACAGTACATGAATCATGAACTTCCATATGTTCAAGCTGGTTTTTAAAAAGGCAGAGGAACCAGAAATCAAATTGCCAACATGTGTTGGATCATCGAAAAAACAAGTGAGTTCCAGAAAAACATCTATTTCTGCTTTATTGACTATGCCAAAGCCCTTGACTGTGTGGATCACAATAAACTGTGGAAAATTCTGAAAGACATGGGACTACCAGACCACCTGACCTGCCTCTTGAGAAATCTGTATGCAGGTCAGGAAGCAACAGTCCGAACTGGACATGGAACAACAGACTGGTTCCAAATAGGAAAAGGAGTATGTCAAGGCTGTATATTGTCACCCTGCTTATTTAACTTCTATGCAGAGTACATCATGAGAAACGCTGGGCTGGAAGAAGCACAAGCTGGAATCAAGATTGCCAGGAGAAATATC
Organism: Budorcas taxicolor; assembly: GCF_023091745.1. Classification (NCBI taxonomy): domain Eukaryota; kingdom Metazoa; phylum Chordata; class Mammalia; order Artiodactyla; family Bovidae; genus Budorcas; species Budorcas taxicolor. The sequence goes on along the minus strand of NC_068931.1, from coordinate 2,245,713 downwards.
AATAACCTCAGATATGCAGATGACACCATCCTTATGGCAGAACGTGAAGAGGAACTAAAAAGCCTCTTGAGGAAAGTGAAAGTGGAGAGTGAAAAAGTTGGCTTAAAGCTCAACATTCAGAAAATGAAGATCATGGCATCTGGTCCCATCACTTCATGGCAAATAGATGGGGAAGCAATGGAAACAGTGAGAGACTTTATTTTTTGGTGGGGGGGGGGGGGCTCCAAAATCACTGCAGATGGTGACTGCAGCCATGAAATTAAAAGACGCTTGCTCCTTGGAAGAAAGGTTATGACCAACCTAGATAGCATATTAAAAAGCAGAGACACTACTTTGCCAGCAAAGGTCCATATAGTGAAAGCTATGGTTTTTCCAGTAGTCATGTATGGATGTGAAAGTTGGACCATAAAGAAGGCTGAGCACCAAAGAACTGATGCTTTTGAACTGTGGTGTTGGAAAAGACTCTTGAGAGTCCCTTGGACTGCAAGGAGATCCAACCAGTCCATCCTAAAGGAAATCAGTCCTGAATATTCATTGGAAGAACTGATGCTGAAGCTGAAACTCCAATACTTTGGCCACTTGATGGGAAGAACTGACTCATTTGGAAAGACCCTGATACTGGGAAAGATTGAAAATGGGAGGAGAAGGCGATGACAGAGGATGAGATGGTTGGATGGCATCACCGACTCGATGGACATGATTTTTGAACAAGCTCTGGGAGTTGGTGATGGACAGGGAGACCTGCCGTACTGCAGTGCATGGGGTCACAGAGTCCAATATGCCTGAGCGACTGAACTGAACTGAGGTTTCCTTACTAGTTTTGGCTATGGAATCTATGCTGATCTCTTAAAAAACAAAGGGATAGACAGCTACTCTAACTGGACAGGGAGGAGAATGAGGTTATGTTAATCTCTCAGTAGCTGAAATGTGTGGTTTGGCTGGTTGCCATCTTCAGGACTACTATTGATCTCTGATTGGGTCAGGTCTTCCTACCCCTGGAAATCTTGGGCTGCACACCAGCATTGGTCACTAGCATGTTTACCCTTGAGATCCAAACTCCAGAGCGTCTGAAATGTTCATTCTTCCTTCCTATGGACTTGCGAGAACTAGCTGGACAAGCTTTATTCATTCTGCTTGTAATTAGCTTCTTAAATGCAGCACCATTCGCTCTGAGTGAGCCCCTGAGATTCCGCGTTGATGACTGTCTTATAGCCAACGGCAGGGAACACAGCCCAGGCTGTATCCATTTCGGTGTTCACTGATGGGACACTAGGAACTGGGAGTGAGCGTTAAAGACCCAGGTCTCCTTCATAAAGGAAAAGTGAGCGTATCACTGTCTATTCTGAGTCAAGTACTCTGCAGAATGAGGACAGCCCCGGCACGTGGCTTGCCCTGGTGCGTGGAGGCGCTGGCTCTATAGCACCCAGAGGGGCAATGCACTGTGGCTCCCTCTCCCGCACCAGTGGAGCCGGTGCTGGGCTCGCTGGCCAGGTTCCTGCTCTGGCTGGCTCTTCCCACAAAGGGCTCCTTTCGCAGAGAAAGTGAGTGTTTTCTTTCTTCTGCATAGAGGTCTGAATTTAAAAATACCAGAACCACAACTCTCCACTTTGTCATGTAAACTTCAGAGCAAACAACAGGGTCTGTTAATAATAATACAGGATGTTAGACCCTAGCTATACCTGCTTTCTGCTTCACAAGATGTGTTTCCATTTCAAATTCTTATGGATTGTACCTTTGATGAGTCCTTGTTTTAGGTCAATTTATTTACCTCTTTTCTTTCCCTTGTCATTTCCTACTGCTTCGATCATTGAAAATGAGATAGGAGTTGCACAATAATGGGAGGTACTTGGTGTCACCAAACTGTACAATTAAGTGTGATTGAAATGGTATGTTTTATATTATGTGACTTTTACCACAATAAAAAGCATTAAAAATGTATAGATCAACAACAAAAAAGAAAAGTAGATAGGAATACTTCTGTACAGATTAATTCCATACAGATTTAATCCAAGACCTAGACTTCAAGACAACTCCTATACATTCAGTTCAGTTGCTCAGTCGTGTCCGACTCTTTGCATTATGGATCCATAATAATAGCTCTGTCTGTATCCATGCTCAGTGTGTCTGTATGTCTAGATTTCTGTGCTTAGTTGCTCAGTCATGTCCGATTCCTTGCGACCTCATGAACTGTAGCCCACCAGGCTCCTCTGTCCACGGGATTCTCCAGGCGAGGATGCTGGAGTGGGTAACCATTCCCTTCTCTAGGGACCTTCCCAACCCAGAGATCAAACCCAGGTCTCCCGCATTGCAGGCAGATTCTTTACCATCTGAGCCATCGGGGAAGCCGTCTAGACCTCTATCTGTATTCATAAATATATCCTTGTTTTAGTAGTGTAGTTAAAGTGGACACAGAGGGCTTGATAAATTTTGTGAACTCTTTTACTAAATTCCCATGTATGCAGACATTTTTTATTATTTATTTTTATTGTTTTATTATTTCATGAGATTCAATATCATTTTACTATATATTCTCATAAAATTATTTCTGTCTTAGATAATGGCTTAAATCTTCATCTTTGAGTTAGATTTTTGTTTGCTTGGTTTTTTTTTTGCTTTCAATTTCAGTTATCACCGGCTTGTGTCTATCTGCATTCCCCATTCCTGGTTAACCACAAAGTGATCCCCAAAACTAACTGAAGAAAAGGCTCCTGTTTCAGGAAGGGAGAAATCTGGGTGGCTTGTGAACTCCAGCAACAAGAAGGGAGGAAACAAGCTGGGCTTGCTCAGCCAGGCGGTGTGCTGGCGTCAGGGTGCATCACCCCTCCCCTCACTGACCTGCAGCTCATGGCCTGTTAGGTGCCCTCTGCCTGCACATCCACAGTTCTATTCACACTGCTGCCCCACGCCACAAGGCTTCCACAGTGCCCTGCAGCCTGCCTTTTAATTCACATCACTTACCTCACTAATGACCTCACCAATGATGCAAGGACTGTTTTCAAAGAACTCACCATCTCTTTGCGGGGTGGGAAGACTGAATGAAGTATAAAAACAAATATGCAAGTTGCAACATGGTGAATCCAGAGGCACCACCTAGTCCATGAGAATCCAATGGATGACAATGCTTCCAGCTTGAAACCTGAATGAAAGAGGTAGAGATGGTGCCAGGTCCTAAGGAAAACTGTGAATGAACCACTCGAGGACGGGAGATGATGGGGAAGATAGTTGAAGCAGGCAGGTAACCTCAGAATATCCAAATTGTACACAGAAAAGTGAGTAAAAGCCCGATGTATCAAAAAATTGCAAAGAAGTTATGGCGGCTGTAATACAAAGTGAATGTGATGAGCCAACAGTCAAAGGTATGAGGGTGGAGAGGAGCTGGACTGGTCATGGTCATGAGCGTGTGCTAGACTCCTGTAGGACATTTGGACCGTGAGCTGGTGTGTTCTCGCCTGCATGGATTCTCCTGGCTGTATGTGGGCTGTTTCAGGAATCCCCAAGTTAATCATGGTTTAAACTGGGATGGTGCCAGGGAAAGAAAGAACAAGGCAGACAGGTTGAAAATTCAGGAAGTAAGACCTGGAGTGTTGAATGGTCTCCAGGTGATGGAAGATCAATGATTGACGGCAGTTTTCAAGTATGAGAGAACAGGATGGTTGCAGATTCCAACCAAGAAGAGTGGAGCAGAGAAGAAGACCAATGGAGGGGAAAACCAACTCATACAAGGGAAAGCAGGTTCAGGTTGAATTCCTTGAGCTTGAAGTAGTTGAAAAATCCAGATGACAGTGACAACCCAGGAAACGGGAGGAGGAGCCTGATGCTGGGAGGAGGGTCCCAGCTGACTCTGTGGGCAATCACCTAATTGGAGACCACAGACCCTGAGAGACAGACCCCAAAGAAGAACACCCCATAGGAGTGGGTCAAGGGACAGGAAAGCTGATGAGTGGAGAACCAGGGAATCATGGCAGACTCAAGGTCAAGAAAGTGGAATTACAATGAGTGACTAGTATCATCAAACCACAGACATCGTGGGAAATGATATTTCAGAGTAAGTGTTGGGGTCGAGGATAACTGGCCACCATGGTGAGAATAACCTTAGTCACATGGTGGAACTGAAAGTCAGTTACAGGATGTTGAGAAGCAAATGAGCAGCCTGGGGAGCTGGTGAGAGCTCAGCCTTGGAAGAGCTGGGATGGAAAAGGAGGAGAGAGGTTGGCAGGCAGAGTACCAGACACAGGGTGGTTTTCCTTGGGGAGAGATCAGAACATACAGGCTGAAATCAAGGACCCAGGGGAAGGCACAATGGGCATTCTAGAGGGTTCTCTTTTAGGACCCAGGTTTGGAAAAGATGGGATAAAAGACACAGGAAAAGGGTCAGCCTTGCAGTGAGAGTGATACAAGGAGGGGATGTTCTAGATGCGGGTGCCTTTGTGGGTGGGAGTCTGAATGCATGGTTGCCTAATGCCTTCACTTCCCTCAATTCAATAAGGGGCAAATAATTTTCTAAAACTGAGTGATGGGTGGGTAGCATATGGGCTCCTGGAGAATTTTGGATTAGTCCTGAGAGAAACTGAGCAAGCCTGCCAAGCAAGGAATCCTGAAAGAATTAGCCTAAAATTGAAAGCTCGTGGACGTGGGTGAGCCAGTCACAGTTGGTGCAAATTGATGCACAGACAACGTCCAGCAGAAGGCTATTCCACTGTGGGGACAGATTTGGGTCCCTCTAGAGGAGGTCACGCCCTATTTCCCCATGTGAAGAGAAACTATGCCTGTGAATATGTCATCTTCTGAGACAAAAGGGATTCTGAAGACACCATGGAGATGGTGACCAGTTAACCTGAAAGCAGATTTTCCTGGATTATGTGGATGAGCTGAATGGAGCCACACAAACCCATAGAAGATAAAGTCAGGGCAGTTTGAAGTAGGAGACAGATTTGACACTGATTTCAAGGTGGTGGAAACCACAGACCAAAGAATGCAGGCATCTCTAGAAGCTATAGATGAGCCCATGGCCTGAGCCCGGGAGCAGATTCTTCTCTAGAAACCCCAGGCTCCTGGCCAACACCGAGACTCGGTGTCCATGAGACCCTGAGCAGGGACTCTGCCTCTTCACCCTGGACTGTGGACACACAGAAACTGTAGGATTATCAAGAAGAGATATCTTGTCTCAGAAGATGACATATTCGCAGGTGTAGTGGTTCTGCATGACTCTGCTTGTGCTGACTTGTTATAGCCACAACAGACAACTAATACCTGCCTTTGGTGGAAATTTGTGACTATTATGTATGGTGGAGTTTTTAGGGGTAGGTCCAGTAGCATCCAGAGGTTGCAAAGAGTCAGACGTGACGGAGTGACTTTCGCTTTCCCATACTGGGCTTCCCTTGGGGATCAGCTGGTAAAGAATCTACCTGCCATGTGGGAGACCTGGGTTTGATCCTTGGGTTGGGAAGATCCCCTGGAGAAGGGAAAGGCTACCCATTCCAGTATTCTGGCCTGGAGCATTCTGTGAACTGTAGAGTCCATGGGGTTGCAAAGAGTTAGACATGACTGAGCAACTTTCACTTTCTTTTCCCAGCGAACAAACAGGTTCAGATAAACTGAAAGTGCAGCTGAGTGAGGTAAGGATATCCAGCCTGTTGTCTGGATTGTGTAGCAAAGTAAGATAAGGTCATCTGGGAAGGTGGAGGACCTGGACATCCCAGGATGGCTGGCACCTGTTTTAGTGGAATTCAGGTCATCTTTCTGGTTTCATTAGCCCACTCTCCTAAGCCAACTGACACCTGAAAATCTTCACTGACTCCATTTCACCAAATCCTGTTTTTAGTATTTATTCAAACACTGAAGGTTTTTCAATATTTGCTTTTAAACTATCTCAGAGACAGTATCAGAGAAGGATGAGAGGCAACCCACTTCAGTACTGTTGCCTGGAAAATCCCATGGACGGAGGAGCCTGGTGGGCTGCAGTCCATGGGGTGGCCAAGAGTTGGACACGACTGAGCGACTTCACTTTCACTTTTCACTTTCATGCATTGGAGAAGGAACTGGCAACCCACTCCAGTGTTCTTGCCTGGAGAGTCCCAGGGATGGGGGAGCCTGGTGGGCTGCCGTCTATGGGGTCGCACAGAGTTGGACACGACTGAAGTGACTTAGCTGCAGCAGCAGCAGCAGGGACAATATACTTACCATTTCCTGTGTTGACCTCCCCCTGGCCAAGGCAGCTGAGGCGGATAGAACTTGTTTCTGATACTTTACTCCTCTCCAATGCACTGTGGGTTGACATGATTGCCTTGGTCCCATGACAGCAGAATGCATTTCAGGCTTGGCCATGTGACTGGATTTGGCCCTTGGGATTGGCAGGTTTCTGGAAAAGGGAATGGCAGCCCACTCCAGTATTCTTGTCTGGAAAATCCCTTGAACTGAGGAGCCTGGCAGGCTACAGTCCACGGGGTCACAGAGTTGGACATGACTGAGACTAACACACACACACACATTGGTGGATTTAACTGCACAAGTGGAAGCTTGAAATGTGTCTCCACGGTTGGCTGCCTTCTCGAACTTCTGCATTTGCAATGAGAAGGAAATCTTTGAGCTGCCATAGCCAACCCCTCTAAACATGGAGTCCAGGGTCAGACTTGTGAAGAGAGCTACCCCAACTAACTGTTGGATGAGTGAACAAGGAATACTTCTTGGAAGTACATGCTGCTGAAATTTGCCTGCTTCCTAGCAAAGCTTTGCAATCCACTGAAAACACTTTAAGTAGGTACCTTCCTTCATGTTTATTCTTGCTTGTGACATCCTCACCCTCCTGTGTGGTCTGAATGTTTGTGCCCCCAAACTCACATGATGAAATCCCAATCCCAGCGGGATGGTACTGGAGCTTGTGCTTCTGGCGGGTGATCCGGTCACAAGGAGAAGCCCCTGTGAATGGAATCAGTGTTCTTATAAAGGAGACTTGGAGCAAAAAGGGGCTCATCCATGAGCCAGGAAGCAGCCTCTCACCAGTGAGAGCACCTTGATCTTAGAGTTCCCAGCCTCCACAACTGTGAGGCCATTGATGAGCAATCCAGGTTATAGCATTTTGTTTTAGCAGCCCCAACGGACTGACGCCTCTTCTGTGCACAGGAGACTTTTCAGCTGGAAAAATCTTACCATCCTTCACGTACAGATCACAACTCTTATCACCCTCCTGAAAGCCATTTTATCACCAGAAGCCAGAGAAAATACCTTTGACTGCATATGTTGTTTCTCCAATAAAATGAATCCTTATGCATTATCTCATTTGACCATGAGACTGATTCTATGTGGATAAGCGGATAGATAACATTAGCTCCATTTTGTAAATAATGAGAAAATTAGCGTTCACAGAAGTTGAGTCACTAAATCTTATTGGTGCAACCAATGAGGGGCACAGAGAGAGAGTTCAGTCCAGAACCAGAGCCTTCGTTCTGTGCTCTCCCACATGTTTTGGAGTCTGAGCCAAATCTCGAATTCCTGAAAGGCTTGCTCTAAACAAACTCACTTCTCCTCATGTTCAGCATGGGGCTCTGCCCAGAACAGCTGTTGATTAGGTGTTCATTTATTGAAATAACCTGAAAGAAAGTGAATTTAATTAGATGCAAATAGCTCTACAGAGGATTTTTATCACCTCTACCCAACATGGGTCTAGGTCTGGGTTGCCCGACCCCTGCCTGTGCAGACTGGACCTTGATTCTCTCCTTCCTGATGGAACTGCTCCCAACCTTCCCCCCAAAAAGGTTTGCTTTGGATTTTCACAAAGTTGGGTTATTCCCAGCAGTGAGGGGCCTGAGGTTTGGTGACTGCTGTCTACCTGCTTCCACACTCTGTGAACTACACGGATTCACTGTAATCAGCGCAGTCTTGTGAGTTCCTCTCTGAATGGACACATACTCAGTGATCACCCAGTGACTGTTACCTATTGGAGGAAAGGCTGACCAGCTGACTGACCGACTGACTCCTGAATTCCGGGGCCACGGGGACCTCTCCCTGTGACTGGTGGAGCAATGACAGAAACGAAACTGAGAGACGCCCGAGCCAGCACTGAGTGTTGGTGCTCAATGAGCACAAACACTCACTGATGTCATGCCTATTCATGCCCCGAAAGCGTTTTATTTTGTCCTTAGTTTTTTTAAAATTTATTACTTTATTAAAATATAGTTCATATACTCTAAAATTCACCCATTTGAAGTGTACAGTTCAGTGATAGTATACTCAGAGTTTTTCAATCATTACCCCTATCTAATTCCAAAACATTGTCATCACTACTCCCCCCCATAAGAAACCACTTTATCTGTGAATTGTTAGTCTCTGTTCCCACCTCCTTGTTGTCCCAGGCAACCATTATTCTACCTCTGTCTTTAGGATTTGCCTATTCTGGACACTACATGCAAGTGGGACTGTACTACGTGTGACTGTACTACGTGTGACTTTTGTCCAGTTTTTCTCATTCAGTATAATGTTTTCAAAGTTCATCACATTGTAACATGTGTCCATATTTCATTCCTTCTTCTTACTGAAAACACATCCCATTGTATGGAGAAGCCACATTCTCTTTATCCATCCATTAGTGGGTGGACATTTGGGTTCCTACTTTGAGGTCCCTATAAATAATGCTACTGTGAATATCTGTGTACAAGATTTGTATAAATGTATGTCTTCATTTCTCTTGGGTAGATACATAGGAGTGGGATTGCTGGGTCACATGTTAACTATGTTTAATATTTTGAGAAACTGCCAAACTGCTTTTCAAAGTAGCTGCACTTTTCTAAAATTCTACATTCCCAACAGCAATATATGAGGGTCCTCAGTCACTTTTTTCTTCAGTTTTGCTGACTTCTTTTGGCAATCAGATGTTTTAATTCTTGAGTATTCAGTTGATAAATGATTGGATTTGTTCATTTATCTTAAGAGTGTGGGGTAAATGTATGAACAACAGTGTGGGAACCTTCAGAACCCACCTGTCCGCCTGGCTGTTCTGTTCCGATGCGGAATGCAGTTATCTTAGGCTTGTGAAATGATTCATATGACAGGTGGGATATGGAGTCTGATTGCAAGAAGACTTATTTAGTGGTTTCTTTTCCTGAAAAAAAATAAAATCCAAGAAAAGAGTGAGAGTCATTCTTGTGGGTCTTTTGAGGTTCTGGATACTACATTTGAAACCTGATTACACTGCCCTTGTTAATTACAGAATCACTTCCCTGAGGACGCAGAGGGAGGGACACTGCACCTAGACCACACACCTACCACCATCATGACATCAGTGGCGTCAGAAAAGTAGGAAAAGGACAGTGGGGCCAAACTGCAGGGTGTGAAAAGCAACCCCCCCAGGGATTCCACAATAGGCCCCTTGTTGGCAAATATCTTAGTATAAATATGATTTAAAAGATCATCAGCTATAAATCACATTTTAAGATAATCTCCCCCCCTACATTCTTAACTTTTGGGGTTTCAGGTTCAAGAAGTGAATACATTTTACACTGCAGGAGAAATTTGACAGTGGTGTTAAATTTATATTAGTTCAGAGGGATGAAATTTAGGCATTGATTGTTAAAAATAAAAGAGAGAGATATGTGTATAATAGAGGCTTTTTTTTTTTTTTCTGAAAAGAAGTCATCTCAAGGAATAAAAGAGGCAGACACGCAAATGTCCTTGAGATGGGTCTATAGGACCTGATAGGTTATTCCATTGGATTCATGAAATCCAAACTGGTAAGAAACCTAAACAGGTGGTCATCCAGTTCAATTTCCCTTGGAAACATTCTTAAGGGTGTAACAACATTTGAAAAGCACATCAGGATCCATCAGGATCAAAGGTTTTCGTCAATGGGAAACGTTAGAATTGCTCTCCATGTATCTGTTAGCAACACTGCTCCCGCCTTCCATCTTCTCGTTCCTACTAACTGTCTTGCCTTTCCCCGCACCTGTTTCCCTCTTTAACTCATTTTTCCATGCCGTGCTTCCTGGGATGCCATTTAACTGAACTGATGTTGGTAAACAGCATTGAATTCCTTCACATTGGTAAGGATTTTCTTGCAAAAGAGTTCTTCCTGAAATGGCTGACCCTGTTTCTCACTTAATAGAATGCATTTGCTTCTTCTGTTTTCCTTGTGGGCCCCCAGAATGCCAAAGGGAACAAGTTCTGCTGTATCTGCCCACCACTGGAGGCATTCTTTCCTCTTCCTCGTGGATGGCCCACAGCACTTTCGGTGCCATTAAAGAGAGAGCCGCAGCTCCCAAAGGAAGCAGGATTCTTTTCAGGAGCATGGAGAAGGACCTTGCTCATCGCTCTCTCCAGCCCAGCACTGCCCTGGCAGGTCCTTCTCCCCTTGGAGGAGACAGGAAGGTAACATTTGATATAATACTTCCTTAAAAATCCTGAGTGAAGAAAGGAGTCTTGAGAGAAAGTTCCCAGATATGGATTATCTATAAAAAGAATAAAAGGGATGAACACGGAAGATTTTTCATCACCGTAAACAAATAATTTGTGATCGCTCTGCACTCGAACCACAAATAAGACCAGGAATTAGAAGTGCCCCTAGCTGGCCGGTATATACATATATCATTGGTCTGGGGTAATGAAGATTACCTGATAAAGATCACAATATGACAGGTTTCCTTTTGCATTGCCCGCTGAACAGCCAGAAACGGTTTTCTGCGGCCGGCCAGCTATTGATCCAGCTCTTTCTTGTCAGTGATGCAGTTAATGGGAATTCCACAGGCAAATAAAAGCTACATTTTGTCTTCATTTTCATCTGAAATATGAGCTGGTCCTTTGTACTCTAGACAGTCATTTATTACTCATTTTCCTTTATTGATGTTTATGAGCTGAAGCATAAAATGATTCTCAAATGTAGTTTAATTGAGGCGGCAGTTGACACGGTAACCGTGATTACCGATGCGCCGTCGGAGGCATGAAGTCCATGAATCAAGGTTTGCTTTTCATTGGTCTTGGAGGCAGCGCAGGGGCGAGAATATCCTTAAAAAGCAACTGGGCTGGAGCTGCAGAAATATGTCGATTTATCTTCATAGGTGGCTGGGGCGGGGGCGGGGAGCCAGCGCCCCATCCTTAGCAGCAGCCCCCGAGGTTTTCTCATACTTGACATTCAAGAGCTGGCTGTCTTTCCTAGCAGAGGGGAAACTTCTCCTAAACCATTTTATCATTTTAAAAAGTGTTTGAGCAGATCCTTCTTTTGAAAATATTGAAGCTCAATGACTAGCCCTCCAAAGCGTTGGTGGGGGTGCGGCGGGACACGCCATCTACAGCCACACACAACACCGGGCAGCCCAGTTAGTCAATTCATTCGTAAAATGGGAAGAACAATCAATACCGTGGAGAAGTATTTTTTTATATGCAGTTATTAACTCATAAGCTACAGTATATCTCATCTCATTTCGACAACAGCTGAGGTCTCCATCTCCCCCTGGAGACCCCTGCAGGTCCCATTATGAGAATCATAAATAATATGTGCTAATGAGATATGAATTGATTATGTTGGAAAAGCTGACATTTTCATCCATCATTCTAAATGATGTTTAACAATGGATTACCAGCCAGTAATTCCTCTGATATGAGATTAAATAAAATAGCCGGCTGTTTCAGCAGACTAGCTCAAGGAGATGGCAATAAATCTGCTCAATTACTGTATTACCAATCCGTTTTTCACAGCTAAGGATATTATTATTTCATTTAGACTTGTTCATGCATCATAGATTATTTTATTTCAGGCAGTCAATGGCAGGAACCGCAGCGTTCTCTCCACCAAGCAGTGGAGCGGTGGTCTTGGCCGAGCGCAGTAACTGCCCCTCTGTGCACCCAAACTGCCCCCCAGGAGAGGCTGCCCTGCCGCCCCCTGGGGCAGGGCCTCCGCATGCAAGCCGCATTTCAGAGAGACGCATTTTGCTTTCAACCTAATTTTCTTTACTTATCTGAAAAGTCTCAACCAAAGGATACCGCCTCAGAAACCGATCGATCGAAACGAGATTATTAGATCCTCTAAGATGATTTGGTCTTCATCTCAGTCCTGTAGTAGATTGAGAATTAGATCACAGAGACCATTCTTTGGCCTCGCAAATTAGATTCCCAGCCCCTGCAATACAAAGGTGGCCTTTCTCCCTCGTGCCAAACACACAGACGACTTATACACTTGATTGATGCAAAAATGGGATAGGCGGGAAGAATCCCATGGCACCCCTGGCATCGCTCGTCATCTTGATGAATCTGAATAAAGTTTGGAGCCTGAGCTCCACGACTGTCTGTATAGAAAAATTACAGTGGGATGGGTGGCCTTGTGAACACTTGGCTTCCTTCTCATAATCACCTATGTGTCAGTCGACTTAAAGAGAAGATGAGCAGGAGCTCAAGGCCCAACCCCTGTGCCAGGCAGTTCACATGGAAGAGGGAGGCCAAGGGTGTCCACGTGGGCGCCACGAACACCTCCACGCACGCCCCGGGTCCGCCCGCCCACCCGGCCCCTTGCCTTCCCCGGCCCCGCAGATGGCCAGCAGCAGACGGTCCTGCGTGGCCTGTGGCTCTTCCCGTGAGCGCAAACCTGCAGGTGCTCACACCTCTTGCCTCCAGGAATCTCGGTTGACATAGAGGCATGAGGTGGGCCACCAAGGCACACACAGCCAGCCCAGGAAAGCCAGGGAATTAATGGCACAGGTGACAAAGTTCTGACGGCAGTGGGTCAGATTCTTCTCTCTTCTTACCCCTTCGGAAGGGGACACAGTGCCTCCATCTCTCCAGGAGACGGCCGAGCAAAGCGGCGTAAACAGTGACCGCACCCAGCAGGGAGCAGCTGGATGAAGAGCTTTTCCGTCACCTTTCCTCTGTCCTGGTCTTATTGCCACCATCCCTTCCTCCTATCCCCCAGGACTGCAGCCCTGAAGAAGTTACAGAGGAGGCCTTTGATGTGGTTTCTGGGGAACACAGACAAAAACAATGTGTGACATTGGAAAGCAGAACCCAGAGCACCCAGCTCTGAGCCTCATCCAGCAGGGATGAAGAACCTGTGGTGGTGGTAAGCGCCTTCACAGCAGCACTGTAGGACCATTTCTAAGGGTGCTCCCGTGGCAAGGCAGGGTAAAACACCGGAAGGGAGGTGCTTGGCCATGCGGTAGCTGTGGTTCTTGCATAGGATGGGTCGCTGATAATTCCCGGAGCAAGGACTATGGAATGGATGGCCTTTGAATGTCTCAGCAAATGGAAATGAGAGGCTCAAAAGAGCCCAATGACACTCAGACTCTACGGAAGCCAGAGGCTTCCATGGTGGTGTTCCAGAAAGCTCATCTCCAGCCTAGAGCTATCTCCCTTTCCCATGGACTCCAGGGTGGCCTCACCTGTGAAGGTGTCTCACAGAAGAGCCTTGTTCTCCTCCAGCTCTGCCAATTTGCTCGGCCACAGCCTCCAGACCCACAGGGAGAAGGTCGTAGCTCAGCACCGTCTGTGTGAGGAAGCCCTGCCCCAGCTCCAGGAGGAAGAGCTCAGGTGCTGAAGGACTGATGCTCCTGTGTGGTACCAAGTTGGTCCTGGCACTGGTTCAGGCTTCCTAAGAGAATGGTAATCTGTTTGCTTCCTATCAGCGCTTATGTGACTGTAGAATATGGTCCTACTTGGTCCTATCCAAATGTAACAATATGGTGTCAGTAAGTGCAAAAAAAAAAAGAGAGAGAGAGAAATCATACGTGATGCATAGCTGTCTTTAGAGATAAGAAATTTCTTAGTCTTATTCTGTAAAGTTCATAAAAAGGGAGAAATGGACACTAATTCTGTTCATCAGGTAGGCTTTAGGATCAGAGAGCATTAACTTTTCTTCCCTGATAGCTCAGTTGATAAAAAAATCTGTCTGTAATGTGGGAGACCTGGCTTCGATCCCTGGGTTGGGAAGATCCCCTGGAGAAGGGAAAGGCTACCCACTACACTACTCTGGCCTGGAGAATTCCATGGACTCTATAGTCCATGGGGTTGCAAAGAGTTGGACACGACTGAGCAACTTTGACTGTCTTCACACAGGTATCAAATTATGGCATGGGTGGAATGGGATGTTTTAGTTTTAATTTATGTTGAGCAACAATGAGTCATCTCTAGTATCAATAACAATAAGAATTGCATTATCATTATATATCTGTTATTAAAATAATCAGGAATTCCAATAAACATAAGCCTATGAACATCAATCAGCCTGAAAGACACATTGGTGAATGAAATGCATAGAATGTAGCTTGTCTTAGGAGGATGAAAAAGAGCCTTTGTCCTAGAGGAAAATCTTGCAATCAAGTCCCAAGGCATTTCTTGAAGTCTATAAAAAATAGATAACCATAGTTTCTAATCTTCTGGTGTAACACAAGGAGAGAACCGGTATAATCTAGGGACCTCGTCTTCCTTCTAGAGTCTAATGTACTAGAGAATAAGTGATAAGACATGTTTACTAATAGAAAATTCTACTCGAAGGCAGTGCATTAGCTCTGGCAAGTGGATTCGTTGTAGGCAACGAAGATAAAGGAGAGGAAAACTTTGTAGCTGTTGTCTAGTGAAAAGAACGTGGAAACGAGATTTTTACCAAAACTGGAGACCTGGACCCAGAGCATCCTGAGAGTTCGCACTGTTGTTGTGAGCTAATGGGTGGCAGTCCTGAGTTCCGCAGTCTTAAAAAGTGCCACTGTCGTGCTGACGATGACCATGAGCTACGTGCCGTCACTGTAGCAAGTAGCAAGGAGATCTAGCATGCTGCAAGGTGCTAACGCAAGGATGTGCTTCACAGGAGTCAGTGAGGAAAAGACCGTGATCTTCATATCAGCTTTCTCCCCAGAGACATCTGCATTAATTAAAGACCAAATGGTCACCTTCATAAATGAATGGGTGGTGGTTTATTTCTTTTTAAGCCCACAAAACCCCCCACACAATATACATTTCTAAAAAATATACTGGACAATGTTGAGACAAAAATGAGATAAACTTTATGGTAAAACTTATCATTTATACAAATACAGATGTTCAATATAAATCCAATTTTATCATTTTATATTGCCATAGTACTTAAAGAGAGCCAATCTTTCAAATGATGGAATAATATGGTAATAATCACAATTAAATCAGTGGAAAATTTTACTGGATTTTACACTATAAAGTAGCCACTGTTACCACCCTGATTTTAAAGATGGAAGCCCCTGAGGATAAGAGAACTTCAGTAATTTAAGATCACGCAGGCACTAGGTAGTGGAGATAAAGTTGAAATTCATGTGTTTCTGGTTCAAAAGTCTGCTGTTAACAAGTAGTGTTTATAAGCTATTGGGTTTGGGAAATCTCTGTTTCCACTCAGTCTTAAGTCTCTGCCTTTATCTTAATTCATCCCAAAATCAAATAGTTCAAGTCAAAGCAAACCACAGAGAGTTCATTTACATCTGTGTGCAAATTGATTGTAGAAATCAATGCCACCAAAGGGACTGAACACTTACTGTATATCACGTACTCTCCTAGGTGCAAAAGGGAAGGAGCAGTGAGGCGAGGTGCCCAGTCCTGAGAGGTCAGACGGGAGGAGGACACTTCCGGGAAGGGACCATCATGGCAGGATTCCAGGGAGCTGAGGGCTAGAGGAGCACAGCTGCCGTCCCATCCTGTGATGGGTGCTGTCTTTCTTGCCGCAAGTCCCCCTGGGACCAGCAAGGTACAGGGGGAGAGAGTGGTGAGGAGGAATGCGGTAGATAAAAGGGAAATGACGCACATTCCAGAAACTGAAGTGTTTGTACGTAGAGCAAACACAGGGGTCAGCGTCATTCCTTTGGCACTGTTTAGGTGATCCTTGTGGAGTAGAGAGAAAAGAAATGTTAAATATATTTTCTGGATTTTATAGTCTGTTTTGAGTTACTTCTGTATTAAATATAGATTTAGGTCAAGGTTCATAGTTTTGCCTATGGCCATCAAATTGCTCCAACACCATTTATTTAAAGGCTATCCTCTCTCCTTCAAATCACTTTTTGATCTTTGTCAAGAATCAGTTGGGCATGTTTGCACTATATATATATACAATTTTTCTATCAAGAAGATACTGCCTTACAAGGTGAGTTGGAAAATCTCCTTCCATTCTGTTTTCAGTACATTGGATAGAATTGCTATTAATTCTTTACTGGTGAAGATCTCCAGTGTAACCATATGGACGTGGAGTTCCCTTTCAAAGGCCTTCAGTTACTCTTAGAAGGGCTTCCCTAGAGGCTCAGATGATACAGGATCTGTCTGCAATGAAAGAGACCTGAGTTCAACCCCTGGGCTGGGAGTTCCCTGGAGTACGAAATGGCAACCCTCTTCAGTATGCTTGCCTGGGGAATCCCACGGACAGAGAAGCCTGGTGGGCTACAGCCCCTGGGGTCGCAAAGAGGTGGACACGACTAAGCGACTGATGCTTGCTTGGTTACAGCTCTCTTCTGGCCCATAGTTCTTTCTGAATGAGGTTTGGTGATCTATAGTTGAGGAAGAATTGATCATTTTCTTCTATGTTGTTAAATTTATGAGCATAAGGTTGTTCATAGTAACCCTGTGATAGCCTTTTATTGTTGGCAGGATCTGTGGCGATTATCTTTTACTTCATTCCGATATCAATAATTTGTATCTTTTCTCTTTTTATTGTTGTCAGCCTTCCTAAAGATTGATTTCACTGATATTTTATTTTTATAAAGGAACTAGCTTTTTGTTTTAATTGATTCTCTATTATTTCTGTTTTTAATTTTATTAATTTTTTAAATCTTTCTCATATCCTGTGATGCTCTGTGATTCTGTACTTTGCCATCTCTGCTACACTATTTAGACCATTTACTGAGCTTCAATTTTGATCAATATATTTTTCAATTCCATAATATCCTTATGGGTCCTCTTTCAAATTATATTTATTAATATTTCCCATAATTTTTTACTTGTTAATATGATCAAAGATAGTTGTAATTATGTGTATAACAATTTTACAGTGACTGTTTATTGTTGGATGATGCCAGCATATGACTCACCTCAGTGTTGGGCTCATGTGATTTTCTTGTCCCATTTGAGTTGCATTTTTCCTGTTTGTTTGTATCACTAGTCATTTTTCAATATGTTAAATATTTTAGATATATTAGGAGACTTCTGATTCTATTTAAGTCTTCCATCTTACAGTACTCTATTTGGGCCCTGGATTGTTTCTGTGATCTGCAGTTCCAGTGGGAGTTTAGGATTATTTTCAGAGCCCTTTCAGTGTTATTTGGGACAGCTTCATTCTCCTGGTGACTCTGAAGCTCTAGAAACCCTGCCAGTGCAGCCTGGATGTTGGTTCCAATGGGTCTGAGAGTACACCAGCCCTGGGTGGCTCTCTGTCACTGGGTGGAGGACCAGGAACTCCCGGGCTAGTTCCAGCAGATGAAGCCCCTGTCGCCCGGGGGCGGGGGCTGGGTCTCCCCTGGACTCTGCTGACGCTGGGCCTGGGGGTTTGGGCAGCTCTGGGTCCCAGGCTGGGCTCTGCTAACTCTGCTGCTGACCCTGCGTGATGGAGGGGTGGGGTGGAGGAGGCTTGCCGTGTCATCGCTGCCCGGGTGGGCATCAGACTTCTGCCGGGCTGACCTTCCCCAGCCCTGGGCTAGAGAGAGCAGGCCTTTCCTGGTTTTGCTGTGTGCTGGGTTTCTGCATCAGTTCGTGGCTCTCAGTTGGAGGCCTTCCCAACACACACTCCAGGAAACAGCAACAGCCAGGAATGTCCCTTCTCTGTCCATCCTCAAGTCTTGAGGCCTCTGCCAGTCTATCTTCTCCCTCCTTGTAGGGTTTTCTGATGATTGATTCCAAAGGGACTCATAGTATTTAGAGGAGGATAAGTCTGTGCCCTCTTGTCTCAGAACTTAGTTCTCACCTTAAAAGTTCGGAGCGCTCTTCCTTCATCCTGAGATTCTGTTCCGTTTTGTGTTTTGTATCAGAAGTTAACGAGCCGTTAGCACCTTGTAATGGGCCCAGCTTCAGAGAGGAGGGTGAGCTCAGAATGCTCAAGCTCGCTGTCCTCTGCTGGAGTGTGCAAGGTGGGCGAATCCAAGGCAAGGACAGCAGCCCAGCTCCACTGGCTGGCCCATGTCCAAGCCAACTAGAGAAGCCAGAATTGCAGCTTGGAGACCCCGGAGCAGAGGCTAGGGCTCGGGGGAGTCGAATGTCCGCCAGAGCTCGCACACTCTCCTCTGACACAGGGGTGCAGTTCTCTTTCAAAGGAAACTTAACAACCTCGTCATATTATGTTAGTTAAAAGTAACTGCCTTTAGAGTCCCAAGGGCAACCAATTAAAAAATAATGATATGAAGTGATAAAGCTGAAACCACCGTGAAATTGTCACGGCTGGATGCCAAAAATCAACATGTACCACTGAATAAAAGTTAATCAGTGGCAGAGTTATTGGGATCAAAACAAAGCCAATACTTCTGTAGTGAGCCTAACTGGTCATGACGCCGATAAAAAATATTTAGGTGATGGGGTCATTTGGCACTTGCTTTGATTAGTCTGACAGCTTCACAACTGCTATTTCATTTTCCAGGGACTTTTTCAAGGTAAGTTAGGCTTCACCACGTTATTTTTTGATGCTTTCAAACTGTGGTGTTGGAGAAGACTCTTGAGAGTCTCTTGGACTGCAAGGAGATCAAGCCAGTTAATCCTAAAGGAAATCAGTCCTGAATATTCATCAGAAGGACTGATGCTGAAGCTGAAGCTTCAGTACTTTGACCACCTAATGTGAAGAGCTGACTCACTGGAAAAGACCCTGATGCTGGGAAAGATTGAAGGCAGGAGGAGAAGGGGATGACAGAGGATGAGATGGTTGGATGGCATCAAAGACTCAATGAACATGAATTTGAGCAAACTCCAGGAAAGAGTGAAAAACAGGGAAGTCTGCATGCTGCACTCAGTGGGGTCACAAGCAGTCAGACATGACTGAGGGACTGAACAACAAAAATTTTATTTTTATCTTATTTTGATAACCACGCAAGTTGCCCTAAGACCAGTGGGCTGGTGATTACCTGATGGATGGGACAAGTGGTACCCAGGGCAACAAGGTTCAAATTCCTCATTAGCTTCTCTGGAGGTCACGACATGGCACCATGCATGTTTAGGGGTCAGTGTGATGGCCGTGTTGCTGGAGAACTGTTGGTTTTAGCCCAAAATCTATGAGAACTTATCCAAGTATACTGAATTTCTTTTAAAATAAAAAAGTCATTCTTGAAGGTAGAGACAGAGGACATCGAGACTCCAGCCACCTGAAGAGCTAAAGGGAAGAAAAATAAAGTTCAAGTTTAAAGCCCCTGAAGCCACGTTTAAATATTGGTTTGGCAGATTTGAGACTATGGAAAATTTCAAGAATACTGGATATTCGAAAAGACTAGCTGATCTGAGTCCCAAACCTGAATTAATAAAGGTTCTTTTTCATGTTGACATGTGACTGCGGAACCTACTAACTATTCAGGCTGCCAGACTTCATGGGCTATTTCAAGGCGGGGAATAAGTGGGCAGTAGAGAGCCAGGGAGAAGGGGCTTAAGTCACCTCTAAACAAGAATAAGGAGCAAGAACTAAGTGACAGGCATGTTGGTGAGAGTTTCTCCAAGAATTATTTCTCCCATGAACTTAATTGAACTAAAAGGAAACGTTTAGGTACATTTCATATTCGGACTTTTTCCCCTTGTAGTCTGTGTTCAGTTTCCCAAAGTTTTGGGAGTCATCCAATACTTATGAAAATTTCTATATCCTCAAATTTGGCAAACCAATATTCACCTTTTATCTTAGATTTTGCAAATAATAGCTTGCCCCCAGTTCAACTGGTCTTTAAAGTTACGTGATGAAGTCTACGTGAACCTCTCAGTTCAATACAGATCAGCATCTCAAATGCCTCTCTAGAGACTGCGGCTTTGAGAAAGCTATGGTTCTGAAAATTTGTACTTCCCACAGCACATGATTTTCTCTGCAAAACTACAAGGACTATTTAAACTAAAAAAAGAAAACAGCCTCAAAATTTGCATTGCACTTGGTAAGCCAGTGTTCTTCAGCACACCTAGATAATTGAATAGGTGTCTGCTGCTGAATTGCTCCTGCACTCCAACCTAATTGGGACTCTGTATTTCCCCTGCCTATAAATTAATTTGGGTGGAACTTGACAAGTTAAAGTGCTACCAGCTGTAAGGTTATGCCAGCTAACCACGCCAAGACCAGAGCCAAACTGAAAAGAACACACACACATTGGGCAATTTCATCTGTTGTAAGTGTGGTCCTGAATCTATCCAGCACACTGAAAGGGAGATTGAGTGAGTTACTGTGGGCTGTAGGAGATGAAAATTGGTTCCTAGGTAGCTACAAATTAAGCTTGAAAAGAAGGGCTTCTTTGAAAAACATGCAGAAAATAGGGAGAATCCGAAAGGCAGCTCAATCAAATGGTCATAAATGTCCAAAAATCAAAAGCAAACTCCACATATATGCAGAAGCAGTGAAAAAAAGGAGGCTTAGATCTTACCCCATCACCTCCTATGCTTCTATTCCATTTTTTCAAATAGTTTTTTTTTATCATGAATAGGTGTTTAATTTTGCCACATTCTTTTTCTTTTTCAATATTTGATTTTTCTTACTTAACCTAATTTTTCTTTCTTTTAACATGGTTGATTATATTGATTATATATTTCCAAACACTGGGTCTACCTTGCATCTCTTGACACACACACTCAGGGTATGTAATTCTTTTTAATGTATTGTTGCATTTTTGGATAATATTTTGTCAATGGTTTTTTTCATCTATGATTATTGTAATTTTCTTTTGTTCATCTCTCTCTCTCTTTTTCTTTCTTCCTCCTTCTCTTTGTCCCTTCCTTCCTTTGCTTTACTGTCTTTTGGTATCAGGGTAACAGCATCATAAAATGAAACTGGATCTTCCCTACCTCTTCCCTGGTGAAGAGCTTGGGCTTCCCATGTGGCTCAGCTGGTAAAGAATCTGCCTGCAATGCAGGAGACCTGGGTTTTTTCCCTGGGTTGGGAATATCCCCTGGAGAAGGAAATGGCTACCCACTCCAGTACTCTGGCCTGGAGAAGCCCATGGACTGTACAGTCCATGGGGCACAAAGAGTCAAATATGACTGAGTGACTTTCACGACCCCTTCCAGTTCTTAGAAGAGATTGTGTAGAACTGGTGTTACAATTCTCTTGTGGTATCATCTTGGTCAGGAGATTTTTTTCTTGGGAACTTGTAAATTATGAATTCCTTTTTCTTAATAAATATAAGCCTACTTAGATGATCTACACTGACTACACTAAAGTCTTTGACTGTGTGGATCACAACAAACTGTGGAAAATTCTTCAAGAGATAGGAATACCAGACCACTTGACCTGCCTCCTGAGAAATCTAGATACAAGTCAAGAAGCAACAGTTAGAACTGGACATGGTTCCAAATAGGAAAAGGAGTACGTCAAGGCTGTATATTGTCACCCTGCTTATTTAACTTATATACAGGGTACATCATGTGAAACGCTGGGCTGGAAGAAGCACATGCTGAAATCAAGATTGCCAGGAAAAATATCAATAACCTCAGACATGCAGATGACACCACCTTTATGGCAGAAAGTGAAAAAGAACTGAAGAGCCTCTTGATGAAAGTGAAAGAGGAGAGTGAAAAATCTGGCTTAAAACTCAACATTCAAAACACCAAGATCATGACATCTGGTCCCATCACTTCATGGCAAATAGACAGGAAGGCAATGGAAACAGTGACAGACTTCATATTTTTTGATTCCAAAAATCACTGCAGATGGTAACTGTAGCCATGAAATTAAAAGACACTTGCTCCTTGGAAGAAAAGCTATAAAAAAACCTAGACTGTGCATTAAAAAGCAGAGACATCACTTTGCCAACAAAGGTCCATATAGTCAAAGCTATGGTTTTTCCAGTAGTCATGTATGGATGTGAGAGTTGGGCCATAAAGAAGGCTAAACGCCAAAGAATTGATGCTTTTGCATTGTGGTATTGGAGAAGATTCTTGAACCCTTGGACTGCAAGGAGATCTAACTAGTCCATCCTAGAGGAAATCAGTCCTGACTATTCATTGGAAAGACTGATGCTGAACCTAAAACTTCAATACTTTGGCCACCTGATGCAAAGAACTGACTCATTGGAAAATACCCTGATGCTGGGAAAGATGGAAGGCAGGAGTAGAAGGGGACGACAGAGGATGAGATGGTTGGGTGGCATCACTGACTGGATGGATATGAGATTGAGCAAGCTCCAGGAGATGGTGAAGGGGAAGCCTGGCGTGCTGCAGTCCAAGGGGTGGCAGAGAGTCGGGCACGACTGAGTGACTGAACAACAGGAAGCAAGTGACCGGTCTCACATTGGGTGCATTGGGGTCGCTTGTATCATGAGAGACATTGGTCCATGTCACCCAAGTTGTTGCAGCCTGGCAGGGGTGTAGGTTGTCACTCAGCCCTTGGCCTTCCCTGACAATACTGCAAAAGGAGTCGGGTACCCTGTCGCTGTCCGGGAGGTGGACGTCTGGGTTGCCCCTCAGCCTGGCAGCTCAGGCTTCCGTTTTCCTGTGGTGGTGGGTTGCCGTGGAACCATTAATGTCTAGATGGCTTCTGTCTGGCTGTGTTCCCTCTTCCCCGGTCCTTTGGTCAGAGATTTATTTATATACTCACTTTTAAATTTTTTGCACTTTTTGGACTTTCCAGGTGACAGCTTCTGCACCAACCAGCCTGGGACACAGGAAAGAGAATATGTTTGCATCACGATTTAACCATTGCACATGCCTGTTCCTACCTGTCTTTCTTCCAACCCAGCCTTTCAGGATGAACCTCTCTTTAATAGCAAACTCAATCACCTTTACAACAGGGACCAAAAGTATCCAGCTCCAGCTACACGTGATGGAAATCGTTCCAGCATCAAGAACTTGGAAGATTTGAAAGTGATCCCTCCTGCTCCACTGCGAGCTTGATAGTGTCACAAACGCACTGTGTTTTATCCTGCCACCTCCATCCCTTGCTCCCAGCTACAAATTACCCCTTGGGAAGCCAAGTTGCTTACCTGGTTCTTTCTGCGGGTTTTGGGCAGGTACTGGGGATTTCCCTCCTGCCTGATCTAGGGCACCAGCATTGGACCACATCTGCCTCGCCCCTGTTAAGGAGGCTCAGACCACATCTCTTCATCTGCCTGCCCCTGGTTCCTCACAGCTTTAACTCCACTCGCCCTGGCTTTGAGCCACTTTCACTCCCAGCATAGGGTGTTCTTACCTCCGCTGAGAGCGGGTGCTAATTACCCAGGTGCCTACTATTAAAGGAGCTCCAGTGGAAACTCCTTTTCACTCTATCAAGTGAAGCAAATCTTCTTCCAGCTTTGCCTGTCATTCCCTATTAAATTCATTTTGTAAGTGTGCATGATATAGTGGGCTCGTAACGTGTGCTCCCCTGACAATCTTGGTTAAAAGTTGAAGGAGGGGGCGGGGGGCCCTGGAGAAGTGTCCCCTTTATGTCCCTTTATCTTGTGTTTTCTTGATCTGCAGTTCCTGCACAGTCACACAGGAGAGGCACCTGCGAGGCCGACTGAGTGATGCCAAGCCCACTCCTTCCCAGACAATTAAATCAGAATCTCTTGGAGGCGGCATCTGACAAAGGACAGAATCCTATCTATCAATTCATGGCTCAGAAATGAAAGCCTGTGCCTGCACTTCGCCTATGAACTAGTAGGATTTCAGATACTCCTGGACTTTTAATGGGATTTGGCATTTCAACAACTAAAATACAAAAACATATTGATTATATGTGTCTAGGATCACCAGTACATTATTTGGACTTATGACGTTGACCTCATCAGCAAGGTAATGAAGAAGCAATGATCTCATTGCTCTTCATGGGGAACTCAGCTGGACCCATGTGTTGCTGAGTCCTCGGTGCCCTTGCATTAGGTGATTGGGGGTTTCTCTTCAGGTGGAGTGATCCATCCTGAAGACACCCCTACTCCTCACAGACTTCCTCTTTTAAAGAACCAGGTGGGTAGGAGGGTTGTTGTAGAGGCAGGTGATCAACCCCACAAGACCACAAGAAGAGAGAGGGAGTTGCTTTCCAAATCTGTGAGCCCTGGATCTTCCACTTTGGTACCCAAGGGAAGATGCTGAATTCTGCACAGAGGAAATTGGCACCATTGGTGGAGATTTCTGTCTTCCACTTACCACAAAGAGGGCTTGGACATGGGATTCAGTGATGCATCCTAGACAACCTGGAGGCCTTTCATCATTCCCTGCAGTGGCTGAGCCCCTGGCTCTGGATCCCTGGGAGACAGCTGTGCTTCTCCTAGGTCTTGCTGAATAGACTCAGAATCAAAATCGTTTTAAGTTATACAAATAAAGGACAACTCCTGCATGTTGGATACCATTACACATGCCTTATCGCCTCTTAGACTAAGGCTTGTGTAGTCATGTATGGATGTGAGAGTTGGACTATAAAGAAAGCTGAGTGCTTTTTCTTCAGAAAGCTAAAGAGTCGATGCTTTTGAACTGTGGTGTTGGAGATCAACACCAACAGAGAGTCCCTTGGACTGCAAAGAGATCAAACCAGTTCATCCTAAAGGAAATCAGTCCTGAGTATTCATTGGAAGGACTGATGCTGAAGCTGAAACTCCAATACTTTGGCCACCTGATATGAAGAACTGACTCACTGTAAAAGACCCTGATGCTGGGAAAGATTGAAGGCGGGAGGAGAAGGGGATGACAGAGGATGAGATGACTGGATGGCATCACCGACTCAATAGACTTGAGTTTGAGTAAGCTCTGGGAGTTGGTGATGGACAGGGAAGCCTGGTGTGCTGCAGTCCATGGGGTTGCAAAGAGTCAGACACGACTGAGCGACTGAACTGAACTGAACTGCATGATCAAAGAAGTATGGGGTGAAATGAGATGCCATGGACATGGGGTTCTGCACCCCACACAGACACTCTCCCATTATTTTCTCATCTCTTCATCCCTGGGCAGGATGGTGGCTCCACTGTGTCTGACACCAGGTCTGACCCCTCACTTCTCATCCAGGCAGATGCACACCTGTGACTCTTGGGTTTCCAGCAGGTGAGATCTGATCAGCTCCCTGCCCCCTCTCATGAGTAGGGTTAGAGTAAAGGATGAAGCTGCTGGGGGCATGTCCACGAGCCTTAGACTATGATTCCATGGGCCTCCACTGCTATTTAGAAGCGGGGCTTCCCAGATGGCACAGTAGTAAAAACCTTCCTGCCAGTGCAGGAGATGAAGGAAATCCAGGTGTGATCCCTGGGTCAGGAAGATCCCCTGAAGGAGGAAATGGCAACCCAGTCCAGTCTTCCTGCCTGGAGAATCCCATGGACTGAGGAGCCTGGTGGGTTGCAGTCCATGTGGTCGCAAAGATTGCACAGCTGAGCGACTGAGCACACACGTGTTGAAGGTTAAAAACATCAGCTGTTAGAGGAAGTACTGAAATGTTCCTAATGGCAATGATTTGTTTCTTTGCGAATTATCTGGAGGGTCTCTTGATATCAGGTTTGGTATTTACATTTTAATTAGAAGATTTAAGGCGTGAAAGTGTTCAGTGGGTCCGAAGGTCCTCTCGAGCCGCTGGTGGCTGCCTGTCGGCCCCGAGTGACGGAGCCAGGGAGGCAGGGCCCCCAAGCTGTGAGAGCGCAGGGGCTGCTCATTTCCTCACATTGTCGGTGCGTGGGTGGGGGGAGAGGAGCCTCTCAAATGTCATCCAGAAAGAAGCTTGTTGTTTTTCCACTGCTTCCTGTGGTTTTAATTCAAACCCCAAACCTTTTGTTCATCTATTTAAATGAAAAAATAAAAATAAAAAGAAAGAAATTCTGGGCTCCTGGTTTTAATACGGTTGTGCCTTCTCTCGGTTAGCCCATCATTCACGCTCACTTTGGGGTCGGTTGGAATAAATTAAAACACACACAATCACACACACACACACACTCAGGGTGAAAAAACAACAAAACTAAGTGCATAATGGCTGAGCCCTTGAGTTCCCGTTGCTGTCAGCGACAACACAGTAGCAGCCAAGCATGACAGCCAACGCGTGTGCTTGACACCCGCTGTAAACTCCTGTCTTCCTTTACAGCTGTTTCTGTAAACACATATGAATAATAGTTCTCTTGTGCCTTAAGCCGGAGCAGGCGTTGCTTTTCTTGGAGACTGGCCAGCTGCTAATGGAAGTTCACTCCCCATGCAGAGATATGCCTTTCTTGCCCTCAGCATGGCCCATGGCTCCGTCCCATGCCACACACTCTCCCTTGGGCATCCGTAGGGGTTAATGATTTTTCCTCATGGGGGACTGGAAGATTTTCACTGGGAAAGTGGGGGAAAACAGCAAATACTGCAACCAGCCCAGGATTCTTCATTCATTTATTCATGCAGTAATTACGGAGCACCTACCGTGTGCAGAGGAGGCCAGAGGACAACGAGCAAGCAACGTGCTAGGTGAGGTGATACCGTTCCAGGAGCCTAAGTGTCGCGGGAAAAGCAAACAGTAGAGTGAGATAGGAGACGCCTACCGCTGGGAGCAGGAAGCAGGCATTTTAATGCTGTTGAGCTGCTGGGATGGTTTTGTACTTCCTGCCGGGTCCGGGAAGAGGCCCTTTCATCCAGTTCCCTTGCAAGCCCGGGGTGAGAGTCATGGCGGGTGAGGCAAGTCTGTTTGTTTCATCTCGTTAACACTGTCGTTGATTTTCCCTATTCCTCATTCCTTCAACATCATAGAATCTAATGCAACTCCCAAAAAGGCTAATTTAAAGAACAAATCCACCCTAAAAAGTAAAAATCAATTCTCCTTTTCACATAGCGAACCCAAGGGAATAGACACGTATGGATCGTGGACATTGCTGTATTAGTTTTTGAAATATGTTCTAATGGGAAAAGATCCATTGTTTTCTCTTGCGAATGGATTAATGTAAGGACTAAGTAGCTAGAGGTTATAGACTGTTTATCTATTGGAAGCAGGGCAGAAGTCACGGGGACAGCCTGACACATACCATGCAGCCCGTTGGGCTGTCTGTTCCTTCCTTCCTAAGAAGCTCCAAGAAAGAAAGGAAAAACGGCCAGTGATGATGCCTTCTGATGGACAGAAGCTAATCTGAAGAATTTGCTATAAACATGCAGAATCGGTGACATGGATTAATCATTCTTGAGAACTTCCGAGGGCAAGAGTCTGAGATGTGCTTAGTTTTCTTCCCATGCTTGAGTCATTTTGCCAGCATGTTTCCTTAAATACCTATTTCCCTGCAAGAAACTGCAATACAACCCATTCTTCATTAAACTTTACATGTATATATATTTTTCTTTTCTATTGTTCTAACTCAAGCCTTACCACTTGACCCTTGAATTTAAGGTCAGTCTCCTCAGAGACCCAGTCACCTTAAACCTTTCTGTCCACTTTCCATATCACGACAAGATAATTCATTGGCTTCACCAGTCAGTACATTCACCATATTGTTAGCCTTCTTGGACGAGGTTCTCTTCTGTCAGCTCTTGAGAAATACTTGTAAAGGTTTCCATGTTTATTCACTAATATGTACCCTGAAAACATATAAAAAAGCTATATATGTACATAAATCACATAAAGGAACTATTTCTAGAACGGAGATTATCAAAGGACTGTTTTTGAGTTTGTTTCCCAATGTGTTCCAATGAGAAAGGATCCTGACCAGGGCTCTTTTAGAACCTGGTTTATTTGACAGGTATACTCCCAAAGTGTATATGAATGTATTGGTCTCTTTAAAAAATTTCTCTATCTTTATTGATCATTATTCAATATACATATCAAAAAGGTATCATGAAAGAAAATATCTTATGCAATTTTTAGTGTCTACTACTTAGCTCTGAGTCTCAAGTACCTTAAATGTTCTTTCAAGTAACTTAAATATTAATTTTTAATGAACTGTATCATATTTTTAATATTTATTAGTTTTATAATTATTGAAAAGTATTAGTTCACTTAACAGATATATCTTGACATAGTTTAAACAAAAAAAATTTGTTTTAAATACCATATTATCTGGTAAAGATACAGAGATGGATGAAACATAGTAGCTGCTTCATGACTTCACTATCTAGCAGAGAAAACACAGATGTAAGCAAGGAGACACATGGGGTTTGCAAATTTATAAATAGACATACAAAGTGGGTATAGTACCTCTCTTATTTCTATGATCACTGAGCATGAAACAATTTGATATTCCATGCACAAAAATCATGTAGTGATTGTTTCATTAACAATATAGTGACTTGTTGACTTAAGATATGCAAATATGTCAATGAGCACCATAAATTTTTAAAATATGAATGTTTTTACAGAAGAATTTCACATCTAGAAATTAATCTTAAGTATATAACCATAGATATTAAACATGTATATATAATATATATAAACATATATATACATACACACATTCAAGCATTATTTAAAACAAAACTCTGAATCATCTAAATGTCTAAATTTTTTTTACTATAGTTATGATGAATAATTACATAGCCATTGAAAATCATTTGTAGAGAACTTTTGATTGGTGTGTGAAAATGATCCCAATACATTGCATGTCTTAAAACAATTGTAAATAATATTTATCAGTATTTTAAAAGAAATACTATGATGGGTTTTTTTTTTTCTGTGTGTGTGCATGTTTTTTCTATTACCTAAGAGTGCATAACTCAAATTTACAAGCAAAATCATCTGATCATATTAATTGATGCAGTAAAAGCTTCTGACAAAATTTAACAACCATTTGTGGTAAAAAACAACTCTCAGAAAAATAGGAGTAGAGGAAGAATTTCACCAGTTTGGTAGAGAACATCTACAGAACACCTGCCGCTAACGTTATACTTATGGTAAGAGATTTACTGCTTTGCCTTGCAACTGAGAACAAGTCAGGAATGCTCATTCTCCCTACTGCTGTTCCACAGGGTGCTAGAAGTTCTATCCATTGCAAGGAGGCGATAAAAGCCATTCTGATCAGAAAGAAGTCAAGGTAACTTCCCCTATTTGTTGATATAATAATTGTCTATTTAGAAAATTCCAAAGATTTAAAATAACTTGAAAGTAATAAGTGAGTTTTTCAAGGTTGCAAGATACAAGATAAACATACAAAACTCAGTTGTATATATAGCAATGAACATATGGATATCAAAATTAAAACTAAAATAATGTTCATATCAGTCAAAACTGAAAAAATGTCTAGGCATAAATTCAGTTAAAACATGTGCATGCTTTGTGTGCTCAAAATGAAAAACACATAAGCAAATGGAGAAACATACTGTGTTCACAGGTTGGAAGACACATCCTAGCAAATATATCAATACTTTCCAAATTGAAACGCAAGTTTAATAGAATTCTTACCAAAATTCCAGCAAGAACTTTTGTAGATATAGACAAGATTATTCTAAAATTTACATGGAAAGGTAGAGAACTAGAAAAGCTGAAATAATTTTGGAAGAAAAGAATAAGATGAGAGAGTTTATATACCCAATTTCAAGACTTATTAATCACAAAATCAAGACTCTGTGTATTCACAAAGAAATAGACACAAATATCAACTGATTGTAATCAAGAACAAAGAAACAGAAGCTCACAATATGCCCAACTGATGTCTGACAAAGATGCATAAGCAACTCAACAAAGGCAAGATGGCCTGGTAACGAACAATGCTACAACAGCCAGACATTCAGAGGCAACAAAAAAAACCTCAACTGAAGTTTTGCACCTAATGCAACAATTAACTCAATATGAGCTATTTCAAGTCCTAAAAGATGATGCTGTGAAAGTGCTGCACTCAATATGCCAGCAAATTTGGAAAACTCAGCAGTGGCCGCAGGACTAGAAAAAGTCAGTTTTCATTCCAATCCCAAAAAAAGGCAATACCAAAGAAAGTTCAAACTACCACACAATTGCACTCATCTCACACGTTAGCAAACCAATGCTCAAAATTCTCCAAGCCAGGCTACAACAGTACATGAACCATGAACTTCCAGATGTTCAAGCTGGTTTCAGAAAAGGCAGAGGAACCAGAGATCAAATTGCCAACATCTGTTGGATCATCAAAAAAGCAAGAGAGTTCCAGAAAAACATCTACTTCTGCTTTCTTGACTATGCCAAAGCCTTTGACTGTGTGATCACAACAAACTGTGGAATATCCTTAAAAGATGGGAATACCAACCACCTGACTTGCCTCTTGAGAAATCTGTATGCAGGTGAAGAAGCAACAGTTAGAACTGGACACAAACAATGGACTGGTTCCAAATCAGGAAAGGAGTACGTCAAGGCTGTATATTGTCACCCTGCTTATTTAACGTCTATGCAGAGTACATCATGAGAAATGCTGGGCTGGATGAAGCTCAAACTGGAACCAAGATTGCCAGGAGAAATATCAATAATCTCAGATATGCAGATGACACCACCCTTATGGCAGAAAGTGAAGAACTGAAGAGCCTCTTGCTGAAAGTGAAAGAGGAGAGTGAAAAGGCTGGCTTAAAACTCGACATTCAAAAAACTAAGATCATGGCATCTGGTCCCATCAATTCACGGCAAATAGATTGGGAAACAGTGACAGACTTTAGTTTTTGGAGCTCCAAAATCAATGTAGATGGTGACTGCAGCCATGAAATTAAAAGACATTTGCTCCTTGGAAGGAAAGTTATGACCAACCTAGACAGCATATTAAAAAGCAGAGACATTACTTTGCCAACAAAGGCCCGTCTAGTCAAGGCTATGGTTTTTCCAGTAGTCATGTATGGACATGAGAGTTGGACTGTAAAGAAAGCTGAGCGCCAAAGAATTGATGCTTCTGAACTGTGGTGTTGGAGAAGACTCTTGAGAGTCCCTTGGACTGCAAGGAGATCCAACCAGTCAATTCTAAAGGAAATCAGTCCTGAATAGTCACTGGAAGGACTGATGCTGAAGTTGGAACTCCAACTCTTCAGCCACCTGAAGTGAAGAACTGACTCATTTGAAAAGATCCTGATGCTAGGAAAGATTGAAGGTGGGAGAGAAGGGGACGACAGAGGATGAGATGGTTGAAAGGCATCACTGATGTGATGGACATGAGTTTGAGTAAACTCTGAGAGTTGGTGATGGACAGGGAGGCCTGGTGTGCGGCAGTCCATGAGGTCACAAAGAGTAAGACACAACTGAGTGACTGAAATGAACTGAATAATATCCTTATGTGTTAAACATGAAGCGCTAAAACTTTTAGAATAAAAGTTATACAGGATTTTGATTTTTCTCTGTAATCATTCTTAATGGGAATTTGGTAATATGTATCTAAGTGCCTTAAAAATATTTATTGTATAGGACAGTTCATTTTAGTCCAGTCGCTCAGTCGTGTCCGACTCTTTGCGAGCCCATGAATCGCAGCATGCCAGGCCTCCCTGTCCATCACCATTTCCCGGAGTTCACTCAGACTCACGTCCATTGAGTCCGTGATGCCATCCAGCCATCTCATCCTCAGTTGTCCCCTTCTCCTGCCCCCAATCCCTCCCAGCATCAGAGTCTTTTCCAATGAGTCAACTCTTTGCATTAGGTGGCCAAAGTACTGGAGTTTCAGCTTTAGCATCATTCCTTGCAAAGAAATCCCAGGGTTGGTCTCCTTCAGAATGGACTGCTTGGATCTCCTTGCAGTCCAAGGGACTCTCAAAAGTTTTCTCCAACACCACAGTTCAAAAGCATCAATTCTTTGGCACTCAGCCTTCTTCACAGTCCAACTCTCACATCCATACATGACCACAGGAAAAACCATAGCCTTGACTAGACCGACCTAAGTCAGCAAAGTAATGTCTCTGCTTTTGAATATACTATCTAGGGTGGTCATAACTTTTCTTCCAAGGAGTGAGCATCTTTTAATTTCATGGCTGCAATCACCATCTGCAGTGATTTTGGAGCCCCAAAAAATAAAGTCTGACACTGTTTCCACTGTTTCCCCATCTATTTCCCACGAAGTGATGGGACCAGATGCCGTGAGTTTCATTTTCTGAATGTTGACCTTTAAGCCAACTTTTTCACTCTCCTCTTTCACTTTCATCAAGAGGCTTTTTAGCTCCTTTACACTTTCTGCCATAAGGGTGGTGTCATCTGCATGTCTGAGGTTATTGATATTTCTCCTGGCAATCTTGATTCCAGCTTGCGTTTCTTCCAGTCCAGCATTTCTCATGATGCATATAAGTTAAACAAGCAGGGTGACAATATACAGCCTTGACGTACTCCTTTTCCTATTTGGAACCAGTCTGTTGTTCCATGTCCAGTTCTAACTGTTGCTTCCTGACCTGCATACAGATTTCTCAAGAGGCAGGTCAGGTGGTCTGGTATTCCCATCTCTTTCAGAATTTTCCACAGTTTATTGTGATCCACACAGTCAAAGGCTTTGGCATAGTCAATAAAACAGAAATAGATGTTTTTCTGGAACTCACTTGCTTTTTCCATGATCCAGCAGATGTTGGCAATTTGATCTCTGGTTCCTCTGCCTTTTCTAAAACCAGCTTGAACATCAGGGAGTTCACGGTTCACATATTGCTGAAGCCTGGCTTGGAGAATTTTGAGCATTACTTTACTAGCGTGTGAGATGAGTGCAATTGTGCGGTAGTTTGAGCATTCTTTGGCATTGCCTTTCTTCGGGATTGAAATGAAAACTGACCTTTTCCAGTCCTGTGGCCACTGCTGACTTTTCCAAATTTGCTGGCATATTGAGTGCAACACTTTCACAGCATCATCTTTCAGGATTTGAAACAGCTCAACTGGAATTCCATCACCTCCACTAGCTTTGTTCATAGTGATGCTTTCTAAGGCCCACTTGACTTCACATTCCAAGATGTCTGGCTCTAAATTAATGATCACATCATCATGATTATCTGGGTTGTGAAGATCTTTTTTGTACAGTTCTTCCATGTATTCTTGCCACCTCTTCTTAATATCTTCTGCTTCTGTTAGGTGCATACCATTTCTGTCCTTTATCGAGCCCATCTTTGCATGAAATGTTCCCTTGGTATCTCTAATTTTCTTGAAGAGATCTCTAGTTTTTCCCATTCTGTTGTTTGCCTCTATTTCTTTGCATTGATTGCTGAAGAAGGCTTTCTTATCTCTTCTTGCTATTCTTTGGAACTCTGCATTCAGATGCTTATATCTTTCCTTTTCTCCTTGGCTTTTCACTTCTCTTCTTTTCACAGCTATTTGTAAGTCCTCCCCAGACAGCCATTTTGCTTTTTTGCATTTCTTTTCCATGGGGATGGTCTTGATCCCTGTCTCCTGTACAATGTCACGAACCTCATTCCATAGTTCATCAGGAACTCTATCTATCAGATCTAGGCCCTTAAATCTATTTCTCACTTCCACTGTATAATCATCAGGGATTTGATTTAGGTCATACCTGAATGGTCTAGCGGTTTTCCCTACTTTCTTCAATTTGAGTCTGAATTTGGCCACAAGGAGTTCATGATCTGAGCCACAGTCAGCTCCTGGTCTTGTTTTCGTTGACTGTATGGAGCTTCTCATCTTTGGCTGCAAAGAATATAATCAATCTGATTTCAGTGTTGACCATCTGGTGATGTCCATGTGTAGAGTCTTCTCTTGTGTTGTTGGAAGAGGGTGTTTGCAATGACCAGTGCATTTTCTTGGCAAAACTCTATTAGTCTTTGCCCTGCTTCATTCTGCATTCCAAGGCCAAATTTGCCTGTTACTCCAGGTGTTTCTTGACTTCCTACTTTTGCATTCTAGTCCCCTAAAATGAAAAGGACATCTTTTTTGGGTTTTAGTTTTAAAAGGTCTTGTAGGTCTTCATAGAACCGTTCAACTTCAGTTTCTTCAGCGTTACTGGTTGGGGCATAGACTTGGATAACTGTAATACTGAATGGTTTGCCTTGGAGATGAACAGAGATCATTCTGTTGTTTTTGAGACTGCATCCAAGTACTGCATTTCGGACTCTTTTGTTGACCATGATGGCTAGTCCATTTCTTCTGAGGGATTCCTGTCCGCAGTCATAGATGTAATGGTCATCTGAGTTAAATTGACCCATTCCAGTCCACTTTAGTTCACTGATTTCTAGAATGTTGGCATTCACCCTTGCCATCTCGTTTGACCACTCCCAATTTGCCTTGATTCATGGACCTGACATTCCAGGTTCCTATGCAATATTGCCCTTTACAGCATCGGACCTTGCTTCTATCACCAGTCACATCCACAGCTGGGTATTGTTTTTCTTCTGCTCCATCGCTTCATTCTTTCTGGAGTTATTTCTCCACTGATCTCCAGTAGCATATTGGGCACCTAATGACCTGGGGAGTTCCTCTTTTGGTATCCTATCATTTTGCCTTTTCATACTGTTCATGGGGTTCTCAAGGCAAGAATACTGAAGTGGTTTGCCATTCCCTTCTCCAGTGGACCACATTTTGTCAGACCTCTCCACCATGACCCGCCCTTCTTGGGTTGCCCTGCAGGCATGGCTTGGTTTCATTGAGTTAGACAAGGCTGTGGTCCTAGTGTGATTAGATTGACTAGTTTTCTGTGAGTATGGTTTCAGTACGTTGCCCTCTGATGTCCTCTTGCAACACCTACCATCTTACTTGGGTTTCTCTTACCTTGGGCTTGGGGTATCTCTTCACGGCTGCTCCAGCAAAGCTCAGCCTCTGCTCCTTCCCTTGGATGAGGGGTATCTCCTTTCCGCCACCATTCCTGACCTTCAACTTGGGATAGTTCCTCTAGGCCCTCCTGCGCCTGCACAGCCACCGCTCCTCCTGGCCGCCGGCCCTGGCCTCAGGTGTGGGTGGCTCCTCCCAGCTCAGTGACCTACTTAAACTGGCTGAAGTAAATTGGATTTGTTGCAAAGAAGGCTATTATTATTAAAGGTTTAATCATAAACTCTTTACTGAATATGTATTAGGTACTGAGCCTTCTACTGTCTTCAGCATTAACACGTTAATTACTAATTTTAAATGAATGATCAGACAGGTACTATACCTATTTAGATTTTGCCGATTAAAATACAAAGTCACTTATTTGTATTCACACGGCTGATAAGTGTTTCATATATCCAGGAGTAATAATAAAAAATGAGTGATAGTGTTAATCGATCAATTGTGTCCAGCTCTTTGCAACCCTATGGAATGTAGCCCACCAGGCTCCTCTGTCCATGAAATTCTCCATGCAGTAACACTGGAGTGGGTAGCCGTTTCCTTCTCCATGGGATCTTCCTAACCCCGTGATTGAACTCAGGTCTCCTTCACTGCTGGTGGATTCTTTACCCTCTGAGCCACCAGGGAAGTGCTAGGAGTGAAAGTAGGAGTGTATTTTATTGAACTCTTCTATTTGAATTCTTGATCCTATATGTCCTGATTCTTGTGGAAAATAAATAATCATTTTCTGATTTGCTGTTTCTTCAGTTATCTCTTCTCTCTGTTCTGAGATGGTCAGTCTGCTCTAAGGCTAAAGACATGTTGGAATTTCACTGATCACAGCCTGTTGATATGCTTCACCATGACATCCCTTAAATATATCTATAACAAAATTCAACCTCTTTCACTCCAAATTAGCTCCACCTCTGAATTTATTAATATGGTTGCCTTTTTCCTGATAGGCTTAAAAATGGAAAAGTATGTTTGCGTTTTCCCTTTATTTCTTCACCCACATCCAATCAGTCACCATAATCACTCATTTTTTCTTTTGTTGTCTTTCAGCCTCTTCTGTTTGTAGTCTGAGGGACCAACATGGGCTCTAGCTGGTTCACATGGCCAAGCTGGTACCTGACTTCTATACCTCTAATCTTTTATCAGTGAACACAGAACTGCCAAATATATTTAACTAAAACTCTAATCTTATAGTTCAAATGATTGCCAAAAAAAGAAAAATGTGTAAACTAACATTCTTTACTGGGCTTTCCCAAGTCATTTGAGTTCAAATTTTTTTTTTTCCAATAGTTTACTTCCTCAAAGTATTAAGCGCAATTGATATGGAGTCAAATGCAATTTCTTTAATGCCACTGCATGTGTCTGCACCTCTATTTCTTTGACTCATATGCACTAAAAATACCATTTTGTACTCAGGATTGTCACGGGGGCTGTTGGTATAAAGATGAACAGAATAGACAAGATCACTGGCTTTGTGGAGCTTGCACTTTAGTAAGACCACACAGATCTGAAAAACTACTATTCAAATAAACAATTGCTAAGAAGAAAAAGTGGTGGTCAAGAAAGCTCTTTTTGGGCAAATACATATATGTAGCATTGAAACCTGAGTGAGTTTCCTGAGTGAAGAGTAACATTAAAGGTCATAAATGAGCTTAGAGAACCCTAAAGAGCAGCAGCAGACATGGATTTTGGTGAGCAAGGGTGGGTGTGGGTAGATAGTGCAAGATGAGAGGGCAGAATAAGGATTTTTAGGCAATGCTAAGGGTTTCCAATTTTGCTAAGTGCAACAGAAATCTAGGAAATGCAACAAGGTTTACTTAACCACAGGTATTGGGACCAGCCCAGGGGGAGATGGTCATGGAGACAGGATCAGCTTTGGGGGATTTTTACAGGCGTCCAGGTGAGATATGGGGTTACAATCTAATGGGTAATTACAGCTGTCAAGATGGTTCCTAGGAAGGAGTACAGGATCCCACAAAGACCTGATATCAGGTTGATCTAAATTACATTGGAGATTAAGAAAAAGTGGTCCCACAGAAGTGAGGTTTAATCTGAGACATAAATAATGAACCAAAATTAGCAAAGCAAAACGATACAGTCACAGTGAGGATCTAGGACTGAACAGGTCTGGGCTCTAAGGACCTGAATAAAGCCCTGCAGGGCTGAAGTGTGTGACACAAAGAGGGGAGAGGCAGGCTCGGGGTTGGGGAGGTATGTGGGCCAGGTCCCGGCAAGTCTTCCAGACATGCTGAGGCATGGGGATGTTATCTCGGGGGCAAACAGGAGCTTGCTGTTCAGTTGCTCAGTGGTGTCTGACTCTGCGACCCCATGGACTGTAGCACACCTTCCCGGTCCATCACCATCTCCCAGGGCTTGCTCAAACTCATGTCCATTGAGTCACTGATGCCATCCAACCATCTCATCCTCTGTCGTCCCCTTCTCCTCCTGCCTTCAGTCTTTCCCAGCATCAGGGTCTTTTCTAGCTCTTTGCATCAAGTGGCCAAAGTACTGGAGCTTCAGCTTCACCATCAGTCCTTCCAATGAATATTCAGGGTTGATTTCCTTTAGGATGGACTGGTTTGGTCTCCTTGCAGTCCAAGGAACTCTCAAGAGGAGCATTATCTAATCAGAAAGCAAACCAGAAGCCCAGCAGTCCACACGCTCATCCTTAGAAATGCCGACTCACCCCCGGGCAGCACCCTTCACCTCTGGGGCACTGGAGGAGGTTTGAGGAGAGGGTGCAGGGCAGCGGGTGTGCTAGTCACGGCTGGTCAGTGCTCACTGCCTTGTGTGCTTCGCTGCCTCTCCCTGGGGGGGTGGCCAGCCTGGGGGTCAAGGTCAAGGAGGAGGTCAGAGGGCTGTGTGCCGTCCCACCGCTCGGCCTTTAATCTGCTCCGCCCGGGGATAGAGATCTTCAGCTCTCAGCCCCACCGGTCTCTTCAGCACACAATCAACTGACAAGCACAAGTAATTTCCCGCTGTGATCCCTTCAGTGATATCCTGAAAAGAGAGGAACATAAAAAAAGGGGGAAGAAAACCAACAACAAACAAAAAAATATCCCTGAAGTGCACTGCCTGGAAAGAGTGAAAATTTTAGGTACCGCATGTTAAACACTTTCAGCTACTGTTCCCTTCCACTTAGAAATTATTTATTTATTCCTTCTAATTCTCGGAAGCAGGCTTTCCCCCAAATTGCACATGTGTGACCTATTACATCTTTGCTGTTTTACTTTTATTGCACAGAACAAAAAATGAATGAGGTTTTCCCTCTTTATTCACCTCAGAAATCTCTAGCCATTTCATATTGACTGACAAATTAATGGATGGAACCACACAAATGAGGCTGAGACTGTTCTCTGGGAAGGAGCTCCGTGCTCTGCACCATGCTTGGGGCCACCCGCTTTTGCCCATTAAAGAAGTTGTGCACTCAGTGAGGACTTGGAGAATATGCCATCAGAAGAAATGATAGCTACATAACATGAAGCAGAGTCCCCCATGCTGTACAGAAGGTCCTTGTTGGTTATCCACTTTAAATCTAGCAGTGTGTACATGTCAATCCCAAACTCCCTAAGTATTCCTTCTCTCCTATCCGCGCTGGTAACCGTAAGTTCATTCACTAAGTCTGTGAGTTTGTTTTGTAAATAAGTTCATTTGTGTCTTTTTTTTTTTTCTAGATTCCACATAGAAGTGATATCATATTTTTCTCTGAGAATAGATACATGTATATGTATAACTGAATCATTTTTCTGTACTCCTGAAACTAACACAGCATTGTTAATCAACTAATACTTACTCAAAGACTTGGACTCTGACTCAAAGTACTGATGAATAAAGGTATGCTTGTGTTTCAGTTAAAGTGGAATGTATAAAGTACTTACAAAAAAAAAAGGAAAAAGAGAAACAACAGCTTGTAGCAATTTTCCACCTGCCCATCATCAGCATCACCATTTGATGGTGGAGCTGGGGAGTGGGTTCCTCCTCACTGTTTAAACTCTGGCTCTATTTAGGAAGAGTGAACAATTAAAAAAATTTTTTTTTCTTTATTTTGCCTCTGATTCTCCCAACCTGAGGTGATTTTTAAGATGCCACATTCAACATAATTTCAATCTAAGTAGTAAATAGTGTAAGTGTCTGCTGGTGCTTCTTGGGAAAAGCTCAGAGGACTGGCTTGAATATTCAGCAGAAGCCCAGTGATCAGACTGCTGGTCCCTGCCTTAGTGACAATTAAGCCGAGTGTGAGAAAATTCTGGAAATTGCTGGAGACCACACTAATTTTCTATTCTACTGTATCTGCTGTATATCTCTAATTTCTGTCTGATTCCATCAAGTTCCAGCTCTCCTATATTGTCAGTGCCCTTGGGAAAGCAATCCCCAATCAAAGGACTGGCTCTTTCAAGGCTATTTCCTGAATATTGAGGACACTTGATCATCCCGCTCTCAACTACTACCACCAAAAAAATAAAGAAACAAGGTGAAGGGATGTGTCTCTGGTGAGGGAATCTCATGCCGAGAGTGTGACAAATGAGGAGAGCCTGTAACCTGAGCCTTTTCAATAATTCACAGAAGCATCCAGTAGGTTATCTTTCTAGGACTGTGGGGTTTTGCCAGTTTCTTTCCTTGTTTGCTGTGGATCATCCACGTATGTCACTGTAAGCCTCTGTAGTCATTTTTTACCTGCAGACTTACACAACAACAACCATGCATCATTTAGCTAGATGGGGCATCCTACATAAAAGAAAAAGCAACAATAACACCGATCCAAACCGAAGGAAATCAGAGGAAAGAAGAGGAACCATTCTGAAACGCACCAGAAGTTAAGAGGATTAAACAAGAAATCAGTGTCAGGTCTAACAGACATGATGGCTAGAGTTAATGTGGAAGAAAATAAAAACCTTATAAAAATATCATTGGTAACTATCAATAAAATATCACTGGGAGTTGGTAACTCCCAGGATCTAGAAGGAACAAAAAATGATCAAAGAAAGCTCAGATGCAGGACCTCAATGGACTAGAGATGGTTTGTCACGTAACACTATAATGACATTTTATTTTATAGACCACAATATTTCATGTTGCATTTTACATACAATAAAATACCATGAGAATAAGAATAAAACTGTTTAAGAATATATACATCTCTCAGAGAACCAAGTCATTATTACGTGCCAGTTTTGTAATCAAACACAATTGGTCTTATTTTTTATCTGATTAAGTGCCTGTTCAGCGAGGCGCACAGCCATGCCCCAGGAACCAGTGCAGTGTGTATGATGGAGCACAGGGCTCGCGGACTCTTGCCTGGAAGAAAACGCGATATAATTATACCAAGAGAGAGCAGGATCAGAATTCTACTTTCAGTTGCAGAAAATGCAGAAATGTACATGTTTCCACACAGAACCCTTTGAGAGATTCTTGGAATTAGGTTAGATTCAGTTAAGTCAGTGGATTCATGAATATGAAGAAGCTGTTTTCCCTTAGAAGACAATATGACTTTGCCCAGTGAAAAAGCTGGAATCGGAGGAGCTATTTAGTACGTCCTCCAGGTCAAAAGACCAATGGGTGGAATTTGGACTCCAGTCTCTGACACCTAGTTGAGTGTAGTAGTCGCAAGATGTCCTACCATTTAAAAAGCAACTGACCCATAGGTTTTCTCCTTTGGTGTTATATCATTTATTGGTCTACCGAGCGACAGAAGTCGATTTGCATGGGTTGTTTGGAGGTGAAGGGCACCCTGACTGTTAACTAAAGTTTAGCATTCTGATTTGCAAATCAACTGTACAGCTCTGAAAGGAAAACTGAGATCAGGTCAAAACGTAGTACTTTTGTTTTATTTTGTTTTGATGTCTGTTTTCCTGTGGATTCACTACCCTGTCCTGAATCTGTGTGTCTTCTATTTTTGCATTCATAAACTAATCTCCAATCTTCTCTTATTTCCAACTCCACCAGGATCTTGACTGACAGTTTCTAAAGAACTGGAAAAGTTCTTTTGTTGGGGCCATGTTGGGGGCTGTGAATATGAATAAAGAAATCGTACATAAGTAAAAATAGGGTCATTGATATTTCTCTGGAGGAAAGGATGGTATTTCTGCCAAGGGTCCCTGATTAGGGAGCTTCATTGTTACACGTTTATTAACTCAGATGAAATCAATATATTCCCCCAGACCCGAGGGTTTTCTTGGACATTGTTCCTTGAAGCACTATTGTGTTTATATCAGGGCAAAGTGGGGCATCCTCTAATGTAACATTCAGCCGTGATGGATCAAATTACCTTTTATTTAAAAAAATCAAAATTTCCCTTTTGGACATTTCATGAATGGCAGGCTTGACCTTTACCGGTTTGTTTTCTGCCTCATTGTAGTCAGGACCCTGCTGGCAATGAAAAGTGTATTTCCTTTTTGCTCTCACAACCTAACCTGACCTCTCTATGATAAAATTGAGACAATACAACTTCAGAAGGTGTCTTTTGTGCAAACTAGGATTCAGAATCACTCTGAACAATTTTCACGTGTATTGTGTACCATATCTATTAGGGAAGTGGCTTTTTAATTCCACCTGGATTATGTCATTCACATAAAGTTTCATCATCACATTCATCATCACATAAATTTTTCATCCCCAAATAATCAAATTAATTACAACTATAATTTTTAGAGTTAGAATGAACAGCTCCTTTTCTCATTTTGTTTGCTGTTTATTTTTTCCTGAAGACTTTTATTTGTAGCATTGGCCTCTGGTTTTCAGTAGTGTCACATAGAGGCATGAAAACTCTTTAGTGTGTATTTTACATCTCAACTTTAACATGTATTTGTTTACCAGGAAAACCCATCAACCTCCAATATTGCTCAAGCTTTTGTTGACTTTTCCCATCATGTACACAGCCTTCTTATCCCTCTAACTTTCCAGCAGGTGTCATTCAGACACCAGTGTGTTAGAGCTGTTTTCCCATGGAACTCTTTTTGGCTGCATTATAGAGATTCTTGTAAAAAGCTTCTGATTGAGAAACAGAGGAGGACATTCTCATTTTGCATACACATCGAGGGGGGTTGGTGTGCAATGATCTATATTTTCAGGCTCAGGATGAGCTAACATCAACGTAGTGTGTACTTCCTTTCATCTGGGCAACGTGTGACAGGTTCCTGCATAAATTTGTTGGCACTGTAAATGGTAAATGTCAACAAATTCCAAATAAAGTCAGATAAATAAGCGAGTATAAGGAAGGTAGCATCCACAAATCTAAAGGTGGTTATCGGGAGGCGGTGGGCACTGGGGCTGTAGTGGCTCACGAGTTCCCATCTGCGAGGAATCCTCCCGCCCGCACGATGGGTGTCAAGATGAGGCTGTCATCTCCCTGACTTATCAGAGCATCTTCCAGAAGCTGTTTAAGGTCGGTGAATCCAACCTCTAATGTTACAGATGAAGACGCAAAGATTCGATGGGAATACGACTTAGACGATGATTAGTAAGAAATGGCTCTGGGACTAGAAATAGTGATTTTGAAATTCATTGCCTGTTCCACAAGAGAACCCACTGTTGGCTTAGACATATGAAAATAAGTGATATAATAAAGCAAAGTGTAAAGACACCACTTGTAATACTAAAAAGTGCTTTAGCATATGGTAAATTTGTTCATTTCCAAATGATATGCTTATTTGTGTTAATGGATGAGATTTACTTTGTTTCAGTTATCATGTTGAAATTCTTCTGTAGACCCCAAGCTATCAGAGATTTGCCCACAATTCTTTGGGGGATGCCAAGATATACAGAGGACATGGGTATGTAAAGACATAATTTCGAAGGCCTTAAAAAGTTGTAAAATGGGATAGAATGAACTCTCCCAGATAAGTCAACAGAATTCCACTTAAAAAAAAATCATACTTGAAGAAGCATTTCCTCATGAGACTCTAAACTTGGTAAAATGATGCTTTCTATGTCCATATAAATTGAGAGAATCATGCTTTATAGATATGCCAAATCAAAATTTCAAATGTCATTTTCCTCAGAGGCTAGAACATTAGAGCTAAAATAGCTTCAACCCAGTCCTCCTGGACACTTGCTTTAGACACCCAGACACCAAGCTGAGAAGATACCCTAGCATCTTTCTTACTGAAACTCT
Organism: Budorcas taxicolor; assembly: GCF_023091745.1. Lineage (NCBI taxonomy): Eukaryota > Metazoa > Chordata > Mammalia > Artiodactyla > Bovidae > Budorcas > Budorcas taxicolor. Next base: position 2,202,961 of record NC_068931.1, on the reverse strand, counting down.
CGTCATTGCTGGTCTTTAATTATATAGTGTACTTGCATAGACCCATTAGAGCCACTTATATGTAGAAGAGGGCTTCCCAGGTGGCCTAGTGGTAAAAATACCTCTGCCAATGCAGGAAACTGAAGGGATGTGGATTTGATTCTGGGTCAGGAAGATCCCCTGCGGGAGGGCATGGCAACCCACTCCAGAATTCTTGCCTGGAGAATCCCATGGACAGAGGAGCCTGGCAGGCTATAGTCCATGGGGTTGCAGAGAGTCAGACATGACTGAAGTGACTTAACACACACACATACATAGAAGAATTGTACTGTGTGATCTTTAAGTTTTTTATAAGCAATTTTGTTTCAGCCAGGAGTTAAAGTAAACTTACAATCTGAGCTGATCAATAATTTACCGAGATAAAATACTACTTTGTTCAATCTAACCAAATTCCATATTTTTGTGACCCCATTCTTGAAACAGCTTCTGTGATGTATACATTCTATAGAGAAAATATTCCTTCTCTTAGGACTATTTCAGCCCATCACAATTGTATTTGTAACTCTACTTGAACTCTGTAGACCTGATCTTTTTCTAACTGTAATCCCAGGAGTTTGTTGTTATTACAGTGGTAAGTATTTCGTATAGTCTGCATTTATAAACAACAGATAGTTTTTTAAAATATGAGTGTTTCCCCTTGTCTTTAAATAGCATTGTCTCCCAGATAATGTTATTTAGTCTTTAAGTCGTGTCAGACTCTTTTGCGACCCCATGGACTATAGCCTGCCAGGTGGTGTAGTAGTAAAGAATCCACCCAAATGCAGGAGACACAAGAGATAGAGATCCAAGCCCTGGGTGGGAAAGATTCCTTGGTGTAAGAAATGGCAAACCATTTCAGTGTTCCTGTCTGGAAAATCCCACGGAGCCTGGGAGGGCTACAGTCCATGAGGTCACACAGAGTCAGACATAACTGAGCTCCTGAGCATGCATGCCCAGATAACGAATAGGGCTGGGGGAGCCTGAGAGAGTGAAGAAAGAACCACAGTTGTGGCAGGCTGCCTTTGCAAGAGTGGACAGGAAAAAGAAAAAGAAAATGTCAGTACACCTCCTGTTCTGACCTGCTTATGGCCATTTTACTAGGTCTTAACTGATCTGGTTATGCACCCTATAATGCCAACCAAATAGTGAGGAGATCCACGGCTTATAGAATACCAAATAAAATTAAAATCATGCATGTAGAATTCTCAGATTCGTTCGTTCATCCATTCCACTGATAAATACTCATTGAGCCTCTCTGTTCTCCAGCCTGTGTCTAAACATTAAAAGCATCATTGTGAATAAGATGCAAGAGTCCTGCTTCCATGGAACTTGGGTACCAGCCATTTTATTGGGTGGTGATTCAGCCTTCACAAGTAGAAGCGGCAGGGAAACGTCTACTTGAGCAGGAGTTCTAGTATTAATCCTTTTACCAATTATCTCCTAATTGGCATAAATCTTTTATCCACTGTCTTTGTCATTCTTCCAATTCCTTCACATGCTGGTTTAATAAAAATAATTGTGGTTAATAGAGTTTAAGATTTTGGGGGTAGTCATTTTGCTACTTGATCCTGGTATCCCCATCTACTCATTTGCAAGAGAGATATTTTTATAATATTAGTAATTAAACTATTTTAAAATCCATTTTGCAAGTGTAAGTAATGGATAATGTGTTTATGATCACAGCAATGAATGAATATTTTTCATATTTTCATTGAGATGCAGATTAACTAGGTTCCAACACTGATAAATATTTGGAAACGTGGATACTTTTCAATTTAACTGAGAGTCCACAAAATTCTCCTTTGATGGTAGCTTATAACTTTCAGCATAGATAATGATCTATGAATTAAGTAATCTCACCATGGTATCATTATGGATATTCAAGTGTATACTCCTGGTTGAAGCAAGCATATGAAAGAAAATATTATCATTATATTGGACTAGATTTTCTTCAAAATTTTGCAGGTGTATGGAGGTGATGTTTTTAGAAACGTTTATATTTAGATTCAACATCATTCCCTGTGCTACAAGGATCCCAGGGGACTATAGACTGAAGTTCTTGAAAAGTTACTCAATTAGCATAGTGGCTGCTGGTGACTAAAAGCACATGGGGTTTCTGGGTTGAGGAGAGGGGAGCTGTGGGGAAGGGTTAGGGTTAGGGTTAGGGTTAGACAGCTCTCATCTTTACAGGGCTTTCCAGACACGTGTGCTAAACTAAAATATGCAGAAATGTGGCCTGCCTGCCTTCGACGTGAATCTGCCTTTTCATCTCCTGACATTATTTAATACTGTGTACAATGAATCAAACCATAATGCACCAGCCAGGGCTATTCTGAAGAAAGATTGTGTGCAGAGTGACATTTCAACAACTCATTGCAGAAGATACACTGTCATTTCTCTGCCCACACCTTACTCAAGATAGCTCACGTCCTGATCCTCTCAAAAACGGGGGACAGGAAGAGCCAGCATCACCAACTGAATACCAATGGGGGGAGAGAGACAGAGAAAGAGGCTCTGTTTCTCTCTCATTTATGAATTTAAAAATGAAGAGAGGTTAGTGGTTATTTTGTTTAAATTCAATATCTGAGCAAGAGGGTGTGGGAATTATTTCTAAGCAATTATTAACCACTGGTAGGAATCGATACTTTTAGAAAATGATAAGACTTGGTCCATAAATGAGATACATGCTTCTCTGCAGTAGGACCCAATTAGAAATACAGCCTTCCAGGAGGGGGAGTTGGGAAGCTCGAGGAAACCAAACGGATTTCAATTTTCAGACTGGCTGAGTTCACCTTCCTCCATCAACAGACACACGTCTACAGAAGAATGCGGGAGAACCACACGCTTCTCTCGGGGAAAAGTGAAGCTCATTTTTCTGACTCTCGAGGAAGCAATGTTTTAAAAAATATTTTTAACAAGTACAACATGCAGCATCTCAGGAGC